>NC_138059.1:15299250-16499250 GCF_964194185.1 Rhinolophus hipposideros | reverse complement strand
AGTGTTGTCAATTCTAGGCATTGAGACATTTATATCGCTTTCAACCTTTCTAAATGTTTGAGATATTTCATAAATAAAAAAATAATAATCCCAACTTGCAGTCATGGTTGTTGGACATCATATTTATCAAGTGCGTGATACAGGCCCTTGCACACAGCAGGGTTGCATGAAGGAAAGCTATTTCATCATTGCTTTTATAACGTTACAATGAAGGTGGTGAAACAGAAAATATAGGATGAAAGAAAAATAGCACAATCAAATTATAGGGCAGAGAAGACTTTCACCTATAGGCAAGATGGAACGACAGGGACTAGATTTGTCTTCCCACCTCAAAGAGCTGAAAAAAAAAAAAGACAAATCTATGAAATAAAATTTGGCAAGAGAGTAGAGACCAGACCATGAAGGGCAGTGTTCCCAGAAAGATGTGAAACAAACAAGGTGAGCCCTGTGATTGCCCCAGCTTACTGCTTGGATTTTCCAGGCCTTGGAGCAGGAAATGGAACTCAGGTGGATGCCAGTGGTCTCCTACAGTTGAGGAGACAAACATGGGAGTTCAGGGAAACCAGGTTCCCAAACTGCTAGAGTTTGCATGGGAGAATCCCTGAGAAGAGAAGAGAGCTGCACCGAGAGAGCCCTCTGGGCATCTATGGAGGATATCCCTTACCTATTCCACTGCGTAACGATCGGCACCTGTATGTAAGAAAACTACTCAAGGCTGGGAAAAGAACCATCTGAAAGGATTAGAGGAAATAGCCCTTAAGATCTCACACAGGGCCAGGAACATTGCACGCTCTCACCAGCAAGAATAGAAAATGCTGTAATTTACAAGGCAGAGAATGCTCAGGGTTTTACTTCACTAGTGGGGAAAAATTAATCCTGCACTAAGTAACACAGCCTCTGAGCAAGACCCACAAGAATCAAATCATTTCCAATTTCCAAGTAACTTAACCATATTCCAGAAGAAAGCTCGCAAGTATTTATAGGAACATGAAAATAGATAGAACCCAAGAAAGTAAAACTCACAATATTTAGGAACTAAACTAACAAAAGATACTTGTATACAGTAGACCCTCCTTATCTGAGGGAGATAAGACCCCCCCAGTGGATGCCTGAAACCACAGATAATACAAAAACCATATAGATACTATCTTTTTCCTATACATGCATACATATGATAAAGTTTAATTTATAAATTAGGCACAGTGATAGATTAACAACAATATCTAATAATAAAATGGAGCAACTATAGCAACATACTGAGCCAAAAGTTAGGTGAATGTGGTCTCTCAAAATATTTCATTGTACTGTACTCACCCTTCTTCTTCTTGTGATGACGTGAGACGATAAGATGCCAAACCTATTCCTGAATGGGTGTAGTCACTCCTTACTTGCAGTAAATGGCTCAGTGTCACTCATTTCAGGAGAATCCCTCGCTGAAGTCTTCCTATAGGCTTAATGCTTTCTGGAACAACACGCTGCCGTCAATCAGAACATGTTTTCTGTTCATGTCTTACAGCCACAAATTTAATGCCTGTCTTATCCTAAACACTTATGCACTGCAGCCGTAACTTTTGCAGTTTGAGGTGTGACAGCAAAACTACCACGGATTTCTTTTCCCTTCTTCACAATTTCGCCATAGAAGATTCGTTCTTAATGCAGAGCTTAGCAATTTCAGTGCACCTTCTTTTTCCTTATTAAGTCAAGAACTTTCACGTTTTCATGGAAAGGAAGCACTTTACGACTTCTCCTTGGCATATCCGAGATGCCAGCATCACTACTCTTGCACTTTGGGGCCATTATTAAGTAAAATAAGAGTTTCATGACCACAAGCACTGTGATACCACGTCAGTCGATCCGACAAACAAGCCAGCTAGATTACTAAGTGATTAACAGGCTGGGGGCGTCCACAGCGTGGAGACGCTGGACCCAGGGAGGGACAGATCAGATATCACGAGATTCCAACACGCTACTCAGAATGGAGCACAGTTTAAAACTTAGGACTTGTCTATTTCTGGAAATTTCCATTTGATAATCTCAGAACAAGGTTGACCCATCGGTAAGTGAAACCTCGGAAAGCAAAACGCTGAGGAAGAGGGCACTATTACACTGAAAACTACAAAATGTTGCTGAGGTTAATTAAAGCAGACTAGAAAATGATCAGATATACATGCCCATAGAGCCGAAGGCTTGGTATTTTTAATATACCAGTTTTTCTCCTGGTTTATCTATAGATTCAACACAATCCCAGTCAAAATACATGAAATTGTTATGGAAATGCAACGTACCTAAAATAGCCGATACCACTTTCAAAATAAAGAACAAAATTTACGCTACCTGATCTCGAGATTTATCATGAGGTTACAGTAATCCAGACAATGTCATACTAACAACAGTGTAGACAAATTTGATCAATTGTACAAAATAGAGAGTCCTGAAACCCAAACTGAGAGATCCACACACTCACATGGTCAATTGATTTCAACAAAGTGGAGCAAGAGTTTCATTGGAGTCTCCCACAAATGGTGTGCAACAATTCCCTGTGCACATGCAAAAGAAAAAGAAAAGCAATTTCCATCGATGCCTCCAACCGTATACAAATGGCTCGTCTTCATGTAAGGAGGAGGAGGGAAAGCAGGAGGATGGTGGGGAGAGGAAAAACTCCTTTCTTCTTTTTTGGTGTTTGTTATGGTCAGGAGACATGACCTTTCTATAGTTTTTACCTCCTCAGCTCACGCTTAGGATTATTATTTGGGGTCAAGATCAATGGGAGAAATGTGAGTCTTTCAAAGAGAAAATGCCATTTTGAAGTATGTCCTCTTGTCGTTTGTCTGGATTTTGAACCAGCCAGTTTCTACTTTAGTTGTGACAAAGTCAGGGCTTAGGGGGGCCCAGCCAGCCACACCACTGTCAAGGGTCACCCCAAGCAATAAAACCGTGCACACAAACACTGGTCCCTTATCTCCAGCCTGCCGAGGGTCAAGTTGTCTTGTTTTGTCCTAAAGACCCAGGCTGCTGTGCATTTTGTGTTCTTCTCTCTGGTGTGTTAGTTGATGTCCAAGCTCAGTCAACACTGTAAGGTGATTTTTGTTTTTGCTGTGAGCCGGGTGGTGACTGGCTGCCTCGCAGAGAAGCAGAATGTTGTGGTGGAAAGAGCTTGGGCTTTGATTGAGACAGACCAGGGCTCACGTCTGTGTTCTTCCTTTTACATGCTGTGGGGAAGTGTTTTAACTTCCCTGAGCCTAGTTCTAGTTCTTTATAAAATAGAAATAAATAATACCTAGTTTTGTTTGTGCATACGTGAAAATTAGAAACGCTCTCTATGAGTATCGATCGATCATCGGATTGAAACATAGTGGTATTGTGGGTACACAGGAAAGGCTAACTGTTATTATGTAGTATCCTGTTTTCATGCTTTTAAATTTTCTTATAATCCAAACTGTGGTCCCAGATCAGAAGTATCTGTATCACCTGGGACCACGTTAGGAATGCAAATTATTCTGCTCAGATCTACAAAATCAGAAATCCTGTGGGTGGGTGGGACCCAGGGATCTGAGTGTTATCAAGTTCTCCAGGTAATTCTGCTGTACGCTGAAGTCTGAGAGACGCTGCTGTAGACTACAGGGCTTGCTAAAGTAAATGAGTAATGAAGGAGAGCTTTTTCTCATGCTTTGTAATTCTCAGCTGGGTTTGCGATAGCTAAAGTTTCCGCCCTGTAGAACCAGCCACAGGTGTCCCTTATAGTACAAACTACACTAACACAAATTCCTTATTACCCTGTTTCCCCGAAAATAAGACCTAGGCAGACAATCAGCTCTAATGCATCTTTTGGAGCAAAAATTAATATAAAATCAGGTGTTATAGAATATAAAATAAGACCAGTTCTAATGTAATATAATATACTATAATAGCAAGTCTTATATTAATTTTTGCTCCAAAAGACACACTAGAGCTAATTGTCCAGCTAGGTCTTATTTTCAGGAAAATATGGTATTTAACTTGCATTGACTGCTTGTTTTTTTGCCAGGCATAGGTTTTAACCCACAGATTTTTTTTTTATTTTTTACCCATAGATTTTAATGCCTGATGTTATTAAGGGCCTTTCCTTTGCATTTATCTATATTTCCAAACTAATTTCTATGCTCTCAGCGGGCAGGAGCACAGGGTTTCACATGGCATTTGCATATGCCATTGTACCAAAGACCTTATTGCCACCTCTAAGTAATTGATTGATAGGTGCTGACAGATTTTTCTTGTTCTTCCCCAGAAATGGGAACATTCTAAAAAAATGCTTTTTCCTTTCTACTTCTATGGTTTGAAACACGATACCAAGTGACACCGTAGAGTCCAGCTTTTCTTCTTTAAATCCTCTCCACCCTCTTCTTTTATCCTCTCCACCCTCGTCCTGAATCCTTGCTCTCCACTTACGTTTGGATTTGTTCTTGAATTATGTCTGCTTGTGTAGTATCTTGGCTTCTGGGTTGTAGGTTTGGCTTCTCAACTTCATCCGATTTCAGTTCCGTGCAATAAATAATAGACGTTTTAGCTATGAAACTTCCTCATAACTTCATCTATATTTATTGCCTAAAATGACAGATTGAAAGTCATCATCTAACAACTGGCACATTTTTCTCTTGTGGTCTAGTTACTTGTAATGACTGACTCTTGCTATGGCTTCACTGGCTCGTGCTGGTCAAAATGGGTAAAACGGGTCTATAAATAGAGGTCCATTTACATACTCTTAAGATTATCAGTGCAACTTACTGAAAGAAGTTCACGTGTATGAAATACTTTGTTCATTTATTCCTCACACTCTCAAGTACGGAGTAGCCGATTCCAGGCTATGATTTCATAATTAGAGCACTGTATTAGTTCTTTTATCTCAAACCCCAGATCTCCTGTTGGAGACGGGATTTTGTGTCTCTGTGAAGAAAGCAACTAACAACTTAAAGCAAGGAAGAACACAAAACTTTTTATATTGCTTTATGTTCATTTCTCCTCTAGTGCTCTGTCACACCCACAAAAATTAATACTTTGTACTTTAAAAGAGACTTTCATACAAAAACCTCAAAGAAGTTTATAAATAAGTTAACATGATTCTGCACATTTACAGGTTGGGAATGATGCACAAAGCTGTTAAAAGTACATTGTACGCTGGTGCCAAACTCAAGAAGAAGCTCGTTTTAATTAAACGCCTATAAGATTAGTTTATTTGGGGTTTAAAAATATGTATAGTAAGCCTCTAGGCTTCCACAGACCACAGATATTAACAAAGTTATAATAATTGTAAGCCCCAGTTTTTCTGGTCCTTCCCTCCCGTGTAATTCAAGACCTCAGCTTCTTGCAAAGGCCCGTGATTGTGTCTGGTTGTCCCCAGGGGGATTCTCTTCTGTGCTCATGGACCATTGATAATTGCTGGGCCTTCTCTGCTTCACTGAGGATCAGTTTGCAATCAGGTGCTGGAATGCAGTTTCTCCCCAGAGTTCCGCCAGACACCTACACCAAGGTAAACTTGCCCTACCCCCACCCCCATCCCTGGGGGTGATCTGTATTGACATGGGAGAGAAGGCCCTCTTCGCTTTGTGTCATGTTCTGTTAGGAGGCAGTCCAAGGCACAGCATCTGGAGCTCTAGTGTTTTGTTAGTGGCTTTCCTTTCCATGAGTTCTATCGCTTTCTACTTTTCCCCAGGGAGAGCTGGGCTCAGAGATGTGGCCCGATCAGGGATATCATGTTGGATGCAGAACATTGCATCTGCAGTGATCTTATCCAGTATTGAGGTTCTGTGACAATATTAGGTTCAACAGGAGAATCCCAAGGCCTCGCTGATACTACGACCCAGAAGAGAGGCGCTGCTTTCCTCTGGTTCATGGATCAGCCTCCCCGAGTATTCGCCAGACTGGAGGTGGGAAGTCACAGCACTCAACACCAGACAAGAGCACTCTGTGACAGGATGGATTGGGACAGCCAGGCCACTCCGTAATCACATGGGAGCACAGAGTAAAACGTGAACGTTGTCCAAGTCACAAACATGGCCAACCATTTTGGCTAGAAGAGAGGGATGCTGTCAGGAAGGGAGGGGCAATTTTATGATTGGGTATCTGAATAAATCTTATCTAGAATTAGGGAGCAATGAGGTGAGGCAAAAGCTGTAATTCATGAAACTGCTTTTGCCTCACTTTCTGACAGCGTCCAATTTAGAGCGAAGCCTCTCCCTTCTCAGCCCTTCCCCAAATTACCCATCATCCCCCCAGATCCTAGAAATAAGCCCTCTCTAACGTCCCCTTACTGAGACTCTTCAAGAGTCTCTGTGGTGAGCGTTCTTGTTCTACTATAATGAGCAATAAACCCAACTGTTCAATTCCAGCTGTTTCTGGAGGTTTTTGGCTGGAGAACATTGCCACCCAAGTGGACATAATAATGTCCTTTCCCTCTGGTGTTTTGTTGGGTTTGGCCAATGAGAGGAAGACAAAGGGTAAGAGAAGAATGAGGTCAGGATGTTTATTCTGCTATCCTCCTATCTCCGGCAACTGCGTCCTCTTTCCAGTGACCGGCCTCCTTCAGTGTTTTTAGCTCTGAGACATGGTACCAGATCTTGACGGTTCCCCTAAATTTGGACCACACTTTTGTAGATAGTGTCTTTATTAAAAACTCTTCAACGATGCAATTTGAGACTGCTGTTGATTTGTTGCCGGGACCAAACCTTTCTGACTGGATTCTCCTCATTATGCTCTGACCCTTTCCTTTTAGGATGGGTTCTTTCTGAGATGTATTTCAGTCCTCTTGCAAATAGACCTCTGGCTGGCTTGCTTGCTCCACCAATTTGTCAGGCACATTCCAGATAGGGCAGAAGCATACTTGACGGAGTTTTCCCTTTTGCTGCCCTATCCAGCTGAATTAATAGGTTTAGAAAAGACGTTCAGAAATTATTAAATTTTAAGATCAGGAGACTGGCTGGTCTTTCCTTTTCTGACTGCTATGTCAGAAAACTGAACACCCATTGTGGAAATCAATTTCCAGAGGAAAATTTAGGATTATGAAGACATAATATATATTGAATGAACCCATTTTCACCGTAAAGAAAATACAAAAATTATTAAGCAGACACATCAACGACTCTAACCATGAATTGCCTAAAACATCATCCTTAATCAACACACGTTAAGTTGTTAAGCATTTGAACACATTCTTTTTTTCTTTTAAAAGTAGTAACAGACATTATAAAGCCCAGGGAACATGGGTGGCACATTTCCTTTCATGGAAGCTGCTCCACAAGGGAATGCAGATCCTGGCACAGCATTTAAAGTTTTAATACACTATTTGTTCTCCTTGTGACTTAGTTTGGCTTTATTATCATTTTATCAAAAATGATACATTTCCCTTTAAAATATGTGATTGGAAAAGCTTTCCTGCAGATGCAATTGTTTCAAAATTACATGTTGGGGCTACATTTTTTTGTCCCTGTGGGAATACATCTTCACTTGTATAACGTAAGTCAGTATGAAAATAAGATTGGCTTGAAGGAAATTGCTTCATGGCTATGCTTCAGAAGCATGTAAAGTCTAGCAGTCAGCTCACCAATGTTATCAACAGAATCCTGTGACCCCAAGGGCTCTCTGGGGGGAGATTAAGGGTATAGTAGTCTTAGCGGGTTTTAGAAGAGGGAATACATACACTTTCTGAAATATTTTAATTGTAGTTTAAAAAGAAAGGATCAGGAGGACAACAAAGGAATCCCCTACTTCTAATGTGTGACCTACAGGAGCCAGCTTTATTTAAAATAAGCAACATGTATTAGGTAGTTTAAATAAATACACCTAGTATGGAGATGGAAAATCTTGCATGAATGTAAAGATTAAACATGGGGCCTTCAAGGAAATTTCAAGTTTGTAGTGGGCTGCTTTGGACTGTACTCTCAGACCCCGAAAGAACATTTAGACTTTCAGATCTGGTATCAGTCAATACTTACAAGTTATATCCATTAGACAGAGAGTGATCAGTTCATTTGAGATTTTGAAATCCACAGATGACTCACTAGCTGTGTGAGGTAAGTTATTAACACCTGTAAGCCTCAGTGTCCACATCTGGGGAATGAATTGTACACTGAACTCCTAGGATTTTTGTAAACATTAAATGCGATACATACTTCCAGAGCTAGCACAGCTCCAGGTTCAATAAATGCTAGCTATTACTATTCTTATAATCACTGCAGATATATTAGTTTAATATTCTTATTTGAAAACTAATATTTCTTGTAAACCATGGAGGGGGCTTAAAGTCATCTTTAAGATCATCTTTAACAGGTCTATGTACACTTTGCAAATTTTCTAGGAGCACATCAAGTATTTCCCAAATAATTAAAATACATCGATTTAATTAATTGTAATTTGTAGAGGAGTATGTAAGGCATGCGAATGTAAAAATAAGCCTAATCCTTACATCTCTGGTTAATTGATTTTGATAAGGACGCCAAAGCAGTTCAATGGAGAAAGTAGTCTTTTAAACAAATGGTTTTGAGACAACTAAATATCCATGTGAAAGACAATGAAATTGGACTCCTACCACACATCATCCACCAAAATGGATTCAAAGTGGGTCATACACCTATGTGTAGGGAATAGAGACAAAAATATTGTAATAGCTAAGTATGTAGTGCCGGATGGGTACTAGACTTACTGTGGTGATCACTTCCTAAGGTATATAAATGTCTAATCACTCTGTTGTATGTCTGAAACTAATATATTATATATCAACTCTAATTGAAAAATAAATTCAAAAAAGTCTTTGAAGCTAATATAAGAGTCAAGCTTCATGGCCATTGCCAACAGTGTCTCGCATAGTACGCTATAAAATAACAGAATATATACATACACACACACACACACACAGAGGGTGCCAAAAAATGTAGCCGCATTTTACGAAAGGAAAACACTGTACTAAAATTGTAATACTCCATATATACTGATAACAAAACATGAATACAAGTCATGTGTATACATATTTTTGGCACGCCCGGTGACATGCACATGATTTTGAGCTGAAAATAATCAAAGCTCAGAAAACTCAAGAAGATATTTAGCCTCCCCTTTTACTGCCTAAAAGAATTGAAGGACCTGTTCCAGGAAGGGAGCTCCTATGGCAGAAAACTAGACATGCACGTGAGCTAGGGATGGGAGATAGGGAGGAACCCAGCACAGCCCATTTGAACAAACTCCTTCTGTCCCATTGTTTCAAGATGGCCCAGCAAACATTTGTTTACTAAACATTAAACTCTTTTTCATCCCCTTGTAAATTTGCCTTACTTCCATTTGAAGTCTTAGACCCTCTGCTTCTCCCCTCCTTTGTCCCCAAGGACATATATACCTCATTTTGCCTTATGGCTGTTGGAATTTTCATGCTTATGTGAATTCCCCGCTGTGCAGGTATTAACAGTTGATTTTCTCCGGCTAATCTGCCTTATGTCATTTAAATAATTCTACCAGCCAGAAGAACTAAGAGGAAAGGGGGAAAGTTTCCCCTCCCCCAAATATATGTATGGGGGTGCCAAAAAATGTATACACATTACTTGTATTCATCTTTTGTTGTCGGTATATATTATTACATTTTTAATATAGGTTTTTTTCCTTTCTTAAAATGTGTATACATTTATTTTTGGCACTCCAGGTATAAATCAGTCTCTGCCCCTGGGTTCCTGTCACAGAGCTTCTAAATCTCTTGTAATTTCTTAAGTGATAAAAGTACTAGGAGCATCTCTTGTTCTCAAGTTTGGTCTTTGGCCCTGGTTTCTGACACAGAACTCCTAAATCCCTCGGAATTTCTTGGGTGATAGGAACATCTTTTGTTTTAACGAGGCAATGCTTGGTGGGCTCCTGGATGGTGGCTGATCAGCAGAAATATCAAGGCATAATTAGAATGTTGGAGCTTTCAGTCCCATCCTCTGTCCTCCAGGAAGGGGAAAGAGGCTGGAAACTGAGTTAATGATTGACCATGCCTATGTGTTGAAGACTCCATAAAAATCCCTACAGTATGGGGTTTGGAGAGCTTCTGGGTTGGTAAATACACCACACACCAGGATGGTGACACAGCCCAACTCCATGAGGACAGAAATTCCTGTGCGCGGGACCTCTCAGCCCTCACCTTACATGTATGCACCTCTTCATCTGGCTGTTCATCTGTAGCCATTAGCATATCCTTTATAATCCGATAGCAAATGTAAGTAAATGTGTCTCTGAGTTCTGTGAGCTGCTCTAGCCAATTAATTGAACCCAAGGAGGGGATTATGGGGACCTCCAATTTATAGCCAGTCAGAGGCATAGGTAGCAACCTGGACTTGCGACTGGCATCTGAAGTAGGGGCAGTCTCACAAGACTGAGCCCTTGGCTTGTGGAATCTGACACTATGTCCAGGTAGATGGTATCAGAATTGAGTTGAATTGCTTGGTGTCAGAGCGTTGCTTGGTGTGAGAAGAAACCCTATTGTATCTGGTGTCAGAAGTGTTGTGAATGTGGTAGGAGAGTGAAAAAAAAAAAAAACACAGTAGGAAAAGCAAGGTTTTCCAACTCAACAGTGGAAGTACAAGTGACAAAAGAAAAAAATAGATCAATCAGACTACACCAAAATTTAAAACTTTTGTGCTGCAAATGATAGTACCAAGAAAGTGAAGAGCCAACAGACAGAATGAGAGAAAATATTTGCAACTCATATATCTGATACAGGACTTGCATCCAAGAAACATAAACAACTCCTACAACTCAATGAAAAGACAAAGAACCAAATTTAAAAAATGGCCTAAGGATATGAAGAGACATTTCTCCAAAGAAAATATACATAATGAACAATAAGCACATGAAAAGACGCTCAGCATCGTTAGTCATTATGGAAATGCAAATCAAAACCACAAAAAGATACCACTTCCTACCCACTAGGATGGCTATCCTCAGAAATGTTCACAATAACAAGTGTTGCTGAGTATGTGGAGAGATTGCAACACTCACACATTGCTAATGGGAATGTACCATGGTTCAGCCACTTTGAGAAACAGTTTGCCAGGTCCTCAAAAAGTTAAACATATAGTTACCATATGCTCCAGCAATTCTAGTCCTGGTGTATAGCCAAGAAAAATGAAAATATATATCTACACGAAAACTTGTAGACAAATGTTGGTAACACCATTATTCATAATTGTCAAAAGTGGAAAAAAAAGTGGAAACAACCCAAGTGTTCCTCAATGAATGGATAAAAATGTTGTATATTCATATCATGCAACTTTATTTGGCGATAAAAGGGAATGAAGTACTATACTGATACATGCTACAACATGGGTGAACCTTGAAAACATTATGCTAAGTGAAAGAAGTCAGTCATAAAAGATCCATATGGTATGATTTCATTCATATAAAATGTCTAGAATAAGCAAGTCTATATAGAGAGAAAGAAGAGCAGTAGTTGTGAGGGGTTGGGGGAGAGAAGGGTTGGAAGGAACGGGAAATGACTGCTAATGGCTACAGACTTTTCTTTTTGGATAATAAAAATATTCTGAAATTAGATTGTGATAGACGGTTGCACAACCCTGTGAATATTTTTGAAAACATTGAATGGTGTGTTTAAAATGGGTGAATTTTGTGGTATATTAATTATATCTCAAAAAGGCTGTTTAAGAAAAGGAAGAAAAAGAAACCCAACAGATCTTGAATGTAGACTTTATAGTCAGTTTCCTCAGCTTAGGTTTCTAAAATATAAAATACATATTTGAACATTGCATTGCTTTAGCTCAACACTATATTTTATAGCAGTCAAAGTCTGGAAACCTGTTTGAGCAAATTGGAGACCATTGGAAATTTGGGTGGAAATGTAATTACCTGAGTTGAACCTTGATCAAAAGGCATTCTAATCTAACTAGAAGGTACTATTGGATTTTTAATAAGTGCCACTGCTTAGGAATCAGTCTTTCTGTTCCTTGCATCAGATAGGAAGGATGCTTTCCAACCAGCCTCCTTTTCCTATCGGGCAAGTGCTAGTATTGACTCCTGGTTAAGAGCACAACCTCCTGAGTGAACAACACTGTGTTTTGTAATGCTCGAAATTTCTGTTTTGCTTTCTTTTCAAGTATCGATTGAGGCAGGGCTCTGTGTAGCTTACAAGGTGTTAGGCGTTGTCAGGGCGCGATGTCACAGCTCTGAGGGCACCCACTGTAGTAGGCTGACTGTCTTTCTGGAGGTGGAAGTGCAGAAGGGCAAGCAGTTGGATTAAGGAACAGAAGAAGCACTTGCCTTAAAGTGCCCAGAAGCTTAGCTCAAAACCAGTATGTCTAGAACCTTCATCTCAATGACAAAATAAGAAGCTGTCATTGTACATTACAAGGTTCTATCTTTTAGACAAGTAATCTCTGTTTTTCTTTTATGTGATAAACTATTTGGACATGATCTTTTGACTACTGTATATATCCTCAAATAGTATACACATGCGTATGTGTGTATATGTGTGTGTGTATGTGTATGTACACAGACAGAGGGTGCCAAAAAATGTATACACATTTTAAGAAAGGAAAACTGTATTAAAATTGTAATACTCAATATAAACCGATAACAGAAGATGAATACAAGTCACATTTGACTTCTGCAATGACAAAAGGTGCTCAAAGTGGTTACCATCAGCATCCAGACACTTCTGATTACGATGAACTACTGTGTGAGCAACACTGACCAAAGTGTTCACTTATATACATTTTTTTGGCACCCCTGGTATATACATATATAACGCACTTGGCCGTTAAAAATGTTGCCTGTTAGTAATTGTGAATAATATTTTGAAATGGTTCACTGTGTAATGAAAAAGGCAAATTATTTTGAGTCAGAAAAGCAAGGTTCAAATCTTGGCTCTGCCAGTTAAAAGTGCTGGAGCTTGGGCAAGTCATGTAAATCTTTCTGTTTGGGGCCCCTCCTCTGTCAATAGGCTAATACTTTTACCTGTCTTGTAGGATGAATCTGAGGGTTCACTGGGCCGAGGTTTGCCCAAGTGCCTTCATAAAGCGAACAGGGGTCTCACTGTCATTACTGTTTTGTGTGTACCTGTCTCATGTCCCCATTGAGACCCTGTTTCTGTAGCTTCTGAAACCTCTACTTTATTTTATCCCCATCATCACACTTCTTCCACTGCATTGTGCCTCGGTCTACGTGCCCTGCCTGTCAAATCAGCAGATTTGCTGATTTGATGGTCATCTGGGGGGCCGATTGGTTGTGAGGCATGGGGGTGCTCAAAGCACATTTCCTGGACTCATCCCTACGGAGATTGGGATATGGCGTGGCCAAGGTATTGGAAGGATCATTCAGTCATTCATTCATTCAACAGCTATTTATTGAGTGCTACTGTGGTACAGGTGCTTGGGATAAAGTGGTTTACTAGACTGATGAAAGCTCTGCTCTCAGGAGCTTACCTTCCAGTAGAAAAAGGAGATGCAATAATCAATAACGTAAATAAATCCATAATTTCAGAGAATTGTAGGTGCTCTGCAGAAAATAAAGCAAGATAAAAGGATAGAAAGTGGGAGTGGGACACTTTTCTGTTTCTTTTCTTTTTCCCTTGAACAAGTTCAAATCTACAGAAAAGTTGAAATAACAGTATGCAACGAACACCCATTTCTCATCACCTAAATCTACCAATTATTAACGTTATGCCACATTTGCGTTTTCTCCCTCCCATGTGTGCATGTCTTTATGTAATGCATATACACATGTGTGGGTTCTTTACTGTTGTTGAACCATTTAGACTACGTTACAGATATCATGAAACTATCTCTAAATAGTCCAGCAAAGATTTCCCCAAAACACGACAGTCACCCCTATAGCGACAATGCCATTATGACTCAAAAAAAAAATGCAGTAGTGTATCATAGTATTATTTAACATGGAGTGAAATTCAAATTGTCCTCACTTGTCCCCCCCCACCAATAAAGACTTCATAGTTTTCTGTTGTTATGGTTTATTTGTGTGGGAGCATCGTTAGCGGGGTGATGAAAAAAGTCTTCTCTACATACCTGGCATTTCAGGCAACACTGGAATGTTGAGAAGGAAATAGTTCTGTGACAATCTGATGCACGAGCCTTCTTGGCATGCAGAAGAGCAAAGCAGGAAGGTCCTTCCAGAAGCCCAGCTGGCAGCCACTCATGCCAGTGTATATGCTCCCATCTGGTGTCACCACACTGCCATGCACTTTTCTTGAAATTTCTCAACCACTGTTCCTCTGCTGAATTCAAACTTGAAGAAATGCGAAAACCTGAAGCCATCACACAGTGCTCTGGGCGTCCACCAGGAGTTTAGTTCTGGCAATCCAGGTGTTTTCGGGCCACTCTCTGACAGCCCGCTCTTGTCCCTGCAGTCGAGAATTCAAGTCATGGGAAATGCTAAATTCACAAACATAACTCTTGGCTGTGAAGCACAATTGCTTTGGAGGTTTGTCCCGGTACCTGGCAGCCTCAAGGAGGCTCTCGCTCAGCTGGACTCAGTTCTGGGCTGCAGCCTGGGCTGGAACAGTCAGTCTCCATGTCAGCTCCCTTCTCTGTGGCTCCTGAGGGGAAGGCACGGGTGCTAACGTGGCCCTTTGGACAGTGTGCTAGCCAGCTTTGTAAGCCTGCTGTGTAGTGGAACTATTCTCCTTTCTCCTAGGCTCACTTGAGCAACTAGAATATCTGTTTTTTTTTTCATGTTTGGCTGCTCCCGGGAAAGGCTGGCTAGAAATTCTTACTACTCATATTTGCTTCTGTGGCACCTGAGGGATATGCGACTGAGGGATAACAGCTCAGAGACAAAAGTCTGGAGTTGTACAGACCTACACAACAGAGATACCTAATACTCACAAATATCCATGTGGACACCACAACTCTTCCCACCCCTTCCCCCTAGTGATTTCCTCAACATCTTGCTTTAGGCAGAGCCACATGACCAATTCTAGCTAGTGAGTGATGGCAGTGCTTCATGTTTCTCTCTTTCTCTGTTCCATGGGCCCAGAATCCAAGTTTTCCACATGCTAGAATCTTCACTGTCAGCCTGGTCCCTGAGTTCTGTGAGGAGCCTCCCTTCCCCTCCCCTCCAGTCAGAGTCAGGTATGGAAGGTAAGGAAGAATTAATGTTTTGGTGCACTGAGCCATTAACATTTCAGGTTTTAGTTCTGGTTACAACAGAAAACCCAACCTATTATGATTATAATCTCATCTTGGCTCTGTCATTTGCCATTTTGGGTCCCCATTTTCTCCTCTGGAAAGCGGGGATAATACTATGTACTGCAGGGACTGACTGGCATTTTTGTCTGCCCTGCGTCCATTCCTTCTGGGCAAGGCTCCTCTCCTCTAACTCCATGAGATTCTTAGGTGGTGTCGTGCGGGGTGTCCGGCGGGGCGGCCTGCGGGGTCTCTGCTCCCGCTCCCCACATAAGAACGCAGGACATGGTGAGGCCAAAAAGGAACACCCACGGGGCCATAGGTAGGGAAGTCATACCACTATGGTCTCACTGGAGGCTGGGTTTACACGACGTGCGACCTGCTGTCCGCTTTGCTGCCAACCGACCAACTGTCCTCGACTCTCCTTACTCTCCTTCAGTCTCCTCCTTCACTCTCCTCGGCTCCCCTCTGTAGCCGTGGCAGTTATGTCAGTGACCAACGGCTTAATGGCTACAGCTGATGGCCAACCAGCCACAGCTGACGGCCATCCACTATCTGAGCCAACACCTCTCCACATGAGGCCGAGAGCCTGGAAACTGCTTTCGGGGGCTCTGTCCCCACAGGTGGCTGTCAATCCAGGGCCAGCCAATGAGAGGGCCACATCCTCCAGACACACTGACCGGGCCAATGGGTGGGCAAGTGACCCAGAAATGGCTAATCAGAGTCTACTTTCAGGATTGGCTTGAATGCTGTAAGAGATGGTCTCTTTCTGTGTAAGCCTGGGGGTGTGAGATGTCATCTTATCCACTCATAGAAGAAAGTAGACACTGAGTGGAAAGTGGATATTGAGAGAGGCATAAATGCCACCTACCATGTTTCCCCGAAAATAAGACCTAGCCGGACTATGAGCTCTAATACGTCTTTTGAAGCAACAATTAATATAAGATCTGGTATTATATTATATTATATTATATTATACCTGGTCTTATATTATATTAAAATAAGACCAGGTCTTATATTAATATTTGTTCCAAAAGACGCATTAGAGCTGATGGTCCGGCTAGGTCTTATATTCGGGGAAACACGGTAGCCCCGGAATATTCAATACATCATCAAATAAAAATCTCTCTCTCTCTCTCTCTCTCTCTCTCTCTCTCTCTCTCTCTCTCATAGTATGAGTTGGGCTTTAGTCGCTTGCAACTGAAAGAGTCCTGATCAATATCCCTACCTTAAGAATTATTGTACGGATTAAATAAAACAAGGCATTAAAGTGCCTGCCACATTGCAAACGCTCCAAACATGATTGCTATTATACTATGATTGAGGTTGGTTGCTAGGGAGCTCCAGCCATAAGCACATTATCTTGCTTATTTCTCATTCTCAATTCTTTAGGTAACCTTAAGATTTGATGAGCTCATAAATGGAGACCACATGACTTTGGGCCTTGCAGAACTTTTTTCCACCTGGTTTCACGTAGTTGTTGTGCCCTTTGCTGCCTTTGAGGGACATCATAAGAGGCAGCTGCTGGAAAACCTTTACTGCATATGCCATTGGGACACTAACTACTGCTTCACTCAGTGTCTCACCTAGAAAAATACATGAATGAAATTTTCCTCAGACTTAAATGGGAAGGAAACATTGACTTCCTCCAAGGTGGTTCTTCTCCGACTTTTTTACTCCCATCATCAGAGAAGACTGAATTCATACTCCCAGGGGTTGGAGGTCGAGTCCTAAGCACGGTAAGCACAATTTCTTCTCTTTTAAGTTAAAAATTCATGTGACTGTGGTATTCTGCTTCACTAGACACCCATGTTTATTTTTATGGATGTTGTAAATCTTGCATCAGATCACTTTGATCGCCTCCAAGGTTGACAGGAAATTTATGACTGCTCTTTAATAATGATGGCCAAAGTAGATAGGCTACAACCTACATCCTTGTTTTCATGTTCTAATTGCTCTGCAATTTCTCTGATACTGATTTTAGTATATTTATAGCTTTCGACTTTATGGTGTATTTTCTTGTGAATTGCTTCAACGACTTTGTGGAAATAAATGGGTTATGAATAAGTAAAAGCATTCATATAAACATTTAAAAAAAAAAAGAATTGACAGGATGTGTAGTTGGTTTTCTACGAGTAGACATCTTACCCCCCACTTCAGCTGAATTAAACAACACATTGAACCAAAAGAAGGTATTTCAAATTTTAACAGAAATGGCCCCCAAAAACGCATAGCTGATATTCTTGTTATCCACAGAAAATCCAGAGTCCTAATTTGAAGAGAATACATTTCCTATCAATTTTGGAGGACAGATGTTGGAATCAGCATTTGAAAGAACGGGTCTATGTGCTTCCTTTTTTACTAAAGGCAATAAAAAAATATATTTTTGTTAACAGAAGTGCTCATTATATTTTCAACTTTACACATTGAGACAGAAATGGGGCAATACCAATATCTTTACTCTATCCAACCAGAACTGAGTTACCTGGTCTTTTGGACGTCCTTGGAAGCATTGAGAAGCTCTAAAATGCAAAATGAGGATGACAAATCTAATGCCTGCTTATTTACCTGTCTCCCCTTCTGAACAATATTCTCCATTAGGTCTGGACCGTGTCTGCATAATTTCCTGCCACGTCCCCAGCCTAGCATGACAGTTCCCACAGGAGGCACTCAGTAACTACCTGTGGAGTGCATCATGACTTTCTCCCCTTTTCCTATGAGGGAAATTTTGCTGTATATCGAGGGCCAAGTCATTTCTGGCTCTATTTCTTCAGCTACCATCTCTTCTTCACCAATTAATTTTTTTGCTATTACTTAAGGCAGGAGTTCTTACAATGGGAAGGGGTTCAGAAGGTCCTTGAACCCACTGAAAAGGTCTGTGTGTTGGGTACATTTTTTAACGAGAGCATCACTAGCTTTCAGGAGAGTTCCAAAAATACTTGTGATCTTTCCGTTGTTTTTTTTTTTTTTTAAACCAATCTTTCTTTTGGATTATTTGTCTTTGTCTTATTGATTTGTGGGAGTTGTTTGCATATTCCAGATACAAGTCTTTTGTGTAATATATGTAATTGCAAATATCTTTCTCTACTCTGCAGCTGACATTTTCACTCTCTTAATGGTTTCTTTTGTGAACTGAATTTATTAATTTTAATGTGGGACAATTTATCATTTATTATTCTTTTTTACTGTTTTAATTAAAACATTTTTTTTTCCCTACACAGTTGGAGCTAAGAAAAGGCAGCCCAGTGTGGAATGTCACCTCTGAAATGGAGCATGTAGTGACAGGGCTCACAAACAATACTCTGTTGTGGTAGAAGAGGTCAAGAACGACTGATACAAGGGACTGTCTAGCGTAGTGCCTTGTGTATAGTAGATGCTCAATAAATGTGTGTGTCTGTCTCATGGTTGAGATTCTGTGTTTCCCTGTCAGAAATGGCTGAGTTAGCTATGGGATCTGACTTAAAAAGCGAATCCCTATAAACCTTCATTTCTTCATCTGTAAAATGGGAATAATAATATCTAACGGAAGATAGTGAGGATTAAATGAGGTAATGTCAAGAATGTTTGACCTACAGTGAGTACTCAGATAACATAGCCATTGTTTTTGTGAGAGTCAGTCAAACTGTATTTCAGAGACCATGATCACATGCTCGTCAGGACCGATTCTCGTTATAACAATTTTTGTTCTTTGAAATGAAATAAAACACATAAAAACTTAGAAAAAAGATTACTCTATTTTCATACAGCAGCATCACTGAAGGATTTTGGGATGTGATGGAGGCAAATACAAAGGGAAAATAAAGGCAGGGATTTCCCTGTCTTGCCCAGTATCAGAGAGGAAGTCAACCTGACTGAAGGAGAATCAGGTCTTTGTTTGAAATGTTATCTGTCTCTTCCTCCTCTGTTCCCATCCCCCATCTTTAATACTGTACATGTACACACACATACACACACTCACATATCTGCGCATACATACACACACACCAGCACACTTTCAGAAATATCATCTCCTGGGTGTGAGTGGGAATCTTTCTGAATCCTTCTTTAAAGTACAGTTCTGAATTCAGCCTCTCTCTAACTCCCCTAATTTCGTTTTTCAACACAGTGTCATTAATGGAAGAATACCCAAAGTTTCAAGTTTAATACCACATGTTCTATTTCTTAAATCCTTTGAATGACTTTTTTTTCCTAGTTCCACTGAGTCTAAGAAAAATTTTTTTAAAGATTTTTGGCTTAACCAATAAAAATCAATACCTTTTTGTGTCGGTGAAGTTACCCACAGGGGGCCTTTGTGCTTGTGTGATTGCTCAAATTGTAGCCCAAGTTGTCGTTTCCTTTGACAATTTGCCATAACACTTTGGGAGACAAAAACATTTAAAATAAAAAGTCTTCTTCAGTGTTAAGAAGGAAAGTAAGCTGCAGTGACTTGATTCTCTAGATTTTTAAATTTGTGCCTAGTTCTCTTTGAAAGCAAAATTGGAGATAAGGCGGTACAAAGTTATAACTGGGCTTAAAATGTTGTTCTGCAAAAGGATACTGGAGCCCATCTGTCCCCAAGCCACAATATACCAACAAAGAAAATTAAACTCCAGAGATAGATGAGCCTGAGCCAAAGTCACCCTCTTGTTGTCCCCTCTCCCATCCATGGCGGGAGGCAGAGCTATGATGTGACCATGCAGTAGCTGCTCCATAATTAATTTTATTCATAGAAATTAGCAAGTTTGTTTTTAGCCCCTTTTTTTTCACCATGGGCCTCCCTCACCTTCTTGGAGTCCGTGTATTGCACCACCGATTTCCTGAGGGACCTTATACTCACCTGGTTGACATATTTGCTGTCAAGCTAATGATTGGTTTAGCACAGCATTTGCAAAAGTGCTTGTTCTATGGATTGTTTGTTGGTCTTCTCTGGGGGAAAATAGTGGATGCTTCAATGAATTTTGAAAATGCTGCACTGAACAAATGGGTACGACTATTTCTGGCAGGACTTTTCAGAGCCTTTAATATGCCAATGTGCATTGGGTGCTCCAGGAGTGGGGTAAAGGCCCTGTACTGTGGTTTCAGAGCTTACTCAACATGGGACTTTCTTGCTTATCTCCCCAGTCCCAACACCTCAGGAAGCCGGGGACTTAAATTATCAGGTTGGTGCAAAGTAATCGTGGTTTTTAAAACTATTTTTAACCTTTTAAACCACACTTACTTTTGGACCAACCTAATATTATTTTTCCAGACATATTTGCATTTTAATAAGGGATTCTTAAAGAAGAAATTGCTTGTTGAGCTCCTTATTTCTCTATCTTAGGTTGATAGATCTTTAAGGACAGGAAAAATATCCTTCATCTCTGAGTCATCAGTACTTAGCTGGTGACCAGACCATGCCCAGTTCCTGGCACCCAGGACACATAACACAAGATCCATCAGTGTTTGTTAAATGAATAAACAAAAAAAGACTTCAAGCCTGTAAGACTTACTTTCTGGAGGGAGAGATTCAGTCAACGATGGCAACCTCATTAACTTACTACTTTTCATTTTTTGATCATCTAGACTACAGTCCTGGGGCAAGGGCTAGTAAGAAAAATTGATGAAGAAAATTATCCAGAAAAAATATTGTATTACCACATCTTTTCCCCTCTCTTGCTCACTAAAGAAAAATGAACATTTACTAGCTTTTGGGAGATAGAATCAGGGCAATATATAGAAAAACACAGCTAGAGAAGCAAAATGGGAAAATTGCATGGAAAAGGATTGAAAGTGAGAAAAGAAAAATGGAAATGGAAAGAAAGAGGGTATAGAGGAAGATGAGAACCAGAAAAGTCTGGTGGATGGGACAGTTCTTGGTTAAGAGTTGAGAGCGGCAGAGGGAGAAAGATTTGAGGTAAGGAAGGAAAGCAGCTGCCATTGGATGAATAATGAGGGTGGCATAGATGGGAAGAAAGATTTTAAAAGGATTTTCTGTGTAACATACAACACCCACACCCACACATTCTGCTTTGGGAGTTTCAAGAAGGACAAAGTAAAATCTGGAAATATTTTTATTTCCCTCTTGGACTTCTCTCTAGGGATTCAGCAATGGGGGAACTTAATCATATTTGGGATAAACTACCAAAAGGACAGAGATACGAGAGAGACAAAAAATCACCCTAGCAAGTTTTCCATTTCTCATGAGAATGAGGACATCGTCTTTTTTGAGACAACTATATACAGTTCTCATTACCCACTCCCACCTTACAGCTCCTCAGTTGTATATAAAAACAGAAGAATGTGGTTGCCTTTATAAAAACTTTTTTTTGTAGTTGATTTTTCAACATAGGTACACAATCATGAACGATAATGAAAAGCTATTTTACAATGTACATGTACCATGTTTCCCCGAAAATAAGACCTAGCCAGAAAATCAGATCTAATGTGTCTTTTGGAGCAAAAATTAATATAAGACCCGGTCTTATTTTACTGTAATATAAGACCAGGTCTTTAATATAATAATATAATATAATATAATATAATATAATATAATATAACCAGGTCTTATATTAATTTTTGCTTCAAAAGACGAATTACAGCTGATTGTCTGGCTAGATCTTATTTTCGGGGAAATACGATATCTATATGCCATAAAAATAGATTTATGTGAAAGAGAGTATTAGCAATCCAAATGATTTCATAATTACCATAAGAAAACTTCATTGGGGACAGCACTCTCTGGCACAAAATATCTAGCACTACAGTGTACATTTACTAGTGATACAGGTTAGCTAGAGTGTCCCTAGGTAGACAGGGAGGTCCCTGGTGGAATAAACAAAGACAGCCATATCCTAAAAGTCCAGGTTTTGAAATCACTCCTTTGATCCAGGACAAAATGTAACAAGACCTTGAGGTTAATCATAAAATTCCTTTTGGCCTGACAAACGAAACAAATCTGATAGATAAGAGTGGGTTACTTTGCTAATCCCTCCAGGATGGGCAAACAGAACAAACCTGGTAGACGAATTTCATTAGAAGGTGTCAGTTCCCTTCTTCAAACAAGTTCCCTTCTTCAAACAGCTCCTCTTCCCCAAAAAGGCAAGGGAAGGTATAAAAGTAGGAGCTTTTGTCTCAGTCATGGGGCCACACCCATTCGGGACCTCCTCCAGCTCGGTAGCTCCAACCCTTTGATTTCAATAAGCTATCCTCTTTTTAAAACTCTTTGCCTCTCCTGGGTCTGTGTTTCCATTCTTCGGTCTCACCAGTCATGATCTGGGCCCACACCCAGAAACTGCCAGCAGATTAAACATCATCTACATCATTTGGGGAATCACAGGAAAAATATTCCTCCATCACTAGGTTTCAAAGAGGGATTTTTATAAGATCCTAAGATTCTGAATGATTTTAGGTCAACAAAATTTTTTGGTGGCCTCATCTGAGCTTCTCACAAACATCACTGTCCTTGATCCAAATATGGCCATCATATATACTCAGGTAAGTATGAGTTCCCAAAACACTGAGATGGCAGGAACTCTTTTATTTGTACTGACAAAGTGGTATCTAGGAGAGTCTGCCTACTTTTAGCATGGGCTAAAAACTACCTAGGTAACCTACTATCTAAAGCTTTCACCTACTTCAGAAAATGAATCTGGATTTAGTCTTTATTACTATGAGTTAATTCGCTTAACGAAGTGTTAGTAGGGGGTTGCTAGGCTCAGTAGAAGAAGGAAAATAAGCTGGGAAGAATGTGGCACCAAGTTCGCCTAACATTTATTGAGCAATTATTATGTGCCAAGAGATGAGGATCAAATACAAATAATATGTGCCCTGCCCTACACAGAGGAAAAAGAAAGAGAAGGGTAAGGTGGCTTGGAGGAGAGAGATTGAGATGGGAAGGGAAAAAGGAGAAGGGGATGAGATAGAAGGAGTGGAAAATATGGCAGAAAAAAGTATCAAGACAAGAACACCAAAAGGGAGTGGTTAAGTTAAAGGCAGAGAACTGACAGAGGGAAACAAAGAAAATGATAAGAAAAGGAGACAAGAAGAAGAGAAGGAATGCTCAGTAATGATCCAAGAAAGGTCAAGACAAAGAGAATGTTGGGTGTTGGGGCTCTTGTTTTACATCTTCTAAAGAGGGTGACTGATAAAATGGTTGCCCCATTTTCCCTGTGTTCTTAGTCTGTATGAATAGAAACTGGGAGTAAATTGTGCTTTTAAATTTACAAGTTATATAAACAGATTTAGAAAGTTTACACATTAAATCATTAAGTTAATGTACAAGGTTATCACAGGTTTTGCTTTTGGAACTTTTTTCCGGGGAAAAAACACACAACAAAACCCCAAATTAGATTTACAGTAAACATGTAATAAAAAAGGTAATGGGTGTTTTCTTTCCTTTTCAGCCAATTTATAAGTGTCTCTTCCTTTCTGGGAAAGAAGTGTGTCTCTAGTACAAGTTGAGGCAATTCATCATTTTCAGTAATGTCACAGTGGCCTGAAGTACAACGTCTGCTTAAGAAAGGAAGGGTGAAAACGGTAGTTTAGAGTGCATAAAACGGTCTGTTGTTCATATTTGGTGTATGTACTAATCAGTGGATTGGTGTGTGTGTATGTGCAATTTCAGAACAAAAATCTGGCATCTTTTAGATATATGGCTGAGAGGAGTGTATCCAGATGTTTGCTGAATTAGGGAATGAGCGGTGCCAGATCTGTTCGGGAAAACTGGTTTCTAATCCCACATCTACTGGGCAGGTGTTATTTGAAGGTCAGGATCTCTACTGATAAAGTACAGATAGCTTGTCCTTGGTTACCGTTGAGAGAGAGGGAGATGGAAGTGCTGGGAAATGCCATTAATCATGCCATTATGTGCACTTAAAGCTCTCCAGGGTGAGAGCAAATTGGTGGGCCAAGAACTGTTGTCCCATCTCTTTCTAGGGTGTTACCATATCTGGGGATGAAGAAAATTGTGTTTTGCCCAGCTGTGCTCAACACTAAAGCATTCAACAGTAATAGACATCTCACTGGTGGGATTTGGTGCTGGGGGAATTCTGTGTGGAGGGAGCTGGAGGGAGGCCACCAATTCATTTCATATATATTATTTCTCCAGGAAACACGGCATAATTGAGGACAATTTTCCACCATGAATTGCATCATTAGCTAACTCAGGGAAAGTGAAATGCGGTTAACTTTTCTTTTTCTTCTGCAAAGCTGATGAGCTGAAGAAAATAGAAATAAAAATTTTAATGTAATTTCTTTCCAAGGATATATGTTGAAAATCAGAATCAAGACACTTTTACACGGTAATAGAAATCCCACATTTTAATACATTGCCATGCACAGAAGGAATCAAGTAATGCTGAATACAAAATAGTCCAATGTACAAAATGATAAAGCAGATTTTCAAGCCTGATAGAGATCATGCTCATAGATACAAGGGGGCAAAAATCTGTACAGTTTCATTTCGATCAATTTAAAAAGAATCATGCCCCCCATTCTTTTTGAGGACAACCCCCAAAGAAGGAAACATTATAAGAAAATATAAAGGAGACCCAAAGTGAATTGGCAAGTTGATAGCTGCTTAAGATATGGAAATCGGTGGTTCAAAAGTGTGGTGCACAATAATTCTTACGTTTAGAGAAAAAAGTTTCTAAACATTGTATGCCCTGGGAATCCAGGGAACTAAAATGAACGTCAAACAGAAAAGGCACTCTTATTTAACCACGTAACTTGCTTGTGTCCTCTTAAGTCCAGTCTTGTGGGTGTTTCTAGGGTACATAGAGAAAAAAAAAGGCCCACAATTGTGGGCAATTAATAAGGAAAAGACTTATTTAATTAACCGCTCTTAGGGGACTCAGAGAATTCAGACCGCTGGTTTAACTACTCACTTAAGGAAGCTATAAAAATGTCTACCATCTACATAGGCTTTTGTGTTATGGAATGTGCTTTTGTAGCCACGTTTGTTAGGGTTGGTAAAAAAGTGAACCATTTTTTTTTTTTAAATCAGATTTTCCTTCCCTCCTAGGCTATTGAGAGCACTGGTCTTATACTCAAGTCAGAGCGTGTGATTTTTCTTCCTCTTTCTTTCCTAGAAGAACTATTACGTCATATACAGTAGCTCATCAAGAAGTTCGAGATGGCTCTCTGTTTCAATTTGTTAACGTCCTGCTTTCATTGGTCTTCTCCAACTCTGGGACTGGCAATCTTCACCTGCCAAGCCCGAGACTCTGTCACTTAGCCAGGTCACCATGCTCCAAACCTTTGGGAGGTGGGGAAGTGGAGATAAAAGTGTGCCTTGGCTGCGGGTTTTGCAGACCAGCCTCCATATAACGGAATAAGTACATATGTGTGCACGCAAAATGCTACTTTTTTATATTCTTTCTTTTACTTTTTAAAAGCCCAGAATGGAGTCTTAGCAATAACAGCTATGAGGAGAGGGCGTAAAGTAACGGAAAAGGCTCCCTGACTAACGCCCAGAGTCTTCACAATTATAATTGCTCAGATACTGGTGGTCTAGGACAGCGTCTCCCTTACGCTCATTTTAGCCTCCAAGCAACCCTACCTACTAAGACAGGACAGCTAGCAACCCAAACAGATAAGCAGAGGCCCCTAGAGACGGGTAATTGCTACTGAATTCAAGTATTTTTGAATTAAAGACATCTCTTCCCTTTCATCAGAACAGTATCAGTGTCCACAAAGTCCTAAGAATAACCCTAGTCTATAAACCACAGATCAATATTTTCTTTTCTCGGTATGTAATTTTGTTCCAATGTGAATCTTTTCTAAAATTCTGTATGCAGCTTTTAATTTATTGCCTAACGATATCAAATAGGTGGATTCATTGGAAGTCCAGTAGCACGATTGAGTGGCATAAGAGTTTTGGTGGAATTAGTTTCAGAACATGTGCTCTAGCCTGGCTTTGCAGCCGATGAGTTTGCTGCTTTTGTGTCAACCATGAGCCATACAGGGAAAAGTCAAGAACCAGGCGTCAGTTAGCTCTCTGCCCTGTGAACTCTTTTCACTAACTCATCCGCAGTCTCCGCAAACGTGGTCCTGGAAGGAGAGCATTTTTCTATTGGTGGAGGAAAGGTAGTGGTAGAGAGATCATTCAGAGCCCCAGGGAGAATTTCAAATTGCCTCCGTATGAGTGAAAGTAAGCAAGTGGAACCCCAACTACTCCCAGTGGGGGCCAACACTCACTGAAGAGGGTACAGCTTCTCTCGCTGGTGATTGGAGGTGGAAGTTGAATTACAATGAAAAAAGACACAGTTCCAGTGTTTAAACATGAATACCTTCCCCCCCCCATTCTCTTTAAATTTACCCGTATAAATAGGGGCCTTTTCAGTGTGGAGGTTCCTCAAGAAATTACGAATAGAATTACCATATGACCCAGCAATTGCTCTCCTGGGTATCTACCCCAAAAATATAAAAGCATTTCTCTATAGAGACACGTGTACGCCAATGTTCATTGCAGCTTTGTTTACGGTGGCCAAGACATGGAAACAACCAAAATGTCCTTCGATAGATGAATGGATAAAGAAGTTGTGGTACATATACACAATGGAATACTATTCGGCGTTAAGGAAAGATGATATAGGAGCATTTGTGACAACATGGATGGATCTCGAGAGAATAATGCTAAGTGAAATAAGTCAGACAGAAAAAGCAGAGAACCCTATGATTTCACTGATATGTGGTATATAAACCAAAAAGAACAAGACAAACAAATGAGAAACAAAAACTCATAGACACAGACAATAATTTAGTGGTTACCAGAGGGTAAGGGGGTGGGGGGTGGGTGATGAGGGTAAAGGGGATCAAATATATGGTGATGGAAGGAGAACTGACTCTGGGTGGTGAACACACAATGGGATTTATAGACGATGTAATACAGAATTGTACACCTGAAATCTATGTAAATTTACTAACAATTGTCACCCAATAAAATTAATTAAAAAAAAAATAGGGGCCTTTTGATGGGAAAAAGAACCTGGTTATGCACTCTGAAAACATATTCTTGGTCTACTCTCCAATACATTGTATGGGAAGTAGGCCTGGGAATTGTCAAAAGGTGCCACAGTGTTGGCAAGCAGCTCCCAGTGCAAACATAAATGCAGAGATTGTGGTTAAAAAATATACATATATACCGGAAATACATAGAAAGAATTAGAATTGATTTAGGTACTATATAAGCAAGGATCATGACAGTGCTCAATCCAAATCATAGTTTTGGAATTATGCTTGAATAGCAAGACTCCTAAGAGCTTCAAAAAGGTGTTTTCATGGTATTTGTGCTGTTTCGGAGGGAGGCCAGGCTAAGCTCAGGGCAGATGGGAGGAGACCCCCGTCAGTTGTGGAAACGGGGCAGGACCAAACACCACCAGATGCTGAGGCATTCAATGGCAAGCAATTTTTTCTTCAAGGTTATGTCACCAAGATCGGTTCCTCCACCCTGAGAGAGGTAATGATCTATAAGAATCTCTTGTTGCAGAATGTCTTTTAGAGTAAAGCATTTGAATCCATTTTTATAGAATTTGGGTGCTGGTGGTGATTAAATGCAATCACACAAAACAGGTCTGTGAGCTCTGGTACATCAGCTCAGCTTTGAATTCTGCATTGGGTAGCTGTGCGCGCACGCTAATGTGGCAAAGCCACGTGAAAGCAGCCTATTTACTTCCTTTGTTCCAAATGATTGAAATTTAAAAGGCTACACACAATGCACAAGGCAACCAGCAGAATCTTCAGTGACTTAAATGTTTTAGGTATGAGTATCTCCAACGCTGGATTAATGTAACCATCGCCTTGTCATTCTCGACAGTAAGGCTTTTTCTGTCTCTGTACTTTAATGCAAAAAGGCCTGGATTGAAGAGCCTTTCTAAGGCTTCTGTAAAGATTTGAGGTTGGGGAGACAACAACAAAAACAACAAAACAAGCCATTAAACAGATGAAACCCCCAAACCATGAACTCCAAATACGAAATGAACATTGTGTAATCAGAAATCATGTCTCAACATCTGCAACACTTAACATGGTCAACCAGTCAACTGCAATTCAACACACGTCATAGGGTTACTTTGAAATTTTATTATTAGGCGTGTGCTGCTGGTGCCGTTTTGGTGTGTGATGTCGTTGAGGAAAGGACACTCTGAAGTAAGAATGCTTAGAGCTCTTTTAAGATTTTGAAGTAGCCCTATGTGGCTAATGAAACTCCAGATTTCCAAAGCCTCTTACACCCATGTGTTTGCTGTTCTGTGGAAGTCATTTCTCTTGGTCTTGGGGCTGTTGGTCTAAAACTGGACCCATACTCAAAGGCTCATCCCCTTTATATTTGTCACTGGTGAAGTTCACCGTAAAATTTTGGGATCTGACAAACAGCTCTTCCCCATGGCCCAGAATTTTCCCTCCATGGCCAAGATGAGGGCCAGAAGAAAACCAGCATTGAGACCATCTCTTCAGCCATCTTCCCAAATGAGGATCTCCAGGTCATTTTGCTTTTTTGTGGCAGAACCTCCCTGTGCCCTGGGCTAACTTCTCCTTAAGCTTCCCACAAGTTGATAGCTTTCGAAACAACGCTCCCTGGGTCTGCACTAGAATAAGTCACCAGGGCAAAATAATGGAAATGAGGCCGTCTTTGACCTTGAAGTTGTGCAGTGGTGCTAGCAGTCACGCACGTGGATAAAGCAGAATTCCTAAGATGGTTCTATGGCTACAGGATTCGATACAGATCCAAGGAGACTAAGGGGCAGGACCTGTTTGTCTTTGAAATAGAGTCCCCAGCTGTGCCCTGAGCAGATGTATCTCCTGGTCTGTCTTCCTTCATGACCCCCTGGGCCTCATTTTGATTAGAAGCACTGACCAGTCACCCCCTGGAGATGAAAACCCATGTCCCACAGGCTTTTGGGCATCAAGCTTTCACCAAGATCAAGCTTCAGAAGGAATAATAGTCAATACTGGGGGGGGGGGGGAGGAGATGACTACGCTTTTCTGTTTGAGTTCTTTACGGAATACTTGAAATCCTTCCACAGAACTTTGTTAAAAGAAGAAAGTAAAAGGAAAAAAAAGAATCCAGAAAGCAAAAAACTGGGGTGGAGAGGGCTGTGGGAAAGGGGAATCAAAACAGCCTTTAAGGCATAAAGGAATATATGTCATTTTCAAAGATTAGATGTTGAAAAAGAGACTACAGCAGCTTTAAGTTTAGTTGTCAAGTAACAAAATTACTCTAAAGAATGTAGAGAAAAACATCACAAAGAATGAAGCTGCAAATGCACTGGGAAGAGGAGGTCTTGGAGAAACTAAAGTGCTAGGGGGTCTTGAAAATTCTTCTGTGAGTCTTTTAGTGTTCCTATCCAAAATCAATTCCGTGATGTTTGCAGACAAAGAAAGCATTTGGAAGTAACAAGGGGGTAAATCCATTTGAGGATTTTATCCTGAGTTTATATTCTCACAGAAGGTTGATATTCCTTTTTCCCTTGAATGTTAAAAATGGCAGAATTCCCTTAGAACTAAGGGCTCTTAGCCTCTCTCTGGGCAACTGAGAAGTAGATTCTGGAGACATCCATATTGCGGAGGTAGCAGTCAGATGTGTGGGGACACCTCACACAGCCTGAGCAGGGATTTGAAGATGTGTCATTACCCACAAAGACAGCTCGCAGGGTCTTTGTCCCCCTCAGTAAGTCTATTGAAGAGATTTGCTTTTCACCCTAGCAGAAAGAGGATGCTTTGCATATTTTAAATTCAGTTCTGCAGCTAGAACAAGCTAATCCCCTTGGCACCCTGGGGAACCTGATAATTATTCATTTCTGTTCATTCCCAAGAGTGCCTTTCCTGCACCAGTGTGGGTGTTGGCTTTCTAATAGAAGGTGTAGCACAGGTTTAAGGAAAATGTAAGCATCAACAGTTTACAGCCTTTAGACACCAAAATATTTATCTCATACCTCCCTGTTTCCTGCCTCCTATTAAGTAAAACTCACCCCAGCCATTGCTGAACTTCTGAGGGGTGAAATTTCCTACACACATCTTGTGAAGAAGGTACATCCCAGCAGCAAGTAACCGTGGGTAACTGTGGATCAACACATAACAAAGAATCCCAAGCCTGAAAATGACATCATTTCTCCATTTTGCTGGTTTAGCTGTGACTGCTCAGGTTTTAGGCCACCCCATTTCCAAAACTATCCCCCCAAATGATATCCAAGAGAGGTCGACAGTTTGGGAAACAGTAGTGGTTCATATTCAAATATGTGGTATGTGCCAGGAATTAAGGCATTTTTAGAGGAGTCATCTTCCATTGGGCTCATTCATTGTCTTGTGGTTTTTGTTTTTTTGCCCTTTCCCATTTCCATCTTCACTCACCATCTTTTCATCATTCCCCAGCACTCTTTTAAACAATAAAAAAGGGAAAGGTAACTCAACTTATGTAACTGTTCAGAGCATATTTTGCAAAAGCCAAAATAAGTAAGAAGGAATCACCATCACGTCATGGACATCTGCACCATCAAGCGTGCCCAGCTTTCCAAGGGGTTAGCGGTAGTTTCACAACATCCCTGGCTAAACCAATTAATTCCCAACTACAGTATCTCAGCACTTGGCAGTGGTTCTTTTGCGTTCATCAGAGCCAATTCTGTGTCCCTTGGACAAGTGATAGAATTGGAGCTTCAGAGACTCCAGCATAATGATGAACCATTGTGACTCTATAAAGAATGGGACTACAGGTGACCAGGGTGGACATCAAGGAAAGCAACTGAAACCTGGGAAACTGTTACCGGCTAAATCTGGGCCCTGCGAGGGCTGGCTGTGTATGAAGGGTCCAACTACGTGGCCTGGTACTGTCCACTACCTCTTCCTCCCCTGCCCACTTCCTCAGGCGAGGGAACTGCCTGCTGCCATGCCCATTTCCCCAGGTTGCTCGGGCAAGGAGCGAATGCTGTCTGAATGCAGTTTTCCTTGTGGAAAAGCTGAGGTGGAGATAGTGTTTGGGAAGAGGAGATATTTCAGAAGGGCAGGAAGAGTCTGCCTTGTACAAGGTTGCTGCCCCAGCACAATGTTTGGCACATTGTAGGTGCTCGACAAATGCTTGCTAAATACAGGAAGAAATGAAAGGAGGAGGAAGCCCTGTTGTTAGAATTGAAACTCAGGAGGCGGGCAGTAGAAATTTGGTTGTTATGTCCAAGGGTGTTGGCAGCCAGGGTTTGGCCTCCTAATTCTGAATTTGTAAAGAATTGTGGTCTGCTGAGGTCTTGGCGTTCCTGTTGCTAACCTGCCAATGGGACAGGTCTCGGTGGTGACTGAAATGCCTGAGTTCCCTCATGGAAGCCCCCTTCTTTGGGACGACAGCCTGATAGGCTTGTGGTGAGTCATCCTGATGGTTGAATCACCCAAATCACATCTGGGTCTCTCGCGCCTTCCCTGTCAGTTTCGTCAAATCTCAATTTATAGCCTGTTTTTCAGTGGGCATTCTTCAGTGAGCTGTGCATTTCCTGAGACCCCCCCAGGGGTGGCAAGATTTGGGAAGAGTAGACAATGGATATGTATGCTGGCAGGGTCCCAGAGTTGATGTGTATATATATATATATATATATGTATACACACACATATATACATATCAGGGTGCCAAAAAATGTATACAAGTGGACACTTTGGTCAATGTTGCTCAAGCAGTAGTTCGCAGTAATCAGAAGTGTCTGGACGCTGATGGGAACCACTTTGAGCACCTCTTGTCATTGCAGAAGTCAAACGTGACTTGTATTTATCTTTCGTTATTGGTATATATTGAATATTACAATTTTAATAGTTTTCCTTTCTTAAAATGTGTATACATTTTTTGTGGCACTGTGTGTGTGTGTGTGTGTGTGTGTGTGTGTATAAAAGTCTCTGCTGCCTGTCAGTTTCAGGCTGGGATCACAGGCACACAGACAGAACATACTTTGCTGAGTTTTTGATTTAGTCAACTTTATATTTTCAGGGAAAAAAAAAAAAAGGGCTAGAGCATTAGGTAGGGTCAGTCAATATGGACATTTCTCTAATGCTTCAAGAGAAGTGATAAATGGATTGACCTATTTCCCAGGGCTGTGCTTTGTTGTAAAACATAGTAAAATAAAATTTGTTGTGGGTATAATCCCAGAAAGGATTAAAGGGACTAGTAGATCCTCTATTGAGGAAGGAACCCAGTGTCAGATTGGACCCTTTTCCTTCTCTAGGCATGCATTGTCACTTGTTTGTTTCTCTCCAGAGAACTGTGATTTAAATTTGACCTAGAAAGTCTTCCAAAGTCTTAAAATCAGATCACACAGGAAAACTGCATTCTGCTGCCTTTACCATCAACCCACCATGGTTTTTGAGGAAAAGACCTGTTTTTCTTTGAAAGAACTCTTTCGTAGACTGAAAGGATATACACATTGGCCAACAGAAGCCTCCTGTGTTTGAGTATTTGTATGTGCATGTGGTACGTTGTGCCTAGGTGTGTGGAGCCAAGAGCTAATATATCACAATCAGCAGGTCCACTTCTACGTCCCTTTGGTGCTACAAGGAATCCAGTTCCGTAGTGTCAAGAGGTAAAATCTAACAGTTTGTTGGCCATATTTACACCTATCTACCACAAACAACTGGGGCTATGCTAGGAGGGGAGTTTGCCTTGGACAGTCTGAGCCAGAAATAGGACAAGATTTATAAAGAAAAAAGGAAACACTTGTTTTCTCACAGGTACTGAACATGCTGATTCGTTCCGGTTTTGCGTTCTCCTATAAAGTGCTTAAGATTTGGACAGAACACCTTTAGGTGTCATCACTAACATCACTGAGACATGTTGACATTCCTACCAGGGCATAATATGGTGAACACTTCCAATGAGATTGCAGAACTGCTGTGATTTTTTTTTTCTAACACATCATGCCATCTGCACACATAATAAAAGGATCCAGTAGTTGCCATGCTAAAGCAGGCCTTCTAGTGAAGAGTACAGACAGCACCCCGTAAGGGAGCTTGAGTTATGCACAGTGATGAAAACTGGAAGCAATTCTCCAGTTAATGGTCTGCCAATGACCACTTGGAATGAGTTGGCACTGTAGATTATGCACCCCATTTTAAAATCCACAGCAAACTAAGATTGTTCCAAAGCCCATAATCTTGACTGAATGGGTGTTTTTAATTTTTTTTCCAGTTAATCTGGTTCATCTGGCAATGCTCCAAGGATCTCTTCTGGCAGTGCCATGAGTTAGTCTTTCTGTGAGGAACAGGCCATGTTCGTATCGACTGGCAGGACAGCAGCTTGGAAGGCTAACCACAGTTATGGAGAACCCTCAGTTGAGGCTGCAAGAGGAAATAGGAGAAAATATAGTACGTTATTTCTTTATGTTCCCAGGAACTGGTAGGTAGCAGTTATACTATTCAAACAAGCTCGTACATCCTTAGATCAAACAGAAAGCTCTAGTGAAGATACTGGTTCCTTAACTCCACGACAAATTTATTGTGGCATGTATTCTTGAAATGTCCTTCCACCATTTGGCGGAGCATGGAAGACATCCATCTCAGGGATAGGCAAATTTGCCTGTGTTGACCTAAAAATAAAACACCTTTCAAAGTGAGAGGCAACTGGTATTTATTTGAGATTAAAAAAACAAACAAACAACAACAACAACAACAAAACCCAGCTATTTAGGAAGCACTGATTCAGGCAGAAGCCCCAAAAGTGTTCTGATTAGGACACAAAGGCAATAGGTATTTATGAGACAGGGCAGAGGAACAATTACATCAGTAGAAGGAAGGCATTTCCATTGGTGTCGATAAGCTAAAATAGTGATTCTATTTCTAAACAATGTTTTAAATTTTCAATCTGGTAGTCATCCGTCCGTAGTTATTGTATCTGCTTTCTTGTTATCCTTGCAAACACAACATTGCATTGTGGAGGCACAACACTGCTTTAGGCCCAGTCCAAATGTTATTTTCTCTGTGTTAAGATTCCAACGTCTTAGGCATAAGACGTGCAAGGCAGTTCCTTTGGCATGATAGCTCCATCTCCATTTTCAAGTGGCTTCGTTTATTTCATTTTTTAATATTTGGACACCAGGAAGCAAGGGCAAAACTAGATCTCTGGAATTGGTATTCAGTCTTGATGGGGCTGTGGTTTGGGAAATCGTTTCATATACAATTGTGTTTCAGTCATTTACTTGATCTGACACAAAGTCAGATTGGGAATGGTGTGAAGGTTTTGTGTTTTTTTTGGTTGGCGGTGGGGTGAATTTCATTCATCAGGAAGCTTTCCTGGGATAAAACCTAGAAGGAAACATGGGAAGCAGTATGGCTGGAGCTCCTGAGTTTGCTAGGTGAAAAATTAGCTTGGCTGAGTAGGCTAGAGGCTAGACAGAGAAAGTCATTAACATCTGGCCAGAGATTGAACTACTTGAATTGCAACCCTGCTTTTGATTTTGGGAATACTGGTGCAGATCTATTTTTCTGATTTTTCTAATTTCCTAATTACTTTATGTGAGTTCTCCCTATAGTTCTTATCCACAGGTCCTCATTTATTAGTTAATATAGGAGTGCAATTGAATGCTTTGCTCAGAAAAATAGCAATAGGAGCTTTATTTAATATATAAATATTAATATATAAATATATAAAACTATTGGACAGTGGAAGAGGATAACAAGAGTTCTTGATGTTAAGAGAAAAAAATATTCCTTGGTTTTCAAACTGGTTTTTCAAAACATGAGAGAATGCACAATTTATAAGCAAATGTTTGATTAAAACTCACTATTTGGAGAAAATGCAAAAACAAAGCTAAGGTACTTTTGAAGCATGTTAAATATAAAATAATACACATAATTGACAACATTGTCATGAAAATGGATACTAATATATTGCTGATGGCATTGCAAACTGGAAAAATAATGTCCATTTGTTTGAAAACTATTAAAAATTCACATTCTTTGACTAGTGATCCCATTGTAGGAGTATATCCTAAGGAAATAATCTAAAACATGAAAGAAACTGTATCACAAATATGCAACCTAGAGGTTATTTATAATGTTGGAAAACTTGGAAAACAGCCAGTCTCCTATTGTTGAAAATTTGGGTTTAGTAAATTACGATATAGTAACAAGAAGGATGATTACATGGCCATTGAGGTAATAATTATGATGATTGTGTAGCAACATGGTAAACAGTTAGGATATACTACAATATAAAACTTATACGTATCATAGAAAAGCATTCTAAGTGAAATAATAGAGGCATTACAATTTTTATTATTGTCATCACAATATTTTACAAAACAACAAAAAGTAGGCTCACCGGGGTGCAGATCTGACCTGTGAGCGCTGACTAACTAAAATATTCATGATTGTTTTTATTCACTAATACTACCGTGAAGATAAATACTTCACAATTTTATTAAGAGATACTACTCTCATATTACGGAAGGGAGGATAAAGCCGACAGGAGTAAAAAATCCTCCATCCAGTTCACCCTGCAAGGGAGCAGTACCACCTGGAATAACAAGAGAGATTTCTAGATCTTGACACAGTACACCACCCTTAAGACTTTTGCTAACTTCAGCTCTGGAAAATGTGGGACCTTGAAAAAGTCTCATTAAGAATATTGTATAAGATAAAATTTAAAACTGAATAATGAGAATAGTGAACTCTACTTAATTACTGTACTTTGGATCCCAAGTCAGGAGTTGGTAGCTAGGTTTATCATAGTTGCTGCTTCTTCAAATAACCATGTTCTCCACGTGAGCCTCTACTAGCTGGCGGAAAGCGGATGTGTCTAATTTTAGTGTATAGCAACACTTATCACCATGGACATCAGCTGAGCCCATTATACTTTAAAGCTCTTTCACCTGTGGTTCTTCAATATGCTTCCTAGAATTGGTACTACTATTTCCATTTTTGGGATAAGGAAATTGAGGTCTAGAGGTATTATTTGCCCAAGATCACAACTTTGAGAATATCAAATCTGTTCTCAGAATTAGGTATGTCTCACTCTACTGACATGCAAGAGTAACAGGGACAAATATATAAAGTATTAGTATTCAGAGCCTTTTCCACTCTCCTTTCTTCTAAATAGAATTCTGTGTTTCTCCATAAGCCCAATCAGCACAATGGAGGGTCCTAGTGGGCAGGGAAGATACTTGGAGGTTAAATTAATTTATATTAGAAAGATAGCGATATTAGAAACAGCAGAGAGAATGTCCTACTAGACATGAATACACATGGAAGTAGAGGCCACAGAGAGACAAATTGGAGATTAGGGAGTGACGTCGGAGATCTGGGGTGACGGCTGCCACATGAGCGGTACTTTTAGAAAAGGGATGGCCAAAGAGAAGAATGTGCTATGGCATAATTCTCCCTTGACCATATTTCCATGGAATTGGTATTCATTGTTCTCTGATCCTTTTGCAGTCAGTTATATTTCTTTTGACTGTGTCACCATGTTGAGTTGGGTTTACGTGGGAATAAGAAGCCCCTTGTTTACTCAGGTTGTTTGTACAGGTATGTGGCTAGAGTAAGGCTTGAACCATTGTCTTTCTGTCACAGATGCACAGTGATGGGCTCTGCTTTTCCTCACTTTGCTAGAGTTTTGTTATCTGCAACAGGAATCAGGTATAGAAAAGCTACATGAGCTCAAAATGCAAAATGGCAGCTTGCATTGGATGCTTCCAGCTCTGTACAAGCAGTATTGTGTGGTCTTTGAGAAGGTACATGTTTTGGGCTCCATCCCCCGGGCTTCAGCCATCCCAGACTCCTTCTACCTCCTCAGATGAACTATGCTTTTGCAGCCTTTGCTCACTCTTTCCTCCTGCCTAGGATGCCTTCTTTGTATACCCACTAATACTAGTGAACAGCCACCTCTCATTTTTTCAAGATCACCTCACGTGTCACTTTTCATATGAAGCCTTCTTTACCCCTGGATGCCAGATGACAACTTCCCCCGTATACCATCACAGCATCTTAAAGGTTTACCACCAAACCCACCATGAACACTTTATTGTAATGTATCTATCTTGCCTCCTAAACTTTTTCTTTTTGTTGTGTGTCGTCCTAATGCAAAGTGCAGTGCCAGGTATACAGAAAGTGCTTAGTAAATAGTTGTGAAATTAATGAAGAAAGGAATGATGTTGGAGAGTGGTTTTTTTCACTCTCTCTGTCTTTTTTTGTTGCTGCTGTTGTTTAATTCAATACCTAATTTTACTTAAGATTCATTTCTATAGCTCAGGTCTGACTGTAGAGAGGGGCATTGCTCTTTTTTCTTTCCCTACATCTAAGGATTGACTACTCAAGCAGACTGGGCATCAGGGCACTGGCCATGTATGGCTGCACAGCTCATAAACAGTAAAGGGCTCTTTCTCGCACCTCTGTCTGATGGGCCAACATTACGAGTTTAGGCATTTTGGGAACCAATATCCTCTTTAGTCCAGTGGCTCCAGAGCATGGGCTCTGGAATCAGGAGGATGTGAATTGACAGCTCAGGTTCACCACTTCCCAGCTATATGACGTCGAGACATGAATTTCTCTAAACCTCAATATCTTCACCTTTAAAAGGTGCTCATAATCCTCACCTCACTGGGTTGCTGTGCTGATAAAATGGGCACACAGGAAAAGCATTTTGCATGATGTTCCACAGAGTAAATATCTGCTAACTGATGGCTCCTATTTATTATTACTCATCATTATTGCCATAAATCCCTAAAATTTCCTAGAGAAACTAGAGATATAAATAGGTCAGTATCCTCATGCCACCGCTGGGGGCCAGGAAAAAGAAACAGCATGCCTGGAGGTCAAGCCTTTGCACCCTCCAGGAGACAGATAACACTTTTCTCGCCTGCCAAGGCCATGGTCAACACACACTGGCTTCCACTCTCCCCCAGATTAGTGCAGTCTTTAACAGTCAAGTGCATGATAAGGGGAGTTCACTTCAAAGGCAGGAAGGGGATGGCCTGGGAGGCAAGAGCCAGACTGGCAGAGGTTTCGAGAACAGGCATGGAACTGAGTATGTCCACCTCTTCTTTACCCACTCCAAGAGCAAGGGGCTGAAGGGATTGGTGTGTTTGGGGAAGAGTACTTTCCTCTATTGTGTGCAGGAAGCTCCATCTCTCACGGGTTGAAGGAAAGAAATAAGACTTCATCTCTTTAAAAGGTTGTTTCGTGTCTTCCCTTCAAAAAGCAGGGCCATCTCTTCTACCTCCAAGTATCTTTTAGGCGACTCAGGTTTGGGGACTTTGAGGTGGACCTGAATGACATTTCTATGTTGGAATATTTATAGCAGGTGTAAGAGGCACATTCCAAAGTAGTGAGATCCGCGGTGGCCCCCACACAACCCATAATAACCAGAACTAACTAACATTTATTGAATAGCTACAACGAGCCAAGTACAGTTTTATAGGCAGTCACTCGAATCCTCACTGCCATCTTTGAGGCCTGAATTGCATTACCCTTGTAACACACCTGGAAAAAAGGAGGCCAAGTTCATCAACTTGTCACAACCATACTGCTAGATGAATAGAGCTGGGACTAGAACACAGATCCATTCTCACCACAGTGCTTTCCTGATTCAACAAGCAATGTGTTAGGAAAGCAAATTCCCTAACTCCAACAGGAATGTAGGAGAGAAAGCAAGTAGCTGTGTTTGTATGAAATAATGCTTAGCAAACATGAATCCTATACACAAAGTACCACAAATAAGAGGTTTGACCTAGAGAAAGCTAGTACATTTCTATTTCACAGTCTAAAATTTTTCCTGTGTCTAGAGCAGTGTTTCTCAACTGGGTGCACTTTTGCCCCCTAGGCTACATCTGCCAATGGCAGGAGACATTTTGGTTGTCACAACTTGGGGAGTCCTACTGGCATGAGTGGGTCTAGGCCGGGGACTTTGCCCACATCCCAGAATGCATAGGACAGCCCCTCACCCCTCACCCCCCACTTCAAAGAATTATCAGGCTCACAATAATGCTAAGGTTGGTTCAGAGGATACACGTCCTTGTTTATCTTCCATTCCTGGTTGTGAGCCAAATCTATCACTCCTAAAATAGGCCAAGATAAAAACCAACTTATGTGTGCCTCTTGCATGTACAGGAAATAAGGCTAATTTCAAACCTCACTCCTCTCTTCTATTCATCATTTGCTCATTTTATTTGATTTTATAGTCAATGTAATCAAAACCTCTAATACTAAATCATTTCTAACTTTTAGAACCCTCACAGGCATGCCATTATAAGAATCAAGATTGGATGATTTAAACAGGTATGCTCAATTAATTAATTACTACGTATGGGAGAAGTGAGGAGATAAAAGAAGGGCAAAGGAAGATTTATGTGGCAATAAAACTAAACTCTGCTACCGGACCTTGGGTGGGAGAAGTCATATGCCTTTTCAGGCACACTGGTGTCATTTCTGCCACTACCTGGCCCCCTAGAGCTTGAGGAGGGGTGTTTGCCAAGACTATGATTAAAGGAATCAACTCTATTCTCTGGCTGCATGGAGTTAGAGGTCAGAATCTCAAATAAGATGAGTGTCAGTATTGGGCTAAGGGCAATAAAACAGACGATGCATACAAATGAACCAGGAACTTCTCCTAACCCCTAGTAAATTGGAAACCACAATGACTTGGTGATGCTTAATTGTATGTGTCAACTTGACTGGACCAGAGGGGGTCCAGATGTTTGGGTCCACATTATCCTGGGTGTGCTCTGAGAGTGTTGCTGGATGAGATTAACATTCGAATCCGTAGCCTGAGCAAAGCGGATCACCCCAAGGTGGGTGGGCCTATCCAATCCACTGAAAGCCTGAGTAGAACAAAACGTTGAGTTGGGAAAATCTGCTCTCCCTGCCTGCCTCTGAGTTGAAACATCAATCTTCTCCTGCCTTTGGACTCAGACTCGGACGGGGACTAGAACTTACACCATCAGCTCTCCTGGGTCTGCAGCTTGCAGACTCTTGGGACTTCTCAGCTTCCATAATGGTGTGAGCCAAGTCCTTATAATAATTCTCTCTTTAGATAGAATTCTGTCTCTTTCTCTACCAATACGTGAGTAGGTAGAGAAATACTATTTCCTATCGGAGAACCAATATCTCCCATTGGTTCTGTTTCTCCTGAGAACCCCAACTACAATGACCATAACAGTAAGACTATCGTTAACCAAGTGCTCACCACGGCCTAGCATCGTGCTAAGAACCTGTGTCCATTTTGCAGTAAACCGAGGAGGTAAATACCACGGCTTTGCTGCAGGCATACTTTAGAGATCTTGTGGGTTTGGTGCCAGGCCACAGCAACAAAGCAAGTCCTAATCTTTTGCTGTTAGGGGGTCTTGCCTTCAATTTGTAAACAACAACAACAACAACAACAAAAACAGCAACATCTAAAGCAAAGCGCTGTAAAACGAGGTAAGCCTGTACAACGAAGAAAGTCAGGCTTGGAGAGACGGATGACCTAAGACAGGCGATAGCCTTTAGGCTAGGCTGTGACCCCGATCTGGTTCTGACAAGATTCTAGAAGTGCTAAGCAGGAAATGTGAGGTCCCAAGGTCCGCCACCCCCCCCCTCTACCCCTGGAAACTTTTTCCGGCAACGGATAGGAAGGCGTTGGTCTCTATCCCATACCCTTTTAGTCCTCGGTTTTATTGTTTCAGTTAGAACGTGATTGGCTCCTGATCTGTAAGTAAGAGGAGTCTTTCTGCAGTTGGCTCTGCAGTCCTCTGACACCTCTCTCTAGGGAGTTTCAGAGACTGCACGAGATAAGTGATGCGGGAACACACACACACACACACACACACACACACACACACACACACACACTGAGGGCTGAAGAATGCATTTGTGTGCACACTGTCCCTCTCCTTTTTCTCATCCCTAGGTAAAAGACCAGTAACACTGTATTTGTTCCCTTACTGTTCCACCACAAGTAAAGCTGCTAGTCTACACTAATCCAAGAGGCTCAAACACCTCTTGGAAATTGACTCTGGTTCCTGTGGGTTAAATTGAGTATCTGGATTTCAGAGTCTTAACAACTCTGAGGTTCTCAATTTGACTGCATCAGACTCCTCTCTAAAAGGTTCTTAAAATTTTTGTTTTGTCCAGCCTCTCTCCTTTTCCATTGACTCAGACATCCAGGGGGAGGTCTAGAAATCTCTATGTTTAACAAACAGCTCAGTGATTCTTATAAAGCCCTTGTGGCACAAATTCATGGAAGACTATGCCTTTCCCCCAGTACTTAAATAGTAGTTGTTTGTTATTCGGACAGAGAAAAGTGTGTAGACAGTGGGAAAACTGGGTTATAGTCTTGTTCACTTCATGTGATAAAATACCAAGAATGTTGGATGTGATATAGTGCAGTGAGCCAAATATTTGTTTTGAGAGTGGGTCAGACAGAGGTGGTGAGACCCACGCAAGCTATCCAACCCATTCAAAGTCCTGGGGACTTAGGTACGTTCCATCATCCCAGTATTGTTTAGTTTCTACAGGCCAATTCACGTGCCCATCAATCAAGTAAGCAAACAACATTTATTCCATTGAGCATTTACTAAAATGCCCAACGCCCTTGGGGCTGTAGTGCTTGGAAAGTTTCATACCTGTATAATTGCATTTATTATACATTAGAATCACCTGATAATGTGTTTGTCTATAGACTTCTGCTTCTCAAATGTTATTGTGTTTAGAAATTCCCTGAAGAGCTTGGTAAAGCACAGGTTTGGGGCCCCAAATGGAAAAAATCTGATTCAGTAGGTCTCGACTGCGTTTATGAATTTGCACTCCTAATAAGCTTACAGGGGACCTCGATGTTACTAGTCTGAGGACCACCCTTTAGCACTATTGCTTCTAACCCCCAGCTTCTTCAGGTAAAGAGTATGTCTTACTCTTCTCTTTCTGCAGTGTGTAGTAGCAAGGGTGCTCTGGAAATGTTTGTTGAATGAATGAATGAATGAATGAATGAATGAATGACTAAAGGCGACATAAGTGAGGTTAGCAGTTTCTTCAAGTATGGGCAGAATTTGTTTGAGGGACATAGTACTGTTCTCTAATCATAATCGATTTAAGAATTTTAGACCATGCAAGTATCTGAACTCTATACATTCTCTGTGATAACCCCGGACACCTATCAAGTTCAGTCACAGATTATGATTTCCTCAGGAAAATGGCAAAACCTCACTCAGCTTTAGGGCCATCTTGAACTAGAAGCCTGCTGGCAAGAGTAGCTACCACCTTGTACCACCTGAATATGAGATGATGCATTTCTGGGAGAAAGTACCCAGGCCAGATGCTTGCAGCACGGATACATTTGTACAGCTAATTAGAGGTAACCTGGTGATTCCATTCTCTGCACTGGACAGAGGCAAGCATCGCAAGTCATTAAATTCCAACAGCCACTCTAAAAGTCCACAGAACCTTCCAGAACAAAACTCTCTCCACCGGCACAAACAACAATAAATCTCATGATAGAACATGAAAATACACTGTGAAGTTTAATCCAGGTTGGCACTAACATTTCCGCCCCCATCTCCATAATGTCAGACAGGCTGGCAGATTATATCCTGAGGCGCTGTGTCTCTCCTTGCTTCTGTGTCCCACCTCACGCAGGCACAGAGCATGGTCGCCGGTGCGTTTGTCAACTGCATGAATAAGCCAAGTTCCTTTTCCTTTTTTTTTTTTTTTAAAGTCATCTTTTCTCCTCTGTAATTTTATTTTAATCTCAAAGTCTTCTCTGTTGACCAGTCCAATCCAATAGCTTCTTCATTGGGGGAAAAAAAAAGCTAAGATTCACTTCTTTAGAAAAAAATTAAAAAAAAAAATTCTCTACATTCTGAAGCTTTTCCAAGAAAAAGAGAATACTTTTAAAGAAGTATATCAGGTATATTTAGTGTTTCTCCACTTGCATGCCAAGTCTTCACGGGCTAGAAATGTGTCTTTTTGAAACAATGCTATACAAGCTAAATAAATACCGTGTTTCCCCGAAAATAAGACCTAGCTGGGCTATCAGCTCTAATGCATCTTTTGGAGCAAAAAATAATATGAGACCCAGTCTTATTTTAATATAAGACCTGATAATATAATATAATATAATACCAGGTTTTATATAAGATCGGGTCTTATATTAATTTTTGCTCCAAAAGGCTCATTAGAGCTGATGGTCTGGCTAGGTCTTATTTTTGGGGAAACACAGTATGAACAAATAACGCTGATAACAATAATGGAGATGATCATACAGATTCTTCAAGTGGAAGGTATTTCAGAATAGTGCTTCTCACATTTTAATATACATGTGAGTCACCTGCGTATCTTGGTAAAATGTAGATCATGCAGGCCCAACAAGCTCTCAGGTGATACAAATGTTGCTGGCCTTTGAGCGATGAGTTCCACACTTTGAGAAGCCAGGCCATAGAGATCCTGGATATAGATAGAGCAGCGCTGTCCAATGGAGCTTTCTGCAATGATTGACATGTTCTCTCTCTGCTTTGTCCAATATGGCAGCCATCAGTTACTTGTGGCTATCGAGCACTTGATGTATGTCTAGTGCCTGGAGGATATTAATTTTACATTTTATTTAATTATAATTCATTTAAATGTAAATGGTTACACGCGCCAGGTGGTTACCATATTGGATAACGCAGCTTCGTAGAGCTGAAAACTGAAGCTGAAAGATTTAGTAAAAAGGTTTCAGAAAGAAGAAACCTAAAAAGCATGGTGGAGCCCCAAATCTTCTCACCCATGTAGTAAATTTATTCTGATTCGCACTCTCCCTCTTCCTGCTCAAGGCTTCCCCTCTGTTCGCCATCATGTTCCCAGAATCACTCTATAAACAAAATAGTAATTAGGAAGGCCTTTATAAACATTCTGAAGTGCAGGAGATTATCTCGTTTACATAAACCCTTTTGAGTTGGCAAAACCAAGCAAGAAATCTTATGAGAAACAGTTCTTTTGTTATGGGCCCTTTCACCTTGGGGTTATGTCTAGCAGTATTCTGAAAACAGGCTCCAAGGTTATTTCTTTGCTGTGGGTTTTGGCCCTTTGGCCTGAAACATGGGAACAAATGCAAACAGTCCAGACATTCTGGAAAAGTTCAAAAGGAAAAAAAGCTCAGTTTAAGTTGAATTCCCGCAATTGAGAAGATGCTGAGGGTGGGGAAAGGGTAGGGTTCAGTTTTGTTTAAACTGGATCCATCAGCTCTCAACAGGTTACAGTCTATATTACAGTTAACAAGGTTTGGGGCGCTTCCCTGGGCTGGCGAGTACTAATTTCCATTGAGGAAAAAGCTATGAGGTTTGGATGTCCTAATGATAACAGATCATTTCTCTGTGTTGGCAGAGCTACAAGGCATGTTGTTATGAAAATTGCATGGATTGGGCTATTTCTTTTGTGTACACAGTTTCCCCTTAAAAAAGTCTACTTGGCCTGAGTTGCAAACCTGCTTTGGGACCCTTGTGATTAATTGCTTGAACTGGCTGGTGGCCATCAGCAAGATCTTGCAATTTACAAGGTTCTACACCAAATTATGAAACGGAGGGTTTAATGGGATTTCAGGTAATAGAGCCCAGATGTCCAGGATTATGATGTTTGACATTACACTGTTTGAAAGGTTGCAGGGCTTAAATCTTATTTATTTCTTACTTAGTAGATTCCTTTGTTCCCATCTTTGTCATGTTGTATCAGTAAAATGGGAAGGCCCTCATCTTGACTTTTTGTACCTAGAGATGTCTGTGCACCTGTGGCCAAGAGCCTGGGCATACATGAGCTCCCTACCTTCCTGCCTAGCCTCTTGGGATTACCTTTCAGCGAAGGATATGGTAATTAACAGCCCTACCACCATCTTGCCGCTATGCAGCACTTAACTTCCAAATTGCTTTCACACATTTAATTGCATTTTATTCTGTCAGGCTCCAGAAGAAATAGGCTGGGACAAGTATTATTATCTCCATTTGCATGAGGAAACCAAGGAACATAAAAGTGAAGGGCTGATGATAGTGAATATTTGTGGAACCCTTGTGTGCCAAGAAGTACTGTTCCCATGGGGTTTTCGTGCATCACTTTCTTTAAGCCTCATACCAGCTTTGCAGTTGATATGATTATCAGCTCCACTTTGCAACTGAGCAAACTTCGGCCCACGGAGTTTGGATCACCCTGCTCATCACCAATGGAGCCCGGATGGAAATTGGTACTGTGGCTCTTAATCACGATGTGATTCCACCTCCCTAAACAAGTATTGTCAGCATCACAGACAAGACCTGGAGTCTTGTGGCTAATGCAGCATTCATTTTCCATCATTTGTAAGATGGAAGAAAAGTCCCAGACACGCTTTTTCTAATGAGAAGCCCCCCTCTGTCCCTATTCCCTGTCCTTCACCAGACCTGTGTCGTCTCTGGAGTGCTCCGAGGAGAATAGGGGGATTCCGTTTAATGGCATCCCACTTGATAAGAAGACTTGGCCTAATATTCCAGACCCTTTCTGATTACACTTCAGCATATCCTTCCAGCCATATTCACCCTACACTCCAGATACAGTCGTTGATGAAATTTGTCCTGTACTGCCCTTCCTTTCTTTACATGGTCTCTCCTTCCTTCCTCATCCTCCTGCCCAAATTCGCCCCTTCCTACGAAGCCAGCTCACACGCCACTTCAAGAAGGCTTCCCATATTTACAAAAAGCCTCTCACTCCCTGTTGGGAAATTCTGTATGAGTTTGTTGAATGAACGGATGAACAGTGGAAGAAACCTAATTTCTTGATTGCTGTGCCAGGCACTGTGTGAAACACTGGGGATATAACAATGAATAAGAAAGAATCTTTGTCATTGCCCTCAGGAAGCTCCCAGTCTAATGAGAGATACGTACACAGGAAATGCACTACCGCATAACGTCCTGCATTCTATTATAGAAGGGCAAGATTCCAGGGGGGCAGTGAGAAGAAGGAGTGCTCTTTGCTGTTTACAGAATGCCCGGGAACTCTGCCCACATCTTATCCACCCTCTTAGTTAGGGAAACTTTATGGGCAAAGGACTTGGCCCGTATGCACCTTTGGAGAGCCCCTGAGAACTCAGCAGTCTCTAGAATGATCTATGATGTGATAAATAATAGAAGTGTGAGAGTCTCTCTCACTGTGCCAGGAGCACTATAGAAGCCTTCTGCCTCCTGTCTTTTCAGTGGAAATACAGACGAGAGAGGCAGGCCCTTGCTGCTGCCTGTGGCGGCCCCACAATGGTGCTGGTCCAGACAGAGTGGGAGAGAGGAAGCTACTGCTATTTCCTTAGGGCCGGTGTGCAGCGGTGGCCCAAACCATTGTTTTCTTCTGTAACGGGCCAATGAGTGTTTCACGTACCACGTTAATATGATAGTTCGGGCAAGTTTTCTCCAAACCTACTCCTGTCTTCGAGTGTTGGGAAACAGTTCTTACTTAAAATGATTCCTACTTCAGAGCAGTTAGTCTGATTATGTGGGCCCCTTACGGAACTCTACACAAATAAGCTTTTTTATGAATTACTCTTCTCAACAGGATCATGTGGGAATCCTAGGCGGCAGTGTGGCCCAGCCCCATGAAAAAGGTCTTTCTGGAGAGTTCGAGTTTGGTTTTGGGAGACTGCAACAGCATTTCATTCATATTCTTGAAGTTTGTTGGAGACAGCTGGTAGAATGGCTGTCATGGCACAACATTCCTATCTTTCCAGAACCACCAACCTGTGTTGCCCTATAATTTTAAGGAATCGATGTGGGGTAATGAAAATAACTGGTTCTTCCACTTGCTAGTTCTGAGACTGGTCAAATTATTTAACCTCTCTGAGCCAGAGCTTCCTCACGTGTAAAAGGAGGAAAATCCTGTGTGTTTTGCAGATGTTTCTGTGAGAACTTCTATTTTTCATTGAATCCAAGATGCATTTTTGTTTGTTTGTTTATGGTACCACTTAGAAAAGGAAAAAAAAAACCACTGCTAATTTAACTATGACATGAGGATTTTTTGATAGTCCTAGACAAGGCATGATAATAGCATTTTGTTGCTTTATTTCTTTCATCTATTCAAAAGAACCTGGCAATTTCTCCGTCTTCAGGTACAAGTTTTGTGTATGATAGGCAACCCCAGTAATAAAACTCAACACACCTTCATCTACTTATGATATCTTCCAGTCTTAGGTAGTGTAAAGCTCACAATTTCTGCTTTGCAAAAAATATATATGAAATTGAGGCCGAGCCGCCAATGTCAAATGTTTGTCTCACAAATGGGGCTCTATTTCCATGACTTTCGGTAAACAAGCTACATTTTTGTTACAATGGTAAATTATAGTGTAATATTTCGGAAACATTTTTAAATGGCAATTAAACTCAACAGATGAAGTACTAATAGTACATATAACTTGAGTGAAGTGATGAACATATAAATGGTCACAGCCAAATTCATATATGCAGAACTGCCATATGACCTATAGAAATTATAAGACTACCTAGATTATAAAATGTACAATTCAGAAATGTTAAAATATGACAAAAAAGTGCATCTCAGATACAATAAAATACAGTTAATGAAAGAGCTCCTATTACGGGTCTTGCACTCAACAGATGCTCAACAAATCTCAAATTCTTTCCCATTAAATAAAGGAGAATAGTGAACCTCAAAAGAGCGCAAGGAGGCGGGACCTCATATTTTTGCAAAGAGATAAAATACTGGATTTAAATCTGATTCTTGCTGGATAACATTTATATTTCAGAAACGATAAAACCATGAATGATCCAAAGAAATCAAAGTATTTTTCCAAACACTATGTGAGAGATGGCTGCAAATTCTTTATTGCAGCCCCTCTCCCTGCCTCCCATTGAGAGATGGCATCGTTTCCCCTATTCCCTGGAATCTGGGGCAGACCTGTGACTGCTGTGTCCAACAGAATATGGCAGAAATGGCACTGGGCCAGTTCTGAGTCTCATCTTCAAGAGGACCGGAAACTACAGCTTCCTCCTCCTATGTCACTATGCTATGAGTAAGCCAAGGAGCTATATGGAGAGGCTCACATGTGGGAGAATTGGGGCTCCCAGCTGACACTCCAGCTGAGGAACCAGCCACCTGCCTGGACTAACTTTCCAGCCATTCGAGTGCACCATCTTGGATGTCAACCTCCCAGCCCCAGTTGACAGCATGTGGGGAAAACAGAAGAGATCTCTGCTGAGTCTTGCCCACACTGTAAAATGATAACTAAATAAGGACTGTTGTCATTTTGAGCCTCTTAAACATGGGGCGGTTTGTTGTGCAGCAATAAATAGGTAATAGAAATTCACTCCTTATTAATTTTCACAGATGCTCTGAGCAAGATCTATTCTAGAACGTTAAGGAGCGTAACCTGGAAGGGAGTCTAGATCTTCCGACTCCTAGACTGAGGCTGTTTATTCTACATATGGGAGTTATGAGGAGATAAGCAGGGCTTGTAGGGCTCCTACTGTCTTACCTCTTACTTTCATCTGACTGTATGAGGAGAGGAATCTAGGCCAATTCTAGGAAAGAAATAGAGGAGAATTAAAAAACACTCAAGAGGGGAAAAGTTTCAGTATAACACACGCGCACACGATCGTATACCTTGGAATATGGGAGCTGAGTTCACGAATTAGATGAAAATGTGTCTGTGATACTCCCAAGCTTTGTGAAGATATCCTGTGGTGGCCTCAGGGAATAATATCCTCATGGAAACAAGCAAGAGTCACTGAGGATTCATTCATCTCAGCCATGGGTTATTGAGAATAGAATCCCAAGAAGACACAGATTACTTGTTGACAGAATAAAACACAGGCAGTGGAATCAGTCACATCCTTGTGACAGAAAGCCTCCACAGTGGGACAGAAGTCTGGCTGACCACAATGTCACTTTGGACAGCAGCTAAGTATATCTCACACTGTTGTGAACTTTCTATGCCAGGATGTCACGATCTTTAGTTTTGACATCTAGCCGCCGGTGGGACGAAGCTATGGTTTGGTTTCTGCAGCATGTTAGAGCTGACCATAAGAGCGTGTGCCCTTGTTAGAGACGTCTGTGTGTAAAGAGGCGACACTGTCAGGCATTTCATCTAAAGAGGCTTAAGGAGACAGCTCTTTGTCTAAGACAAGTTCCAAATATTACTGCAGCAGGAAGCATTTTAACAGGTGTATGTATAAGCGATCTGACAATGAAGTTCACGAACTTGTTGCAACGATGTTGCTAACATTTTTTAATATCAGAGGGATTATTCATTATGAATTTGTACCAACTGGACAAACAGTTAACCAAGTGTACTATTTGGAAGGGCTGAAAATGCTGTGTGAAAAAGTTAGATGAAAACGAGGTGAACTTTTCGCCAACAATTCATGGCTCTTGCATCACGACAACGCACCAGCTCACACGGCACTGTCTGTGAGGGAGTTTTTGGCTAGGAAACAAATAACTGTATTGGAACACCTCCCTACTCACCTGATCTGGACCCCAATGACTTCTTTCTTTACCCGAAGATAAAGGAAATATTGAAAGGGAGACATTCCTTTTTTGATGACATTCAGGACATCAAGAGTAATATGATGGCAGCTCTGATGGCCATTCCAGAAAAAAAGTTCCAAAATTGCTTTGAAGGCTGGACTAGGCACTGGCGTCGGTGCATAGCTTCCCAAAGGGAGTACTTCAAAGGTGACTATAGTGATTTTCAGCAAATGGCTATGTAGCACTTTTTCTAGGATGAGTTCACGAACTTCATTGGCTGACCTCGTATGCAAGATGCTATCTATCATTGGTATTGATGTTAGAAACTTGGTGTGCATTTTAGACATCAACAAGGGGAGGAAAAGTACAGAAAAAAAAGTCTTGAATTGGAGCAGTTTGGGGTCATTTCATGTATGGGGCATATGGACTGTAGCATAATAAATAAATTTAGTGTTGAATGCAATACAAATAGCTGTTGTTTATCTTTGTTTTAAAGCTAGAGCACTCATGAAGTTGTAATTCTTTACCAGGACTTGCTGGCTGATGACATGCTCCCATTTCTTAACAAAATTAGCAGTGTAGGAGACAATGCCTTATAGCACGTGGACATAATAAATCTGAGAGGAGTAGAAGGTACAGCGGCACAATGGTGGGAGGTGGAGGTTGGGGAGGACCAGTACTTAGATGAAAGATTAAACAAGGGGGTCAGGATGTTACTGCAGTTTTTAGAAGGAGAATTTATTTGAAGTATTAAAAAAAATCTGAATAAGAATGATCAAGCTAGAGGAACATAACTTTCTACGTGTGGAAAAAATCTTTCTATTTCTGTTTTTTTTATATATGAGGTATGACAATTAAGTTACCAAACTGATCCTGGAAATACTGCTCCATACCTCATTGCTGAATATCACTATGGTCACCTTTGAAGTGCTCCCCTTGGAAAGCTATGCACTGACACCAGTGCCTAGTCCACGCTTCAAAGCAATTTTGGAACTTTTTTTCTGGAATGGCCATCACAGCTGTTGTCATATTACCCTTGATGTCCTGAATGTCATCAAAATGTCTTCCTTTCAATATTTCCTTTATCTTCGGGTAAAGAAAGAAGTCATTGGGGGCCAGATCAGGTGAGTAGGGAGGGTGTTCCAATACAGTTATTTGTTTCCTGGCTAAAAACTCCCTCACAGACAGTGCCGTGTGAGCTGGTGCATTGTCGTGATGCAAGAGCCATGAATTATTGGCGAAAAGTTCAGGTCGTCTAACTTCTTCACGCAGCCTTTTCAGCACTTCCAAACAGTGAACTTGGTTAAGTGTTTGTCCAATTGGTACAAATTCATAATGAATAATCCATCTGACATCAAAAATGTTAGCAACATCGTTGCAACAAGTTCATGAACTTAATTATCAGATCTTCGTGTAAACTAAGTTATAGTCAAACTCCTCTATTTCAAAAGTTAGGGTCTGGTAATTTCCCTAATCTAAAGATAGGTGTTGGCAAACTATAGTACCTATAAGGCAAATCCAGCCCATCACTTGTTTTTATAAACAAAGTTTTATTGGAGCACAGCCATACCCGTTCATTTATGTATTGTCTATGGGGGCTGCAAATTACATCGGAAGAGTTGAGTACAGAGATCATATGACTCACAAAGCCTATTTATGATGTGGTTTTACACACACACACACACACACACACACACACACACACACACACACAAAAGTTTGACTCCTGATGTAGAATACCAAAAGAAATCTAAATATTAGTGAAAGGCTTTAAGAAGTATATATGTCGCAAGGAAAATAGCTGTTACCAAGCGCTCTCTACTCTATGGATATGTATGAAGTGTCCTTTCATCATCACTCGGGCCACCTTCTGTGAAGTAAGACAGTAGGACAGAAGGCATAGCCAGGACCTATACACAGTACCAATGGGTACTAGTGGGTAGAGGACTGAAGAAACAGAAAAAGTACTGAACTGCATCAGTTGGAGGCCATTTAGTGTAGGAGCAAAGGTACTGTGGCAGAATAAATAAACTGATAGGCACAATTAGAGATGTAAAACATTTATTTAGGTGCTTAAAAGAGTAAGTTTCAGTACTCTGGAAAACTGCTAACTATTGGAGTTTCTTCTGAATGTTTATTGATAAACATCAGTATTGCATCAATATGGTGTGAGGCTCAGGAAACCACTGATTTGACTGTGTGAATAACACATATATGTAAATAGTCCTTCACTATACACTCCCCTACATTAATTTTTCCTTTCCAGTCCCAGCTTTCATCTCTTAAGCCCTTGCAATAGTCTCTTACTTAATCTCTAACTCTTTCTGCTTCTGCTCTAATTTATTCAAAACACTCTTACCAAATTAGTCTCCCTAAAAAACTACCTTTCTTGTTTATTAGCACAAACCCGTTGAATACAGACTATGGGCAAGAGATTGTGTTAGATTGTGAGGGAGACTCAGAATTGGATAATGGAGTTTTTGCCCACCAAGTGCTTGAAATACTAGGGAGGAAAGACAATATACTTATAGAAAGATAAGTAACAGTACAAGATATTAGTTGATGCAGGGAAAAAAAAAAGGTTTGTTGGATTTCACATAAGGGAGTGGCCGCTGTTGCTTAGATTGGTCCTAGAGCGGGTGGCATTTGAATTGGGTCTTGAAAGAAAGGGGAAAAAGCAGGGAGGGCATTCTAGGAAGTTAGTGATGTCAATCTCCATTCAGAGACCCCCCTACAGCTCCACATCCCTCACAAGATAAATTCCAGTGTACAAGACGATATTTGAGGCTTTCTACAATCGCTACCCAACCATCCACACCTTCCACCACATCTTTCACAAATACATTCTCTCCTGATTACTCAGTGCTTTCCTGACTCTGAGTTTGGGGTAGGCTACTCCCAATATTTAGAAAAGCTTTCTGTTCCCTGTGCTTCTCCAATTCTACCTATTAACGGAGGTCCACCTTCTCCATGGGGCCTCACCATGGGGCTCTATTCCAGTGGTTGGTCGCGAGTAGCATGCAGCCCGAGTAGCATGCAGCTCACACCACATACAGCTCACAGCCCACGTTCTGCGACACCAAAGTTGGTCTGTACCCAAAAAGACAAGTGCACCAATGACAAGCTTGGATATCAAATTGCCATTGAATTGGAGAGCTGAAATCCTTATTCTCAACTTATTTACTTTTTCCACTGTGGCTCTGTAATACATGGTTCAGAGCCTGGCACTGGTCTGCAGCCCACATTTTAAAAAGCACTGCTCTGGTCTAACTTCATCTCTTTTTCCCATGAATCTTTGAAGAACTTGTTATGCATTTTAGGGGCTAAAAACTGGTGGCCTGTTGCAGTTAATTAATTTGCATGAACTGCCAGCATTTGACATTGGGAGGCTTATACTTCTTCAAAACATTGGCAGTTGTGGCATCATTGTCCCACATTCTGAAATGGCAACAATCGGCTGTAGGTCATCAGATGTTTTTCAGTCCCCCCCTCCCCCCATTGCACTTCCTGTGCTCTCTAGGCCAGCTCAACCTCACTCTTTTTTTGATGCTTGGCTGAACCCTGATGGCATCTGTGCTGGTCACACTGGTCTGCGATGTGCATTTTGCTGCTTTATTTACGCTATTACTTACTCTGATTGCTTGCTGTGTGTACGTCTTTTGTTTGCATCTAGATGTACTTTCCTGGAGGGGAGAGACTGTGCCCTGTATTTCTTCTCAGGCTTTCTCAGTAGACAGCGCAGTGCCGTGTACATAACAAACATGTGCTTAATAAATACTTTTCCAAGAACTGAATGAACAAATGATCTGTTCTGTTAGGTTATACATGGAAAGTACAAATCCTAAGTCAGATGTACAAAGTCATTTGCCTAATCCTCTCTGGTGGATTAAAGGCAGCTACAAATTCTTTGCTACCTACTCTCAGTGAGAAGTGGGGATCTATTTTGCCTCCCTTTGAATCCAGGTTGGCCTCCGACAGCTTCGAGCAGGGGCGAAGGGTGGAATGACGCCAGTTCTAGACCTGGTCTGTAAGAGGATGGGCAGCTTCGGTGTAGTCTGACTACCCTGCAGGAGAGACCAGGTAGAGAAGCCCTGGGAATGTGTGGAGACGGGGAGGGTACAGGTGTGCCAGGTCTTTCATTCATCCTGCTAAAGGCCCAGGAGTGAGGAAAGCTGTCTTGGACCAGCCCTGCCACCAGCGGAATACCACATCGGAACCACATTCAAGACCATGCGAGGATGAAAAGTCATTCAGTTGAGCCCCGTCCCAATGCTCAACCCTCAAAATTGTGAGACATCATAGTTGTTGGGTGAAGCCAGTTGGTCTTGGGGGTAGTGTGTTACACAGCAATAAATAAATGGAATAGAATGGATCTCCAAGTTTTCGCTGTTTATCAGAATGGCATCCTTGTAATCAACGTTCAGGTCCTTATTTATCCTTTTAAAGTCAAGGCATACATTGAAAATGATACTGCTTGTCTGGCCTTCTGGGTCAATGGTTTGGGCTGCTCATGGATGGAGGGACCGGTGATGTGGGAGTTCTGCCTACGGCTGAAATGTGGGAGGTATGTCTTGCACACACATGCCAGTGTGTGTGAGAGCTCTGGTTACGCCGAATTCCATCGTCACGTCCTTCAGTAATGGAAACGGTGAATAATATTCTTGTTCTCTACAGTGATTCTGCTGGGCTATTCATTTTTAGTTTCTATTTTACAAAGCTAGCTCTCTGTTATTTGGATAGGCGCAAATAATCTGGCCACGATTCTGGACTTTATGACTTTGGTTCTATACAAGTAGGCTGTGGCATATGAAATTTGATAGGCTCTAAGAAATGTTTCATTTCGGTTGCCAGAGTCTAGAAGTCCTTAAGAAGTGTACATTTTGAATAAAAGCTTACCTCCTTCCCAAGAGTCTGTTTTCAGTTAATCACTACATTTCTTTTCTACCGGTCTCATCACATTGTTAAATCATTTCTCAAAAAACTATTCTCAACTACTCCCATGTGTTTCTCAATTTTCTCTTGCAAAGCCAGGGAACCAATTGGCAATAATCATGATTGAAGCTAGTTAGCAGAGAAACAAGATGTAGACTCGGCCAAGATTGGAAAGGTAACAGAAACAGAGTTGACAGGTACTTCATCCCTTCCTGATGCTTTACCCATGAAACAAACAAACAAACAAACAAACAAACAAAACAAATCAAAGTCTTTGCAAAAAATACTTTTCCCATATTTTCATATGGCCACTTTGTAATCATTTAACCAGTGACCATGTAAATATGAAAAACCTGTCCTTTTGCCTGAGGTTTAAGAAGCAGGAAGGGAGGGAGACATATTATGTACAGAAAAGAGAAGACACATAGTACAATGTGATCACATAAAGATCTCTGGAATAACAGAAAACTCCTTGAAGTGAAACTGGGGGAAAATGAATACTCACAACACATTGGACTCACGGTGAAAAGAAATGACACACGAACAAAATATTTTTGTCTCCTCTGTTGTGTATTTATGGTCCTGCCCTATGCAAGAAAATAAATATAAATTCAAGCCTATAGTAATTAAAACAACCTCTGCTTACAAGTGATTCACAATCTAGTGGGAAGGGAGGTAGAAAGAGAAAGTAACTCTATGCTAATGGGAGAAGAGCTCCATGAGGGGTGTGAAAAACGTGTTAGAAAACATAAGGAAATAGTAATTATATACAGGGAGTGGGAAGAGGCACTTAAGCTGAGTCTGAAGCGTGAGTAGGATAGCTCCTTGCATAACTAGAGGAATAGCATTTTTGGAAGGGAGTTTTGCTGAAGCCAAGATGTGGCAGAATGAAGCAGCAGAGCTGTTTCCAGAAAGGCAGGATGTGAAAAAATATCAGATATGGCTTAGTCATAGGATGAGTTAATTGAGTGAGGGCTGGGGGAGAAAGCAGGTTGCTGTGGCTTGCCACTTAGTCTAGCATTTGGAGCCAAATCATGAAGAGACATGTCTACCAGGTTAAGGCGTTTGCATTTCCTCATGTAGGCAATGGGCAGTTAGGAATCTTTTAAAGTACAGGGTGTGCCTTGATCACATTTAAGGTTTAGAAATTCCACTCTGTGCTGGTACTGCGGGTAGGGCGATCGTGTATTTATGTGTCTTTGTAGTGACTGTCCTAGCCGACCTTTCACCTTTGTTGGAGTGACTATTTGATTACTACTAATTAGAGAAGAGAACACCCTGAGAACAAGGTCCATGTTTGCTTTTGTTCAGAGCAGACTCCCTGGACCAAACACAGAACCTGGCCCAAAGCAGAGGTTCAACAAGCACTTGTCGAATGATTCAAACTATTGAATACAAGTGTAGGCCCAGCAAGTGACGATGAAGGCCTGAATCAGAGCAGTACCCGTGACGACAAGTAAGCAAGAAGAGCTCTGATTAACAGTTCGAAAATGAAAATCTTGGGTTAAGTCTAAGAAGTGTGGCAGGAGAAAGGAGGAATGTTTAAGGGGGACTCTAAAATTCCCAGGGCAGGTGATTGGGGAAAGGACAGTTATTAAACAAGCAGGAGGAAGAGGAATGGGTTCTTCTGAGAGGCGAGGATAATGAATTTGGTTCCTGACATGTATCTGAGACGCCTACAGGACATCCAGGTGGAGACAGCACGAGGGCAGGAGGCAGACTGTCATAGTGGAAAGAACTGAGAAGATAGAGGACCTTGGCATTGGGCTTTGTCACATAACCAGCTATGTGATTAGTTTCTTTTAACTCAGAGTATGTCATTAGCGTCTCTTAACTCAGGTTTCTAACTTATAAAATGTGGATGATAAGCATCTCTGCCATTGCTAACTCAGGATGATTTTATGATAATTTGAAATTTAAAAATGTATGAGAAGTGCCTTTTAAAGCATACAGAGCTTTATGAGAACTTGTGGCTATTATTATTATCATTGCCCTGAAAGACTGCAGTGAACCCCTTCACAGAGAAAGGTACTCGTCAATTCAAGATCAGACGTTTAAAGCACGTAAGCCACCTGATTTTTTAAAGCTACACACCAGTCCCACTCTTTTGGCCAGCAGTCTGGTAAAGTACTGTGACAGCAGAGTAGTCTGAAGAAAAATATCTCTCCATATGTCTTCTACGGAGAGTGATATATTCCATTTTAAGCAGAATGAGGCGATAGTAAGATGAGGATTAAGAGGTGTGTTCTGCCGCTGGGGAGGAGGAAACAACTCATGCTCAAATAAATGTCTTCTCTTCCCAAGCTCTGAAGCCTCTCCTCTTTTCAGAAAACCAAACACAAATCCCTCAGGTTAACACGCTCTCACTTCTACAGTTGTCACTTCCTTCTTCAGCCATCATCCAGGACTTTGCCCCTCTATATGAGGCCCGTGGATTCGGTGCCTGATTCAGACAGGGGTGAGTCCCTCCCATGCTATCTCCCATAGCATCTGGATCTCCTGTAGAAGACAGAGCTGCTGAGGGTCCAAGAGCTGAACACGTCTCAGCGTTTTGACTTTAGCTCAGGAGTAAGGTTTTGTCGGAGTCTGGTGGATAGGAACAGAAAAGGGTCCTCACTTCAGATGACTGATTTCAGGATTCCTAACACCAAACACTACAGCAGCTCTGCCCTGCCATGGGGGTTGACTTGAAGTCTTCGGTTAGAGACGTTCCTGTCCTCAAAACGGCCGTAAGCAAGGACACCTCACAGGATGGAAAAGTTGAGCTTCTGAGAACAATCAGTAGGGCTGTATCTTTTGCCTGTCTCAAGTTCTTTGATGTGATAGAAAGGCAAGAATGTGCCTGGGAATGAACTCATAAACAGTTATTCATTTTATAGGATAATAAAAGTGTAGCAAGATTGAACTGGGATTTAGGCAAAGAATTGGGCTGGCGGGAAGGAGATCTGGTTTTTCTCTTGCCAATTTGCTCACTGTGTCATCTTGAGTAAATCGCCAGGTGGCTCCTGACCTCAGTTTTGCCATCAGTGAAACATGGATAGAAGCGGCATGGTATTGCAGGCAAACTGTGGTAGCAACTGTAATATACAGTGAACATTTACTACATGCTAACCTCTGTTCTTGAACTTGGGATACATTCATGAATGAACAGAACAGAAAAAGAATTCTTGCATTCATAAGACTTACACTCTAGTGAGGGGAGAGACAATAAACCATACACATAATCAGTAAATTATTTTGCAAGTCGGAAGTTGATAGCTGCTGTATGAAAGGAAAACAGACAGAGTGGGTTATGTGAATTTGGAGCATGAGTGTGGGTGGGGAGTACCCTGCAGCTTTAGACAGGTCTAAATTCTTACATTGGCTCATGGAGCCCCTCATTCATAACACAAAAATAATGTAATAATGTACTCAGGTCATAGGTTGTTGTGATGGCTCAATGAGGGGAAAAACAAGCACTGAGCACTCAAATGTTACAATTGTTATCTTTATTTCCTCACCTCAAATACTTTGGCTCCAAAATCATGATTCTCAGATAACAGTTATAGCAACAAAGGGCAATATTTTAAAATCACAAAGGAAACCAAGGATATAGTTTAGAACAGGTGGTTTGCTTCAAGATATGGCCAATTATGGAAACAACAGCAATGCTTGTTGAAATAGGAATATCTTTAAGATTCACAAAGGGCAGATATCTGCAGGCTACAGCTTTAGTTCCAGGAGTCAAAACAGAAACCTCAAAAACCAAAAACCAAAAACATCTCCCCAAACGAAAAACAAATAAAAGGATTTATAAATTTTAAAACAAAGCTTTAATTTTATAACAAGTCTCACAAGCCTCCAGAGGCTGGTTCTTTGGAGAATGACACACCTGAACAATAATCAGAAAGGTAAAATTGCCTCCTTTGGGTATCGGCATTAACAGATATGATTTTTTTTTTCTTTTTCATGCCAAAAACAGAGAGCTTCTGGCAGAGGTGTGAATTTCAGTGCGTCTCTTCTAGAACTGCTGACCTCTGTGGGAAATGCTTAAGTCCTTTGATGTAACTTATTGTCGAGCAAACAGTATTTTTGGCATTAAAAACATTTTGGGTTTCTATCTGTTTCCATCAATCTTTTTTTTTTTAAACTTTTATTTATTTTAAGTGTGTTTTTCCAGGACCCATCAGCTCTAAGTCAAGTAGTTGTTTCACAAAGGACAGATATCTGCTTGGGAAAGTTGTTTCAATCTGCTTGTGGAGGGTGCAGCTCACACTGGCCCATGTTGGGATAGAACTGGCAACCCTGGTGTTATGAGCATTGCACTCTAACCAACTGAGCTAACTGGCTGCTCCTGCTTCCATCAATCTTTATTCAATGACACTACCATTGCTCACCTATTGCAGTTATTTCTCAACTGAGACTTCTCGAAAGGGCAGAGGGTTGGGAGAGAGTGTATATTGAAATTAGCAAAAGATTTTCTTGCTCTTCCTCTCCCCCACCATTTGCTTATAGAGGTCATAAAATCACTCATGGAAGAAGACATTTTTTTATTAGAATATAGTAAAAGTATCTCTGCTTAGTCTCCTTCCTGGATTAGGTAACTGCTACATGTCTTGAGGCTGATCCTAGCAAAAAACTATGCCTCATTCATTCATTCAACATACATTGAGTGTTACGTTCCAGGTGCTGTGTGAGGTTATTACAGACATAAAAACTCATGAAAGCTCATAACTCCAGGGAGAGGCTTCTGCTCTGAAGAGAAGCCTGGATTGTCTGGAACTCCAAACAACGTCATTCCATTAACTTTATAGAGAACTCAGCCTCGCTTCCCAAATGCTGCTGGGAAAGTTGTGTTGCCAGGACTTTGAGAGGCCGCTGGGTCCCAGAAAAGATCTGGAAGCGATCTGAGAGGTGAATGGACGTGGTACCATGCTGGGGGCAGCAGAATCATAACATTCACTAACTGTTTGCAGGGGAATAGGGGTAACGGGCCAGAACCTTTCTGGAGCTTAGTGTTCAGGAGTATGACTAAGTCTCCAAAAGAACATGTTAAGTGATTAGGCAAGTTGATTTCAACTCAGCAAAACTTTATGAAGGGACTCCTGAGAAGCAAGTTGGACCTGGACATGTAAAGATGAGAATTAAACAATCCCCACCTTCCAGGAGTTTGCATTCAAGTCATACCTCGGGACAGGCCAAGTGCAGCGGGGGTACTCAGGGCTTCACCTCAATTGCAGCAGCTTTGCAAGAACAAATGATGAGACTCAGGCTCAGAGAAGGAAAGTGACTTGGCTAAGCATGCAGCGAATTATAGTTTAACCCCCAGAGTAGCTTCAAGCACCTCTTCAGGCATTTTAGGAACGGGGTTTCCAGATACAGACTTGACTCAGTCATCTTTCGAGTTACAGAATTCATATGTACGCAGTCGGAAGATAGAAGAGATCACGCACAGTGAGCCCTTTGTGCCAGGCGCTGTCCAAAGTGCTGATATTCCATATTTATTACCTTATTTAATTCTCGTAAACCATTTGGACAGAAGGAACCATTATTGTTCCCATGTAGCACATGAAGAAAGTGAAGAACAAGGAAGCTAAGTTAATAGCAGGAATTCATATACTCAATAACCGGATAAACTAGGATTGAAATCCTGGCTATCTCGAGACTATGCTATTCCTATGACACGGCTGCCTGGAACAAGCTAAACTCTTTCTCTTTGGGGCATACTGAAGACTGATACCAAATCAGTATTTCAGCAATGGAAATGCTAGCAGAATACGGATAAGTAATTATAGTAGACAATCTAAACCAAAAGCACCAAAAGCATTCTGTCTTTATCAGAAAGTCAACACTGCCACCCTGACGGACAGCAAGCTAGCTTCTCAACTATTTCTTAAGCTATCAACCTTGAAAGGTCTTCTATCCATCCATCTGTCCTTCTATCCATCCGTTCATCTACCCAACCCTTCAACAAACATTTATGGAGGGTCCTCTATATGTGGTGCACTGTGTAAGATGCTAGGGATACAAAGATAAGTAGATACGCGGTCACTGCTTTCAAGAAAAGCATCATGGGTGGGGAGAAGTCTTGTAAAAATGAGTTAGAATCCAGTGATACACACGTTATAACTGAGGTAGAAGCACAGTTCCTTGGGTGCACAGAGGAAGAACGTAGTAGGTCAGCTTGGGGGAACCAAGAACTTCCAGAGGGGGTGCCATGGAAGATGAAGATGACAGATGCTTAGAGGAACATGGCAACTTTGAATGTGTGTGTTTGTAGAAAAACTGAGGAATAGGAAGAGGATGAATGAATGGAACATTCTAGAAACTTGGCAGCATGAGGAGAGGAGGACACTGGACTAGGAAATAGAAGACTTGGGGTTTCCTCCTGGGACTGACACAACATGGGAGTATGCTACTGGGTTAGTCACTTTGCCTTTCTGAGACTCACTTTCCTCACTTATTAGACAAGAATATTGACTGATGTGTGGTTTACCTCTCACTCATAGGGGTGTGACTGAACATTTATGAAGCTTTAGAAGAACATTTTGTTACTAGAAATTGTTATGATTATAAATGAGTTACGCTCCATTCCCCAACTGTCCCGCACCACATAAGCACAGGTCTCAACCTTAAGGAAAAGAAATATGAGCCATGACGAGCAAAGAAGACTTAGGAAAAATGTATCTCTTGTACAATGCCCAGATTTTTTTTTCTCCCTGACTTATATCTTCCCACAGTCCACAATATACCTTATCATTAAGTAGTACTCATTTTGCTTTTTATATCATATTGGCCTTTCTCCGCCTCCTTTCTAAATTCCCACTGGACTTTTAAATCCATTCTTCCCACTTCCCCAGGCAACATTTTCATTATTTTTGCCCCTATGGTATTGACTACGATGAGCAAAGGCTGAAAATCTACAATCAACGCTGGGAACTTAATGAGTTAACTTGGGCTGGGCTCTCTCCACTAAGCATATCAGGATGAAAGTATTCAGATGTGAACTCCCGTATCGCCCCTCTGGTTTCTCCCTTCATTACAGACACTGCACATCTCAGGTTCCCCTATGGGCAGACTTCCCCAGAGTAAGAGAATGTGCGCAGCTGCCCTACTATGACCACTAATGACTGCTGTCTGAGGTTCAGAGTGGAAGCCCAATTATCTACATTTATTGCATCAGTTGCTTCAATCCCTACTAGTTCTGGGGTGCAGAAATCCTTCACCTCCTCCTGGGATGTAATCTGTCTGTGAGAGGAGACATATGAATCTGCCATATGAGAAAAGGGTTTTGTTTTTTTAAACAAAAAGAAAACTGAGGGTAACTGGCCTGGACGAGAAGTGCTTTTATAATGGTTGGCTCGACATACCTGAAAAGCTGCTGAGGAGGCTGAGGAGCAGTATGAGGAGTAAGAGGGTAACAATGACAATGAGACTGTGATTAATTAAAGCTTATCACGGGCCAGGCACTATGCTAAGAGCTTCATTTGGAATACTCATTCAGTCCTCACAACAACCCTATGACAAAGATACTGTTCTTAGAGATGACAAATAAAGAAGCTAAGTGACTTGCCCAAGGGACCGCAGCTGGTAAGTGGAGGAAGCAGGATTCTAACCCAAAGAGAAATATCAGAATATGGATTCCTAGACTGGCTACCCATCAGGATCATTGGAGGAAGCTTTTCAAATTACTAATGCCTGAACAACCCAGACGATATACCGTGTTTTCCCCCAAATAAGACTGGGTCTTATATTAATTCTTGCTCCAAAAGATGCATTAGGGCTTATGTTCAGAGGGTGTCATCCTGAAAAATCATGCTAGGGCTTATTTTCCAGTGAGGTCTTATTTTCAGAGAAATTTGGTACTGAACCAGAATTTGTAGGGATGCTCTGGCACAGTGTGGTTTCCTAAAAGCTTCACCAGCAGTTCGGATGTACAGCCAGGTGTGAGCACCTGGAGGACACAGGCTTTGTATGACCTGAGGGGACAGATCTAGTACCAATATGTGGATAGTGTAGAGAGCTAGGTTTCAGCTCAGTGGAGGAGAGGAGTTGCTAAGAATCAGGGATGTCAACACCAAGATGGCAGGTGCTATTGTAGGAGCGAGGGTGCTTTCTATGAAGGGGGGATTGGACATCACTTAGTTAGCACAAAACAAACATGGTGGCATTTAAGTCACTTCTCCTCTCAACAGTCTACGATCGCCAATCGCTCATTCATTCAACTGACATTCATTAAGCATAAACTGTACGCTGGGTCCTGTGCCAGGCAGTGCCATTCTTCTAGTGAACGTGGAAGACAGCTAAGGCAATTGCAATTTTCACCTGCCTCTATGCCCATTGGTAGTTTGCCATCTTTTAATGTGAAGTCTCTGTGAGAAGGTGGTCCTGTACTACAGCTGACAACACATTAAGGGGATGTCTTTTGTGTTGATTCATTCATTCAGCAACTATTTATTGATTGGCTACTGTGTACTAGATGGCTACCTATCCACCAACATTTGTACTCTCCTTTTCAGGCAGAAGGAGGCAGAAGGAGCTGCCTCGCCAGGGACTACATGTCCCAGCACTCCTTGCAATTAGGTGTGACCTCAAGACCAAGTTCTTGAGAATATAATGTGAACAACAGTGATGTATACCTCTCTAGACCTGGTTCAGAAAAGTCTCTAGGAATGGAAAAAACCTCTAGGAAGACTTTGAAAGCCACTGACTGATGATAGCAGAGTGTCGTTGGCCTGAGTTGTTGAATAATTGCATGGATGAGGCCTACCTGTCCAACTTGCCTACTTCTGTTATCCCTGCAAGAACTAAAGTCTGTCATGTTGGAGCTTTTGTACATTTCTTTAGTCAATGTGTTATAGCAGTTAGCCTACTTTCATAGGGGTCTGTGAACAACACAGACCTTGTTCTGTGTCTCAGAGTTTGCCGGTGCAGCAGAGACAAATCACCATCAGGTAGTGACAAGATAAGCTAGAAAACAGGGGCATCTAAACCATCATCTTTGGGAATCAGAAATGTCATCCAAGTTGAGACCTAGCAGGGAAACTACAGTTCATCCGAAGGGGAGAGGGGAAGTATGTTCCCATCAGAGCAAAGCCTAGAGCAAGAAAGAACATGGGGTGTTTGAGGACATGAGACAGGTTCAGTAGGGCCAGAGCAAGGGTCGAGGACAAAGTTGGGGAGTAGTATGGGATGTTGGTGGAGGGCTCAGATCACATGCTAGATAAACAGAGGAAAAGAAATCACATGTTCCCTTTTGAGTACTGGGGTCAGAGGCCCCAACCTCATCGGAGGAATACTTTCTGAGACAGACTGCTCTGCATAGCTCCCCTTTCTCATTCCTGCTCAAAGTGAAGGTCCAAAGTGAGGAAGAAAGGTGATTCAGTCATTTTTAAACTGAGTCACATCCAAGTGCCAGCAGAGGGTGTTGACTCTCAGGGTGTCACCAACCTGTGCTGGATGGAGACCCTGATGCCGGGGGATTTGTGAGGTGGGATTAACCAGCTTTGGCAGGATCAGCAGAGTACGGGCCCAATTCCAGTTTAAATAGACAACAATGAAACCCTGCCAGGAAGAATGTGAGCAATATATTGCAAACTTTAATAATAGCTCAGAGAAACCGATCAGAGCATTTGGCTTTGCCATGCATTATTGCTTAGCTAGACCCCTGTAATAGCAGAGAGAAAAAAAATGAACCTATTTTTTTTTTTTCATTCCCAGAGAATAATATTTTTCTTCTTCCTAAATGGACAGGATTTTAGTAAAGTCTAAATGTATTTTTGTTCCTTATTTCAACTTCTTTATAAATTGCCCATAGGGTTTTGGCACCCACTGTTAAGGAAGTCAGTTTATTGCATGAAACATCTTCTCTTATTGAAGACTGTATTCTAGAAATTTTCTTTGGTTGAAACCTTACTTTGTAGCTTTGATGTCCCATTTGCCAGACATGGACCGTGAGAATCGGGTAGAAGGTTTGTGGACATGCTGAACAGTCAGAGAGTTCCATGTTACTTGCCTCTGGGACAAGGAATATTGACAGCTTTTTGGGTCTTTGTAATAGAAGGAGCATGAGATGGTTTTGGAATCTGAACTGGGACCACATCTAAGACCGGCCACTTGAGAACTGGAGGACTGTGAAGAAATGCTTTAAGCACACTGGGCCTCAGTTTATCTCTGACCAGTGAAATGGGGACAGCCCTGTTTAAGTTGTGAAGATGAGATGAGGCAAGGTGTGTCAAGTGCCTGGGATAGGACCTGCCTTATAGGAGAATCCTATCCAATGGCATTCCCCTTCCTCTTGCTCCTTCTCTTAAAGGCTGAGAGCGGAGGTTGTGAAGGCCTGGACAGAGACCTGGTGCCAGGTTAGCATATGGTCAGCATGACCCCTTACTCCCAGCTACATGAAAGCCTTATCCGAAGTTTTGCTTTCCAGGGCTTCAGTTACCTGCAGTTGACTGCGGTCTAAAAATAGTAAATGGAAAGTTCCAGAAATAAACAACTCATAGGTTTTAAATGGCATGCCGTGCTGCATAGTGTGAGGAAATCTCACGCAGCCCCCTCCATTCCGCCCAGGACATATACCCTCCCTTTGTCCAGCATCTCCACGCTGTATGCTCTCCCTACCTGGTTAGTCACTGAGTAGCCATCTAAATGATCGGTTCCACTGTGGCAGAATCTAAGAGCTTGTGTTCAAGCTACCCTTAATTTACTTCATAATGGCCCCAAAGTGTAAGAGAAGTGATGTTGGCAATTCGCGTATGCCAAAGAGAAACTGTAAAGTGCTTCCTGTTAGTGAAAAGGTCTGTATAGGAAAAGACACTATGTATGTGTAGGGTTCGGTACAATCTGCAGTTTAAAGCATCCACTGGGGGTCTTGGAACATATCCCCTGTGAATAAGGGGGAACTACTACTGTAACACTTCAACAGTCCTGGCAAAATAGGCAGATCAGGGGGGTAATGTGGGCTTGTTAAATGTTAAGGTGCTTCCCGCAGGGACAGGGGTATCTGAAGAGTCCACAGGACAAGGCAGCCCCAAACAAATAGGAGCCTTCAAAAACAGAGGCGGCAAGCTAGGTATTAGTAGAACCGGGTCCGTTGGCAGAATTGCTCAAGTTTGGCTCAGCTTCAGGACAAGGGAAATGTTTTGGCCTCACTTTGGGGATGATAACGTTAAATGAAAGATGGACTGACATCTGTTCATCGTAGACAGATAAATATTTTACAAACAAAACAGAACTAGGGGGAGCAATGGTGAGAGGAAAGAGAGGAGAGAATTATTTTCCTTTAGGTAGGACTGGTGGTTCCCCGATTGTGTTTGGTGAGGAGTTTGTACACGAAAGGGATTGGAACATGCTTTCTCGTTCATCAGTCTCTGCGGGGGTTCTATTTCCTTTAAAGGCCTTCCTTGACTGGCCCTGACCCCAAAGAAGGCACTGTCTACCTCCTAACCTTGCTTTATGTCCGTCATAACACTTACCATCATCTGAAATTACACATACTGATTTGGTTTTGTATTCATAACTTGAACGTATGATGGGAGGTACTGCACCTTCATACTGCTCTATTCCTAGTGTACAGGCCTCTTACAAAAATATGAACAAAATAATATCTAGTGTGTCTAGTAACTGCTGTTTTTATTTTTAGAGGTTAGGAGGGTGATTAAGAACTAAATTTATTATAATTATTGGTATAAAATACGACATTAAAAATAGATAATCTCCCAGCAAATCTAGCCATATTTTTTTTCCTAAGTGATTTATAATATAAGTACTTTCAGAAACAGCATTGATTTTCCTGCACTTTTTCTTACGTAACTATCCTCAAAAATTTCAATGTTTGGCCAATGAATTCCACGTCACATTTCGGTAAGTATGCTTACATTTTAGAATTTCATCCCATTTCTTGGTAATCAGAGGGTATTATCCAGATAAGCTGTCATTTCTACCACCAGGTATCTTAAATCTGCTCAATTGTCACAGATGTACAAACCTCACATTTTAGGGTAGGATGTCACTCTTAGTCTACGAACAAATAACGTGTGTGTTACAAACACTTTAAATAAACATGATTACCATAAATCTACTTTTTTCACATGTGTATGGGTGTCCACAGGGTTTACACATTTTGATCAAGGCAGAATCGTTTTTCATCAGGCAATCAAATGTGAGTCTCACTACAAAGGGAATGGGATCTTAGTAGTGGGAATTTATAGAGCTTCATAAGATACTTTACACTTCAGAGTAAAACTCATTCTGCTCTTGGTGGCTGTGTCATATTTAAACAGTGGATGGGGTTGGCACCCAGAAAGGACTAGCAGTTAGCGCCATGACACTCCACCTGGGAAATAGGCAATAAACCTCCAGAGTGCACAATTCCTTTGGCACTCTCTCCATTCCCTGTGAGGTGTTACATGTTGAGGTTTCTGTCTCAGATTCTCATTCCCTCCTGAATACTTTGCAAAAATAACTGCTTGGAGCCTGTGCCGGGAAGACAATGTAATGGAAATTGCAGACCTTTGACTCTGGAGCAGGCATTCTTTCTACTGCGGACTACGTGACCTATGAGAAACGAATCCCTTTAAGCTACTTTCCATGGGACAGTAATAGTAGTTATCTGCTAGGGGTTGTTTGAGATAAAATAGGCTGATGGTGCAATGCCAGATGCTTAGTGAGACCTCATCCCAATGAATGTTAGCAGTTTTCATAAAGTTCTGTTTGGTAACTACTTCCTATCCTTTGCCGATTTTTCCACAAATTCCGCACTGCAACAATATCTGTTTTATTAACATATAGAAGCAGTAGCACCCCATGCGTGAGAGAGTCCTAGCAAAGATGAGGGGAGTGGGCAGCCATGCACCTTCACGGCACTAAAGCAATCATATCCTGCGTTATTAAACTCCGTGGTATCCAGTTCAACTCGCGAAATAATAAGTATTAAATACAGCTCAAATAGTAGCACTTTCCCTCATTGGTGAAAGAGTGGCACTCAACAATGAAGCGCTGTAGCTAAATTACCAAGTGCAAGGTCTAAATTTAGGATGGGGCAATTCTGAAATAGTTGATTACTGCATCTAAGATTATGGGTGTTCTTGTGAACTGTTCAAACTGATGAAATAAGTATAAAATGGTGGAATAGTATTACAGCCACGATTATGAGAAAATTCTTGCCTGGGCTGCCTGGAATCATTCTGAATTTCTCTACGGACTCATTATTAAAAAGCAATTGTAACTCGTACTTAGAAAAGGCACTGTGAACAATATCTTTTATAAGAAATTTGATATAGGGACTAAATAAAACAATTTATTTCATTATCAAATTTAATCCTTAAAATGAAAAGACATGTTTTAGGAAACTGGAATCCTCCCTATGCTTCACTCAGACTGGAAGAAAAAAAAAATCAACAAAAAAATCAACAGTGGTTCACAGCATAGAACCACGAGGGAAATCAGGCAAAGTGGTGCCACAATATAGCCAGAAATTTACCTTGTTGATTTGTCATCAGTTCCTGAGAAGGCCAGAAGGCAGAACATCAGCATTTGTGCTTTGGCATAAGACAGACATGCCACTTTTAAGCTGTGTATTTTCAGCCAGTTTCTCACCTTCTGTAAGCCATGCTTTTCCCATTGGGAAATTTAGGATGGTCGCCATAAGATCTTCTTCCAAGGGCTGGTGTGAGACTTTGGGTTAAATGTTTTTGTGAATTATTCCAGTCAGTCCTCACAACTCCATTGGAAGTGCTCCATAAATGGTAGCCATTTTCTAGAATTCTGTTCTGCCTCTCTGCCACTTAAAACTTTGTGACCTTGGGCAGATTAATAACTTTAGGTGCAGCTGTTTCCTCATATGCAACAAGATGATGACTAATGATTGTACTTATCTTACCGGAATGAATGAGTTCATATGGTGTGCTTATCAGATATAGGGTAAGTCTTTTAGGTGCTAGCTGCTGTTATTATTATTACTACAACAACTGCAACTATTTTAAGAATCAATCAAGTCCATAAAAGTAGATTGGGGGACAACCCTCCCTGGGCGGTAGTCTTAACATCTACTGTGTTTCCCCAAAAATACGACCTACCTGGACAATCAGCTCTAATGTGTCTTTTGGAGCAAAAATTAATATAAGACCCAGTATTATATTATATTGTATTGTATTATATTATGTTATATCATATTAGACCCAGTCTTATAGTAAAATAAGACTGGTCTTATTTTATTATTATAATATTATTAATTATATTTATTTATTTAATTAATAATTTTATATTTAAAATAAATAAATTTTATTAACTTTATTATAATAATAATCTTATTATTAATTATATTAATTTTTGCTCCAAAAGACACATTAGAGCTGATCTTATTTTCGGGAAACAAGGTATGATGAAGCCTTAGACTTGCTTTTTCTCTCTCCAGCTGTGGTGACCCACAAGCCTTGTCTCTGGTCTATGGTCTATGGGCCACCTGAGGCGACATCTCAACATCACTCAGAACCTCTCTACATGAGAGGAACTAGAGGCTGGGAAGGAAGAGGCAGAGCAAACTATTTGCTCAGGCCTCCTTATTTTGTAGGGCCTTGATTGGGACTTTGGATGTTATTGCTCAATAATACATTTTTTGGTATTGTTAAAATGACAGCAATTGAAGGTAAAGATTTTAAAAAAAAGAAAACCTAGGAAAATACTGTAATTATTCCCCTTCTCTCTGTTTCTCTCTTCCTGCTTTCACTCCTTTCCTCGGTCCCTCTGTTTCAATATATTGGGAGCTTCAAAGAACGGAACCAACCAAGGTCTTTCTCAAACTCCGACAGAACCTGATAACACCTTCTCCTCCAAAGTTCTCCTTGAGCAAGATTTGGGCTGTCTGAGCCTGTGATTTGGTGATTTATCCAAAAAGATATCTGAAAACAGTGCTAACGTGGTAAACACACCACCTCTCTGGTGAGACACACATTGGTTCAAACCCCAGCTCTGGTAATCTAGCTTGCGCTTTGTTCTCTCATCTGTAAAATGGGGGTAATAATAATAGTTTGCTCATAGCACCATTGAGAGGGTTACATGGATCATGCACCTGACATTTTAGTAGTGCCTGCCATACAGTAAACGATGATACATACTAGCTAATATTATTCGTCTCAAGCTTTAGCATTTCAGTATCAGAAAGCTAGTATTCTAGCCATCCAAACATTTCCTCTTTTTTTCCTTTTTATTGTGGTAAAATAGACATAACATAAAATTTGCCATTTGAGCCATTTTTCAGGGTATAGCTCAGTGGCATTAAGCACATTCACTTCACTGTGCAGTCATCCTTTCCTCTTACTTTGGGGATAATGCTTGTGAGACCCTGAGTCATATCCTATGACTTGCCCAAAGTCAGAGTCTTTGAATCTATATCTTCCACCCCCTTCAGAGTTCCCTGGCATGTGGAAGGATCTCTTTTTCCTCTCAGGCAAACTCAAGTTTTAGAATGAGTAGAAAAGTTGGGAATAAAATGACAACCTCCATTTATTTAGGCAACACATTTATTCCATAAATATTTATTGAGCAATCTACCATGGAAAGGATACACACAAGAAATCTGGAGTGAGAATCTCAGTTATTCCTTCCAACAGCCCTACTGCTATTTGGTTGGTATTATTTTTTCACTTCATACATGAAGCTGTGGAGGTCCAGAGAGGGTTGGTAAGTGATCCAAGGACACTTGGACAGTGGAGATGGGATTTAATACTAGGGGAATATGACTCCAAGAGATTCTGGGTGAATTGGGGACAGAGCTTGTTAAGGTTTTTTTAGGGATAAGATTTTTTTTCTTGAGCCATAACAATATAATACCAATATGGTGGACCAGATCTTTTGTTACCACAGGAAAATAGAAACAGACTCCTCTGTGAGGATACCTGCAGTGGAAGAGGAATTAGGTCTCATGCTCATAGACTGAGAACATTGTTGAATTATCTATCACACCAGTGTATTCTTAAGCCTTGGGGATGGGAATGCTGATGGTGGTGATGATGATAATGTTGGTAATGAGGATAATGCTGATATCTACCAACCATGGAGTTCCTACGATACCTAGCTTCTGTATTAGGTATATTCACTCAGGTAATATTAGCTAGGCATCTTTTCTGGTTTAGGTACTGGGAATATAAAAGTAAGACAGATAAATAAGATTCTTATTCTCACGGAATTTATAACTTAATGAATAATAAGGATGTTAAATAAATAACTGAACGTGTTATCCTAATCACCAGAACAACCATCTGAGGTTGGAATGATGACAATAGTAACAAAACTGCCTCTACACTTCAATTTACTGAGCACCGACCATGTGCCAGACCCTCTTCTGGGTGCTTTACATACAAAGCATGTTATTCTACAGATTACAGAACCTCAGGGAGCATTCGTCTCCTCATAACAAATACGGACACAGATGGCTTTGTCTTATACCAAAGACTTTCTACCATATCTTGCTCTCTTAGAATAAGCTCTGGCTTCATTTTCTATCCAGACCATTTGTTACTTCCATTCTGGGTTTAAATCGCAACATCAGAGGCTAGAACACAAAAGGGTTTCAGTGCTGACTTTCTAGGAGCCACCAGGGCTCTTTTCCCCCTTCTATCCAACATAAGAGGAAGCAGGGAATCCTAGCTGGACCACTGGCTATGAACTGCCTCTTGGGGGCTATATACGTAAACCAGGTGTCCTCATCTTCTTCATTCTAAAGAGCCCTGCATATCACCTTCATAGGGGCTGGACTTTCTGAGGGCATGGAGTTAATCAGGCTTGACCTTGGTCATTCTTTTGTAGGAGTCAGCATTATGTCCACTTTCCTGAATACCCTATGAAAGATGGTGATCAATTCATGTACTAATAATAATATCTAAAACGTGTGCAGCTTATTTCAGCTTACAATCCACTTTCTCATAGATTGTCTCAGTTGATCCCCATAAAAACTCTGTAGAATATTTTTACATTACAGATGAAACTCAAGTAGCCTTGTGGAGAGGTCCACATAGCAAGGTGCTGAGGCCTCCTGCCAAGAGCCAGGAGTGATGTTGGAAGCAGACCTTCCAGCTCTGGTAAAGCATTCAGATGACTGCAGCCCTGGTTGACACCTGACTGCAACTTTATGAGCAGCTTTGAGCCAGAAACACCCATCTAAGCCACTCTTGGATTTCTGACCCTCAGAAGAGGTAATAATATTTGTTGTTTTAACAACTAAACTTTGGGGGTAACGTTATACAGCAATGGATAACTATTATAAATTTTAAGAGCATAGAAATTCATCTCTGGAGTCAGACAGTTCTGGATTTGCATGCCAGTTTCGTCAGTTATTAGCTTTGTAACCTTGGGCACTCATTCTACCTTTCTATGCTTCAATTTCCTGATCTGCAAAATGGAGATAATAAGAGTTATGCCCTAGGTATTCCTGCTGCCCTCCCCCCAAGAGTAAATGAAATGATGCTTGTTAAACACAGTGCTTGGCACACAGTAGGCAGTCAGTATTTGGAAGCTATAATTATTATTGCAATTATAATCTCTGTACTCATTTGGCAAATATTTGAAATACTGATTCTTTACATAGTACTGACTATAAGCCTTGCTCAATTGGATTATGTAAAAGGAATCTTTTTATGAGGAAGACATGCTCAGTCAGAGAACACAGGTTTTGCCGACTATTTATTGCCTGTGATGCTGAAGGACATGCCAAGATTAAAAAGCCCTAACCAACCAGCAGCCAACTGAGCTTTTCTCTCCTTGTCCACAAAATGCTGAACAGCATTTTGTAACGTAATTAAGATCACGCTGAAGAGTGAGTCCTCCATCACCCCATCATTCAATCACCTTTTCCTCTGCCAACAGGACCTGAGAGCTCAGCTTCACCTTCCCCTACAAACAATCACTTGACCTCCAGCTATTAGTCTCATCTCTGTATTCATTATTTTAGGGGCCAGCATCCAATATTTCTTTTGAATCTGTGTTTTTATTGTCTGCACTGATGTGAAAAACTACATACTCATTTTCTGAAAGAATATATTCTGATGTGAGAATGATTAGAAACTTTGTCCTACTTCCCATTCTTCATATCCAAGTTTCTGTTCCTTTTGACCCAATGGTTCATTCCATCTCCGTCATCTGAGCTCAGTTTAGAAGATGGCTCTCCTTAAAAACCATAATTTGTCTGCAGTCACCACCTTCAGAAAAGGACTCATTAAGAAAACTTATCTCCCACAACCGATTTCAAAGAGATGAATGAACCCTTCCCACACTGGCACCTCGGCACTTTTTGAGAAGACCATTTGGCTCAATTCTTAGATCAAAATGATAGGTCAATCCAGACTTACTAAAACATATGTTTGATGTGACTGTCTCATCTGGTAGTGAACGACTTTCTCATGAAAAAGTTTAAGATGATTGTACCTTGCTGCAAACAATTATGACTCTGACTAAGCCCCATGGGGCTACTGCTGGGACACGAGAGACCTGACTGCTGATCTTGGCTTGGCCACCAATTAGCTATGTTAACACAGACAGGTCACTACATCTCTCTGAGTCAAATCAGTTTCTTCATCTACAAAGTGGGGAGAATAAGACCTGCTTCACCTAGTTTTCTGGGTTTTTATAAAGATCACATGACATGCCATCAACAAAAGTACTCTGGAAATAATAATTTTAAGGACCTTCAATTTGTGTAAACATTCCAGTTGTATTATAATAAGAAGCTCGACAAGCCAGGTTTAGCCAGCATATCCCCAGCAACTTAAAACAAAACAATGGCATATAAAAGATAGGCGCCATATATGTAAATGAAACTATCTGGACAAAAAAAGTTAAGAATTTATGTTTGCCAAAAAACACTACAGAAAGAAAGTTAACACAAAGATGGCAGATTGTCAAAATCTAGGCAGTGTCCAAAACCTTAAAGTAAGTATTATCTTGAATCTGCAAGAAAATTAGACAAATAAAGAGAAAAAGAGGCAGAAGACCTCCCACCGATATAATTGAAGGGTCTAAACAGGCTAATCTTAGAATGGGGAAACCTCACTGGCTAAGAAGTATCTGGAACTATGCTCAATCTCCCTGCTTATCAGAAAATGCAAGTTAAAACAGCCAGATAGCACTTTACACCCATCAGAATGGCCAAAATTAGAAACTGGATAATACCATACTATCCAAAGGGAATACACACTGGTTCACCCTTATGGGCTACAATCTGGCAGCACTTAGAAAACAGACACAAAGGTGTCCTATAACCCAGGAATCTCCATCTTTGGTGTAGAGCAGATCTCCCCAGGTCTTTGTAGGAGGCAACCCAAGTGGATAGTGTAGCTAAGTAATCTGTGATGGACAGCTACATGACAATTAGAACCACGGACTAGGTATAAACATAGAAATGTGGATAGACTTCAAAGCAATGCTGAGTAGAAAAGAAGGAACTGAGATCTATAACACAATATCGTTTGTACAAATTAGAAACACCTTCATGTTCAACACAACAGTATGTATTAATGATATGTCAAATATACCGAATTTTTGCCTAAGTGGGTACGGACTATAAATAAATTTGGAAGAAAGAAAAGAGAGGCAAACCCCACAAAGACTCCCTTGAAAGAGCTGAAAAATGGTGTGCCACAAACCAAGCGGTACAGTTAACTAAACCCTGTGCACCTCAGGTCCAAAGAGAAAAACTGCACACAGTGCATGATTTCATTTTTGTAAAAACTATATACCCAGGTGTATACGCCTGGAAGATAAAAACCACTTGCAATGAAATATTAACAGTGGTTATTTCTGAGTTCTGAAATGGAAAGCAACTCTGATTTTCTTCTTTTGCTTATCAGTATATGCCAAGATTTTCTATAATGGGCATACATTCCTTTTGTACAAAAGAAAACAACTTTGCTTAAAAATCCTAAACATCTGCATTATGTTTTTCTGTCTTAGAACCTACATTACAGAACCACAGTGTGGAGCTTTGAAGGCATGTCCCTGAAAGATGACTTTAAATTCTCTCGTTTTTATCTTTATTTTTGGAGGTTCTCATGAAAATGGAGAGGTGTAAAACTTTAAAGAGCTGAGCCTTTCACAGTCATATTTACCAAAAGAAAGTATTCTGGGTGAAGACAGAGAAAATGGTTCATTGGGGCAATGGTTTTATTTTGTTGGCTCCCCCAAGAAACGCAAGAGAGTATGATTAAAAATGTCTTTAAGAGCTGTCAGGCCTTTCTCCCACCTGTTAAAAACCCACTGGCAAAGAACCCTTACAATATCTGCCCTTCTCCCAGTCAGGTGTCAAATAATGTCACTGGCTTTGTTTTTTAAACACTGGGATTCTGGAACACATGCAGTCCTTTCCATGGAGTGGCCCTTTCTGAACGTTTTTGCAAGGGGGGAAAAACCCATTCACATTTATATATGAGATGACTGTATTATTAATAATTATTATAACAGCTGATATGAGAATTCTTCCGAGGGAGGGAACTATTTTTGTTCAATAAAATTTTTTTCATGAGTTCTACAGGGTAGAAGGAAACCAGTAGTGAAAAACTACAAAAATGTATGATAAAATGCCATGACTATGATAGTAAGAGGAATTTTGTTTTGTTTCCAAAAGGGAAGTGGGGCAAACACTGGGGTAGGGGAGGGAAAAGAGTGTATGTAAAGAGGAACCAAGAGAAAGTATAAAGGTCTGAAGGAATTACCAGATCATAGCCCTGTGTGGGGTTTTATAAATGGGGACATCCAAAAGATAAACCTGAAGTTGTTTGAGGTCTACTAAAACTTCTCTTCCCTGCCATACATTTTAAGTAAGGTTTATTTTTGGAAATAGGAGTGGAGGCTGGGTTTTATATCATGGAAGCAGCATGTATGCAAGCAAGAGTCCAGATTAGAGAAACCCTGAGGACACTGACAGCTCCTTAGCACCCACAGCAGTCCTGATTTTCACACCCATCCTATCTAATTCTTCAGACTGAGCACAGCTGGCAAGCTGTTTATTTTCTACTTCACCAAGAAGACAAAACCAGAGCATGCCGAAATGGGCAGACAACTGCCTTTTTGGGGAACTGGACAAGTTATCAAAGATTGCTAGGGAGTCTCGGGTTCCTGTGCTGAGACACGGGGAGGCCAGACTAGCTTTCAGAAGAGTTTCTCCCATGACAGTGAGTTTCTTCAATAGTCTGGACCAGCCTGGACCACCTGAAGATTGGAATTGTGGAACTAAACATATCAGGTATTCCAATAATGCACTCTAGACGTTACAGTGAGAGGAGGGAAATTGTATCGACTGACCGTGTGGTGTCCCAGCCATATTACACAGCTCACCTTACTTAACCCTTATTATAATCCTGGGAGGTGAGTATTATTAGCCCCCTTTTACACAGGAGGGGGCTGAGCTCAGGGAGATTAAATCATTTGCCCAACATTTCACAGCGTTAAGAAGGGATGGTACCAGGATTTGACCCCAGCCTGTTTGGTCTCTTTCTACTCTGTTATATTCTTTCTTTTGAAGGAACAATCAAAAGATATATAGCAGCTGCCTTCAGGGAATATTTAATAAAAAAGGTCTGACTGACAACCCATTCTCTTTTGATATTTCCATCATTTCTGGTGATATGTTCAGGCATTTATCACAGAACCTTCAACTTGTAAGGGAAGCCATAGAGAGCCTCTAAACAGAAAGTTCTTTCTGGGACAAGGGTGGCCGTGGGTGCGGTTTAAGGGTAACTTTTGACTGAGAAAATATAACCCATGATAAAGAAAATGGGAACCCACATTAGGCAGAAGAAGTCATATAGTGGAAAAGTGAGACATAGCTGTAGGAGGCAGCCAGCATGGCGGTGAGAATGAAGAGCTAAAGTGGGGGGGCATGGATCAAGATGGGCATGGATATAGATGTATTTTTCAGTTCCAAGCAGGCTCCGTTCCCTTCAGCTAAGCAAACATGTATTCATTATCTACTCCGCATGTATCAAACACTGTGCTACATGCTGGAAACCCAAAGATAAATATGGAAGGGGATGCATGACCATTAGGAGCCAGGTCTAATTGGAGAGTCCAGGGGATATTGGGGGTGACCTCCAAAGTATCTTTTATCCTTTCTCCCTTCCTGCATGGACCTGATCTTTACAGCCATGGAATCTCAGCCAATCATCATACCCTCATCTCTTTTGCACTCATGGTTGGTTTAGGGATGGGCACCAGTCTTTCACTGACTGACTCAGTGAAAACTCAGAGCTTTTGTCTGCTGGTGAGAAGAGGAAGTCTTTCTTCCCATTTGGACATCAGTGAGAAAATTTGTGCTAGGAGCTGTGGGAATCATTTTGATACCACGAGGGACTAGTCTGGCAGGGTCAAAAGAAATACAGAAAAACGAAACCCAATGAGCCTATGAACCTCTAGATGAAACTGTACCTAAAGTCTACATGAGACCTCTTTTTATTTATGTGAACCGATAGATTCCAGTTTGAGTTGGGTTTTCTGTAACATGCAGCAAAATCATTATCACTTAAGGAGATGTAAAGACAGACCATACCAATATCATCTGGTGAGTGCTATAATAAACATATAAATAGAGTGATACGGGATTTTAAAAGAGAGGCACTGACCCCAACTCTGGGATACAGGGAACAATTTCTAAGGAAACGATGATTTAACTGAGCTTTGAAGGATGAACTAGTTAGGTGGGGAAGAGGTTTCAGGCGGAGCAAACAGCGTGAATACCGGCACAAAGGCATGAACGATATAATATTTGTGGGGAACTTCCAAGAGGTCGGTGTTACTAGATAATAAAGCACAAAGCTGGGCTGGCTGACAATGTGGCCAAGAGGAGTCTGGGTTACACTCAGATGAAAAGCCGGCAGGGTTTTAGGTAAAGGAGTCATGTGTCCAGATGTACATATGGCTGTAAAATGGAGAATATAATGAAAGGAGGCAGGAAACTCAATTAGGAGGATTCATTCATTCACATTCACTGATTATGCCAAATGGTGCCAGGCATTCACATGCAATGAATGATGAGGAAAAGGGACACAGTCTCTGCCCTCAAGGAGCTCGCTGTTGGTTGAGGTTATCATACAAGTTCAGGTAAGAGATGGTAAGAGGCAGAAAGAACGAGTGTTTCTGGAGCTAGACAGGCAGGTGTGTTTCACCTGTGGAAGACATGAAATTCATATACAGTATGAACGGTGCTTTTCTTGCTTTAAATATAGCCTACTTCCAAATAATCAATTGTTTCCCTAACACCAAAGGCTATGACCCCACTTCTGCTCATAACACAGGAATCATGTGGTGTGTGGAAACCACAGTGAATACTTTCATCTTTATTATTCCATATGGAATCCTGTTTTTGCTGTTGGCTACTCTTGTATGAGTATTGGCTCTGACTATGGAAAGACAAAAGGACTGTTAGTTCGGGTTCAGACTGGGGGCTGACACCAATGAATTGGTGGTGGCTACATGAAAGGTGCCGTGGAGAAGAATATAAAGGTCGTTCAGATTGATTTTCGATGTCTGCCATGGGCCTGGGAAGGATCCGATGGCGATAATGATGGTGTATTTGCGAACCTGGTCTTAGTCCACTGTTTGTTTTGGCCACTCTGATAAAATGATGAGTGAGTAGGTGAGTTTATTTTTTAAAACATTAGAGGATGTATACCCTCTTCTGAGAAACTGTAAGTGCAACAAATGGAAGCCAATTAAAATAGGATCCCTGCTATCTGACAAAAAGCCCCAGAAAGCTTTCTTATTAAAATACTCTTTTAAACTTCTTAACATACACTTCTCCTTAAAATACTCAACTCACTAAAACAAATCCATTTGAAGATAAATACAGCTATAAGTACCTCTTTATTCATGAGAATCTGTTCATGCTCAAGGACCGTCCACTGAATGGAACTGCTCTTCCTGTCAAAATACTATTTGAACTGACAGTCATTTCATGTTCTTAAAGTAAAAGGAATATACAGTATATAAGTGTGTGTGTGTTTATATATATATATATATATATGCATATAAAATTTTCTTCAGCTACAGTGTCTCTCCTCATCAATTATTTCAGAGATCGCACACAATAGCACCTTCTAAAAGATTATTTTGTATTTTAGAAAGCAAGGAAGATAGTTCTGATGACAGGCAGCTTCTCACTAACTACTGACATGTAATAACCCAGCAGTTCTGTATACTGTTTGTAAGGTAGCAGCAGGATCCCTCTGCTTTGTTTTAAGCAGAAGCGACAGACCCTCAGAATGATCTCAGATGAAATGTAGGCATCGCATAGGATGATATTTTAACTACACCACGAACTTCTGATGGCGTCACAGGTGGAACCTTCAGGGGCCCAGCGTGCCGCTGCCCTCGTCACCAGTTGGGTGACCTGGAACACGCAGTGGCCTCTCCATGAACCCAGGTGATTCTGTACTGCAGGTGTGGAGGAGGGGTTCATGGGAGGTTGGAGGATCCGCTGCGAAAATTTCCCCCTGTAACTTCACTCAGGCTGAGCTTCTGGCCTTATGACAGGGGGACAGCCAGTCAGGCTGACTAGGAATTTCCCTGATCACACAGGGAGAGTGGTCTGTGTGGGTAGGCAGCACACGCCAGCATGCCAGCATGTCACTTAATTGTCCAGTTCCTGGGACGTGTAGGAGGCCAAGGGAAGGTGGAAACAGCACGGAGTTCGTGCGATCCGTGTTTGAATCCTGGCTTACTGAATACCACCAGCTCACCACCCTCAGCACGTTATTTAAACGCTTTGAGTCTCACTTTCCTAATATTTAGAATGGGAAAAATAAGACGGTGACATAGGGATGAAGTAGAGTATCTTGTATCAAGTCCCTGAAGCAGTATTTGGCATGCAATGGGTACTCCATACATTGGAATGACCTAAACTTGTTCAGCTGGATGGGCACCCCCACGTACCCCAAGGTTGACAGTTTTGAAAGGCTGGGCAGGTAAAACGTTGACAACAAAGTCAGTCATCTGTGTTTCCCACTGAGTTGTGAAAGCACAGGAGGCCCTGGGCTAAGACCTGAGAGTCAGCTCTCCTCCCGAGGCCTGCAATAGTTACCTGGAATATTTCCCCTGTGCAAAGTCCTGAAGTTCTTCGCGCTCAGTTGTCACTACCCTATTACTATGACTGCCATTTAAAATGCACGAGACTTAACACGCACAGAGGGGAGGCACCTTGCCTGAGGTTGCAGAAGCATCTTGCCTGAGGCAACACTATCCCCTATTACAGCTGCAGTCACAGATACGCCCCTGGGGTCTGAGTCAGCGAGACCCAGGATGAAGCGGACAAGTGGTGGTGGCGAAGTGGCAGAGATCAGGAAAGGCTTCATGGGGGAAGTGACCTAGGATTATTCCTCAAAACCCTCCAAGTTTGGTCTTCAAATTATACCTTATTTGTAGTAGTGGTGAAGGAATTTGGGCGGCCTTCACATATAACACACAGGGGCAGCAGATGGCTCAGAGGACAGCAGGGTCCCTGCTGCTGCAATCAGGGTATCAAAGCAAGCCCTGCTTTGGTTATAAATAAGGTGATTATCTGGTCTGAAATGAGGTGGCAGAGGAAATCCCTCACCTGAAGGTTTCATATCTGTCTAAGGCATGCTAGATCTTTTTACAGCCCCACCTTCTCTGCGAGTACCGACAGACCTCAGCTTTTTGGTTACTCTGCTTTAGATGTTCCATCCCCAACGACTTCTTTCTTGGAATGGAAATTTAATCTTCAAAACCGTTCTGCACTGCTGGCCCCAGAATTAAAAGCAAGCACCTTCAATGGTGAAATTAAATTTATTTGATATACCTGCACGGGTATAAAATTGGATCCAGCATCCATTTGGTTTGCAGGCTCACACAAAATGCTTTTCGCTATATTCTGTACCTAATACCTAATTAGCAGCTGAAAGGGGGTGACCTCAAAAACCTTGTCTCCTACTCACCCTGAGCAAGGTGATCATTAGCCACGAGTGGATGTCATCTGCTGTGAGACTCCTGGAATTGGCAGGAGTCTTCCTTGGGGAAGTAAATATTCAGTTGACTGAATTTTCATTAAAGAGAGAGGGAGGGGCAGGCCCAGGGGGAAAGAGACTTCATTATAAATATCTATATTTCATTTTACCTTCTCTTTTCTGAAGCTTCCTGGTTAGGCTGGGCCTGGGTGCCACAGAAGGCAGAACCTGACGTTTCTGTTGTATGGAGCCTGACTTTAAGAAGAGGCTAAATGAAATAAGACTTGTCCTTCTCAAATCCTATGTCCTGCAACTGAGTTCCTGAGGAAACTGTAGTGTGTTTTCTCCCCTACTTTATTTCAGGACACTTGTGAGCCTCATCAGAAATGAAGATGAGATGGGGAAAATGAAGGGAAAATGGGACTGGGTCACAGTGCTGGAGACCGGGCCACTTTTGTGAATTCTTGGAGGCCCAGGATGGAGAAGACGGGGTACTCAGGTAGCCAGGGGCTCTGTCAGATGGTCTGGTCCGATTCTCTCCTGTGACAAGAACGGTCCACAAAGGCTGGGTGTCTTGTCCCAGGTCCTACCGCTTGCTGTCGGCGGAGCTGGGAGAATTCTGTCATTTTTCTTCGGCCTGGACAGCACGCTTCTGTCTTGACTAGCAGTCATCCGCTCTCCCAGTGCAGCTCCAGGAGCCCTTCTTGCTGCCTTTATTTGTTTGTTTCTTTTTCTTCCTCCTTTTCTTTTTATCCTGTCTTGTTTTCCTTATTTCTCTTCTTTCCTCTCTCCTTTTTCTCACTTGTTCTGTCTTTTCCTTCACTTTTTCCACTCTCTTGTCTCTATCTTCCTCCCTCTGCCCCATTTTCTCCCGCTCCCCACTTCATCCCACACTCCAGTCCTTTCATTGATCAAATATTGATTGTCTATGACAAGCCAGTAGCTGTATTAAATACTGGGAACACACTGATGGCCCAAGAAGCCCCCGTCCCTGCATGGCGCTGGAATCTGAGCTAAGCATTCAGAGGCATAAGGCAAGTCCCCCCTTTTATCCTCCGTGGGTCGCCGGCTCCTCTGGCAGTCCCTGAAGCAGGCCCGGGCCTGTGGGAGTGCCTGCAAAATGTGGCAATGGGGTGAGTGCAGTGTGGTAGCACTGCAGAGAGGGACCCCACGGAGTGAGAAGCCGAGCACAGGTATCTCATGGACAGCTTTGAGCAGGGAGAGTTGGCAGCCCATCGGGGATGAGGAGAGCCCCCTAGCCAGTGCAGCTGCTTTGGTGATAGATGGGACACTGCCTGGATATTTCTTTGGGAACCAACTACTGAAAATACATATCCAAACATATCCAATTTTTGTGTTTTTTCCCCAAACTAAGAGAGTTGGAATTGGATTGTACCTTAAAGAGAAACCCGTAGAAGGCAGTGCACTGTCAGATTTCCTCTTTATGGACGTGCAATCTCAGGTAAGACACATGTGATGGTTAATGTTATGTGACAATTTGACTGGGCCATGGGGTGCCCAGATGTTTGCTTAAACATTATTCTGAGCATGTCTGCGGGGTATTTCTGGATGAGATTAACAGACTGAGTGAAGCAGACTGTCCTCCCTACTGTGGCTGAGACTCATCCAATCCACTGAAGACCTAAGGAGAAGAAAAGGCTGAGTAAGAAAGACCTCCTCTCCCTTCCTCAGCATTGGTTCTATTTCTCTGGAGAACCCAGACAAATGCATCATGTTTCTCGTCTTGAGTGAAAGAGCTCAGTTGTCTCAATGCCAAAATGGGAAGCGTGGCAGGACATATTTTGCACTATTTCTGTACAAATGGTTAAATTATATGAAAGCATCATAAACTATGACGTTCTGTATTATTATTTTAAGATAGAATGTCATACATTTTTTGTATGTAGGAAGACATACTATATATTCTTCGTGTCTCATGGCCAGAGCAAGTTGCCTTATAAACAATGTGTGCCCAATTTGTCTTTGTCCTCATTGCCAGTGACAGCAGGTATTTGGTGACATTTATGTTCCTGATGTTGCTGATGCTGAGATGAGGACACAAAGTAGTTTTGTATCCTCTGCACCTTGCATTATCTCTGATATTCAGCATGCGTTCAGTTAGTTAAATGAATTCACCCACTAACCCATCTACCAAGCACGGCCAGGCCTCAGAAAAGAAAGATAATCTGATTATGTGAAACCAAAACTCACTCATTCTTAATTCCAAAATATGTATCGAGTACCAGCTTTGCACAGAGAATAAAATGCCTCGAATGAGAAATATAACACTAAGGCTTGCGGATTATAACTATACCTTCTGTTAAAATGTTCTTACATTTCAATCTTGTTGGAAGGTTCTATTGCATCCAAGAAAATTTTCGACAGTTTTTAGACACACTTTTTTTAGAAATAGGTAAAATTTAAATGACAATGACAACCCTCCCATAACCCTAACAATGCTTAAACCATAGTCTGCTGCAAGTAAAAAGGAATCCTATGGGAAGGTGGGCCACGTCTATTGTAGACAAAAGATGAAAGAGGGGAGTGGTGCGACTGGGGGCCAGAAGCCACTCGTCTTGGAATATAACTTAAGTTTTGAAAAATCATTCTAGTCAATCCCCTATACATCAGGCATGAGGTTGGAGTGAGTGTTTCCACCCTGGGGTCTTTCACCACCGGCCTGACAGGATGGTGAAGATCAGCTGCAAAAGTGGCAGTGATGTAACACTCAATCTTCCCAGTAGCCCTTATCAATGCTGCAGCCTCCTGGTTGGAAACAAGAAATTTCCAGAGATTATGATTCATGCCACATGGGAAGAGAGAGTGAGCTATGTCGGAAGGGATTTAAGTAATACCCCCTATGTCATCTATCCATCTTGCCACACCAAGCTCTCTGGAAACAGTACCTAATAACACGTTGTCTAAATTGTTTCCATTCCCTCTGTCCTGAGGGCCTCACTCCTTCCTCTCCCACCCCCAACACCATTTCTGCCAGTGACAAATGAGTCACAAGACTCCCTCTGCTTCCTACACGATCAGAACACATGATCGTGCTTACTGAATGGCCATGCCACTCCTCAAACTTTCCAGCACACAGCTCGCAACTTGTCTTAATCTCCTTGGCCTGTGTTTTTCCATCTTTCGACAGCCCCTCTCATGCTTTGAGATCTACTCTGTTCTCCTAGATTGATTTCAGAGGCTGTGATGGACAGCTCTCTTGTTAGTTTCCTGTGTATTTGCTCCCCCAAACCAAGGTCTCCTGCTTGAGGGTCCTACAGATCAAGTATTTCTGTTTCTTCCCTTTGGTTTCTCCTATTTCCTCCTCACTGCCTTTCTCAAACGTTCTCTCAATCCTAATCATGATGTGCCTCAATTTTGTTGAGGTGATGCCTTCGGAATCTTGACACCCGCACAAACTTTAAATTAATAAGCTCACAGGAGCACCTTCAAATAAATGGCGTAAGCTGTATCACTGATGAAACCCATACAGATAGGAGAATGGACTACAGAAGGAGGAAAAAACAAATACACCTGAATCTAAAAAGAGCCAGTTGTGTGCTTTCTCCTTTCCCATCGTAGAAAAAAAAAAAAAAAAAAAACAGAGTAGAAAAAAAAAAGAAAGAAAGAAAAAAAATCAAATGAAGTGACCCTAAATCCTATCTTTTGGAGATGGCTATTTTTAACATTTTAATATCTATTGTTTTGGAATTTTTCTGGGTATAGTAGATACAGAATGCATTAAATAAATACCTGCTATATACATACGTATACCTGTATTACTCATTACATATAGAACTTATCCTTTGTAACTAGTGCAAACATATGCGGTTAGCCTACAAGTTACGTTTTCGTTATGTTTTAACAACTTCCTTTTACATTTGCTGTAAGAAGACATTTCCTCATTGACACAGCTCCATTCCTGGTGTTTAGTTTCCCAGGCGAGATCTCAAAAATTAATTTAACCTATGCAGTATAAGAACTTTAGTAGAAAATGGACAAAACAATCAGAAAACCTGTTTTCCAATTTCAGTTCTGCCATTCCCAAATAAAGCCCTGACACAAGCCAAGTTTCAGTCCAAAATGTGTAAGGACCAATAAGGAGGAAGCCCTCATTTTCCCATCTTTAAACTAAAGATGAGAATTCATATCTCAAAGGCTTATAAAAATTTTCTTAAATCACCTATATAAAAATGGCCAGCACCTAGCAGGACTCCATAGATAATTACAAAATGGATAGCAGGACCTCCTGAACTTACTATTTCTGCATAGGGGACGGGACGTTCTTTTCAGCCACAGAACCCACTGGTCCATGAATCTTGTAGGATACTTTGGATTCAAGCAGATCATAAGACATCAACGCAGAATTTCACAAACTGCATTGTGACCCCCCCCCCTTTGTCCAAGTCCTCCTCATCTTTCATTTCCTAATTGGTTACTAATCTTGAGCCCTGCCTGAGCTGAACTCATCTTATACCACTCGGCTCTCTGCTCATGCTCCAGACACACCGGCCTCCAGAAACGGCTGAGATCGCGTGTAATCATCTCATTAGAAAAGGCATGCAGATCCATTGACTGCTGCTTTTTGTTATACATGTAGACACAACAAAGCTAAGGACCCATCGTGTTCCAAAGTCACTCTGTGTAACTCCTGCTCTGTTCTGGGGAGACTAAATGCCAGAGAAGTGGTATCCTTCACCCACAACAGCCCATAATTTAATCAGGCGCCTTTTGCCAGAAATGTGGTCAAAAGTTACCATAATAAAAAGGGCCCTTCACCCAGCCCAATTAACCACTGACCTATCTGAAATGTCAAGTTGCAGAACCCAAGATACACAGAGATCTTTTCTGACGGGTGTTGCCTTTTTGAAAACAGAAATAGGAGGTTACTATGTTTGAAGAATTTCTTTATCTTTCAAGGACTGGAGATTTTATTGACTTTGGCCACGTCTTGCTGTTTTGATTTCTTCAGCAGAATTCCTCCCTGAAATGACCATATGACATCTGCAAGTACAAGTTGCAGCGTCCTTGGGTTCATTCAGGTCAGAGGACACAAAGAGGTAAGCATGGATTCTGGGCCAAGCTCTCAGGGTGATCTTGCTACCAGCATAATCTCAGGCTTCATGTTCTCAGGTGGAAACTGGTCAGTCTTGGCCTCTTGCTCAAGGGTCTGGCTGGTCCACAATCACCATCTGGAAACCTGGCACCCATGGGGGCTGTTGAGACCAGTCGTGACCTTGAGAAAACGCAGCAAGTCAAATGCCATTCTTCTCCCAGTGGTCTGAGTTCTACCGGGCACTGGTCCATTTTTTATTACGTACAAAGCCATTTTTTTTTTACATGAAATGATTTCTTCTGACCTCAGACACCATTCAGGTAAGAGTTCCTCTGAAGGTTCCTTTATTCTGGCGTGAGAGATGAGTCCTTCTATAGCAGACAGAAGTAGTCTAACAACTTGGACAAGCAAGCTGTTAAAGATACCTAAGATTCAATCCACTGGTGTCAGGCAGACCCTGAGCATTCTTCACCTTTCTTCCTGTCCAGTGAAAAACACATACACTTGCAATGGAGGAAATGAAAGGGGGTGAATTTGTCCTGTGAGTTGAAATCTGCCTGGCCATTCCCAATCGGAGAACTTAAAAGAGAACTACAGCAAAACAGGAAATGGGTTGATGCTGAATCATTTTATCCTCTCCCCACCCCCCACCCCCCCACCCATGATGACAGTTCTCTTTATCTGTCACATTAGGACTAGCCTGCGCTGGCATTACAAACCACTTTCCTCATCTGGATTTTGAAGCTCTTATCTTTGGCTTACCACACCTTATGTGAGTTTTGTGGGTTTTTTTTTTTTTTTATCCTGACAATCGAGAAGTGAAGTTATATTCTTATTATTCATTCCTGTGTTTCCTTCCACAAACATCTTCTGAGTGCCTACTATGTGTCCAGCGCCATGCCACTATATTGGGGCTGACACATTAGATTTATTTTACTTAAAATCTTGAAGACCGTCTCTTTGGCTTACATCATATACCAAGCCTTGTGCAGCCTCACAGACAATATAAATGACATATTACCCCCCTCATATAATTTCTAAATGGAAGCGGGAGTGAGGAGGGTGGTGAGAAAATAAAAGACAAATGGTTCTCTGAAATGTTTGTACCTAATTGGGAGGAATGTTTGAACTATTATCAGATATTTCATCCCTCTCTTATTTCATCCTAAATCAAGGATATGGGAAAGTTGATGTGAGTAGTAACAGTCATATTAATAATCATCGTGATGACACCACACCTGGCAGATGGCCCTAAGAGGAGAAGAGTTAAGAACTGAGAAATAAGAAGGTCTCTGTGTGGCTTAAATAAACCACGTTTGTGTGCCGGGCTCCTACACACCCAGGCCCAAACTCAGGGACTGCTGATTCTCATTCATTCTAGATGCTTTCTATGGAAACTGGCTAACTGCTTTTTAAATTCCCCCTGATTAGAAATAGCAAATTAGTATTACTTTGATGCTTACAGGAAAATGACAGCTGTCAGCCTCTCAGGGAGAGCGGGGGAACAAATAAAAAGCAGTCAATGTAGACACAAGGCATACAAAAATGTAACAGAGCAGGGATGCAGGCCAATAATTCTAACATGTCTTAATGGTGTTATGAGGGTTAGAGCCAGTATTCTAGTGTAGCAACCCAGGAGCCCACGTTTCACAGGTCAGGATGTGATCAACATATTTCAGAGAGATTTCCACACAGAATGGTAAAGATGGAAAAAGAATGTCTAATGCAGTGGTTCTCAATTAGAGGATGATTTTGCTTTCTAGGGGACATCTGGCAAAGTCTGGAGATATTTTCGGTTGTCACAGGTGTTTGTGGGAATGGGAGGGAGGTGGGAGTACCAATTGCCAATAAGTAGAAGCCAGGGATGCTGCAAAACATCCTACAATACAGCCCCCCCAGGACAGAAAAGTATTGTGGTCTCACATGTGCATAGTGCTGAGATTGAGAAACTCTGGTGTGATGGAACATGATTTAATTATTTGAAAAATTCACTTATGTGGCCCACCTCAGTTGCCACCACTGCAGGAGAAGGAGCCATCATTGTATCTTTTTAAATTTTTTAAAAAATTTCTCTAGCTAGTTTTGTTTAAATTAAAGTTTATTGGGGTGACAATGGTTAGTAAAATTATATAGGTCTCAGGTGTATGATTGTGTAATAATACATCATCTATACATCACATTGTGTGTTCACCACCCAGAGTCAGTTCTCCTTCCATCACCATATATTTGATCCCCTTTATCCTAATCTACCACCCCCAACCCCTTTACCCTCTGGTAACCACTAAACTAATGTCTGTGTCTATGAGTTTTTGTTTCTTCATTTGTTTGTCTTGTTCCTTTGCTGTCAAGGCACCTTTAATCTTCACCATAATCTTGCGAGATAGCCGAGGGAGCAGGCACAATTTCCACTTTGGAGACAGGAGAAACAGAAAGCTAAAGGGTGTTTCCAGTTGAATACGTGCCCTGACTCCTCAGCTTGTTCCACAAAACCCTGTTCTCAAGATCTACTTATTTCTAGAACAAAAAGGAGGAATCAACAGAGTGCCGCTTGCTAATATATATCACATTTGCTTTTAATAAATTAACGAAGTCCTGGGACTTAGGCTTGCATACAGCAGTTCTTTTGTTCACTTGTTCATTTACTCTCCAAAGAGCTATTCAGCATGCACCATGTGCCAAGCACTAGCCTACTGGTGAACAAAACACACATCTCTTCTTACAAAGCTTGTGCCTCTGAAGTATCTCACACTTGCTTATTGAAGTGACTCTGGATAATATTCTCTGGAATCTAAGCAAAGCCTTACACAATCCCAAATCCTTCCCCTGGGTCCCATACACCTTATCACTGTGGTCATGCTAATGATTTCTAAACAAGATTTGTATATTTATGTGATTTCTATACTTGTATTTTCCTCTGCCCCTGACGACATTCTGTCTTCCCATCATCCAGCAAACTCATGCTTTCTTTGAAATCCAGAATAGAGGTTCCCTCATACCAGCTGGTAGCTTTGTCCTCTGGGCTTTCATATTCTTTTCTAAGTGTCAGTATGATGTTAGATGGGTATTACAATTTTTCTGCTTGTCTGTTGGTCTTCTACCCCTAGACTGAGTATCTTCAGAGAGGTTATACCATGTTTCCTGGAAAATAAGACCTAGCTAGACAATCAGCTCTAATGCACCTTTTAGAGCAAAAAATAATATAAGACCTGGTCTTATTTTACTATAAGACCGGGTGTTTAATATAGAATATAATATAATGTAATATAATAAATATAATAAATATAATAAATATAATAAATATAGTATAATATAATATAATATAATATAATACCAGGTCTTATATTAATTTCTGCTCCAAAAGATGCATTTGAGCTGACTGCCCGGCTAGGTCTTATTTTCGGGGAAACATGGTAGTTGTGTTGGAGTCTTCCCCTTGACCTTCCCAGTTCCTTCTCCATTCTGCTCTATGCCCTGGGAGGCCGACCTCTGTGAATGGCACCAGTGGGTTCCGTTTTCCTCTGGCTTCCAGGAGGGATGTGCCAACTGGCAGCCCCAGCAGGAGTTTCAGAAGGCAGGAGAGGAGTGACCGTGGAATTCACCCTCATGGAATTCAACTTCCCTGGCGGGCCATCCCAAACCAGCTGTAGCTCACTGCAAGAGGCCCACGCTACATCTCCCAGAGGCGACCTTCTATCTTCTCTCCAGGTTCCAGGACTAAGTCCTTCCCCTTATTCATTTAAGCCAACGACTGGTAATGGCTCCCACTGTCATGATACATGATACTTGTGACTTTATCTAAACCCAGTCCACACATATGCAATTAGCCCCTTTTCAAAACTCTCCTCAGATTGTAGAATTTCATTGAGCGATTCCTCTCCTTTTACAATAGTCTTACTCATTTCAGTATCCCAGCATCTAACAATACACCTGGCTCAAAGAAGATGCTCAAGCAATGTTTGCTAAAAGTGTAAATGAATGAAGACAGATGTTACAAAATTTTAGTGTCAGAATTTTTCGTGTCAAAAAAAGCTGCTCTCATCAAAGCCTCCAATTTCCTCAGAAGTAGTGAATTATATTTTAACTTGACTAGACGCAGTACCACTTATTAGCATTGATGTTCTTTGTCATTTTCAACTTTACCGAAAACAGAAATAAGGTGATGGCTGTCCTTTTTTTCCCGAGAGCATCTGACAATTCTTCTCCTGAATTCTTCATTACTAACCTCCAACACGAAACAAAATCAAAGCATGGAATTTCTGTCCTAATCAAGCCCTGGTCAGAAAACTTCCACCTCAGAGGATACACAGAATGACAGCTGGATAGACAAGAAAAGGGAAAAAATCAATTCCACGAGCCTCTCACATTTCAGCAAAAGTGTTCACCCAAAGTGGATAATGACACATTAAATGAGTATCACACCCAAGACCTTCTTTTGGAGCTTCCGTGGTAGCTCTGTTTTCTAAGTTAGCAAATGCCTGCTGTTAACGTGAAAATTCATTTCAACTTAGTTTGGCGACCAAGCAAACACTTTTTATTTTTGGGGTAGCTATTACCGCCCACAGTTAGCAGTTTCCCATGCTACCAGTGACTTATGGAGTTCATAGCAATCATAGCTTTTGACCACTTATATAAAGTTTTTGTAATAGGTGACAGGTCATCTACGGGACACTTTGCAAAGGTTATCTTGGTGACAATACTCCGAGTGAGCTATTACCCTGCCATTCGACAGGGCAAAGCTGAGCCTGGGGAGGTAACCAGCAGAGGAGGGAGGTGAGTCTGAGCATGCTGACTCAGAAGCCAGAGGTCAGAAACTGCCCTTCTTTGCTCAAGAGCTGCTCACCCCTAGTATCAAAAAGAGAGATGTGGACACAGTGGAACTTGAATTTTCAATGCACTATAAACCAGTTCTTTTGGTGAGGAACTGGTTGGCATTCAGTCTGGCCAGGGAGACCATCATTTTGTTCCGAGAGTGAGTTTGGGATGATGCCAAAAAAGAAGGTAAAGAGAAAAAACATTCAAAAACACAATTTCCCAAATTTTCGAAGGCAACGTGACTCCTGCCTGGTAATGAAACACCATTCATATTTCTGTCGCTTAGTCGGAGAAACTTCCCCATGAAGACATAGAAAGCTCGAGGCTCATGCTAACTTGCCTGTCTCTTTCAATGTTATCCAGCACCTAATAGATTACGAAGAAACTACGACACCGAGCAGATGGAAGTGCGTAAAGCAGATGCAGATCTGAAATCTAAACAGAGATGAACAATTCTGCAGTTAACAACAAGAGAATGAGATGGGGGTGGCGCAGGCAACACGGAAAAGGAGCCATTTCTGCTGGAGAGAAGTTACTCGGAAATGCACCCATGATCGCAAGAGAACAGAGCAAAAAGATTATTTCATGGCATTTGAAACGGCATTCTCTAATGTCTTCCTGGCATGCAAACCAGGCTTCCATGTAATCCGCAGGAGGAAAGCTAAAGGAAGTGTGAAGACGTTGAGGCCAGCCATGGGTAGTTTGCGGGCGTCTAGTATAGAGTTCAGCTCTTATATATTTCTATACCCTGGCGAGGCACCCAAATAATCTTAACCAAAGATGAGATGAAGAGGAGATGTTATTTCTCCTGACAAGTTTTTTTAACTTATGTGTATTTTAATTTAAAAATGTTTATTTTAGAGACACTTCTGAACATACACAAAAATAGCAAGACTAGTAGTAGTACGCACCCCACATTACCCATCCCCCAGTTTCAATCACCATTAATGCCCGCCACTCTTGTTTCATCTCATTCTCTCTCTACGTATTTATTTATTTATTTGGTTTTATAAAGCAGTCTTGATAAAGTGCTTTTTCTTAGTTTCCTTGTCTTTGTAAAATGTGCCTAGCTTTCTAGGGTTGATGTTGGGAAGAAAAGTTACAACGTGTTAAGGGAAGTAGTCAACAAATGATCATTTTAATACTTACGTGTGGACACATTAAAACAATGGCAGAGGGTGTGGAAAGATGAGACTTTTCACTGTTGAAGGAGTGGGAACACAACAGGACAGGAAAACAAATCCGTGGCTTTTAGGCAGATGGCATTGTTTTAAATATTGGCTATTGGAAAATGTGAAACCCTTCAAACACCCATCTAACTGACGTTAAGTAACAGAATTCTGTTCCGAGGCCCAGAGAGATGCATCCCAGAAACAAATCTAGTACTGAGTCAATCCACATGGTTAAGGGCTGTTTTTTTTATTTGCAGTGTTGTCTTCAATGCAGCCAAAAAAACCACATCGCGGCTAGCTTCTAGGAGTTAAGATTTCCATGGTGAAGGCAGAGCAATTACAGAGAAAGATCCCAACGAAGATAAAGAGGAACAATGTAAAACTACAAGGGAAGCATTTCATATGTCAAAGCTTAGGAGATGCTGAATAATTGGTCCTGCTCAGAGGCATCGCCAGTGAGGTGGCCGAGACAGAAATGGAGACAGTGCCCTCAGTCAGGGCGCTGACAGTAAACGCACGAGCAGTCTTTAAAAGGCTTGTAGAAAATGCAGAGGCACCTACCTACCCACCACTCCTCTCCTAAGCCTCCAAAAGAGAGTTTTTACTCACATCATTTGAGATTTCCTTTACTGTGGGGACGCTAAAGCTGTATTCCATTGCAATCTAAAATAGGGCTACCTCCTGTTGTTTCTTAGAATCTAAGTTTCAGTTTTATTTTCGGTTTAAGTCAAGCTCTTGTAGGCTGTTTCTTAAGAACACCTGCAAACATCAAAACAATCCTCTAGTTAACTCTCTAACCGTAAGGCAAATGGCTCCTGGGTGACAGCCCCCATAGTGTTTGTTCTACCAGCGCCTTTACCACCCTTTGGGGTGTCTTTGTAATATCAACACCTACTCATTCTGCTTCTGTCCCTTGCACCAAAGGATAAGCTACAATCCTGGATTTTGGCTGTGTTTTGCAAAATTTTCCACCCTACAAGGTGTCCTCATATTTCATTTTAATGACATAAATAGTTGTGTCTTGGAGGAGTTTTGGTTTTTAAAGCTAAAAAGACAAAATTGTTTTTATAGAAAACATCCTGCAAGCTTTGGTGACCCACCAAGGTTGTCAGAGCTGGCTGTTTCCGAGCAGTGGTCAGGATAACTACTAGAGCGAAAGCGAGATGGTTGTCATGCGCACAAAAGTGCAAAAGGCCAGGGAAGCCAGAACATGAAGCAAATGTATGAGTGAGAACTGGAGTCGGTGGGACTGTGACAGAGTGCCTTACGTGTGTTCCCAGAGTGACTTGGAAACACACCAAAATTTACATTCCCCACAGCGGTCCCTACCTGGTTGGACAATCGATGGAGAAGGGAATGACGATGAAATTATGTGGACCTGGCAGCATCACCAGGTGAGGCCTTAAAGTGAGACCTAACTACCTTTTGTAGAACACAAAGGACCACCAACCGAGTAAGGTTCATTCCTCAGGTACCTTCCTATGACTTCTACTGTATCTCCCTTCACATGGTTCCTGAAAGTTTTATTATCCTGCAAAGGGCAGGGGCTCAGATCATGTTGCTCAGGTACATCCAGTGGTGATTACCTGAGGAAGCGGAAATGGACTGGAATGAGGCATTTTCATAATGACTACATCCTGTGTCCAGGTACTCCTGCTGTATCTATCATCAGTACTGAACTTGCTAAGTGTTCCCATCTCTCTTTAAGACTTGTACATCATCAAAACATCCACAACTGCCTAATTGATTAGGAGTTGGCCAGAGAGATCCAGGCAGCTAACTGGTAAAGCGATATCTCAAATAGGATTTGTCTTCAATGATGGGCATTTGACATCTTTCCGTAGGTTTCACGAGTTATTAAATACATTTACACTACACATCCATTGAAGCCATATGGCAGCTTTGACTATGTAGGACAAATTAGGCCTAATGGAGCATTACTTATTTACTTATTTATTCTAGAATGGTTAGACATACTGTTGAGGGCACGTTCAGTCTTTGATTCAACACTTACATAGCACCTATTTGCATAGCAAGTGATATGGGTAAGACTCAGGACAGGTTCATGGACACTTACGTGGACCAGGAATGGGCATCGGGGACTCTGTGATTATCCTACAGTATATATACAATCTGTACATAGGAATTTTTCTGAAGAGCGGGTCCACAGATTTAATGACATGAAAAGGCCCACGAATGAAAAAAGGTAAAAAAGGTAAAGAACCATATAGCTCCATATCCTAGACTGTGAGACATACAGATACTTGGGTAAGTGAACAGGGACTGCCCCCTCCCCCAACCAGCCTTTTTAAAGTAATAGGCATATATATATATATATATATATATATATATATATATACACGTATGTATATATATATGTATGTATATATATGTGTATATGTGTATATACATATATATGTATATATGTATATATATGTATATACATATATATATATATATATACATATATATATATGTATATATATCTTGTTTATTTTAAAGAAGGTAAGTAGACTCCATAAAATTCAGAGACTTTTTCAGTCTTACGATGCGGCCATGATTCTCAGAAAATAATTTTTATGTCTGTAAGATCAAAAACTGTCCTAAAGAAATACAACCCAAAGTGGAAGATAAGTAAAAGCTGTTAAAAATGAGACATTCTGAGCAGGCTGAGGCCATCTGGTTCCTATTATCCCTAAGCGAGGGCACATCATTTCATCAGCTCGAGATGAAGGCATGACAATAGCATGTGGACAGAGTGATCTGCTAGGAGAGATGCAAAAATGGGGAGAAAACATTTCTCTGCTCCTCTTCACCTCTGGCTGTCAAGACAAACACTACCTTGCAGTAATTTGGCTTTTCAGCTCTTATTTCCACCTTATTTTTATTAATCAGTTTAAAATGTCTATATCTATATCTATATACACATACATATGTCTCATATAGATATATGTACATATTTTAAATCAAAGAAATCTAGGTCTAAATTTAAAGCATTGAGTTGCTTTATAAGATTTGTTATTAGAAGAAAACCAAAACACCCTACAGTATTCTTCCTTCCCCAACTGATTATTTTGGCATTTACCTCCATATCTCTAACTCATATACTTCTATAGTTATTTTTAAAATTAAATGTATTGGGGTGACAATGATTAGTAAAATGACATAGGTTTCAAGGGTATATTTCTACAATACATCATCGCGTATATCAAGGTGTGTGCTTACCACCCAGAGTCAGTTCTCCCATATTGCTTTTTAAAAAAAATTTCAAACTTAAAAAAAGTTGATTACCCGCTGTGAACACAGAGGACTTAACGCTCTCCTTCTTCCCTCTACTTCCATTGCACAAATTCTCCTTCCCATCCCTTCTTCATCCCAATACCGTGATTTTCATTAAATCAATATCTAGTGTTGACATCATTATACTATTTAAATGCTATCTGAAACTGAGCATGGAGTCAACTACCATCACAATTCTTTTCCTGCACCAGTGTGGCTTCCCTGGGAAGTAATCATCATCTTGTATTTATATTCGTTTTGTTTTCTAAATATTTATCACTAACTCCGCCCCAAACCCTTCACCAGTTATGTAAATAACCTCTCAGGATGTGCCATACTCCACCTTCATCAGCTTCGTTTTCCTGGAGAAGCCTTTCCACTGTGCCTGGTGTACCCACCCCCAGAGACTCTTTTACCCTCTTTAGGAATATAGCTTCCGTCGCTGGCCAGGGTGGACATACGGCAACCTCCTGAGTATAAGGAGTCGGAGAGGGGACCTAGGGATGGTTGTTTCTCAAACTTTCCAATAATCTTCATTTTTAGCTCAGATAGTAGCATCTTGGGTCTGCTAATGTATTTCCCATGTGCCCTTCTGGTTTCTAGCTCGCAAAATTACTGTATTGCCATCTTTCCTTTTTGTTTTCCATGTCTTGATGGAGTTAGGCCCTTAACATTTTTCTTTGTTGTTGTAGTTTTTGTTTGTCTGTTTGTTGTTGTTTTTTAAGTAGGGAACAACTGTAGAAATGTACATCCCATCTGCTGTCACTGTTTTTGAGAATGTTTTAGAAATCAGTATTATGGAAAACTCAGGCAAATAATTAAGTAGGCACTTCATCCACAGCTATTTATGAGACAATAACCAACATACTCATGTGCTTATCTGTAACATATGGGTGAAGGACATAAGGCATATTCTGTTTCCCACAGGTCATTTGCCAGATTGATGTGAATACAGCATACCTTATGCCCCGGTCTCCTTTCACTTAACCCTCCTAATTGTAGGCTTCTGGAGAGCACCGCCTTCTTGATAGTCTATGGCTGCTTTCAGGTCCCAAACACCTGAGAATTGCTTTAGTCAATCAATACCCTTGTCATGCTCTATTACAGCTGATCAATATAGACAAGGATACAATGAAATAGAAGCAAGATGTTTTATTCAATCAAGTTTTGGGTCTGTTTTTATTGACCCGGATACTTTGGTGGTGTTTACCAAACTTCTTACTCTTCTGATCTACTTTTATTCCTGCTAGCAAAAATTGTTTGAGGAAAAACACTGACACATGCCTTCCTTCAGAGTTTCAGACTGGGTGCACCAGCATGAACAGATCTGGGTCCTAGACTCATCTCTGTCTCTATGTGATTTTGGGTAAATCACAACCACAGTCGGCATCTCTCCTTTGTGAAATGGAACTTGTTAAGGCTCACAAACTGGTATCCCACCAGTCAGTTGGAGTCAGCAGACATGGTGTGGCTGGGACAATGACAGAGAATTCTTTTGGGAATATGATTGACTTTAGTGGTGGTGGTGGGGGAAAGGACTCCATAGTTTTCTGCAGTAATCACTCCTTCCTACTGGGATGACATTGCCAGGCTGCTTCACAAGGTCCTATGAATGTTTATTCCCTATATGTATTTGAGGGTTTTTTTGTTTTGTTTTGCTTTCCACAGTGGCTATTCTCTCATCTCCCCTTTAGTCCTAACCTCCTATGAGTTTCCGGACATTGCAGATAATATTAGCCAAAATATGATACGCCAGAATCCTGGGGGCAGCAGAGGTGGGCTAGTTGTAAAATCAGAAGGAAAATGTTAGGGAATAATGTGACCTTCCTCTCCTATATGTTTCTGTGTTTTTCTTTGATCAACACCCAAGAACTACCTGACTCCCCTTTGTGTGTATTTCCATGTCCTGAATGGACATTAGTGGCAGCGATATCATTACTACCTACTTTCTTCTCTCCTATCTCACTCGATATGTTTGTCATATTTAGATTGTGAATTCTCAGAGGGTAGGATCTTGTTGGCATTTTCAGCGTTCCTCTCTAACTTGTTGGCATTTTCAGCGTTCCTCTCTAAATGTTCATTTGGATTACAATATTTGCATTGTGCGCACAGCACACTGAATGGAAATGTGCCTCAGTTTTATTTGGTCTTTCTTTGAGATGTTAGAGAGTCACAGAAAATAGTGTATGGTGAATTTTAGTGGTTTGGGAAGCTTGACCACTGAAAGAAAAATTAATGACAAGGATATCAGACAATCTTTTCCAGCAATCTCCTCTGCATATCCTTGACCATTCTCTACATGATACACTGGACCTTATAATCCAAAAGAGAACAACAAGGACGTGTATCCTGGATTACAGCGAGAAAGAACACATAGCAAAAACAGAGAACAAACAAGGATAAGGAAGAGTAAAAATAAAATATTTATACTATGAGCAGACCAAGGGATAACTGCATCAGTTGAATATAATTATTCGCTAAGCAGGGGTCACAGGAGTTTCAAGTTTAAATGGAGCAGGGGTAAGTTATCACATCTCTTATTAATAGACTGGGAAGCCATAATTCATTGTTGGAATTCTGAGAACTGCTTGAATGCAAGGAAAGGGTGTGAAGGAGAGAGAGCAAAACAAAAATAATTTTTGAGGATTTCATATGTCATCTGTGTAGTAGCAGCTTTATGTTACCTCACTGAATTTTACTTAAGGGGAAGGACCTGTGATGACTTATTGACAAAGCAGGTGGTCAATTAATCAGCTCAGAGGACAGTACAGCTCAGATTTAAGGAGACCAGGAGAGTAAAGCCCTCCAGTATGTCCCTATGATGAGCTTTGAGATACCAGGTGATGACAACTGGGAAAGAAATGCCAATACATGGAGTGAAAAGAAAAATCCAATAAGCATTCAGGACCCCTGCAACAATGAACCGTAATAGGCAATGCAGATACACAGATGGGAAATTAGAGAACCTGCCTCAAAGAACATGTCCTATGGAAACAGGGCTGAGCATCATAGAAATGGGTATAGTCCTGGAAGTGGGGACAATTGTCTCCAGGAAGTCATAATCAAAGGGAAATGAATAAGGCCTAGATCCACGATACTACGATGTATTCAGTGTCTACTTTGTGCCCAACATTTTCCTGGAATTCTACGGAAGCTATTTCATTTCATAACAACAGTCAATAATTGTTAACATTTATTTAGTACTTACTAAATTCCAGGCTGATATCATTTTGTTTAATTTTTACCCCCATGGTGTGGGGTATGACTTTTCCTGCTTTGCAGATGAGGAGATACCTGAGGGAAGTTAAGGAATTTGCAAAAGACTGAGATGAGTATGTAGTTACATGTGCTGCATGACATAGACCTATAGTTACAAGAAGCAAAAATGTAGATTTAGAAGAACGTGAAGGAATACTACTCTGCCGTAAGATGAAATAGTGCCATGTGCGACAACATGGATGGACCTTTAGATTATTATGCTAAGCGAAGTAAGTCAGAAAATGTCAAGAACCGTATGATTCACTGATATGTGGGATATAAAACTGAAAGCAACGAGGGAACAAGACAAACAAATAAAGAAACAAAAACTCATAGACACAGACAATCGTTCAGTGGTTACCAGAGGATAAGGGGGGAGGGAGGGTTGTAGAAGAGGGTAAAGGGGATCAAATATGTGGTGATGAGAGGAGAATTGACTCTGGGTGGTGAACATACAATGTGATATATAGATGATGTGTTACAGAATTTTACACCCGAAACCTATGTAATGTTACTAACCATTGTCACCCCAATAAATTTTAATTAAAAAAAAAGAAAAGAAAAAATAGAAGAATGTGACAGAAAACAAAATAATTTGGCCACAGACCAAGTAGCTCAAAAAAACAAGAGTTAAATGATTACTCTGTGAGGTTTCTTGCACGTGACATTTGCAATTTTCAAGAATGGATGTCTTCGGTGAAGAAACAGGACAATATATCAAGGAAGAAGGTATATTCCATCCACATTCATAATTGTTTTTTTGTTTCATACACTATGAAATATCATATAGACAATATAAAATGAAGAATCTAATAATAGTCTACGGCCATACCATCCTGAACGTGCCCGCTCTCGTCTGATCTCGGAAGCTAAGAATCTAATAATACCTGTGCAACTATTACCAGCTTAAGATACCAAAAATCGTTACTCCCATCCCCTATGCTCCTCTCAGATGTAACCAAGATTCTGAATTTTGTGTTAATCATTTCCTTGTCTTTATAGTTTACAAATATGTATTTTTAAACATGTATGAAAAATTTCTGGCTTATGAACTTTATGTAAACTTCATATAAAGGGAATGATACTGTATGTAGTATTCTTCTGTGATAAGCTTTTCTGCTCAACGTGATTCATCCATGTGGCCACACATAGATATGGTCCATTTGTTTTCCTGTTGTATCTGAGACCATTACATGAAGAAGCCACAATTGATTTATCCATTCTAAGTCAAAGGGTAATTGGTGGGTGGGGGGTGGGAGATGAGGGTAAGGGGGATCAAATATACGGTGATGGAAGGAGAACTGACTCTGGGTGGTGAACACACAATGGGATTTATTGATGATGTAATACAGAATTATACACCTGAAATCTATGTAATTTTACTAACAAATGTCACCCCAATAAATTAAAAAAATAATAAAATAAATAAATAAATAAATAAATAAATAAATAAATAAAACTCCAAAAAAAAAAAAAGGGGTAATTGGGTAATTTCCAGTTTTCTGCTATTAAAACCAAAGTTACTATGAACATTCTGGTACATGTCTCCTGGTATACAAGTTATTCTCTAGGTCACGTTTCTCTAGAACTTCCAGTAAGTTAAATAGAAGTGGTGAGCTGGTATCCTCATACATTCCTGATTTTCAAGGGGCTTTTGAAAATATTTCACCATTGAATATAATATTTACCATAAGATTTTGTAGATATACTTTATCAAGTTAAGAAAGTTCCATTCTATTCCTAGTTTGCTAAGAATTTGTATCATGAATGTTTGTAGAATTTGATAGAATTACCTTTTTTTGATAGGTATCAAGCTGTCATACAGGTTCCTCCACTAATCATTTCATATGGGGAATTACTTTAAATAATTTTCTAATAATGAACTAACTTTGCTCCCAGGGAAAAACCCAAATTTATGATACATCATTTTCAAATCCATTGCTCAATTTGGTGTGCAAATACTCTTTTTACTTGTTAATGTTCTAGATATTTGAATGGTATGTAATTTTATTTTCTTATACTGTGTGTTAAGTTTTGGATCCAAGGTTAATATTGGCCTTGTAGGAAAAATTTGGGTATATTCCCTCTTTTTCCATTGTGTGAAAGAGTTTATATATTTTGGAATCAAATACTTGGCATAGCTCATATGCACGACCTTGTGGTCTAGTGTTTTCCATTAGAAATAAAGTTAATTACAGATATCACTTTTCTCATGGTTATAGGACTATTCAGATTTTCTATTTTTTTCTCAAATTCGTTTGGATAATTTGTGTGTGTGTGTGTGTGTGTGTGTGTATTTAGGATGTCCATTTTACCCACATTTTTAAATCTATCTGCATAAAGTAGTTTATACTTTCACCTTATTATCTGATTAACTTCTTGCGCATTTGAAATTATAGATCCCTTTATGTCCTTCATGTTGTTTGTGAAATTTCATTGTTTGTCATCAATCTGGTTAATTCATTATTCTTTTAAAGAATGGACTTTTGATGCTAAATATCCTCCATTTTTGTTTTCTATTTCATTAGTTTTTTAATATCTTTTTCCCCCATCATCTCTGGGTTTACACTACTGTTCTGTTTTCCAAATTTTTCAGTTGATGATTAGCTCATTCCATTTTTTCCCTAATATAAGCATCAAAGGCTATAATTTTTCTTTAAGTACTACTTTTGCTTCACCGCACATATTTTAAGTAGTACTTATAATTTAATTTCCATAGTAGTACGATTTATTCTTTTTGACCCATAGGCTATTTAAAAGTGGATTTTTTATATTTTCATATAGTGTATTTATCTTTTTATAACTGATAGGTGTATATTCTGTATGATAAAATGGATTTTTTAACATTTGTTGGGACTTGCTTTATGCCCTAGAATATGATTGATTTTTATAAATTTTCTGTGTCTCCTTCAGAGGAATTTCTACTCTTCAATTGTTGGAATAGTATTCTATATATATCCTTGAGGTCAAGCTTATTTATTGTGTTGTTCTAGTTTTCTGTATTCTACTGCAAACCACAAATAAAAATTTCCTACTGTGATGTGAAGGTGTATATTTCTCATTGTAATTCTGTTAATGTGTCTTTAATATTTGAAGCTATGTTATTCATTACATATAAACTCAACATTATGACAGTTTCCCGAGGAATGTTAACTTTTAAGAAAATTCAGCATACCTCTTTATCTCTGGCATATTATTTTCTGTCTTTAATTCTGTTTTTGGTTGACATTTTTATTATATCAATGAAGGCTTTCTTTAGGTTAATGTTTGCTTGGAATACCTTTTTCTAAACTACTTTCAATCATTTTGTGTCTCTTATAAACAACATATAGCTGGATTTTGTTTGATGGGGTGTGTGTGTGTGTGTCAGAATCTAGTCTGACAATATTCGCCTTTTAATAGGGAAAGATAATGCAATTGCATTGAGTTTGGCTACTAAAATATTTGGATTTATTTCTACAACTTTATTTTGTGGTATCTGTTCCACTTTTTCTATATTTCTTCTATTATCATTTTCTTTCTTGACATCTTGAGGATTTTTTTGAAGTTTTTTTCTTTCTCTTTGAAGTTTTGTTCTACAAGCTTAGAAATGATGACTATATGCACCCTCCATTACTTGGAGTCATGATAAGCAAATCCTTTGTGCTGTGGGTCTTTCTTCCTAATTCACCTATTAAGAATGTCACCGTTGAAGTCCCTGGCTTTTTGGGTTTTGTAAAGGACATCTGATTCGACCTCCCATCCTGCTCAGGCTCCAGGCTTTCAGACTGTCCATCTCTCTTCCACACTGTGCGTAACTCTAAAACCTAGATCACAACAAGCCAGCTCTAGGATTGTTTACACCAGTGAAGTAGAGGTTTCTGGATATTTCTTCACTTTGCTCTCCTTTATATCTCTATATATATCTATGGTATGTATGTATGTATATATGTGTCTATCTATCTATCTATCTATCTATCTATCTATCTATCTATCTACCTATCATCGAGCATGTTTAAATGCAAACTGAGAGGGTTTTCTCTAAACATCTGGTCATTCACCTTGCCAGAAGTAGAAGACCATGCTTTGGTTCTGATGTAATCATTTCCTTATGCAGTTTTGACAGGTTTATACAAGTCTGGGACAAAGGGGAAAGAGTAATATATTTGATTTGTATGTCTCCTGAAAATCTTGCAGAATATGCTCTTAGATGATATTCTTTAGGGACCAAGAAAACAAAAGGAATTAACCCTCATAAAATGCTTTTCTTCCACAACGTGTATTATTTTCATATACTCACCTTATTTGGTCCTCCTAACAACTCCCTAAGATTATCATTACCCTCATTTTATAGATGTGGTGTCTGAGACAACATTTTGAGGCTTTTAAATTCCTGAATTGGGATTCAAACTCTTGCCTGTCTGATTCTGTAGTCCATGCCCTTTATCCTGAATCATGACACTTTTCCTTAAATAGAGAGCTCTGAGGGATTCTTTTCAGAGTTGGTAAGAATAATCCTGGTTAGTTTTGTACTGGCAATTTTCATAGCAATCATGCAGCTATTTACCCAGCATTGGTTAGAACTCTGCTAATTGCTAGCACTCATTCTGTTAGCAAACATGCCATTTATCGACTCCAGAAAGAGTCCAGATAGTGAGAAAACAAACACATGCTTTCAAAGCAAACCTTTGTTTCAGTCCTAGTGTCAAGTAATTTTTATTTTTAGTTGCCATTTTTACTTTTGACCCAATATCTCATATTTAACACTCTATAAACCTCTGAGAGTAATTAAGCCTTCCCAAAAAATGTCCTGATGTCAGTTCATATACTAAATCTCGTAAAGTACATCTATCTGTTTATGTAAAAGCCTAGGTAGCCCTGCAGGTTAAGCCTAAACTGTTATCAAAGGCCACTTTGCCAAGTCTAAGGGATGACCCAAGAGTGCCCTAGATAAGCTAATCTTATTTTAACTCTGTGCTTTATCACTGTGGAACTTATCACAGGCCAAGGGTTGAGGCAAAGGCTCTCTCTGTCTGTCCTTCCACATGCCCCCCTTTCCTTAGCTCAACTCGAATGTTTAAAGTGGATCCAATAGAGCTCCGGCATCTGGGAAGCTTAGAGAACAAACCATAAAGATGGCACACGGGCCTGTTTTCATTGGTCATTGGCAGCCTTGCCAGTGGAATAAAACCACTTCTGCTCAAAACCAGGTTGGAAGCAACATACCCAGAGACAGCTCACACTCAAGACATATGTGAAGGGGTTAGAGTTTGGATCGCTGTAATTTAGAGGTCAGTGACCATGAATGTAAAACAAAGTTGGGCAAGTTTTCTATTTCGAGGCTTCACACATGATCAAAGAGGCCAACACGGCACTATAAAGTGAAGGGAAGTGAAGGTGCATTGTTTCCATTATATGTAGCCATGTTGTATTTGCAGAGTGGCTCATAAGATGTTGTCATATCCTGGGTTATTAAAAGCTCTAAATCCTTCTTTGCACAAGGTTTGCCCCGAAATACAATTTAGAGTGAAAAAGTATTAGCATGCTCTCCCAGTGGGTGTCTCTTACGCTGTTGTTAAAATGAAATGGGTGTGTTTACATAATCTGGGAATTCAGGGAAAAAATTATGCAATTCTGTGTAATTTTCCCCAAAGAGTTGAAATTGAACAAAAATCAACTGCACATCTGGGCCTGGGGCTGCTTCAGCCTCTGATGCAGAAATGGAGATGGATTCTAAGTGATCAAAAAGCTCGAAAGTGCTCACCCCGGACAATGTTCCCCCTCCTTGGAATGGAAAGCATGACAACTGTTTTTTCTGAAATATAAATTACAATCAGCTGGTGTTAGTTTTATTATTTTTAAGGCTTTCTACTGGTCAGACCAATAGCCTTTTATTACTGATTGAATACACATGAAAAAAAAAAAACCAAACTAACACCCTCCCATGCTTTTACTGGAATGGAAATCTAGATCAAACTGAGGTGTGCCCTTGTGTATTTACACATTAGGCAATAATCGCACATTACCATCTTCTCGTTCATGTTTGTGATTCACATTAATAAGAAGCGATTACATGAGCAGTGATGAAAACATTGTATCTGTAAACTTGATTTTAATCACCCATTTCCAATCCATGTTTGAATCATGCTTTGAACTGTAACAAAGACTACAACTGCCAGACACAGAACTAAAATAGTGCATTCTCCCACCATTTCCTTCATCCGACAGTGTGGGGTGCATTGTCAGTGCTTTGTACGCGTAAGAACGAGTATGTAGAAAGTCACCTTTAACATGGTAATCTGGACGTGCATATTTAATGCATGTCCTGATTTCCATGCAGTACAATTTTGTTCCCTGTGAATCTGAGATTTCTATGTTTCTTTTTTGGGGGGGCAGCTAAGCAGAGATGAACCACTTAGTCCTTTGGGATTCACTTCACCAAAGAGGTGCTTGGTTAAGCAGACAACTTGTGCCTCGACAACAACACATTCAACCCCATGACACATATGACTTCCTTTGGCAAATTTCTTGTCTGCAAATAATTCCCTTTGAAAGGACGCTACTGAGACTCAGAGTGGACCTTTGCATTTTTTCTCCACCTGTACATGGGACTGGGCCATTTTGTCCTTTTCGTGGTGGAGTGATGGGGAGAGTACAATAAATGCTTGTAGGTGTTGTTCTGTTGTAAGTACCCACACAAACTACAAAACCAATAGATATAACATTTTCTTTAGCTGAACAAGGAATTCCAACAGCAAACCCCTGTGTAAATGGTAGCACCATGTCTTCATTCTTAGGCAAAATATACTTTTTAGTCCAGTTGTTATGGTGCTACAACAAATACAAAACATCCCCCGAGAGCCATCGTGTAGCCATGTGATTCTGGGAGCACAGTTGCTGAACGCACACTGAGCTTAGTTCCCATCAGCCACATTGCCCACTCTATGCTGCCAGGCCAGAGATAAGCTTGATTTGAGATAGAATCAAGGACAAAATTCTCACGGCTGATACGTCCTGGGTGAGTCTGTATTACAGCCCTCCACAGAAACAGGGCTCAGGTGGCCTGGGTGCTGCTAAGAGTCTTTAATGACCTGGAGGGGGCTATGATTCTGAACTATCATGCTTAGGAGAAATAAAAAATGGTAGGTCTGCTGACAAAAACAAGCCCCATGCAGCATGAAAAGGGAAAGAACAGGCTCCCGCATTCTTCAGAAAGGAGAAGAAACCAGTTTGAGCCTAGCTCCTAGGGAACACACATACATGGGGACAGGATGTTACTTTCTCATCAGGCAACAGAGACTTAGCTCACCTGTAGTACTATGTATGTACTGTGCCCTAAGCACTTCGGAGAGGGAGGTTCTGTAGAAATAAGAGTTCTTAACTGTAGGCTGTGCTGGTGCCAGGGTAGGGAGACATGCTTTCAGTTTATGTGGCAGAGATACACATTCTGGGTCCCCAAGCAGAAACTGCAAGGCTGCAGTTACCTTTGTCCTAAGGTAATAGTCATCCTCTTAGCAGCACCTTAGGTTTCCACGGACACCTTATATTGGTAAAACTCTCACATGTTATCTCAACTCAATTTCAGGAACAGTTAGAGGTATTAGTAGGCCAAATATGATTTAACAAGTATGGAAACTGAGGCACAGATTTTCCTAAGGTCAAGGAATCAGGCTATTCTAGAATTGAGAGGATCCTAAAGGAACTCATTTTGGCCTTCCTTCAAGGGTGTTCCTGTGTACAGCAGCTAGGGGCCTAGGAATGCAAGCTATGAGGCAGGGACTCTTTCTAACTTGCTCACCCTTTTATTGTCAGTTCCTAGCAAAGAACCCACTCTGTGATAGCTACTCAGTAAGTGTCAGGTGAATGAGTGCTTGTCTTGTAATAGATACTAGGCATTTTTTAGGACTAGATTGTTGACATTTGGCATAAAGTGACAATCTCTGGACAAGAGAGAAGAGAGGATATATCATCTACTTGCCAGTCATCTCTGTAAATGACAAGACGTGATACATCCAGAAGTAACTTAGAAACCTGCCTTGGTGGGAGGGGTCCGTCATCACCCTGAGACAAGATGGCCGAGTGCTCAGTATGAGTTGCATCAATCACAGTAGGCTTAAATATAGGTAATTCCTGGGATGGTTAAAAACGTTTCCCAAATTTCTAAATCAATATCTCTTCTACTCTCCCTAAAATGTGTTCATCATCCAATTTTCTACATTAAAGCCTATGGTTCTCACCAGAAGTCATTTCAAACTATAGTTGACCCTTGAACAATGCAGGGGTTTGGGGCACTGAACCCTCCTACCCCCTCAACAGGTGAAAATCTGCATATAACTTTTGACTCCCCCCAAACTTAACCACTAATAGCCTACTGTTGACTGGAAGCTTTAATGATAACCTACACAGTTGATTAACACATACGTATTTTGTATGTTAAATGCCTTACATACTATACTCTTGCAATAAAATAAGCTAGAGAAAAGAAAATGTTATTAAGAAAATCATAAGGAAGAGCAAATACACTTACAGTATTTACTGAAAGAAATCTGCATATAAGTGGACCCGCGCAGTTCAAATATGTGTTGCTTAAGGGTCAACCGTACATCTCTCCCACCATGTAGGTCTAGAAAACCATCTCGATACATACCAGAGTTGTATCCTTCAGGAGCTTTTGGCAGAAATGAGGCCAATACCACTGAAGAAAGACATGAATGATCTGTGTTAAGGTAACTTATTTGGAAAAGGAATAAGCAATTGGAGCTAAGTGACATTGGCTGGGAATAGCTTCATGTACCTTGGTTACAGTTTATTGGATCCTTTCTAACCATCATGACCCTATGGCATAAGTGAAAACAATTATTTCTGTTTTTCAGAGAAGAAATCAAGGTTTGGAGTGGCTATGTCACATGCTCAAAGTCAAACATCTGGGAGGAACTTGAACTCAGGTCTTCTCTATTATTCGTCCATTTCCCTAAAGATATGAGGGCCAGGCAGGTAAAGGCTCTTTCCTCCTTTGATCTCTCCTCTATAGGCTATGAGCGCAGGATGTCTGCTGAGCAGGTTGAAAGCTGGGCTCCAGCAGTTGCCATTTTCTTCTATGGTCCAAAGAACTTCTGATCCAAAGAACGGGAAACTTCTGTGTAAACCCCACCTGTCAGTCTCCTGCAGTTTAGTTCTCTTGCTTTGCACACATACTGTATTTTGCTCTAAGCTTACAGAAATTGGTCAAGTTGAAATTCCAGTTAAGTCCGGCCGTAGAGGCTATAACTGTATGTAGGGGAGGTTTTTTTTTTTTTTTATTCTTTATGAAATAAAATAATAGTAACATTTGAAAGGACAAATTTCAAATATTATTGGAATTTGCTGAAACTGTACAGGAATCAGCATTTTTGGGTGCTTCAGTTGACACCACCCAGGCTGGAAATTCAGGGAAGAGGTGCAGGTTTTCTGAGCAAATATGATTATTTTTAGCATGCAGACAGTTTCATTAGCTGTGGTTCCCTGAAATATTTTCTTTTCATTTTTACATCAGCCAGATATATATATTTTTTCTGTTTTTTCCCTTTACGCATATCATTTAAGCCTAAATTAGGCATCTGGTAGAAGAAGCTGGACAACTTCTCTTATGGATTAGATACACAAACAATAAAAATTCAATGAGCCTAGACATATCACAAATAAACTCTAGTCTAAGAGTGGTTACATGTGGGATTTCACTATATCTAGGTATTTGGCTACAACTCATGGAGAAAAAAATATATACAGCAGCTTTTCTATGGCACCTTACTTGTAGAGGAAATGTCTCTTGGTAGAAACAAAGATACTGCTTTCCAGACACATTTAGATCTTCCTGATGTGTTAATAGCACCTTTTGGGACATCAATCAACAAATATGTGTTGAGCTCCTGCTATGAGGTCAGAACCACATAAGTCATGCAAGGGATATAAAACCCAAAGTAAGAGATTCTTATTCTCTAGGTACTTATGGGCTAGTTTGGAAGGGTGGACACAATGCTCAAATGTCCTATTTCTTGTTGCTAAACCCATGGAAGATGCTGCTCATCTGTCATTCCTCTCACAGGCTCTATTAAGTGGTTTTGTCATTTTCCTCTATTCAGTCATACCCAGTCTGAACTGGTACGAGCTAAAGCCCACTGCCCACACCTGAAACCATTTGTGAGACAAAGCTAAAGATAAGAGTAAATAGAACCAAACACCAAACTCCAGGGAAGGGAGGTACATCTTGAATTCCTGTAAAGAGGGAAGGTTGCCATTGGTCTTGTTAGTATGGCTAGATCTGGGAGAGATGGATGGAAATAGAATGCACAGACTCCAAAGAGCAGACGCATGCACGAAGGACATGAGAATAGAGTATGAATGTGAATTTGGAATAGGGGTTGGAGAGTAGGGTTCTATTCTCAGGATCTGGGAGTTTCATTTAGAAACTTCCCCTATTATGGTGTTTTCCCATTCTTAACTCCTAAGCACGGAGACACGGTGGTTTCTAGTCTATCATAGATGCCCACTGGCACCCAAAAGTAAAATGTATCATATTCTAGAACGTATGTGAGCTTATTTTCAAAGACCAAAGATGATTCTGAGTCATACCTTTCCCGTCAATAAAATGGGTAAAATAAAAGTGACTTTAAAACACTTCCAAATCTACCAACCTCATGAATGAAGTCTTTACAAATATACTCCTTCGGATTCATGATGGGCAACCCTGATGGTTACTTTTTGCCCCCCTTTAAGAGAAAAAGAAGAAAGCTCCAAGTTTCTTTCATTTATTGTAGATGAAAGCCAATCTCTTTGTCTTTTTACAGTTTGGGTGTGTACCTGGCTTGAGGCAGAACTGGCTCGAATGACCTCATAACTTCCCTTCAAGCAATGAGTCTATACATTTCCACCCTGAATTGGACAAGAATCAGCATATCCTATTTTGAACATCTGCACAATTAGATTGACAAGTGAGTGATTCTGCCTGCTTGATCTTCAACCATAAGGAATGTGAAATAGTCTTCCTACCTAGACAAAAATGAAGCATCGAGACTGAAAAGGGTGGTGTAAAATTTGTTAAATTCTCTTGCAATTGCCAGAGGTGATATATATATAAATATACATATATATAATATATATACGTATGTATATGTATATATGATATATATGTCATATATATCATATATATTATATATATGTCCATATATATAATATATATATATGGACTCAGCAACACTGTTTCTTAAAAAATAGGCTTTGGAGAATCATGAAGAAGTAAGTGTTAGCTAAACAGTCATCTGTTGCGGAAAATGCCATGATCCCAGGCAGATAAACGACCTGGCCAAAGTTCCCTCGAGTTCCCATGCAGGTGTAGAAGTCTGTGTTATCTGGTGCCATATCCTGTCTGTTATATTCAGAGAGTGCTTCCTGATTTCTGATTTAATTTCTCTGCTTTTAGCTATGTTTGTTTAGGAAAGTCACAAGAGAAAGCCTGGAATAATACTTGCATGAATGGACTTCTGGATGGGATCCCCCAAAGCTGAGTGGTTTGCAAACCCATTTTGCCCAAATTGCACAGTGGGCAAACATGGGTCTTGAATCAACTTTCCATTAGATATCTGATAGTCCCTATGATATAATGATCATACAAACTTTGGGGAGGGTACAGGGATTTTTCGTTTAACGAGTAGTAGGTAAGCAGAAAAAGCCAAACAATCCATATAGCAGCTCAAAGTTTTGTTGTATTTAATAAACTATGAATGTTGCCATTAAAAACTAAGGAACTCCTGTGTTTTCAGATCTTTGTGGCACCAACAGTCTTCCCTAAAGTCCTTTTCCCCCATTCTACCACCATCCCTCCAAAAGACACCTACTCATTTGGAATGGCATGTTTGAACACCTGTCCTGCCACCAACAGTGTGGCAAAATGGAAATGAACATGGGCTTTGGGGACACTAGGGCTTCATTTCCATACCAGATCTGCCCGTTTCTGTGGGATAGTAGGCAATTTCTCCAATTTGCTCAGCCTTGGCTTTCTTGTCTGTAAGTTGGGAATACTAATTCACCAATTCCACAGAGTTATTGCAGAGATGGAATGGGACCTAGTCTAGTATCTGGCACAGGGCGGGTGTACAATAATCAGTAGCCAACCCTGAGGCAAAGCTTGTTGGATACCTGAACAGAGACATGGCATGGCTGGTTGTGTAACTGTGGTTGCCTGTTAGTTTGGTGGGTGGGGGTAAGCCTACGTTAGAAAGCTGGGTTGGGCCTCTCTTTCTGAGATGCTGTAGGGGATGGCAAAAGTCTTATCTTTTGGGAGGGCCTGTTCATTTCTGAATGTGGTTTGTTTCCTGTTTCTCATCAATCCCTCTTCCTTCCCTCTTCTGAAACCCATCCAACCTTCTTTTTCTTTCCAGTGTCTTCAAGAAACATAATAAAAGCTAACACTACCATTCCCTTACTCTACTAGAATAAGAACATTTACTTCCGTTAACCCTGAGGCAATGTGTCATAAGCTGGCAGGGTTTCCCTGTTCTTTTAAACTGGGTGGTGGAACCTGGAAGCTGTGAATTTGAATGGAATGGATCTATGGAGGAGGGATAGATCCATGAGTCAGCTGGATTTCTGGTTCTTGATGAACACCTATGCACCAGAAGAACTGGGTAGATCCCTTAAGAATGGTAAAGAAGTTTGGAGAGGTCAGATCAAGGATCCCCAGTCTAAGTACCCATCAGAGCATCTACACTTAGAATAAAATTCAGTTTCTCTGGTGCGCATCTCATTGGAAATCACCAATCTGTACCCACCATGTTGAATATAGCTAGGAAGTTAGCTTGGTCTCATGTAACCTGAAAGAGCTCACTCGTGCGCTTGCTCTAACACTTACTATCTCTATGATGCTACAATTTCTTTTTCTCAGCTGTACACTGAATTGCTTTAAGGATTAATTAAGATAACATATGTGAAGCACATCATTCCTGGAATGTAAGAAATGATCAGCAGATTTAATACCTGGAACAAACAAACTAAGGAAGAACGTTCTCTAAATCAACAACAAAATGAAAAATGAGAAGTCAGAGCAAAGAGCTAAGGACAGTAAAAGGAAATAGTTTATTGATGAGAAGTGGGAATAGTCTGGGAGTTAGACAGAAATCCTGAACTTGACATTTATCATTTCTACCTCCTGACAGAAATACCTGGTGCCCAGTTGTTACTAACCTGTATAACTCATGATATTAATTTGTAACAAAGAATAAAAAAAGAGAGGGTTAGGGTAAAACAGTCACTTATGAGGCACACCGGTAGGGGTCTTTCTTGTTGTGTGAAGTCTGGTGTTATTATTATTATTTACCTGTTGTTTGTTTTCCTTCTTGTCCTAGGGAGATACTGGCAAAGTGTGGACTTTGATGAAATTATGAATGGGTGGGCTTTCAAGAACTTGCTGGCTCATGGGAAAGCCCCTAATAAATATATGGCCTGTACAGTCATGCTTTCTACCCACTTTACCAGGCCTTAGCCCATAAGAATAGGAAAATAACAAGGAAAACTTCCGCTTTTCTGGATTGCTTCACTTAAATCCCATGCCCTTGGCAGATACACGCTTGCCATTGAAAACAACATTGTCACAAGATACCATGGACTAAGTGCCCGGAAGACCAAGCTTGGGTCTCTGCACTGTAGTAACTTTTCCTATCACAAAAATAACCATGGGGAGGACGATATACCACAATAATAGTAAGAGCTATGATGCCAGCTTCTATGCTCAAAATTTTCTGAACATTATCATTGATTCCCCCAAACAATGCTGTAAGGTAGGTATTATTATCCCCATGTTGCAAATGCAAAAAATTGAGGCTTGGAATCACTAACTAACATACCAAAGATCACATTTAGCGTCCAGTGGTGTTGGAATGAAATTCAGGTCCAGGTGTCAATAAAGATTTTTTAGGCCACCACCCTACACAGCTACCTATGATGACCTTCAGAAAAAGCTTTACGAAGGCATGCAAATTCAGATTTTGGCTGTGTTGGATCCTCTTTCCCATTATTATTATTTTTTTCCTTCTGGAATTGAAACTTGCAACCTTTGGGGAGCAGGGCTCTAGGCAATGCGTTCGGATTTCTTGAAGACTATCATAAACCACAATTAGTTCATAATAATTAGCAAGAAACAAATGCTTCTTAGAAGAGCACCCATTCACTTAAAATGATTTTTAATTTCATAATGACTAGTATATAATTATAGCAGAACAGAGCTATTTAGCTAGAAAAAATAGCTTCAAAGATGAGAGCCCATTTAGTGTTTATTTGCTCTGGGATTCTAATTACTTTGAAAACTACCGAAACTTCATATATGACTAGTAACAGCATCCTCTTGTAGCTTTGAGGGAAGCTGAACCAATCATGTTTTTTTTAGTTCCATTAGCATGGGGGAAATAAATAATAAATGATACCAGGGGCACGTATTCACTGTGTAATTATTACTTCCCCACTTTGTTGTCAGTTCAGGTCTCTTGTGCTAGAAAAATGAAAAATAAAACTAAACATGTCTTCCTGGTCATTTTCGAAATGAGACCAACAAAACCAGACCAGTGAGGAACACTAAACATGGAATTGTTTCTCTGTAACATATTAGCAAATCCTGGTAGCTTCAATTTGGTTTCATTCCATTTCCAATATGTGCATGCACCAATTCATCTTCTTTCTTCCCAGAGTTAAGATTTATGCATTTTATTAATCACCTCGCCACAGCATCTCAGCAGTTTCATTTAGCGGAGTAAACCAGTCAAACCCTGTCAGACTTCTGGGGATGTCACATGGCAAACTTTGGATCCCTGGCAACTTGAATTACTCTTGCCAATATGAGATTTTCTGGAGCGATCCATCTTAGGGCCATTTAATAAATCACATCTGCCTCTGCTCCTCTCCTAATTGATAGGCTGAAAGACACCCACTAGATCTCGTAAACGTGCCCCTAAAGAAACCTCAGGATAGGGATTTCTCCGCGGCAGCAACTCAAAATGGTAGGCAGTTCAACGTGCTGCTTTCCAAATGTCATTTGAATGACATGAGGGGCCTGTGTAGCATTGAGCGAGCCCACATCTTCCAAAGAGCTTTGATAAACAATAGTGACCTTCCACGTATTCTCTGCGGGCTCAGGTGGTCGAAAAATACGATGGTGTCAGGTGTGATGGACTCATTATGGCTTCTTCACTTACAGTAGTTCAGACATTCAGCATCTCCTCACACTTCCTAAGTTGTTGCCACCAATTCGAATTCTTGGTCATACTGTATTTTTTATGTATTATCACTTTTCTGATGCCAACTCCACTCTGCCTTAAGGGGTTCTAAGCATACTTAGTATGGACTCAAATATTAATAATTTTTAAATACTCTTTGTTCAGTACCTAATAGCACATCTGAGTGACTGGCCAGCTTGCTTTGAGATACACGGAGTGTAGAGTTGGACTCCAGATGTAGCTATAATCAGAAAGAAGCAACCTTAACACAATTATTTATTTAAGAAAGGTATCCGCTGAGCTTTTTGAGGTCTTATCCGTTTATAGCATCCAACAGAAGGGTGTGGGGTGGCACTCTTCATACTAAAGGACTCAATAAGAAATAGTCCACGACTTGCAAGCTTTCACAATGGATGAGCTAAGTAAAATTTATGGCCCTTAATGAACAGCATGGCACATGAAACCAAAAAGAAAAAATGACCAATTTGATATTAAGACAATTTAATCAGAAATCCGGAGAAGAAAATGGGTTACGACAGTGCCATCTCCACAGTCTTTCAAATGCAGTTGTATTTCCAAAATCTTGGAATTAACAGCACTCAAAGCTCCTTAGCCTCACGTTTATAAAGTGGCGACATGGTTTAGCAAACAGAGTGCTTCACTGGGTACTAAACTGTATGGTCTTAGGCTGAGTCATTAAACCCACCTGGAACAGACAGCGGCTCCCAACCAGTCACCTTCAAAGGCGGCAGTGGGCAGCCTTGTACTGTTTTCGCTTCAAATTACATTAACTGAAAGAGGTAACTAGTTATTTCATGCTAATCCAATACTTTAATGGGAGGATCCTGTTTTTACTTAGCGGGAAATCAATTTGCTACTTAGTAAGGGCACACTGTAAAGAGACTTTAAAAAAGGAAAACTCCAGGAAAAAATACGTTTTAAATGGGAACTTGGTGGTGGCCAGTTTAGAAAAGGTGTCACAAAAATCCGTACCAGTTCAGAATGCTGTTACTACAAATCTCCGTGTGCGTATAGAGGGTGCCAAAAAAAGGCATACATTTTAAGAAAGGAAAATATTGTATTAAAATTATGCTGATGGTAACCACTTTGAGCACCTCTTGTAATTGCAGAAGTCAAAAGTGACTTGTATTCATCTTTTCGTATTGGTATATATTGAGTATTATTATTTTAATAGTTTTTTCCTTTCTTAAAATGTGTATACATTTTTTGGCACTGTGTGTGTGTGTGTGTGTGTGTGTGTGTGTGTGTGTGTGTGAAGTTCTTTAGTTCTTTTCCAATATCTTTTGATTTTCAGTGTAGCACAGTTTTTATTTACTAAACCCATGACTTTATAACTCCCTTCCCATTCCATGCTGTACATATCTGCAGAGAGAGTATTTTAACAAAACCTCACAATTTCCTTGGCTTACACACTTCTTCGCATCACTGCCCTGATTATTTTAATAAGCAGCTTAACCAAAATGTTGGCTCACATTAACGTTTCAGTTTAATTGTATACAGTTCCCAGGACAATGAAAACCTTGATTGTCTTTCTTATTTGTGACAGCGTTTCAGTGCCTCTCTTTGTTAGGGACACTTATCAATAAAATAACTTCACTTTATCACTATACATACATCTTTTCCTTCCTTTTTTATTTCTTTTTCTCTTTTTTCTTTTACATTACCAATGCAAAGAAAAGATCTCAAAGTTGGCTGCCTAAGTGGAGAGAAAAAGGGAGCCCCTGTCCAGGCCTGTGGGAGAGTCTAAATCTAGAGGATGAAAAGGAAAAACGTGCAACATTTCGTGGGTTGGCCACACGGCCCGGGTGCTTTGGCCCTCCCTCCCCATGTGTTCCAGTCATTTAGCAAACAGTTTTCTCAGAGAGGGGGAAAAACAGGAAGTGGAAAAAAGAATGACATGGAAAGCCACTTACTAATCAGAGTCCCTGGGGAACGGAAAACAAAATTCCCCTTATGGTCTAATTATTCTTTGGTATTTTCAATGAAACCAAATCAGGCGAGTTTCCAGTATCTGGCTGATGTTTCAGAGGCTTGATTTCCACGTGTCCTGGTCTCTGAAAGGAAATATTTACTAAGTTCCTAAACCTTCCTTATTATCATCTATTAATATTACCAGTTAGTTCCCAAAAAAAGCCTTTGCCATTTTTCTAACATGGAAGGAAAAAGCTAGAGGATCCTAAAAGATCTACTATGTAAACTGTCATATGTTTTGCCTGCATGAATCTGCAACAGCGTTACTTCAGAATTTGGTGTCAGGTCAACAAGGAGAGCTGACTCTTTGGTGACAACTTATTAGGGACATGGCAATGAATCCTACGCATGCCCCTGCTTAAGGGGCAAAAGTGAATATACTTGTCTTTTCATTCGTGCTCCTGCCTGTGGGTGTATAAAAGAAGAAAACGCTACAGTGTTGCTTTAGAAACTGAATTCTATACTATAAATGGCAGCATGCCCAAATGAGAGGATTTTGGTAAATCTAATAACGCACATTCTGGAATCCTTGAATCAAAGCTATTTACAGATGCACAGAAAAAAACAGCAACAATACAATAAAAGCTATTTCTATTCCGCACAGCTATTAGGCCAGGCTAGTCTTTAATCTGCCTTCCATTAAAAATACACACACACACACACACACACACACACACACACAAACCTTTGAAAATTGGGCACTATTTCACTTTACTTATACAATGCTTGAAACTCAGAAGTGTTAAGCAGTATCCTCAGGAGCACACAGGTACCAAGGGTAGAGACCAGCTGAATGGTTTCCAGGTTTCTTAAGGACTATCCAGACCCATTATACACGAGATGGTGAAATTTAGAGCCATAAGTTGCTTAGACAAGGCAAAATAATGGCTACAGACTTAAACCCAGTCAACTGATGATTCATGACAACGGAAAGAATATTACTTTGATGGTTAGCTTCTTGTGGGCCAGAAAAATACCTCTTTTGCTCACCTTAGTGGTTGCCCAGATGAGTCATTTAATCAATATTTGTGAATGAAAATACAATACATAAAATTGAAAACAGAAAACATATGTCAATTTATGATTGGTTTTGTATTACATGGTGCCCCTTAGCAGATTTATGTCATATTTCCTTTAGGATTACCTTAGAGAGTTTGCTGTTTGCTGTTGCTCCAGACGTCAGAGCAAAACGTGTGCTGTTAGAAGCCAGCTGAAGATGTGAAATACAAAATAGCCCTGATGTGCAATCAGATCATAGGTCCCAACTGGTGATATTTTCTACCCAAATATCAGGCTCAACGCCTGTTCCTCCAAGCAATCTCAACTCCGTTCACAGCCACTGTACTGGCACACTCAGGTTCTCAACAATGGATGATGAGAGGGGGAAGGGAGGGGAGCAGGGGCACGAATGCCAGTGGGAGAAAGGATGTGTCCCTCACAACTGTGTTTCTCTGAAAATAAGACCCTCCTCCTGAGAATAAGCCCCAGTTAAGATGGTCAGCCATATGGACGCATTTAGTACATTATGACGATGTTCCAGAAGAAGATGACATGACTGTATTTGAATAAATGTAGATTATTGTACATGAAAATATAAGACATCCCTTGTAAATAGGCCCTAATGCCTGTTTTGGAACAAAAATTAATATAAGACCCGGTCTTATGTTTGGGGAAATATGGTATAAGACCTGGTCTTATTTTCGGGGAAAGACGGTAGGTCTTCAGACATAAGCCAGTCCTGTGAAACCACCCACATCCTCAATTTCTCAGGCACTGAAGGCACCTCTCAGAGCTGCTATGAAACCCACAGCAAAGGAAGATTCAGCACAATCTACTCAATGGAACAGAACTGGCCCCAAATTTGGGGTCTCCTTATTTCCCAGTCTGAAGGCAGCCTGCTTTCATGTCAGACACATCTGCTGCTCAGGGAAGGCGGGGAACATGCCTGCCCAGCAAGGAGATGTAAGCTGACCTTGGGGGACACGGGCAGAGCTTGCTGTGTGACGTGGGAGAGAAACTCTTCCTTCCAGACTGACAACCCAGAACACCATTTTCTCGTGCAATGAGTGCAACTCATTTCCCTCCTACTCAAAGGCTCTGGAGCCTGGCTACACTTCTTGTCTCCCCTGAGCTGAGCAGGCTAAAAAGACTGACACAGGTTTCACAAACGGGATCAGTTTATGTACACCACTGTGGGCAAGTGGGACGTAAAGTTAATTGGTTGACTAGTGGGGGAAGAGCGTCAGAGGCCTGCTACACTAGTAAGCTGGGCGTGCTTCAGGCACCCTCAAGCTCGGCTGAGATTACCAGTCCTTACATGTCAGCAGGGCCTGTTTCTGAAAGGTTTTTAACAATGCAACATTCATCATTTATGAGTCGACCAGTATACAAAACCTACTTGTAAGAGGGACTAAGGAGTCGGATAAACAGGAACCTCTTAATAAAAGCAGAAGAACGAAAAAGACACATGCACAAAAAGCAAAACAGCCTTGTGGGTAATATGTGGGGTATAAATATGACCTTGTATCTACCATCAATAATCAGAAGAAAAAGTCATGTTGGGTCTTCTGATCTGCTTTCTGAGCACCAGGTAGGGTCTGAGTACGGTAATCTGAGGAAAAGGAGGTTTTGCAAGTGTTTAGGCTCATCTAGTTAAAGAAGACTGGAAGGCATTCTATTCTGTCTTGTGTATCGTCAACGGAATTATCATCAAAGTTTGGAGAGCAGGAACTTTATGATGTAATTATGTGAGAGAGAAAGAGAGAGAACCCAGCTTTAGTTGGCAGTTTTGGCAGTTAGAAAGAAAACAAAACAAAACACAAAAAATTTTTTTCCACTTGAAAATTGGGTTAAAAGGGCACGCAAGGCATCTAGACACAAAAGAAATGGAGTTTGTCGAGGTCAGTTTTTGGCATATGGATTCACTTAGATTTCTCCATCAATTAGATACAACATAACATGAAATCAAAAGGGAACTGGAGTTTTCGAATCAGCTGAATTACAAGGTCAGAGCTCTAAATTATTGCTTTATTGTTTGAGCAGCAAACCATTGGTAAAAGGATATTTTTATTTTTATGCATTCACTTAATCTCTGCATTTATATACTTTTCTAATAGCTATCAGAAGAATATTGTGATGCAAATATATGTTGCAATTCAATATATATAGATTATATTTCTCATCATTCTAAATCTTAGAGACGCTTTGAGGCTCTGAAACAGCCAATATACTCTACTTAATGGAAAACAAAACCGTGTCCAAATTGAACAACTAAACCCCAAGTATTAATAGATAACAAAAATGCATAATTCCACATATGAAAGTATCAGATGCTAGAAACTCAATTTGGTATTGTAAATCCACAGCAATTTTTATTAAATAAAGACCTAAGAAAGAAAATATATGTAAAATCCTAGCCTAGAAATGACTGCTTATTAATGATAACGGTAGCCCCATCTGTCATTTATTGAGCCGTTACCAGTCAGTCCTCACCAGTTTGGACACTAAGGGGATCCACGGAAATATTAGACCAAATTCTTGCTCTTAGTGAACTCAAAACATAAGTTAAAAAGAAAAAAGGAAAGAAACAGGAGGAGAAAATGACCATCACTAAGCATTTCTTATGGGCCAGACATTAAGCAAAGAGCTACACATACAGAGGCTGCCACACTTTAAAAAAGGAAAACTGTGCTACAATTGAAATACTCAATATATAAAGACAATAAAAGATGAATACAAGTCACATTTGACTTCTGCAATTACAAGAGGCGTTCAAAGTGGTTACCATCAGTATCCAGACACTTCTGATTATAGGCAATTACTGCTTGAGCCACGTTGACCAAAGTTACATTGGTAACTTTTTATATACGTTTTTTGGCACCCCCATATATGTTTTATGGTCACAATAAATCTACCAAGTAGGCGTTACCAAAGCCATGTTACTGGTAAGGATCAGTGTGTCTCTCTCTCATCACACAGCAAAGAGCTACAAAGACCTTCTTACCAGCTTCATCTCTCAACGCTCTCCACTGCTCTCTGGGCTTCTTGATACCCATTTATTCTCCATTGCTCCAGTGTGCAGTGCTCTTATTTTCTGTCTTTTAACTTGTGTTCAGAATGCTCCCAAGTTGGCAAGTGGTCAAATTCAGCAAGATTAATGGAGCAGGAAGGGGGACATGCATATCTAGGCAGAGTCCAGATAAAAACGTGTGGGTCAGATTCAGCAATAGTAGTACTGGCAACAGGGTTAAGGAAGAGGGAGGGATCTTCTGGGAGGTTTTTGCCACTTATGACTGGGATGAGAGACGTGGCCCCCTGATCTTACTCTGAAGATGCCTCAGGGCAAATCCTGCCCTAGCTAAGTTAGTCTCAGAAATTCTGGGCCAGCCTCATTGGCAGAACAAGGTAGAGGAAGAATAGAGGCAAGCAAGGCAGAACTGTCCAGTAATGGACTTTGAATAAAAGGGCCTTGGTCTCATCCAACATGAAACAAAGGATGTGCAGGTAGAAACTTCTAGGGAATACAAGAATATAGGAGTCCAAGAAGCAGGCAGTTGTAAAAGTTCAGATGAAAGCTCACCTAAAATGTACTAAGATGAATTTAGGAGAAGTTCTGAAGGATTGGCAAAATTCTCTTTGTGGCCTATAGACATGTGGCTCTAGGATAAGTACACATAAACCAGTTGAAATACAGTAAATCCTCACTTAATGTTAACAATAGGTTCTTGGAACTGTGGTAAAGCGATGTATAAAGAAACCAATTTTACCATAGCCTAACTGATATAAACAAGAGTTACGTTCCCACAGCATCTCATTAACGTTATAATGAAATGACATTGAACCAAAGGACGTTATTCAATATCCTGCTATATATATATATTGATGGGGACAGTGGATGGCAGATTGACTTACTCTCCCCTCATTTACGTAATAAAAATGTCCTCAGAGCTTGGCATGGTTCATCTCGTGATCGCATGAAAGTCATGAGTATTAGGATAAGTTAGGCAACGCTGCTCCCAACCTCAGTGACTTCATTCCTACCACAAGGGCTCATTCCTCTGTCACATGACAGTTTTATGTAAGGCAGTTTTCCTCTATGTACAAACTCACAGATCTAGGTGTCTTCCATTCTGTCAGACTGCCATCTTTAACATGTAGCCTCCACAGTTGCCCAAGAAAGGGGAGAGAGAGAGTGTAGGATTATGTAGGGAATTGTGTGGCTAGAATTGGAAGTGGTATACACAGGCCACCGGTCCAGACCCAGTCATTTGGCCCCACCCTAACTTTAGCAAAGTTTCTGTGTGTGAGCAGGAGGGAAGATGGGATGGCAGTGGTTCTCAGCGGGTGGTCCCAGATCAACAGAATCAGAATCAGCTGGGGTCTTGTTAGAAAACTCATAGGCTCACTGCAGACTGAATCAGGAGCGCAGCAATCTGTTTCAACAAACCTTTCGTGTGATGCTGATGCATGAAAGTTGGAGAACCACTGGGGTAGGGAGTTATTTCAGCCTTTTCCACATCTTTTTTGCTAATTTTTAAATGTGACAGATTACAAACAATGCATGCTCAGAAAATGGCATATGCTTCCAACCATTTACACACTTACTCTATTGGGAATTAAACTTACAGTTTCTATAATGTGCAAATTTAAACGTATCTTACTAATTTTGAACTTAATATAATACATGAACCTGTTTATAAGAATTGCATGCATTTCTGAGCTTTCATTTATGGAGCCAAATAACTTTATGCACTTGTAAGCGTTTATTTCCTAGAGATTAAAAGGTTGAAAGATGTCGAACAACGGTCGAACCACTTGCAGAAACTCAAAACAAACAAGCCAGAGTAGAAATGCTAATGACAAATTAGAAGCAGGGTCAGACAGACTGACATGGGAACAAAACTCTGGGAAGAGAATGACACAAAAACCTTCAAGAGAAAGAAAAACTTTGGAAATGCGAAGAGTGGAATGTGTTGGAGCCCCTGGATGTGAATAATTAGCAAGTGGTCATCAATGTGGAGGACCTATGCCATGTGACGTAGGTTACAACTGAATACTGCCAAGAGGAAAAACATGAAATAAAAACATGAAAAGCTGGGATGGAAGTGGTTCTCTTGACCCACTGACTGAAACACCTTCTATATTATTAAAAGGCTCACTGGGGGCATGTTATTGAAAGCTAAAAGCTACAGATACAAAAGGAGCTCTGCCATCATCCACCCATAAGTAGGACACCAGCACGAATCACTGACTGGTATTGAATGACAGACACATAGAGATGCTTCAACAGTGGGAATACTGGACTCATTAAGTACTGTGTCTTAAAACAAGGAGACTATTCATTTGTTCACAGTAAAATATATGCAAATAAACATAAACATATAAGCAAATGGCATTAATATCTTTAAAACTTTGGAGGCCTGCTAGAATGGCACCTATCATGATGAACACAGATACGGTGAGTTGTTAACCAGTTGATAAATTGTAAAAGTAATACAGGCTCATGGATAAAAATGATCCACATAGATCATTACAGAATGAAAAGTAGATTTTGCCTCTTCTACCTTTCTGTACTTCCCAGATGGAAACATCACTAGTTCCTTATGTTATTCTTAGAGAAATTTTCCACGGGTAGAGAATCCTTAACCTGCATTTTAAAATGATCTCATTTAAAACAGGTATTTTAATAAGCTGTCACAAAGAAGGAAAAGACTTAGAAATGACAGTGGAAAGAGAAAATTTAAAAAAGCTTAAGTTAAGGTCACAGATAAAATACGTATATAAATACACAAATGCTGGACTAGGGTAAAGCTCTTTACAATATTCTCTAGTACCATAGAGTAGAGCAGTTTTGCTGGGGTAGGTTAAAAGGGCAAAGGACCAGCGGGAGAAAGATTGAATCTCTATATTATTCATGGAAGCCAGAAGAGAAGAATCCGGATAGTTTCCAGGAAGAACAGGGAACATCCTCACTTGTTCCTTCTTCTTGAATTTCTCAGGTCACATCTCAAATGTGAATGCTGGCATCTTGAATCTGCATGCACATTTATCTATTCCTCGGCCCATTAATTTATTTATGCCATATTTATTGAGTACCTAGTGTAGGACATTAGCTGTGATGTCAGAGAGCTTACAACAGAGCTGGGGAAAACAGGATGAGCATACATGAAATACTTGGAGAATATAATAAGAGCTGGTATACAAAAAGAGATAAACTGAATATAATTAGGTGTCAGCCTGCATGGTGCCATGAGCAACACTTAATTAAATTCAGGCCATAATCCATGCTCTGCTTCTAAGAGTCTCCTACAGTTCCTTCTTTCCACTTTAATACCTGGAGTTTAGTCCAGTAATATAATTTAGCAATGACTGTATTTCTATTCTCAAAAGGAAAATATGTTTTTGAAATGTGTGTGTGTGTTTAAAAATACCTATTTAGCTTTGGGGGGAGGGAGGGTGAATTTGATTGCATTTAGTGATTGATTCTTCAAATTTAGTACCTCTGGGGAAAGATGTCACAAGATCATAAAATCTAGAGAGAGAAGCCTGAGAAATCAGCAAGGCCAATCCCTCACCTCCAGATGGGACGAAAACTTCTGACTGATCACCTAGCCAAAATGTTGCAGTGACATTCTTGTATATCTTCTCTTCCTGCATATATTGAATCAAAGCACAAGCAGGCATCTGGTATTGGACCATTATAAAGCCATATGTGGTGCTCACTAATACAAAATGCCTGGAAAGAAACTAAGTTAATACATATGGCTTTAAATTTACAAACAAAGACTCATCCATCATCAAAGATGCAGAATGCACACTGCTATGACATAAAAAAAAAAATTAGGAGATATACATTTTCATTTGTGCATTATCCACTTCAACATAAAGAGCTAAGAGAAAGATGTGTGCATTACCTGGACTTGATCTGGGGTATGCAACACATTTTACAAAGGGATTAAAGCGCCGAGGTCTCTTAGACGAGGCTATATTATGTCAATTTCATGTCAGAGACAACTTATGTGGTGGAATCTTCAAACGAGTAATACTTACGCAGTATGCCAAAGCCATAAAAATTATCGGAGGTTCTTTTAAAAATTATATGCAAGAGACAAAATGGAAAACAGCTCTGGAATGGAATGCTGTTGTTACATCCCAAATGTTATATGGTTTCCTTTTCCTGGAAAAAGAATATGCAACTCGTACCCCATCACCTCACATAACTGTTTAGAAGAGACATTAACAAGAGAGTTTTATTCGTTTTGTTTTCTATAATTCTATAATTAACAAAAGTCAAAGAGGAAACAGAATGTCTTCGATGTTGGAAATACTTTCTTAGGATCTCAAAATGAAAGTTTCTTTCTCTTCCAATGTTAACCTTTATTTGGCAGACGTTGATTTTTTTTTTTCTTTTCTGCCTATGGTTCTAATGGAGCTTGAAATTAACATGGCTTTTTGTTTACCTCCTAATTTGTGTGCTGCCATCATCAATGTTGTCAGCAGAGTTCTGGGAATAGGGTTTGTTTACAGCTTCTGTTGCACCAGCAAATGGAGAAATGCAAACAAAAACAAACAAACAAAAAAACAAAATAAAACAAAAACTGAAAAACTCTTCGGCTCATCCCATTTCAGTTTAGATTCCCCTTCCATTCACAGAAATGACTTTCGCTAAGCAGCCAATGAACTTCTTGGGTATGAAAGCCAACAACCATCTTCTTGATGACATTTCTGGGCTGCTTTTGTCATGGCTGAGTATATCCTCACTCTTTCCACTCCTTGTTAATAGAGGATCCAGAAACTAAATCTTTCCCAGTTATCCCCATTCTTCAAAAGATCCCTTGTAGCCTTTCTGGGTTTCCACCTCTTGTCATCCTTTGTGAAATTACCGATTTCCAAGTTCTCAGATGTTCCCTTTAGAAACAGAGGTGGCACCCAATTCTACCTGCATGCCTCGGATTCTTCCTTTGCCTTTGCATTCTGAGTTATGCTTATGCTCCATGACCATGTCAAGTTCAGTTTGGGAAAGCGGGAAGTAATATTTCTCCCTCCAAGAAAGTGTTATTGAAACTTCACAACCAATCTTGGAAAGCTTTGGTTTTGGTTTTTAAGTCTTCATGATCTTTTGATCCCACTATTTTGTCTATTAGTCAGCTTCTATTGCTTCATTACCTTTTCTTTGTACTAAGTAAGTACACGTGGGAAGCAAAAGGATCCTTTTTATTTTTATGATCTAACTTTTAAAGATTTTATTTTTTTTAAAAGTACTACTTTAACTACTTTTAAATGTAAAATTCAGTGGTACTAAGTACATTGACAACGTGTGCAACCATCACCACTACATAGTTCCAGAACTTTTATATCATTCCAAATAGAAATTTTGTACCCATGAAACAATAACTCTTACTTGTCCCAAATGCCCAGCCCCAGACAATATCTATTCTATTGTGTCTATGAAATTGCCTATTCTAGGTACCTCATGTAAGTGGAATCACACAATATTTGTTCTTTTGTGCCTGGCTTATTTCACTTGGCATAATGTTTTCAAGGTTCATCTGTATTGCAGCATGTGTCAGAATTTCATTCCTTTTTATGGCTGAATAACATATCAATGTATTTTGTTTATCCATTCATCTGAGGATGTACATCTGGGGTGTTTCCACTTTTTGGCTTTGTGAAAAATGTTGCTGTAAACAGCGATGTACGGGGATCTATTTGAGTTCCTGCTTTCAACAGAAGGACCCTCCTTTCTTTTGCAAATTTCTCAGCTTCATCCAGAAATAGTGTCTAGCAAGACTTCAACCATTAGGAATTTATCCTGATCCACAGCTTGGGCTTGGGTACTGCTCTAGTCACCTGTTTGATTTCAGATCTATGCTTTATGCTTTTTTGCCAGCTCTGTGTGCATGGAACTGCATTTCCCAGACTCCCTTGCCCTCTGGCTTTCAGGCAGTTTTAGCCAACGTGAAGCACTAGAAGGAGACTGAGGTACAGAAGAAGGAGAAGACAGCATATTTCTTCTTCTATCGCTTTGCTTCTGGGGGCACACTGGACAGTGGCTGCATCTCCTCCTGGCTCCAGCTCCCATCAGGATGGCCCACTGGGGTTCCAAGTTCTGCCAGGCAACCTAGACTTCCTCCTATGTTCCTCCAGCCCCAGGGATGGTGGAAGCTTCCTACTGTTGCTATTCTCTGGATTACAGCATTTGTGCACTTTGAATATTCCACTCTTCTCTCACTTGTGCTGCAAATTCCTGCCATTAAGTTCCCTCTTCTAAATATATTATACTTGGAGTGCTTTGTGGGTACCTGACTGATAACCATTCTATTGGGGAAAAAAAGGTACACTTTTCTCAGGATGCAGAGCTGGTGGCAGTGACTTCTACCTGTCCTCAATGGATTATCCATTTAACAAGGGGTAATTCCATTTCCAAGCCTCCCTGGCAGCTTGGTGTGACCATGTGAACAAATTTTGGCCACAGTAATATAATCACGCATGTTGTCTGGCAGATTCTAAACCTTCTCTAGAAGTTAGCTGCTCTATACTGTCTGCACTGTTTAACCCTGTTCTTCCTGTGGTTCGGAGTATGGCTATGAGAACTGGAGTTCCATCCTGGAGCATGAGGATGTGGAGCATTCTGGGGAGATCGAACCAGAAGCTGGAAGGAGCCCGAGTCCTGGAGAACTTTGTGGAGTAAAACCACCACACTCCCTAGCCCTGCTCTGCCTACCTCTACAATTCTACATGAGAAACAAATAAAATTCTCTTTTGTCTAAAGGGCTGCTACTTCGAGTCTCTGTTTATTGCAGCCAATCTGCATCCTCACAAGTTCAAGGCCCAAATCATGAGCACAAAGTCTGCCCCAGACTACTGAAGAATTTTTTTATACCTTTTCTTACTAAATGAAAGCAGGCTCCCTGGTCTCCCAGGATTATTCTAAGTTTTGGCCTTCTCAAAATTGTTTATACTCAAAATTGACCCATGCTCATCTACAAAGCTTTCAAAATGCTTCACTCCCTGTCACAGCTTCTGCTTTGCTTATTAAGTTTCTCTGAAAGGGATGTAAAAATCCAGGTACTCACCATGCCCATATCCAACCTAGAAAATGATTAGAGCCTGGATGTTAGAGAATTTTTAATTAAAAGCCTGAGAACATTGTTCCTCAGGTATTAATAAAGCCAGTAAAATGGAGAATCAGCGTGGCCTAACATGACCAGACAGACCATTAGAGTCCTGTTCGGACAGCTCCTCTTCACAGAGCTGATGGGCTGTAACTGTATCTAATGGCTGCCAAGCACAGATAAATCTCACTTAGATTTTACCCAAGTGGGTGTCAATTAGAAATCTGGACTTCCAGGATGGCGGTTCCCAAACTTTATTGTCATTTGGGATAACTTGTCCAAAATGAAGATTCCCACCCTTCTGCTCGTGATTTAGTTGGACTGCGGTGGGGGCCACGAACCCACCTGTTAAAAAGGACCCCAGGGGCCTGTAAAGCACATGGCCTATGGACCACACTGTGAGAGACACCGCTCCGAGGGAACTCGTAGCCGGAAAGCAGTCACCAGTGGAGAGAGCTATCATTAGCTGTGGGAGGGGCTGGAGCACATTAACGGATGTTCTGCTAGGCATTTGCCAGCCATCAACTTAGTTTATGCTTACAATTACCTGCCTAACTATTATTATTACCCTTGTTTTACAGCAAGCAACCTGAGGCTCAGAGAAACAAAGCAACTAGCCTCAAGTTACAAAGTGGCTTCAAAGGTGGGTTGTGTGTGCTGGATATATTCTAATTATTCCTCCAGTTTTGCTCTATACCCTTCTCCATCATGCTCTGCACTCCTAGACACTGATCCATATGCATCACAGACCCGTCTGCCCTTTGGCTTTCAGTTGGACTGGATTCTGCCAATGTGCAATGCTGGGAGAAGACTGCAGGTGGGAGGAGAGTGAGGTTAGGGTATTTATTCCCCCAGCTTCCCTCAATGCAGGTCACCTGGGCTGTATTCCTTGACCAGCAGTCATCGCTCTTGTCAGTGACAGTCAATGACTGTCGCCTTCCAAGTTATTGCAATGAATTCCACTTCTTGCCTCATCCAGGCCTAGGGCTGATAACTGGTGCCCTTCCTCTCTCATTAGAATGAGGTAGTATGTTAACACTTTTCTTTCTGTACAGTCTGCCCATGATGTTGTAAATACAGTAGTTTCCTTATTAAATTCTCCTCCAAATCACCCCATTTGAGTGTTACATCTGTTTTCCTGCCAGGGATCTTACTGACACAGTCTGCCTGGCTCCAAAGTCTTCCTCTTTCTACTGGTCTACCCTACCTACCCCACTTCCCCTGGTGGGAGTGGTGGTGATGATGATGATGATGACGGGAAGGAGGAGGAGGAAGGGGAGGATGAAATAATAACAACCCTGATGACATTGGCTGAGTACTTATATGCAAGATGTTGTGCTTTCCGTGTTTTTATGAAACATCCTTACTTAATTTCCACAACTACCCTAGGTATTAGACACTGTTTCGCTTCCATTTTACAGAGGAAAAACAATGAGGATCAGTGAGATTAAGGAATTGAACCCAAAAGAGCCAGGAAAGGGTGGTGCCAAGACATATGAGGAACACTTGTTCCTTCTACCAGGCATCAGTGCCATCACGCATTATTTCTCCAGTTAAGTGTATAAAATTTTTAAAAATAAAGATGCTGACAAATCTATGTCTCTTATTTTTTAGACGTGAATTTGAAAAATGCATTTTCCTTCAAAAGGGAAATATTTCGCTCACGTATTTCTCTTTCTATTTTCTCCAGCATAACTCAGTGCAGACCCTTCCACTGCACGTGTGCTGAGTTGTAATGGCTGCCTAACATGCCTCTGCCCTGTCTCTGTGTTCTTCATTATCCTACCAGATAAATGCTCCTAAAATCCATCTGATTATGGTCATTTTTCTGGCAATTACCAACATAATTCAAAATAAATAAAAATCCTAGGTGATAGAAAGACTTAATAAGATATTCCTTGATTCCAAAAATTATTTTTCTAGCCTTGAATGCAACTTCTTCTCTGTATAACCAGAAGCCTATAAAGTCAAAGTGAATTCATGATTAAGCCATAATCATCGAATATGTCTTGTGCTTATAACATATAGGGCTTTGCTTATTAAGTCCCTTTGCTTAGAATTCTACTCCCTCTTATAAATGCCACGAACTCATCCCTTATCACCTTCACTTAGCTATTGGCTTTCTGATAACATTACTTCCATATTTATTATCTTGCTTTATCACAATTTATGCTCATGCTTAAGGACGTTATTTCTGCTCATATTTACCAAGTCTCTTCTATGCTCCTGACACTCAGTATTGCCCTGCATCCACAGAACAAAACAGAACTGTTCACTGAACTCATGGAACTTACTTTTGGTGGCAGATACCAATGCAAGTACTACAAAAATAATTATTGGATTTCCAGTCAAGATGGCGAAGTGGGTAAACGCTGTGTTTGCTTCCTCTCACGACCACATCAAAATTACAACTAAACAATACAACTACCATCATTGAGAATCACCTGAAGTCTAGGTGAACAGAAGTCCTACAACTAAAGACATATAGAAGAAGCCATGTCAAGATTGGTGGGAGGGGCGGAAACATGGAATGGGCTATTCCCTCACCTGTACATGGCGGTTAAAAATTAAGAGGGATATCTCAGTGACAGAGGTCCTCCCTGGAGTGGCGAGGGGTCCCAGCCCCACACTAAACTCCCCAGACCAGGAATGAACAAGAATACTGAGAGAGGGCTGTAGGGAGATAAATCGCCACAACTTCTGGCTGTGAAAACCAGAGTAGACTGTAGCTGAGTGAGACAGAGGGCAGCTGGAGTGCCAGTCACTCCTCTTAAAGGGTCCAGTGTATGGACTTATTCACTGATGGACTCACTCTCCTTGAGCTCCAGCACTGGGGCTGCAGCTCAAAAGGCATGAGGGACTTACAGGGAGGAGCTGATTTGTCTGGCTTTGCGGCAAGGGCTGGAGGGCAGCTTTCTCCCAGACAGAAGTGCTGGCCGAAGCCATTGTTCCTTTGTTGAGCCCTCTCCTCTCAGTGTGCAGATGCAGGTGGCCCCATATCTGAGACTCCATCAACCTGGCTAACACCATCTGCCCTACCCTGGTGATTCCCTGAGACAACTCCCCTCCCCAATTTGTGGGCCCACCAAAGCTGTTTCCAGTGGCTTTCCCATATAAATGGCCTGTCTTGGCTCATGCTGAGACTTTCCTAAAATTTCTCAAAGGTTTACAAACCCCAAACAAGCAGCATCTGGCCTTGGTGTGCTTCATATCTCTTGCAGAACAGCCCCAATAATTGAAATGAAGAATACATTAGAGGGAATCAATAGATTTGTTGAAGCAGAAGATCGAATCAGTGATTTAGAAGATAGCAGAAAACACCCAATCAGAACAGAACCCCTTCCCCCTCCCCCCAAAAAGGGTATAGTTTGGGACAACACCAAGCATACCAACCCTTACACCATAGGGATCCCGGAAGGAAAAGAGGGAGAGCAAGGAACTGAAATTTGTTTGAAGAAATAATGATGGTAAACTTCCCTAACCTGGTGATGGAAATAGAAGCCCAGCAAATGCAGAGTCCCCCCCAAAAAATCTAATGTCCTACATTAAATACTTTCTGCTTAAAATAGCTAGAGTGGTTTCTATTTCCCACATTAGGGCCCTGACTGATATCCCTACCAGACAGAGTTTGTTGAGGGCAGGATCTTTATCTTTTTATCTTTGTATCCTCTGTATCTGGAATAGTGCCGATTAGTAGAATTTTTTTAGTGCATGTTGAATAAGCATTTTACTATTCCAACAATGTGCTAAATATATTCTAACTATTAACTCACTTAATTCTCACAACAGCCTTATGCTGTAGAGATGATTCACCTTATTTTACAAATAGGCTCAGAGAGGTATAGCAACTTGCTCAAAGAATCTGATACACAAAATCCTCGCTCATTCTACTGTCCCACTGACATTGCTATCTTATATGATAAATGTATTTCAAAAGAAAAAATAGAAAACACATGACTGATTGTCTTATTGAAAACATCATAGAGCTGAAAAGGTTGACTCTTGAGGGTAAGCAAGGATTACATTCTTAAGATAGTCTACTTCCTGCTGTGAGTAAGACTGCAGTAAGCGGTCTATGGTGTTCCTTGGACTATTAGGTCTTTGCAATTATATGCACAAAGTGGTCAATAATATGCTTGTGGGAAAACTAAGATGTTGTTAAAGCTCTCATGTCAGAAACTGCCTTTAGTACAAACTAAAGGAATTCAAGGTCTTTCAGGGTCTCCCAGTTCCTAGTGGAAGGATAATTGATTTTGACCAACACAGAATTCTTAAGGCATTGAACTGGAAGATACAAGGTAGTATTATTTTTTTTTTTTTAAAGATTTTATTGGGGGAGGGGAACAGAACTTTATTGTGGAACAGTGTGTACTTCCAGGCCTTTTCTCTAAGTCAAGTTGTTGCCCTTTCAATCTTAGTTGTGGAGGGCACAGCTCAGTTCCAGGTCCAGTTGCTGTTGCTAGTTGCAGGGGGCACAGCCCACCATAACTTGCGGGGGTCGAACCAGCAACCTTATGGTTGAGAGGACGCGCTCCAACAAACTGAGCCATCCGGGAGCTCAGTGGCAGCTCAGCTCAAGGTGGCGTGTTCAATTTTAGTTGCAGGGGGCACTGCCCACCATCCCCACGGGACTCGAGGAGTTGAACTGGCAACCTTGTGGTTGAGAGCCCACTGGCCCATGTGGGAATCGAACCTGCAGCCTTCGGAGTTAGGAGCATGGAGCTCTAACCGCCTGAGCCACCGGGCTAGCCCCCAAGGTAGTATTCTTAAAGTAATGAAAACCTGTTAGAATTTGTACTATTTCTCACTCTCATTACAGTAACTGAAGTAAGCAGACTGAGCACATTTGTCTGTCCTCCCTTGAGTGTTCACCACTAGACTGATGTATCAGAGTTTTAATGCCACATAATTGCATAGTCTATAAAGCAGTGTGGCCTACTGGGTAGGAACTAAATAGATTTCATTACGTCTGCAGTGACTGTATCTCAGCTAAGTTCTGACTTTTCCTGCTACCTCAAGACATCTTTCAGATATAATTCCAAATGCTTACTTCTGATAAGAAGTGACACATCAAGGTGTGGTATTGTAAATGCAAAAAAATAAACCTGGAGAAACTGATGTGGAGGCTTCTCTGTCTCCCCTTGGATTATGGAACAACTCATCAGGGATACCTCATGTGCAAGAGCAAAAACATGACCTGGTTAGGATTATATGCATCCTATAACAGGAGTCAGCAAACTATGGCTTGTGGGCCAAATCCAGCCTACTGCCTGTTTTTGTAAATAAAGTTTTATTGAAACACATTAAACACACATTCATTTACATATTACCTAAGGCTGCTTTCATGTTACCACAGCAGAGTTGAGTAGTGGCTACAGAAACTAGTCCACAACATACAAAATATTTATTATCTAGTCCTTTGTAAAAGCTATGGAAAAAGTGTGTTGACCCCACTTTTCTAGCATTTCTTTAAGAGGCAGTTTCGCTAGACTCGTCTCAGAGTTTCAGTTTCTTTTGGAGGCAGGTCCAGGTGACTGAAAACAAGACATGAATTCTGAAGGCTCCTATGGACTTGGAATCAATGTAAAGGTCTCAGTCCCGATTAAGTATCTCAGAAAACATTCCTCCTTTTGGTTTTCTTGCATAGTCGGCTTATTTCTTCTCTTGCCTCAGCACTGGGACCCTCTCTCTGAGGACTTCCATTTTGCTCAGTTCTTTATCTTCTCTCCTTTGGCGAGCTATTTTTTCACATGATTTTAAACAATCACCTCCATGGTTTTGAGCTCTTATCTCAAACTTAATATGTAATTAATTATCTGTCTCCTCTTCAGTGTTCCTTTACTACCATCCTATGATTCTTTTTAAAGTCTTATATTGAAACCAGATGGCCTCCTGAATCTTACTTGCCTTAGAAATGGCCTGCAATGTGCTATTTCCTCTTCATTCCTGGAATCACCACTCCTTTACAAGCGTTCACCTGTCCATATATGGATTATTTTAATAAACATTTAGAAGTCTCTCCTTTCCCCCACAAACCTCTCTTAGTCTTCAGTAATTGCTACATTCATCATGCTATAGACCTGCCTCCAACTCTTTGCGGTGATTTGCTTGTGCATTAAATATAAACACCTCTGATAATCAAAGTTGTTGATATTGTCTCTCAATCTCACCTTCCATGTCTCTTTGAACATTTCAGCATTCCACAGACAAAATCTGTCAGATCCAGTCTGTTATTCACTTTTTTTTTGAACAGTCTTCCTTGTTCCCTCCCCATCCAATCTCCAATCCTCAACTCATGAATATTTGCACCCGCACTTTTGCTCTGTTCTCTAAGCTCTTCTAGCCTTTATAACATCTATTGTACATTGGCTTAGAATATTGTTTCATGTGGATTGGTCTTCATTCCTCCTTATGAAACACGTATGTGGCTCCTTTCCAAAACTGTTCCTACCCCCCCCCACCATGACCATCTGTCACGATAGCTTCTATTAAATCATTTGTAAAGTAAATATCCACAAGGACATGCTCTATTTATTTATTTTTACATATTATATCTAATGCAATGATGTCTATGGTAACACCTTTATCTAAAGTTTATAATTGGGGGAAACAGGGTTCAGAAAGGTTAAATAACATGTCCAAGGTGACACACCCAGTAAATATCAGAGCTAGGATCAAAGGCAGGGCTAACTTCAAAATTCGTCTTCTTTCTAGACTCAACTCACAAATGACACCAAATAAGCACAGGGAAATTTAATTACCTTGGTTTGGTATTAAATAACAATATTCTCCTATAACTACTAAGAAATATTGTCCTTTCTGAAGATGACCAAAACAAATTGGCGGAAGACAACTATGGAAAGAAAAACTTAGAATGTATAACCACAAAGAGTAGATTATATCATACAGAGTTCAAAAATCCCAATTTTCCCTTTATCTAGAGCCATTGGTACAAAACCATTAATGGAGGTTATTTAAGAGATTCCCTCCCTGTCACATGTCCGCTGTGGGATTTAAGGGAGCTATTTTCTATCATAAACATTCACACCCTTAAGCTAGAAATCCGGGTAGCACATAAAACACTTTATGCCCCTGTATTGACATATTAGTTCAAAACACTGATGGCATGCAGGTGTCAGAGCAGCAGGGAGGAAAATTAGATAATCTGCTGGTAATTTGCTCATTTATGAGTTGAGAGAAGATATTCTGGCTTTTCTTCACTTATACATATTTCTCTACTTGGCTAAGTATAAAACAACAGCTGAGGTGGTGGTTATGGAATTCCTCCAAGATGTAAATGTGAGACCTGCCAATCTTCTGTCCTTTCCTGCAGGTACCTGCAGTGACTCTACTGGCAAACTGAAAGTGCCGGCGTTTAACAAAAAGTCCATGGAAATGAATGAAGAATTCATTTGCTTTTCCTATAGAAAGCACGTTATATTGTGACCATAAGGGATAGCAGACAGGACATATACTATGTGATTTCAAAGAGCAATACGGCTTCTCCAGGCTGAGGTGGTGGCTGGGGTCAGGGTGGAGCAGAGAGGTCAGCTCACACACCTATGAAAGGAACCCCTCACACGATCTCATTTATTACATTTTCTTCTAAGTCTGAAATATGCACCCCGGTTTATACGATTTGATTGGAAGAACAAATGCTTAAGTTTACAAAGATTTCCATTCCTGATAGTAATTTAGTAATTATCTAGGTTCCAGTGTAGGTTTTTTTTGTTTTGTTTTGTTTTGTTTTGTTTTGTTTTTTGACTACTATATAAACATAGAGAAAGAGAAGAAGAAAGAGAGTGAGGGAGAGAAAAGACAGAAAGAGAGAGAGACAGACAGAGAGAGAGAAAGAGAGAGAAGGGGGATCTCATGTTGATAAACAATTCTGAGTTTTTACTTGAAAGAGACTAAAGATGAAGGTTCCTAAGGAAGTGATTTTTGTCTTTAATCTTGCTGAAAAAAAACTAAAAGAAAATGTAATTCCAAACATCTTCAAATGTTTATATTCTTATGTGCTCTCACTATTCCCATTAATGTAAAATTAAGTGGCAGGAACAGATATAAGCTTGACATCGTCCACACATTTTTCTCTGTATTGACTACACTATTTTATTCTTAAATTCTACAGAATAAAATAAACTCTAAATACCATTTTTAGGGTAGGTTAATGGTATTGCCAAAACAGAAAGATATATACCAGCTTTGTTCCTTTTTTGAAATAGTTATCAATTCAGAGGAAATTGAAGAAAAATGTCCAGGGAAGTCCTGTGTGCACTTCACCCAGCATTCCCCAGTGCCAATGTCTTCTACAACTATAGTAGAATACAAACCTAGGACACTGGTTTTGGTACAATCCATCATTTTCAAGTGTGTGTGTGTGTGTGTGTGTGTGTGTGTGTGTGTGTGTGTGTGTGTGTGTAGCCCTAGGATTTTATAAGGTGTGGCTTTGTGTAAACATCATCGCAATTAAGATACAGAGCTGTTCTATCACCACAGGCTCTCCTGTGCTATAACTTTGTATAATGCTGAGTGGAACAAGTCAGACACAAGAGTACATAATGAATGATTCCATGTATATAATGAACAAAAACAGATCACACTACTGTAGAATTTCAAATAATGTTTACCCTTCAGGGGGTAGTAGCTGGAAGGGAGCGATAAGCAGGGCTTCTGGGACATTAGACAAGCTCTATTTCATGATCTGCATGCTAGTTTCATGGGCACATTCGATTTGTAAAAATTCAGTGAGCTGCACAGTACATATAAGTGTACTTTTCCTTATGTACGCATCAATGAAAAAGTTCTAGAAGCAGGTTTTCTATAAAGAAAACTGGGTATAAGTCCTTGACATCTTAACTGGCCTCTAGTTGCTTGAGTGGGAGGGGTTACTTCCTGAACCCAAGTCTAGCTGAGAAAGCTTTGAGGGGGCTCTCAAACAACTTGACATGTGTCTGTGCAGGCTTGGGGGACAACGTGAGACAGCTAAAGAACCAGAATGTGCAGCTTGCTAACTTCTCTAGAGGCAGATTCAATAAACGATTTGAATGCTACGGACAGCCTGCCCTGGTTTGACAGGGCAAGGACTTCATAAGCATTTCCCGAGGACCAGATCTGAGCCATCCTGCTCAAGAGAGCTGGTGTGGGGGAGTGAAGGCCTCCCCAAAGAGGCCACTTAAAAAAGAAAAATACAACTCAAGTCAAAAAGCTGATGCTTTGCTGAGAGACTGTGGGTTGAAGACAAGTAAACTTGTACAAGGACACAGATTGATTTGCTCTCATGAAGGGAACCATAGGTGAGCCATCTCCAGCAATGGGGATGGTGGGTGGTGGTGGTGTCTGAAGAATCCATCAAAGAGTAAAATACTTGTCAGCCCTCAAGAACGACAGCTGGCTTATGATAGTATTTGTCAAGACAGACCTTTCCTGACCTATGTGCCTCCCTCACCCTGCTCTAAGCTGAAAAAGGTTAGAAAAAGCTTTATGTGACACTGGGAAGGGGAACGTGGCCTGCTTTTAACATGCTCCACACCAAGAAAGAGAGGAAAACCATTCCAATTGGAATTTTAAGTTGTCAGTCAGCCATCAGACGCCTGGTGGAAGTTGTGGCCCAGGGAAAAATAGTTAAAGTCACAGAGCAATTTTCACAAAGTCACAGAGCAGGGGGTTATAAGTTGATATTATCCTTACCAAACTTACACCTAGAATGTTTATTTGTTTCTCAGTACTTCACGTTGTTCTTGGACGAGATCAACCCCACTTCCTCAATAACAGACCTGTAGGAGCTATTTGTTCAGTAGAAATAGAGGGAAGGGAAAGGGAGCAACTGAGGGCAACCTTGAGGTTTTTAGCTTGGTGATCAGAAGAGACTGATAGTAATAATCAAAACAGGGATGCAGGAGAAAAGAGCAGGGTTGAGGCAATACAGTAGTCTCCCCATTTCCAAGGGGAATACGTTCTACACCCCCAGTGGATGCCTGAAACTGTGGATGATAGTAAACCCTATCTATACTATGTTTACTCTACTACATACATACCTACAATAAAGCTTAATTTATAAATTAGGCACATTAAGAGATGAACAATAATAACTAATAATAAACTAGCACACTTATAGCACTAAAATATGGGTTACTTGAACACAAGTAACTGTAATACTGTGAAAGTTGATCTGATAACGGGCAGGTAGCATGTACAGTGTGGAAACACTGGAAAAAGGGATGATTCACATCCCTGGGGGAACACAGCAAGATGGTATGAGATTTCATCACACTCTTCAGAACAGCATGCAATTTAAACCTGATAAATTGCTTATTTCTGGAATTTTCCATTTAATATTTTTGGACCACGGTACACCATGGGTAACTGAAAGCGTGGAAAGTGAAACCGCAGATAAAGGAGGACTCCTGTAAGTGAGTTCAATGATCACGTGCTGAGTTGAAATGCCTCTGGGTAATGAAGGTGAAATTTTTCTATGGACAGCTGGGAATTTAGGAATGAAGCTTGGAAGAACTAGCTGGGATAAGAATCATCAGTGTGTAGGTGCAGTTGATGTCTTAGGAGTGGTTTCCCAGGAAGTACATTTAGAACATTATTTTCTAAGGAGTGGAGTAGCCTGTAAAGACACTGCAAAGTCAGTAAGGAAGAGCGATTTTCTTGAAGCTGAAGCAAGAGACAGAGTCCCTTCAAGAAATATGGGATCAACAGAGGCAAAAGTTTACAGATGCATTCATGTAACTTTGGAGTATCCCCAGTGATCTTACAGTGACCATCTCGTGCAAAGAAGTTGGGGATGAAAGCCAGAAAACAATGGACTGTGGAACACATGGAATGTGAAAAAGTACAATCCATAGACTATTCTAGAAACCTGATGATGTAGGAAAGGAGGGCAAAAGTTTAAACGTAAAAAGAGTTAGGGAAAGGGATCTGTTTTGTGTGTGCTATGGACTCCTTCGGCAATCTGGTGGAGTGTATGGATGTCTTCCCAAGAATGTGCTTACATGCAAAAATAAAATATACATAGGATTATAAAAGAAACAAATTATATTTAAAAACACCAAAATCGTTTCAAGAACATGTGCTAGAACAACACATGTGTTTCTTTATCGATGCATTAAATAGAAGCACTTATTGGCAGGAATAATAACTATCATAATTTAAAAGTAGTGATGAGTGCAAATGACATTTCCAGATATCATCAGCAATTGTTATGGGATTAAATATTAGCTGTGATTCTAGTGACAAAGTCACATGAACTGCTAAGAGTACTGAGGTTTTGTACTTATATTCATAACAGAAAAAGAAATGTTAAATTTAAGTAAAACTAAGTGTAAATTTGTATATTAAATTCAGTATAATTAATTTCATTTGATTAAAGTATATTCTCTATATAATATTCATTCTACATAGTATAATATATATTCAGGTATATATTATACATTTCTAGCTTCATCAGCCCCACTGAATTCTATCCATGGTTTCCTTGAGGGAGGGAGGGATCCAGAGATCTTAGCTTAAGAAACTTTTCCTAATGGAAGACAGATCTTATTATTATTTTTTAAAAATTTAAATGAGAGAAGAATTGTTTATGGCTAGAGTGTAAGGTCTGGAGTCTTTCTCTGGCAGTATGACAGCGCAATGCAGAGCTGTTGGGGCAGGAGACTCCTTGAGTCTACATCTTGGCCCTCCCATTTATTAGCTGTGTGACATTATGCAAGTTATTTAACTTCTCTATAACCTCGGTTTCCTTACCTGTAAAATGGGGATAGTAACCCCCCTCATAGGTTGTTGTAAAGATTAAATGAGAATGCTTTAGCCATTATCATCCTGACCAGTTTCCACTCACTCAATAACCCTAGGGACACCTTCAGTTCCCTGAATGTGACACATTCTTCTTGCACAGAACCACTGCTCGTACCATGTTTTTCTGTCTGGAAGACGCTCCTCACTGTTCTTCACATGACTGAGTTTTTCTAAACCTTTTGGAGTCAGCTTAAACATGATCTCCTCAGAACTACTTCCCCAGCAGCCATCTCTGAAATAGATCTACCACCCTTATTCCCTACCTCTCAACATCTTTGGTCAGTCATTTTGTTAGTTGTTGTCTTGACGGCTGGAGTTCTGTCTGTCTGGATCCTTTCTGTAGCCCTGTGCCTACCACATAATAAGCTCTCCTACCAAATTCACCAGATAGGGAGCAACGGAAGGGAGAGCCCCAGCTATACTCATGCCTTCGGACAGTGCTTCCAGTTTCGATGTAGGTATGGATGTTATTAGTCTGTTCTCAGCCTTGCTCTGGAGCTGGTAGAAAGCCAAACACATTGCTTATGTTAAAATGTTTACAAGGTAGTATTTAACTAGGAAGGCACTAAGAAAATCTTCTTTCGGGTCTAGGCTACACCAAGAAAAGCAAGACAAGAATATCAAATTCCAGGCTGTGCTATGACAGGTCACATTCATGCAGAGCGTGCATAGGATATCCACAGGTGAGGCTTCTCACAAGCCAGTACCTTGCTATCACTCCATTCTAAGACAACATGAAATGATGGAAGCGATATTGATCTGGGACTCAGGAGCCAGACTTCCAGCTCTGATTGTTCATGTCTAACTGAGGGACCTTAAGCAGGTCGACCTCTTTGAGCCTTAGTTTTTTTCATCTTACAAATGGCAATTGAAAAATACCTACTGTGGCAGAGACTGCAGCTATCCTCCAAAATCCATTCTTTCCTTCACCCCAGGACAAGACTAGACAACAATCCCAAATTTTCCTAGAGGCTCTAGCAGTTATGTGACCAAGCGCTTGCCAACAGAATATAAGCACAAGTGACATTTATAACCTCTGCTTTCTTGTTCACGGCCCTTTACTTTCGAGCTGACATGGCAAGGACCAACAGTCTCAAAAATGGTATATTAAAAGTGGCACAGCTGCTCTCAGCCTGGACCCCAAAATGACTGTGGAACAGAGTCACCCACTGATTTGCAACCTTCAGCGAGAACTGTTATCTAAGCCACTAACTTAGACATATTTGTTACAGCAGCCAGTGTTTCTCGGACTAAATGCACATGTCCTATCTACTTGATAGACTTGTGAGAGATAGTAGTTTTAATACATGGGAAAGAGCTTTGGGAGGTAGCAAGTGCTATAAAAATTTGTCATCATTATTCTTTTTCTAGCTTTATGAAGATATAGTTGACATATTACCATTGTGTGCGTTTAAGGCGTATAATGTGATCATTCGATACACGTATATACTGTGAATCACCATTATTATTAATAGAGAGAAAAGGAGTGCGTATTAGAGTTCCTGACACATACTAGATATTTAATATTTATTTGTCGAATGAATGAACATCTTGTTGATAAAAAGCCTGAGATTTAAAAAAAACAAAACATAGAACACAACAGTACTGGCAAGATATTTGTTTACTCAGAGAAAACCTTTAATTGATACACTAGAGCTCATACAAGAAAAAACAAATCCTTCTGGTAAGTGCTTCTTTCAAAAAAATTCTTGTTTTTCTTTCTAATATTATTTTCATCAAAAATAAATTCTAAAATATTAAAGAACATTTTGAAAAAAAGGAAAATACAACCCTTCATCTTACTACCAAACACAGCTCTTACATTTTTACCCAGTGTTTTCAAACTTTCAGCTACATGTACATCTATTTTTCATAGTTGTAAATCTCTTACATCTTATTTTTAAAATGTATTTTAGTCTGTACTCAGCAAGGCTTAGTAATTCTCCAGAATGATTCCAACAAAGAACCACCTAATATTTCTAACAGTTCCAATTTAATTTTGCCAAGGGTTTCCATTCTTATTAAAAAGCATACCAGGGAGAGGAGGTGATTTTCATAAGAAAGCACATAGGAGTGTTAATTCTCACTACAATTAGGGTGATCAAGATTACAAATGTCACAATCTCTCCACTTTATATTTAAGAGATATCTCGTGGGTCTTGCAAAAATGACATGGAGGGCTAATGATTGCATCTGAATCTCATTTAAGGATATAAGTGAATTCAATGATTAATTCAACAAATGATTTTTGAGCACTCACTGTGTGTCAGGCAGAATGCAGACCATAATGAATAAGATACAATCTCTACCCTTGAAATGGTTAGAGTAGGAATGAAAGACAAGAAGACATATTTTTGGGGAGCTCAGAGAAGGTGCGAGGCCAGAGGTAGTGCCTGGAGTAAGTGAGACCTGAAGTTTGGCAGGCAAAGGGGCAGTAGGCGGTCCAGGCTCCCCATGCACATGGGCCACAATGAACGGAAGCAAGAGCAAGCTTGATAGGCACGGGGCTGTAAGGCATCTCACCGAACAGAGCACTCTGGAGGATGAATGGATACGACTGGGGCAGTGAGCAGAGGCAGATCATAAAGAATGCATGAGCTTCATCAGACCAGCAATGGTGTGTTAGGTGCTCCCTAGGACAGCAGTTGGCACATAGGCATTCAGACTGCATTTGTGGAGTGAGTTAACCTACACCACACTACACAGTTGACCCATTCCTGGTCACAGTGACTGGACTCTGGACGCAAAGAAAGAGCACCCAGCTAAGAAGAGACAAGTATTCTTCTCTCTCCAGAGACTCATTGATGACGCTACTTACTGCCATGCTGTCTATGCCATGTGACCACTGCTTACTTCTCAGTGCAGACAGAGATGCTGCTTTAGGTTGGTCCTGAATTGTCTGCTGTTAAACAGCAGGGGTCAGACACACCGAACCTTAATTCTGAGAAATGGCCCCTTATCTCAGCTTCATTTCTTAATGACGTAAAGAATACCACAAATGTAGCTTCCTAGGGCATGTGTGCAAAGGCAATGTATGAATGCCATTTCCAACTCCTAATCCTAGAAGCAGAGGAGGGGGTGGATGGAGAGAGCTGTGATGGAGTTGCAGAAGAAACGAGGGGGAGGGGCTGAGAGGACTGTGAAGATTGCTCCTAAGTGTTTCTTTATTCTAGTCTTCTCTGTTTTTTTTTCTCTTTATTCTAGTCTTCTCTGTTTTTCTGAAATTACTTTTAGTTACAATCCTGAATAATGTAGAGGCAAAAACAGGTTTGACTCACCACAGCCCAGCAGGGTGGCTTCCTTTGGAAACATTGTGCTACCTGCTGCTCTGCTGGGCACACTAAAAATGCATGGTGCTGGCTGGCTGACAACGCCATGGCGGGGAGCACATGGATTCAGCTGCTGAAAAGTGATGTGAAATTAAAGAGAGAATGAAATGTGTGATCTTATTTAATCATACCTGGTGCTTCAGTTTCTCAATAATAGCAACCTGCTCCACTGTGTCAAATTGGAAAATGAATATATATATATACACACACACATATATATGTATACACACACACACACACACACACACACACACACACACACATATATATATATCACATTTTCCCCAAAATAAGACCTAGCTGTCAATCAGCTCTAATGTGTCTTTTGGAGCAAAAATTAATATAAGACCAGTATTATATTATATTATATTATATTATATTATATTATATTATATTATATTATATTAGACCTGGTCTTATAGTAAAATAAAACCAGGTCTTACATTAATTTTTGCTCCAAAAGACTCATTAGAGCTGCTTGTCCGGCTAGGTCTTATTTTCGAGTAAAAACAGTATATATACATGGTATATATACACACATACACATAAACACACACACATAATACCTAAACGGTGGATTAACTCTAACACCTGCCAATCTTCTGTAGAGATCTAAAATGCAAATGACAGCTGAGGTTTTCTCAAAAACTTTGGGAGCAATTGTCCCTGGACCTGGATTGGTATAAAACAACCATGAACTGAAGCATTAGCAGTGAAATGTCACCTCCTAAAAGGGGCCCAAAACTCAGGATCCCAGGTGAAGGGGTGGCTTGAGGAAGATTACTTATTTAAATACCCAAAGTATAGTTTCGGTCATATTCTACTTCTGTTCTAGTAATTGGAGTGTGTGATTTATATTACTTCAGATTTCTAGGAAGGTGACAGGTACCAAGCAGAGGCGAGCGAACCATTTCAGCCTATTTAGGGATGTCTGTTTGTGAGATTAAACATTTATAAATTGGAATTGATATTTGGTGATCACCACCCCCTGGGCTCCTCTACAAAGGAGCTGCTACTTAATGGCATCTGGGGGTTTGACTGGCTATCAAATGCAGTGTCATTCTGCAGGACCTGCCATGTTTACCTGACTAGTTGGATACTTGATGGCACCAAAGTCCTAAAAGATAGAAAGGTCCTTCCTCTAATGTGAAAATGGTTAGTTATTATGGTTAAACGTTCTTCTGGGTTGGGGAGATGCCTTCTACCTGGTTCAGCACACAATATAAAGCAGGGGCTTTCTCTCTCTCTCTCTCTCTCTCTCTCTCTCTCTCTCTCTCTCTCTCTGTGTGTGTGTGTGTGTGTGTGTGTGTGTGTATTTTTTTTTTAAACAACTTCCAAAAAATAATTCTTACTGCCAGAGATTAAAGAAACAGCCCAGACTCCTGGTGTCTCTCTTGCTTGTGAGAATCCACAGTACATTTTCCCTCTGGGTAGCACCTGTATCACAGTTTGCCCTAATCTTCTCCGCTCCTCTCTGAAGGCTGGTGGCCTCTTGAGGACAGAGAACCTGACTTACCCATCTTGCCATCCATCTCCAAACCATAAGACACAGTACCAGTACACTCCGTGTACTCAATAAACAGGTGTGAACTGAACCATTCATCACTCCAGGTGGCATTATTCTGGAGAGTAATCAGTTAGTTCCCATTTATGGAAGAACAAAGGATACCTATCATTGGAAAGCGAGAGGCTGGCGGGCCACCCAATGAAGTTATATTGAAATTAATTCTCTGGTATTAAAAGAGACCTAATCAATGGCCTCTTTAGAGTCATTGAATTATAAACTATAAAAACAACGCGTTGATTTAAAATAAAGGCCCATTTATTTTGCCACGTGCTCTATGTCTTTGGCTGATAAGCACTCTTCAGGGCTTGTGTTCCCAACCTTGTGTTTGCAGCAGGGTAGGCAAGTCTGACTAGCGAGGGTGGACGGTGGCAAGATTGATGGGGGTTACACCAAGATTCCGATGTCTCCTGTTCAGAAGACGAAGCTTCTACTTGAAAAATTGTGCATGCCAGGGATGTCTTTTAAGGTTTGCCAGATCTAAGACGGTGAGTGTCATATTCTCATTTATTGAAAGAGTCTTATAGATACTATCTATAACCATGTAATTAGTAGATAGTAATTATTCCCCATTATGTTTTGGCTCAGGAATAAGCAGGTTTGCTCTTTTCACCCTCTTTTTAGCAGACAAAGCAATGGATATGACCATGCCTATCCTCTTCTTCAAACCCTGCAGAGACTTGTCCTTATTTTCAGGATAAAACCCAAGTCCTGATCATGATGGCTTTACACGGCTCTGCAAAGTATGTAGCTCCCAGTCTTGGCTCACTGCCCACCTTCCTTCCTACACACCTATGCCAATTCCTTTGGTTTACCAAATGGGCGCTTCCTACAGGCTCTGCCTGTGTGCTACTGCTATTCTCCTTGCTTCTTTGCTTGATTAACTTGTTTATCAACAGGGGCTCAGCTCATGGGCTACTTCCTCAAGAAATCCTTTCTCTAACCCTGTAGTCTATATTCCTCCTTTATATACTATCACACAGTAACTTCTTCACGACTGCCATGTAATAGTTATTTGTGCACGTTTGTCTTCAATGTCTATATTCCATCCTATGTTTTTAGTGTCTGGACAGCAGTGAAATGGTATGTCTTGTTCACTGCTGTGTCCTCTACACCTGGCCGGGAACATAATAGGTGCTCAAAAAATGTTTGTTGGATGACTAAAAGTAGCTCTCAACTTTTGATGATGACAGACTTGAAACATGAGGCCTAATGATGGGACAGTGGGCAGACTTTGGCTTGTGTTTGAATTCAGCTTCTGTCCTCGACAAGAGAAACAAGTCACGTCAACGCACCGAACCTCACTGTTCTCCTCGGCAAGCATGCCAGCACTAACCCTAGCTCTGAGGAAAGTGAAAAGGAGGCCCCGCGCTGTTCACAGCTGAACCACGAGTCATATCACCGTGTGTATATCTCTAGTCATTGTTTCGGAGTTTCTGGGGAAAAGTCTCACAGGAAAGCAAGCTTCCCACCTTCCTCTTTTAAGAACTCCAAGCAAGAATAGGGAATAGCCTCTCCTCAGGGCCGATCCAGGTCACAAAGCCATTTTATAAGCATCAGAAACCTGCATCTGATACCACAGTGATGGCCTCAAATGGAGAGAAGACATACAGCTTCTCATCCTGAGAGTGGAGCACAGTTGCTTGGTGTCTTCCATTTGACTCTTGGTCAACTTTGTTTTTGACATTTGTCCATCCCGATGCATGTGGCTATCAAGGTTTGCATTTCGTTTGTATTTCATTGTGCAAATATACCACAATTTATTAACCCTAACCAAAGATGGACAGTGGGCTTATTTCCAGTTTCTGGCGATTCCTTGCCTTTTTTGAGGACTTACTCCAACCGCTAGGTGAGAAGGTCTTACTATGGAGGGCTGAGATCTTAAGGCGAGTGCCATCAGTAGGAGGTAGAGGGACTCACTAGTACGGAACAATGTGGAATACACAGTGTGGGGAAGCCATGCACATGGCCCAGTCACATGGGACTCCCATGAAGGTGGGGATGTTTCTCTAATCCAAATGTCACCAATGTGGCCATTCCTATGGAAATAGGATAAACATTCTGGAACTAGACAGGATACTACCTGGCTCACATAAGTCCTCCCACATTTGCAGGGATAGACGCTTCATGTGAGATACTAGATGTAATCACACTAGGTACATGGAATAGTGGGCAGGGTGAAGTGTACCCAAGGTATGTAGAAATGTGTCTTGATGCAAGAGTTCCCTGATATGTAGAAAATGCCGTGTAAGGCCAAGCTCCACTGCTAGGTCTGCTCAGGAAATGGGCTCCTCTCCTGCTCCTCAGGTGGCTGAATGACAAAACGTACTAGGTAAATGCATATCATGCAGCCCTCAAATTAAGAGAGCTTGGAAATGCAGAGAAGTCACTTAAGACACCACTAAAGAGTGGGTTATCAAATAGACCCCCAACATGGAAAAAATACTTCCTCAACACAAATTATAAACATATAAACACAAAGAAATAAACATAACATGCAAGAGTATTTTTTTTTAAGTATACTTTGGAAAAGATTTGCCACAAGAGAAAGACAAAGTTTAAAAGAGTAACTACTTTGTATTCTCAAAGTAATTACTCAAAACACAAAGTTGCTGTAAGAGAGGTAATGAGGCAACAGAGATCAAAAGGGATTTTATGAAATGAACACAAGTAAGCAAAAAATTCCACTGCAGAGTGTAAAACTGCATGAAAAGCAGTAAAGAGGAAAATCACCCCTGAATTAAATGGAATTAGACTAGTGAACTAGGACAGTGGTTCCCAAACGTAGATGATCATCAGAAATATTGGGGGTGTGGTGTTTTATATTTGTTGGGGTCAAATAGAGATTTTGATTCAGTGGGCCTTTAAAAGGCCCACTAAAGCTAAAAAGTCTGTATTTAGTAAAATTCCCTGAAATGATTTTGAAAATCAATCTGGTTTAGAAACTATTAAGGTGAGCATGAGAAAATCACCCAGCATTCAGAATGCCTGAAAATGATTAAAGAGAAAAAGACGAACTAGAAACACAAACACAATATATGTAGCTTATGCATAATGAGAGTAAATGAGGAAGCAACCAGAACAAATTTCTAAAATATGTATCGAAGAAAATCTCCCTGAAATGAAAAAAGTGCCTCCAGTTTGAAAAGTATTACTGTGGACTTTGTGAAAACTGATAACGCATTTCGGTCTACTGGATATTAAGCCTAATGTAAGAATCTTCCCCAAATCCAGGAAAAATAAATAGATCCTGTAGAAAAGAAAAAGATGTCAGTGGAATTTGTCTATGTGGTTTCCAGAGAGAATGGTTATACTAGGATCCCCAAATTTTATTATCTGCCCACGCTCTCAGTGAGAAGTAAAGGCAACGTCTGCTATGTTAACCGAAATTAACCCACAATCTGGAAACTGAGGAATGCAAACACTGTTAAATAGCATTGTTTCTAAGAAAAACATAAACTATCTCATTCTTGATATAAGACGTCCAATTATTTAAGAATCAACAATTTCACTATTCAAAACTGGGACAAAAATCCCTGAGCAGAATAACAAAAACTGGGTGTGGGGAGCTGGAGGAAGGAAAATGTAGGTCATTTTTCCTTTACACATAGGGGTGAAGTCAATAGATATTGTTTCGTTCTTGATATTAGCAATTGGAGAAACATAGGTTTAGAGCATAGGTTTGAAACATGCATCAATATTATTTAATAATTTGATAGTAACTATCAGAGGAACTTACAACAAGTACCTTCTAATACGTGGAGTGGGGTGGGGAGGAGAGAAGGAATCAAAGAAAAACTCATGTCAGAAAAAAACTAGCCCTTCCGCCGTTGAAAAAAGGGGGGAACACAGGAAACACAAATACTGAAAAGTCCAATGCAAATTAAGAGAACATAAGAAATAACAAATGAATCAGTATTTGGAAATATATGTATTTAGGAAAGCATACGGATGGACCCAAATGTTGACATCCGTTCTCACGTGGTGAGTTTAGAGTAACTTGAACTTATTTTTGTATCACTATTTTTTTTCTGGCAATGATGTACATGTTACGTATTTGACTGAAAATAAAACATAAACCTAGAATTCCTCTTCATTCATCTGCATGAACACTGATCACGAAGCCATTCATTAAAACCTGAAATGACCAGCATGGCTACAGCGGCTGAGACTGGCACGTGCTGTGTTTATGCAACTTGTTTCACTAATTTGACTCATTTCCCCAAACAGGATGCGCAGGAGGTGTTCATTTATTTAGTCACAACACTAATTACTCTTTACAACTGTGCTCTTCCCTGGTTTTCTCAGCATAACCTTTGCCGAAGGTAGGACAGCGCTCTAGGGTGATTGCTTGGGTACGTGTGTGCCGAATGAGCCTGAGCCCTCTGCCCTGTAAGGCTGTGAGGGCTTACGGGTGACATTTCAGTCCCTTAGCGCCACACACTCTTATCTACACTTTAGTCTCGGCCCTCAGAATTGCCCCCGCCACCAACCTCACACTCCAGCCATATGAAGTCATTTCTTGAATCTTGCTGCCATGCCTGGAATGCTTTGCCACGTTAGGTGAAGTTAGGGGCCCCTTCCAGGGTCCACAGCACCCTCTATCTATGCCCTTATCTATCTCATGTTGTATTGTGACTGCTCAGTAATCTCTCTTGCGAGGGACATGTCTGTCTCACAAAGACGACTCAGGATGCTCGCTAGCAGGGAGAGTATGGTATTTGCCTCCCAGCATTAGCACAGTGCCAGAGAACCAGAAGGAACTCAGCACACAGTAATGCACAAAGGGCTTCTCTGAGCTGATGCACTTCAGCTCCCAGCCCCTTTCTTTCCTCGCTCACATCTCTTTTCTTGGTGAAAGAGACTGTTCGATCTAAGAAGCTTGTTCCCCAAGCTTCTGAGTGCAAAGGAGCCATCCTCTCCCTGTGCACAGATGAGATTTTTATGCCACCAAATAAGCTGGCAAGGGCTCAAGGGCAAATCTGCTCTGCTCTGTGCCTCCAGTTTCGCTGAAGAACCTTGCTGGCCCGTGCTTTCCTTCCATCTACCTCCTATATGAAGTCCCACCACTTTTTGGAAAGAAGCTGACACCAAGTTTGTTCAGCTTGCTGAAGCATGGTCCCAAGTGTGTACCTACTGAAAGAGAAGGGATGTCCCCAAATGCCTGATGTTGATGGCAAGTAATCTCAAACTGAAGAACTGCCTCACTCACACTCCTATCTTTTAGAATATGAACAAGCAATGATTCTTTTGTTTTACACACTTAACAAATGAAGGCCAAAAAGGAAGGTCTTCTTTTTCAGGACAGGTCAGAAGAGTCTTAAATACAGTAGGACTTCGCATAGTAAACAAAGCATTAGCATTCCTAGGCGCTCCAGAGACACTCTAAAGAATTGGGGTTTATGTATTTGACTCTCCTCTGGCCAGCCTCCTCTCTGAGCACTGGCCCTCTCTACCTTTCCTTCCATGGGACTTCTACTCCAATAACACTGTACTCAGCATCCAAATAGCCCAGCACCATTCCTCTCACGTGTGTGTGTGTGTGTGTGTGTGTGTGTGTGTGTGTGTGTGTGATCCCTTCAGGCCCATCCCACAAACCAATAATCATCTTCCAAGATGTTTCCCAAATGCCATCTCATCTGCAAAACAGCCTCTAATCGCTTTGCCCATAGTTAGAAATATGAACACAGTACCGGGGCACCTATTAATACTATGTATTAGAATTTATCTATTTACACACCTCCATTTCTGTATTTATTCAACATGTAAATACTGAGCATGAGGCATGAGTCGGTGAGCTCTTCGAGGACTTGGCCTGGGTCTGCGATTCCTAACGATAGTCTCTCTTTGGTGCATGAGAAAAGCCCAGGATTCGGATATTCAGGAATGGCTATGATTATTTTATAGTAGAGGAATGACATGTTAGTATTTAAGAAACGTAGGGAAGACAGCACAATTTGTTTTTTAATTGATTACTCTGTCAGGAAGTCCTTATCCAATCGAATCTGAATCACATCTTTCATAATTCAAGCCTCCTCTCCACGCTCTTGCTTTGGAATTACAAAATGTTGCTCTTCATCGTTTTTCATATGTTTGAAAATTATTCTAAAATTTTCTCTGCTAGTCCCAACTTCCAAAAACACGTGCTGTTACGAATCTCAGTGAACTTCATTCGTCTCGTGGAGGCCGGTGTTCGAGGCTAGGTCTCTTTTTAAACTATTTTCTCCTGTGGACTGTCAAAGGTCTTTGCTTTACCTCACAGTAGTGGGGCCGCAAGCTTCCTAGATACGGTGAAGGCACAGCCATGGCTAGAGGAAGCTTTCCAGAGCTAAGAAGAGTGTACACCACTGCTTCAAAGGTCCTTTAGCTGGTGTGCAACATTCCTGATGTGCCTCAACGAGGACCCGTCTTCTTGTCTTGCCCACCTGTGTCCGTGCTTTCCCTCCCTTCCATTTGTGCACGTGACTCTATGGCTCTCCATGGTGACCATGTTTCCCCACGCTCCTAATACTCAAGGAGTTCGAGGTTGGTTTCCCAAGGAACTGTCTTCCAGTACTATTTGGGGGGCTGGTCACAAACTACTTGTCCTAAGTCCCAAGTATAATGTCAAGTGAACCTGGCAAAAGATTTTCAGGAACTAACTATTCCACATCTGAGTGGACTGTTGGCTGACACGAGTCCCCCTCCCAAACGCATATACTGAAGTCCTTCTCACCAGTAAGTCAGGATGTGACCTGAGTTGGTGTTGCGGATATAATTATGGAAGATGAGGTCAAACTGGAGTAGAGTGGGCCTCTACTCCAATCTAGTGACCTTATAAAAAAAGGAACATTGGGGGACAAACATTCCAACAGAGAGAATGCCATGTGACAATGTGAGTAAAGGTGCCGTACAAGAAACTACCTGAAGCTAGGAGAGAGGCCTGAAACAGACCTTTCCCTAGTGCCTTCCCATTAAACATGACCCTGTCGACACCTTGATCTCACACGCCCAGTCTCCAGAATTGTGAGAGGAACGATGTAAGTAGACTATTGTTTATTCACATATTACAGATAAGTTAAGCTTTGGCAAGATCAGCAATCTGATAAACACACAAGTGTAACAGTACAGACATATGAATCCAGCTCTCTTCGACTCTGAAGTCATACCAGGATTTTCCTTCTGGGGAAAGTAAAGTAAGCCTCACAATAGGTTACCAAAGGAAGCTGGCTACTGTCATTTTCTTGAAGGCTTAGAAACCGGCACATGGTATATTTATGGATAGGTCAGGCATGGTTTTACGTGAAGTCAGGAGCATGCACAATATAATCTCTCCAAGTTCCTTTTAGGATATATGATTTTATGATCACAGAACAGTCTTTCTGAATTGAGGAAGAAAGAGCCTTGTGCTTCAGGAGTTTTACCCAGGTAGTCCTCATTTGAAACGTTTGGCTCTCTAGATTAAGGGACAACCAAGCTGGTCCCTAATAATTGCTGGCTTTGGATTAGTAATCCATGTCCCATGCCACACCTGTTTCTCTTCCATGTCCTGGCTCCCTGAGTGAATTCAGATCCATTGGAAACAGGGAGCTTACTATCTTGACATGCTTTCTTTAACCTTATTTCACCCTTCTAGTCACCTCTAGCAGGCTAGGCAATAAAACTTTTATTCTCTTAATAACATAATGCCTACCTAATATCTACCCAATCTCTTGGGCCCTGAGATTGTAGATTTAAATCGCCAGGAGTAACAGATCACACAGGAACCAGCCATCACAGTTAAAGGCAATGTACAAGAAAACTACAGATCAAGGAAAGGTGATGAAACTTAAAAGGATAGAAACAAAACTTAGCAGGCAAGTTATGTCCTCATAAAGACATGAGTCCTTCCCGCTTGGAAAGTAGATGTCTTCGGCCAGAATCAGACGAAGTACACTGTCAGTGCCATATTATGGGCAAGCTAATCACCATTCACTGGCAATCATTTCTGCAGTTGCTCTTTACTTTTAATAATATCTTTAATTTACCTTTATAATTTTACCTAATTATTGAGACAGTAAGTTTATGTTTACTTTGGATTCCCGAGTTGAAATGATTCAAAACTACTTTTTAGAACAAAAAATGGCCCTTGATAAAGATGCCATTTTGTCCTGAAAAGGTTAAAATGCTGACGAAGTTTTACACTGTGAGGAAAAAAAAGGTTTGGTTGCCACTGTTGTGGCTTTTACTTCTTTTCTTTCTGTTTTCTTTTTAAAAGACTTTTACTAAAACAGAGCTAACATACGATATTATATTAGTTTCAGGTGTACACCATCTTTATTCAACATGTATATACCTAAAGAAGTGATCACCGTAAGTCCAGCAACCATCTGACTTTACATTTTAATTTAAACACAATTGTGAGGGGTGTAAATGTCTAACTAGTACATTGTTTTGTACACCTGAAACTAATAAAAACAAAAACAAAAATTTAAGCAACCTCGACTTTCTAAACCAATTAAAATACAATAGATATCAATTAACAACAACAACAAAAAGAGTAGCTTTTACTATTTCTTAACAGGATTTCTACTTGAAGGAGCTCAGAGTCTAATGAACAAGCAACAGCCAATTAACTCGTGGTTTAACCATTTCACCAGGTTCTATTTTGCATTTCCACCTGGCGGGCTCTGCTTCCCTGGCTAGAACACAGCCCTTCCGCTTTGAAATTGACAAGAGAGTCCCAGCATGGCTCCCAAGCAATTTCCTGACACCCTCATGGTCTGGCTATTTAACACAAACAAAAAGAAACCTTTCCAAACCCAAATGCATTTTAATCAACGCTCCATACAAAGTTGATCGTATCCACATATTGACACTAATACTCAATCGCACTGGGATAACAAAGAACAGAAGCCACTTATCTTTAAGATTAAACAAAAGTCTGCCTCCCCTCTATCCGACTTCACAAGTCCTCAATTATAAAGAAAGAAAGGGGGAAAATGCACCAGCTGACACTGTGCCAAACATACTTGGGAAGAGAGAGAGAGAGGTAATTCTTGAAGCCCATATGGGGAAGGCTGATTAAAATCAGGGGCTTCTTCGCATTTCTTTGAAAACACAAAAGCAAACTCTGGTGTCAGCCCTGCATCTTTCAGCTCAGGCTGCAGCTTTGAGTGGTGGTGGTGGTGATCGAGCGGCCTTGCTGCTGTTTCTGCAGTCTGTGCAAGCAGAGCCTGATGGAATGATGTGTCAGTGATTCTGTTCTTGCTTTTCTGATGGGTCCCTGAGGGTGCTTCTGAGTAATTGTGCCTCAGCTCCCACAGCTCTGATGGGGCGTTCCTCCCTTCCTCCTTCTCATGACTTAACCTCACCATGAGAACGGGGCCTGGCCTCATCAAGGGTGGGTAGCTGGTGTGCAGGCCCCTGCCCTGTTCTGGGCTCCTCCAAGGCATGTTTTCCTGTAGCTTGTTCTTTCATCTGGGTATGGGTGTAAACAGTGGCTAGACACAGATAAAATGGTGTTTCTAAATAGAAGAATGTGCTACCCAGGAGGCATAACCAGTATTTAATTTGCTGCCTGTGTTCGATAGACTGTGAGCTCCTCAAGGGCAGGGACCACGTCTCATTTGTCTTTGTACCCTCAGTGACTAACACACATTCATTTGTTCATTCATTTATTCAACGAATATTTACTGAGAGCGGAGGTACAATATGAGAAAGGCACAGGCTTTGACAAAGAATTAGACATTTCTTTTGCCCCACAGGCTGGACTGCTATGGAATAAATATGCTTTCGAATATATTGCAAGATACACAAATACACACTCAAAATCAATCATACAAAAGCTGAGCTATCTTGCTCATAGACTCATTGAATGTCAGAGATGAATGGGACCTGGTTTTATAGATAAGAAAGTCAACTCTCAGAAAGAGCTGACCAATCCTTGAACTTGTGTGCTTTTCACCTTGGGCAAGGTGGTCCATGGGAGATAAAGTACTTCAGGTAGAAATTTCCATTGCTCTCTGTATCCTTGCAGCACTCACAACCTAATTTTGCCAAATATATATATTTAATTTCTAAATTTCACATAATTCAAAGGTCTCCAGAGCATGGTTTAAATAAGAATCATGAACCCAAATTCCTACAGGAGGTTGGATGTAAAATAATTTAAGTAAGTAAAGCCAGGAGGCACAGTGCTGGTCAGAATAAACTGGAAACATATGCTCTTATTTCAGATACTGACAGCACATTTGAGGCTTAAAGGAACAATTCTTATTTTCTTATGCTTCTGTGGGTTAGGAATTCATCAAGGGCTCAGATGACTGGTTCATCTCTTACCCATGTGATGACTCCTCATGGGGATGATGGAGGATCCATTTCCAAGATGGCTTCCTCTGTCACGTTGAGACAGGTTAGTTAGCATATTGCTAGGTAGACAGGGGGGTCCCTGGTGGAATAAACAACCATATCCTGAAACTCCAGGTTCTGGAATGTCTCCTTCACTCCAGGACAAAGATATGAGAACGTGCCTTGAAGTTAATAAATTATCTCAAATTCCTTCTGGCCGGACAAAGGAGCAGATCTGATAGATATTTCGTTAATCCCTTCAGGATGGGCAAACAGGACACACCTGACAGATGAACTCAGTTAGAAGGTTCCAGCCCCCTCCCCCAAACAGGCAAGGGAAGGTATAAAAATAAGAGCTTTTGCCTCAGTTACTGGGCTTCCCAGTTTCAGGTACCCCCTCCGGAGCTCTGACTCTTTGCTTTCATAAACTATCCTCTTTTGAAAACTCTTTGCCTCTCCTGAGTCTGTGTTTCCATTCTTCGGTCTCACGAGACACGATCTTGGCCCACACCTGCAAACTGTCGACAGATTCAACATCATTTATTTCAAGGAGTGTGGTGCCCCCATGTTCCACGACCTTCTGCCTTTCACCACATGGTGTCTCTTCTTCTAGGAACTCTTCATGAGTCTTGAGCTTCTCACAGCATGGTGGGGTCAGGGCCGTTGCACTTGGTATATATGACGGCTCTTTTCCTGAAGAGGTGTCCTAAGAGCCAGGAAGTGGACGCTGCCAGTTTCTTAAGGCTTGGGACCAGAAATTGATATAGCAGCACCCCCGCCATATTTTACTGGCCAGAGCAGTCACTGGGCCTTCTCAGATTCAAGGGGAGGGTACCTAGACCCCACTTCTCAATAGGAGGAGTACTAAAGAATTTACAAACATCTTTCATGTGCCATAGTCTGTTCCAGAGAGCAGCTTACAATGTTCGAGGTTGCTGCATTGTGAGACTGTGGCCCACTGTACAATGCTGTGAAAATTTTAAAACAGAAGACGAAGTTTTCTATTTAAAAATGGTAAATCTCCTGATTCTTAAATATTGACAACTAATTCAAGTTTTCTGAAAAACTCGTGTTCCAGGCAGGCACATTTGCAAATACTGCCCGTGCCCACCTTTGCTTTAAGCACTCCATCAAATTCTTATAGAGACGTTTTAAGAAAATGCTGACATGTATTTGGAAATATTTGCTGACAACTGAAAATAAAGATCTCAAGAGCTTTTCAACTTGTTTGACAATAGATTTTTATGGAAACACACCACTAGGTAAATACGGGGTCTTATTACCACTAGGAAAAGGAGGGATCTATGTAACTATCATGACCCACATGAAAAACTGAATGTCTCCTGTTCTGAGAATTCCCTTCTCCCATTTCTATGCAGGCCAAATCACAGCTTGATGAAAAGTATAGTGATTTTCATTTCCTGTTGAATTTGATGGAGAACTGGAAATATAAGACGATGACGGAGGTACTGGCTGAGTGCCGCAGAGGAAAGAGAAACAAAGAGATGTCCAGAAAGTAAATAAGAAGTCACTGATACAAACAGTCCCAACTCCACATTAGGACTTCTTAAACTTTAGTGATCAAATCACCTTCCGACTCTGAACTCTGGAATGTCCCAAGACAACATTTTGAATCAATAAACTAGATAATTCGGATGTTGGTGGCTCCTGTTAGTAACTCAATTACAGGAACAGGTTTTTTTTGTTTTTTTTTAAACTCTTTTTTATTAGTTTCAGGTGTACAAGACAATGTAATAGTAAGAGAAAAAAATAAACCTGTGGGATTATTATCAAACTAAAACTTTTTTTTTCACAGCAAAGGAAACCATCAATAAAACAAAAAGGGATCCTACTGAATGGGAGAAGGTATTTGTCAATGATATATCCCATCAGAGACAGCTTTTTGAAAGCAAAACTGGGCCCAGCTATCGTACGAATCATGCCTCGTTTTATGAGAAGATTATGGCTGTTGTAGTGATGGAGCTAAGAGAACAATGTATATGGTGGGCTGCATTTCCCTGAGTCAGTGAGGAAAACGTGCTAGGAGTAGGAAATAGTGTTTCTAATGATAATTTTGCATTAATTAGCTCGTACAGCTCAGGGAAATCATTTCCGCTCTTATGGCTTCAGTTTCCTTTTCTGTAAGACGAGGAGGCTTGGCCTGAGGTCCAACAATGGCAAGTGGAACGGCTTACATCCTGCACCCAAGGTGAACCCGGCTCCCCCCAAGGCGCCATACTTTCTGCTAAGCCCTGGCCTGGGTTCACAGTTCTCTTTTACCCAGCCACTTCCAACACGCTGGAGTTAACACATGGTCGGAACCAACTTTTGAGCCCCGGAAGAGGATCTCTGTGGTCGCTTCCTGCTTTTGTGGATGTTTTATGGTTCTGACGGTAAAGTCAGGGGAGAGGAGAATATAAGTTTTGGAAGAGGGAAAATAGTTTCCCACCTGCAATCTCAGATGGGTGGGGGTGCCAAACAGTCTGCCAGCCAATCCAAAGCCTGTCCTGGTTATCAAGCTGATGGAGGTCTTGATGTAGTTTCCTCTAGCAAATCCTAGCAGTTAAACCCCAGGACAATCAGCGGGAGGGGCAGGGCGGGGCCTGCACATGTAGGAAGGTGGGCGTGCTTGCCTCCTTACATTTTGCACCACGCCCCTCACTTGCCTCACCTCACTTGCCACATTGTACTGGGGCAATGGAGTTGCAAGCTTGCTGCGAATTTGTCGTCTTTACTACAAACCCCTTGGCTGGAGTGGGAGTAGGTCGTGTAGAAGGGGAAAGAAATGCAGACAGGTCAGGCCAAACTAGGCCAGAATGTCCACGGATCTGACTGACTGAAGGGCATTTAATGTAAAGGGCAAATGCTTTGGATCTGTACTGGGTTAGCCGTGCAGCTTTGTCAAGCTCCTTAACAGCTTTAAGTCTCAGTTTTCCAATCTACAAAATGGGAATAAGAATGTCTTCTTGGAAGGGATGTTGTGAAGAGGAAGAATGTACATAAGGCATCTGGCACATGGTATTCAGCCATTACATGGAAATTCTTTCCTTCTTTCCAGCCTCCCATCTGCCTTGAGTGACTTCCAGGGAACAAAAGAATCCAGGGACAGCATCCTTCATGCCAAAAATGGATGGGGAAATCCACATCCTTGTACAGAGGAAGCCCTGTAGGTCTTCACACACATTGTTGGTGTTCTGACTCACACATGCTTTCTCTTTCAACTCCTCCCATCCTGCTCAGCTTGCCCAAATGTGGGAAGGTTTACAGTACAATGCCAGGAACTCGCCCACCAGGAAAAATCTCCTAGTGCTGTTCTGAGGCCAAAGTTCCAGGGGGGAAAAAAGTTACAAACTCTTGTGTCATCTGCTTGCTTAATAAGAATTACAGCTATCATTTATTTAAGTGATTAGTACATGCTTGGCCCATTGCTAGGCACTTATAAACAATATCTAAGTAGCCTTTTTCAATACTGTAAGAGGCAAATATAAGTGTTCCCAGTTTACAGATGAGGAGATAGAGCCTAATATGGCTCGTAAACTGTAGAAATGGGATAGGAACTTGATCTTCCTGAGTTCTTAACCGCTTTTACTATTGAACATTCCATCACTCGGGAAACATACACAAAAAAATCCCACAAGAAGAGTTCATCGCTCTCAGGGAGTTTAGAGATACTAGATACAGCAGCAGTAGCATGTGTGAAAGAATAGTATAACATGGTGTGTAGCAGCTCAACCAGACAGTAAGCTCCTTGGGGGCAGGGATGTTGTTTCTTTTTATATACATCTCACTATTTTCCAGTGCAGTTACCTAGTAGGAGCTCAATCATCGTGTGTTGGATGGATAAGCAAATATAATGACAAATGCTAAGGTGTGTGCTTCAGACAGAGACATTGGTGGGAACTCCAGGTCCAGGGAGACCCATCAGGGTACAATGAAGAACGCCGGAGTGGGGCATGAGCTGGGATTTGGAGAGGTCAAAAGAGCACAGAGGGCAGAAGACACACATCAGGGGAAGCGTGACGCAGCGTAAGCACGAGGGACTGAGACAGAGAGCAGAATTAGAGAAGTATCTGTCCACTAGTCAGCTTAGCCAGGAGCCAGCGGAAGCAAACAAAAACTGGCAGGGTCTTGGTGTAGACTGGCCGTTGATCTGGAAACAGGTCAACAAGGGCAATGAGAGCAAGGTCAAAGGAAAACAGGTCAAGCTGGTCTAGACAGTCCCATGGGGAAGTAAACTGGAGCAGGCTGGATCACAGGAAGCACAGTTCCCCACCCATGGCAGAGGATATGCAAATATAACTTTTGGCGGCTGTGAAACACATAAAAGGAGGATAAGTCAGCCATGAAGAATGTGGAGTAGGAGGCAGACTGGGAGGGGACTTGGAACAACACGCGCTGGGGCTGATCACCCTCTCCATTTGGGTTTCCATGCACCATAGCAGCCTACCTGTGCTCAGGAGACTTGGGGTGCCTCTGTTTATTCAGTCAAATGAACTCAGAGAAGTCACATTTACTAAGGCTTAGCCAGGAGGCTCAAAAAGCCACAAAGTCCCTTGAGTAGGGCTGACTCACTTGCTATTATTAAAAATTTCATATGTACATATAACTTATTTTCCTATAAAGAATAATATAGTGTTATATAAATGTATATACATAATTTTATTCTAGGCTAAAGCGCTAAGTCTAAAAGAAATCGAAGAACATAAAAGATGGCTGTAGCTAGAGGCTGCCGGTTCCATCCTTACCATTTCCACCCAACTGTTCTAAAAGAATGAGGACGTTATTCCAGGGACTTCTGCTCTGTCAGTGTATATTTAATCTCTATCCCGGCCAGAAGGAAAATTTGTACTTGGTAATGACCTTGACGTGGGCTTTCCACTCGAAGGCCCACAGTGCTGATGTGGAGGGATCTCTGCCTGTAACCTGTGGGATTGAACAGGTAGGTTACCGTTGCTCACACTGGATGCTGCAGAACCCCAGCGACCCATGAGATGTGAAAAGGCATTGTGAACAAAAGGACTCGGGGGATGATGGGGGTCCCTAAGAACACCCCCAGGTGTGGTGATCTATTAGGTGGACCAACAGGATTTGGAGTAGAGCTGTCCTCACGGCTAAGATGTATCCCAGAAAATGGATACGGAGCAAGATCAGCAATGGGAAGAGGCACGTGGTATGACGTCCGTAGGAAACCAGGCACAAGCTTCCAAAAGAGCACACAGGATGCATTTAATTCCTCCAGCAATGAGTAGTGACAATACGTATGAGATGTTGTCTACCACGGACGCTCATCAGAGACTCACTGCTCAGGGATTTTTATTTGGGACCAATCACATAGGCATGTTCCCCCACTCCAACTCCCAGAAGGAAAGCAGGTATTCAGTATAAATGCCTTTGTTTGCACAGGTGAGGCATATGTGCCATTCTGACCAAGGAGTGGTCGGAACCCTCCTAAAATCCAAATGTCAGATGCTTGCAGGGACCAACCTCGCAAGCAGGACCTTCTAAGAAAAGCTGTCTCAGGTCTGCTGTGTCAACTTTTTCTATACAATGATCTAATCGGTCCAACAAGTCCCATATACCATGGCCGCTTTTTGGAGATGAACAATGCATGTGAGCATATTAAAGGCTTTGAGAAGTACTGCAATATAAAAGACTGTTTTTGTTTCTTGTTTTTTTTGTTTTTTAAAAAAACATTTCCCAAACTAATTTGATTATCTTTTTTTATATGGAATACTTATTACATCCTTTTGGATTCTGGCGTTCTGCAGAATACCATTTGGGAAACTCTGAACTAAACGTATGAACTTGCATCACTTCTCTGGCCTCCGCTTTCATCTTTTATTAAATATACTAATAACCACAGCTAGGTCCTTCTATTGCTCTTACCATGTTAGGGGTGTTATACACAATAACTCATTTAGTCAAGAAGACGTTGGAGTAGGTCACTGCTAAGCATGCAAAGCAGCACAGCAGGTGGTTCCCAGTGCAGACACCGCATTAGAGCGCCTGAGCTAGTTCCCTGGCTTTGCCAGTGATCAACTCTATGACAATTTTCTTAACCATGGTGTGCCTCAGTTTCCTCATCTGAAAAATGAGAGAACAGTGCTTAATACAAGGAAGTGTCACCAATGTGCTTGTTGAATTTTCTTTTTTTAAGTAAATGACGTTCCTTCCAGCTCCAACAGATTAGATCCTTTGCTCTACTCCATGAATCACAGTGAGGCACAAAGAATACTCTCGTGGCTTCAGAGCCACTGGGGTGGGATGGTTGGGGAGGGTGGCCTGAGGGAGCCAGAACAGCCCCAGGTGTTTACTCCAGGTCTCTGGAAGCCTTGACACCCAACGCCAGTCAAAACCAGAGCCCAACTCCAGAAAATAAATGCAGACATCATCGGCCAAGGGGCACTATTAACTTCTGGGGAAGTCTATAGGACCGAGGCCAACAACAGAAGCGACCTGCTTTTGACTAGAAATAGAGCAAGACTCTAAACAGCCTTCAAAGAAACCTGTCATTTTTACCCATATACTTGGAGAAAGGCACGTCACAAGAAAATCCCCTCTGAATCCTCTGAATCAAGACTCATGCAGATCTACGTGGTAGAACAAAGAACAGGGAAAGATGCCAAATTGAAAAATGACAAACTGCCACCAGGAAAAAGCCAATTTTTAATATGCCTTTGCACTTTTTCTTTATCCCTCCTCGAGCTATCTCCAGTTGAGGAATGTTCTATATAACTGAGTAATCCTTCATCGAGATATATTCCTCATACTCAGCAATGTCAGCGCGTTAAATGAAGGACAGTGATATATTTGGTAGTGTGTTGATAGATGCGGGTAGGTGTAAAAGGTGTGTGTGTGTGTGTAAGACCCCTCAATGCATGAGGGTGTGCTAAAACAGTTGCTTGAATGAAGAATTTTGAAAGGCTTTGGTGAAAAAATTTGGTTGACATCTCCTTGAGACAATCCTACGTTTGTCATAGCCATAATATTCTTACAAATAATTCCTTGTGGCCATGTTCCTACGATTCATCTCTTTTTTGAAGTCAGGATCTAGAACATTCCATATACTTTCAGAGTGCCGTGTCTATCTATCCCTAACTCACAGTGGCTTGGTGCCTGGCACACGGTATATGCTCAATAAACGTGGGCTGAATAAATGAACTCATTTGTCCACAGATCCTTCTGCTTTAAATATCCAACATTTGCCTCCTTAGCTAGCAACATCTGATGTGTTAAAGTCCCTTTCCTCTCTGATTCCTGCCGGATGGGTTCTCCAAGTACATCGCACTTTGTGGATAATAATAAGAGTTACCTTTGTGGGAGCTGTTTCAGGCGCTGCTCCAGGACGTTTGCATTTATGAACTCTTTTACTCCCCACAATCATCTATAAGGCAGGTCTATTTAACCTCTTTACTTTTAGAGGTGCAGGGCAATGATGCCCAGAGAAGAACTTGCCTAATGTTCCACAGCTAGGAAGTAGCAGATGCCTTTTTTCCAGCTGCCTCAGTATCACAGTATTTACCACCTCATGTTGTGGCTTATTATGGTCTAACCATTCATTGGCCCATGTCAGTGCTAGCCTGGGGGCTACCTGTAGTAGGGCAGAGGTGTTCCTCATGTAATTCCTCAATCAAAAGCACAAGGTGAACGATCCATGACACCACCACTCAAACACTGAAAAAAACAAAACCAAGGGTTTTGTGGTCAGACAGATCTGAGTGGAGCTCCAGTCTCTCCCAAACCTAACCATGTCACCTTGGCCGTGTCAGTTCATTCTCTCAGAACCTTGGTTTCCTCTCTGTAAAGTAGGACTTACAGAACCTACCTGTGGGGTTTGTTGGGAGAATTAAATCAGTTAAAGAACATGAAGTGCTTATTCAAGTACCTAGCATGGAGCTTAGTTAATACTCATACTCATTTAAAGAAGGTTCATTTGATAACCATACTGCCTTAGATTTGCCTGAGGCTCAGGGGGTGTTCTATAAATGTCTAATACATGAATGGGTACATATATGTCTCAATTTGGGGATCCAGTGCAGCGAGACCCACACAGAAAGGCTAATTGTATTTTGATTGCCTCAAAACAGACCTTGTTTCCAGGATGCAAGCTTCATCAAATATACGTAGGTTGGGGTCTAGACCATAGTGTAGTAGATTCTTAAATGTGGTACTAAAATATTCATATTCATTATGGGAAGCCTGTCTGCCTCTTACTGACTAGTCCTTCCTTGTTTCACTTTTCTTGGTGTTATTCCTAGTTTGATATTTTACTTCAATTCTTTTGATCACAGCCTATCATCTCCCTGACATAACTCTATAACAATTTCTTAAATCAAGAACACAAAACAACACAAAACTGCTCTTTCTTGCCATGTTGGAAAGAAGTCTTCAAAACTCCCCTTTTCCACAACTCTATCTTTATGGACTACATACATGCTTATTCCTCTAAATACTAATACAACAAATGTTAATTTGGTAAATTTATATCTCTGTCCTGGACAAAGTACAATTTAGGCATCAACTACATATCAACTCTGGCCAATACCTTCTAGGGTGTCTGACTGCCTCACAATGACCACAAGGGTTGTCTCTGGCAGCAAGGAAAATACATTACAACCCTGACTCTGCATGTTGTTGATTAGACCATAGCTGGGCCAATCCGAGTTCCTGTCCAGGGAATATGGAATCAGGATGAGTATGGAACAGAAAGATGAGAAATTGAAAAAGCTTGAGAGAGGTCTGAGACTCTAGACCTAGGTAGTAAACGTGAAAGGGGTGAGAAGTCCTCGGCTATTCTGTGACTTGAGTCCCAGAGATGGAGTTTATAGGGAATGAAGTAGATAACAGAGAAAGGAGAAATAAAAGAAAGAGAGAGTAGCTATTGTGTGGATTCTTATTGTTCCAATTCACGGTTTTTCTTCTTCCTGAGGTCCTGCTGTCTCTCTGCTCTGAAGCCCTGTTGAAAACTTCTGTTTGTGTATTAGGAATACCCCACCAAGCTCCGTTGTTTTCCTGAGGCTACTTTCAGATTTCTGTTCTGTAGAATCACAAGAATCCTCTTACCTAATGGCAAAACTATGATTGCAATTAGGGTTATCAACAATGTTCTTATATGCATTCAACACTGTGTACATTTATAAATTGCTTATTATTAGTAGTATCCCCTACAAGCAAGGACTAGAGTAATGCTACTGAAGCAGTCACCCAACAACTAATAATTGCACAGCAACTGGAGGTTAAAATGCAAGCCAGGGAGAGGGAGTAGATTTACTGAAACGATCACTAACACGAGAAGTCATCAAATCGCGGGCAATGATTCCATGTCTACAAGAGTCAGTCAGGCCAGATGATTGTACATCAGTAAGACAGTAGGGGAAAATGCTTTTCTATCAGGAAAGAACAAAACAATGAAACAGATGGATTGCTGTTTTTAAGAGGAGGATTACAAGAGTACAAGAAACCGGCCATGCTCAAGTAGTTAAAAAAAATGGCTACCATCTCCATGGTTCCTAAGAAATGTGCTTCATTCTTACAGATGCCAATAAAGCATTACACAACTGTCAGTTTAATAATGGAAGTGCCACCAGAGATTCATATGTAACAGAGACCAAATGTAATAGACAATGGGGAAAGGTGGTTGGTGGGGATCTTGAATTAACGAACCGTGTTTGAGAAAATGATTGAGGCAATAAAAAGATCAATAGGAAACCAGGCCATTCTCCAGGACCTAAAGGTTTCTCAGTACAATATTTTAAAAGAAGAGCATTTTATTGACTCATCTCCTTTTTAATGCACTAAGAAGTATAGCTCAGGTGCCTGTCACCTCTGCAGAAATGGGTACACAATGGGACTTAAGCTACTGTCCAGCTAGTGGAGGATCAGTAAAAAGGAACTTGGTCTACTCAATATAGCCCTACAGATACATCAACAACAGAAACATTGTTTCTGATTAGAAAAATACAGTAATTTGTTGCTTTGGACAAGGTAGAAAACCCAGGAGAGAGACAAGAAGAAAATAAAAAGCACCTTTAAACCACCATCTATGAATATCACCGTTAATTTTGTTGTGTGTCTCTTCAGTTTTCTTCTTTTTTTGGTCTGTGAGTGTGATAACATATACTTTTATTTTACTGTATATGCACCACTTAAAAATAACATTTTGATCCTCCTACATATACTGTTTTCATATTCCTCTTTTCACTTAATATCTAGCAAGGATTTTCTCTTGTTATTGCATATACTTTCAATGCCATACCACATTCAACTGTACGATTTTGTCATAATTTAACCAACATACTATGTATTTATATGGTTTCTATTTTCCTATTTGCTATGGACTAAATGTTGATGTCTTCCCCAAATTCATATGCTGAAGCCCTTATCCCTCATGTGTTGGTATTAGGAGGTGGAGCCCCTGGGAGGTAATTATGTCATATGGGTGGAGCCCTTGTGATGGGATTAGTTCCTTTATAAGAGAAGATAAGAGAGTCTGCTTTCTCTCTCTCTCCCATGTGAGGACACAAGGAGGAGGTAACCTTCTGCCTACCAGGATGAGAGTTTTCATCAGGAACCAAAATCAGCTGGGCGCTTGATACTGACCTTTCCAGCCTCTAGAACTGTGAAAAATAAATTGGTTGTTCAAGCCACCCAGACTCTGGTATTTTCGTTCTAGTAGCCTGAACTAAGGCACTATTTTTTGAAACACATATATAAAAAAAAAAAGACAGGTATTTATTTCCACTTCCTTTCCCTGCCACTTCCCCATGATCCAGTCCTACCCCTCTGTCCAGTTCTGCTAAGGGAGGCCGGCCCTTGATCACTGCATGACTGCGATCCCTGGCCATCTAGCTTCTGTTTGTATTTACCTGGTGAGAGGCTGCAGTGGGAGGCAGTAGGCAAGAGGTTTGGCGATTCTTCTCTTGTTCTCTCTCTGCTTGGACCCAGTGGATCTTGCCCTGGCTACACTGTCCGATATGTTTCCTCCACTCCGCTGATCCTTCTTCCATGGTGCCCACTCTCCAGACTCTGTTAACACAGTCCCCCCACTTCATTCCCTGAGGTTTCTGCTTTGGTTTGTCCCTGGGTGACTCAACAACCCCTGTGGCTTCTTTTAATCTCTGCTAAGTAATGGTTTCCTCAAATTATCTTTAGGTTCCCGTCTGATGTGCATTGAACGTGCCAATGAACAACTTGTACATTTCATGGTTTAACTCTGAAAATCATTTATTTATAAAAAGCATAGCAAGGTCAACAGTGTGTAACTCCTATTCCAAATAACGGGAGGATTAATGCAGGTAAAATTCCAAACAACAGGAGGCTTAATACGTAGAGGAATGGTCTAGATTCTAGGAATTTCTTCCCTGACATTTTCTGAAAGATTCACTCATCAGATTTCTCTCAATTCCATTCCCTCCATGAGGGTCATAAACCACATACTTTCTCTTTCCTTGCAGCCTCTGCTCATGCTGTCACCGAAGATGGACTGGTCCTTTACTTTCCTCCCTATATCTAAGCTCAAGCCGAAGTCCACTTCCTTCCTGGATTCTTGGAGCCTACAACCACCACTCTTTAGGCTTATTGGAGCTCTGCTGTGCAATATAGCTGTCAGGAGCCACATATGGCCACTGAAATTAAAATTAAATTATACATTCCGTCCCTCAGTTGCACCAAGTATTCAGTAGGCACATGTGTTCAGGAGACTGTACAGAACAGTGCAGATCTAGAACATTTCCAGAATTTCACAAAGTTATACTGGGCACAGCTATTCCAGAGCACTTAATTATGCATGAGTCCACTGAGCGTTGAATCATAAACCCTTTCGTAATTTTCTCCAGTGGCAGAGTCAAGGTATAACCAGGAAGGCTCTGTACTCTTCATTCTGAGTGTCCTGACAGTGCTGGGCACACAGGAGGCACGTAGCAAGTACACTTGATGAGAAATGAGCAGGACTGTTTGTCAGTCGAACATTAAGACACAAGGAATTATTAATAATTGAAGCAAGGGTGTAGTGAGAGGACAGACAGGACAATTTGGAGGGAGTGGAGGTTGGGATTCTTCTAATCCCCACAATAATAAAGACAAAAAACTCTGTGCCCTATAAAACATCCTCATGTATTCATAGAAACTCTACCTAAAACATTAGGGATGATTCTTTAACAAGCTCTATATCTTGATCCAATGACATCATCAAAAGGACCCAAAGGCACAGCTATATACAGAAGGTTCTATAGTATCCTCTAGACTTGTTCACAGACAATGTCGTTAGGTATTGGTACACTTTTGACTGTGATTCTGGTTGACAAAGAAACTGGCCTGTGTCAGAAGCAATTTCATGCAAGTGATAAAGCTATATGTCTTAGACAGTGCCCTCTCTCATCTCGCTGGCTTGAGATGATTGCAGAATTTTAACAAAAATTCAGTATTTGACTTACTGGAATAGCCTCATAAAATATATATTTCAGTCTCACACTAATCTTTGGAAAGAATGTGTTCTTAGAGGTAGGTCCGCTTTCTTGGTTACCATTTATTCAGATCTGTGCTAATATAATAAATCTCTCTTTTAACCCTCAGAGCCATGCTGTGAACGAGATATTTTTGCTCTCTTTTTACAGTAGAAATAAAAACTTACTTTCGGACAGGATGTGTAATTTGCCTAAGGTTAAGTAGGTAGTGAGAGACAGAGCTGGGAAAACGCCTTAGACTCTTTCACTCTGAAGATCGTGCTTTGGGTCACTCTGTGATAATTTACGCTAATACTGACAAAACTAATGCCGGATGAGGCGCTGGCCTGTAGTGTCACCTGGGATGAGTAGCTGGCCTATAGGGCATGCTGGGTAATGCTGGGATGAGAAGCTGACCAGGGCAGGGCATGGCATATAATGTCACCATGCTCTCTCTCCTCGGGACAGCTTCTTGTCCCACTCAAGTCCTTTTCTGATATTCAGTTGAACAAACCTTCATCAGAAGAGACTCGTAATATGCAGATACTGATAGGCAGCTCAGTGATGGCAACGCACACAGGCTCTTTGAGCCTGCCCCTCTAGCTCTCTTATTTGACATAAAACACGATTAATGTGAGTAAAGGTCAGGAATGCTTAGTGGTCAAGCGGCTGGACTCTCCCCACCCCCCATGGCATTCATATATTCTGGTAATTCCTAAATTTACATGTTCAGCGCCAATCCCCACAGTACTCCGTACTCAAGACACCTCACTGCTTTTTCTCAGTGATTCAAAGGGACCTCAAACTTAACATGTTACAACTGACCTCTTCATTTCCTAGTCAAGCCTCTGCCTCACGCTCCCCTTTCTAAGCTACCCCTTCTATGCTCCCCCTTAGCTCAGGCTCCTTCATCTAAGCAGCAGCTGAGACCAGGAACCCGGAGGTACTCTTGATTCCCCCTTTCCTGGCTACATCAATCCATCATCAAGTCCGCGGATTCTACCTGCAAACAGACTTGTCTCCATTTGGCTCGGTCACCACCACCCTGGTTTTAACCATTACCAGTTCTCACTTGGAATTCTGCTGAAGTCACCATCTGGCCTGCCCAGTTCCAGCCCTGCACTCGTCCAATCCATTCGCCACAGAGCTGCCAGCATGAATTTTTAAAAACAGAAACGAGCTCTCATCACGCCTCTGCTTAAAATCCTTTAATAGCTGCTCATTTCACTGATTGAGACCCTATTCCAAATCCTTAACGTGGTTTCAAGACCCTGCAGGATCTGGTTCTTGCTGTGTCCAGGACACATGATTCTGCCTTGAGCGCTGTCGTCCAACCTGTGGTCTGTATTCAGTTTCTAGATGACTCTAAACTGTCTTGCGCCTCAGAGCTCAGCACATGGTTTCCCATCTGTTGTCTTCCTCCTCCCCTACTCTTCACCTGGCAACCCTCATTTCTACTTCTCATTACCACTTAAATGTCACTGTAATTCCCCAGTTAGAGACTCTCATTCCATTTTATATTTTTCCTTCATCACCCTTAACACGAATTTATCGTGTGTGTGTGTGTGTGTGTGTGTGTGTGTGTGTGTGTGATTTCCTCTGGGTAGGACCCCAGAAAGGGATTCAGAATAGACAGTTCCTACAGAAATACCTCCCTGTAACTAGATAAGAGTGGCCACTCTTCTAATCTCATGAAGTATCACGTACCTCTCACCATAGATTTTTCCAACAGTCAATGGCCAATTTCATGATATTCATGTTGGCTTTCATTATGGCTTTCAGATAATTCCTGATGTTCTACTTACCTTTATCCTTTGCTTCTTTGAAAGCAAATTTGAGTCTTTCTAGAAAGCAAATTTGATTCTCTATAGAACCTGAATTTTTACATCTGTAATTATATGCTTTTTGTTTGTGTGTTTGTTTCTCTGCTGCAGTTCTAACTCTCTCCCGTGCATGCCTTTTATTTCTGCCATTATAGTCAAAACTGGTCACCAGATGAGAAAATAGATGGCAGGAAGAGAGGCCAAAGCAGAATAAATATAAGCAAGGGAGCACAATTAGCTTAGGATATAAGAAAGATTGCTGATTGGCTGAACATGACCGGTGGTACACTGATGGCCATGGGCTGCAATTGTACACTGAGTGTTCTGTACCAACCCACTGGATGAGAGAGTTTGGGAGTGTTCAGAGAAGGAATAAAACACAGATTAACCCATACTATGCTGGCTATAGGTATAAAACAATTTTTCAAAAGAAAACATTAAGAAAGACATCGCCATAATGAAGCAGGGCTGCAGGGGTGGCATTACATGAGGTATGACTATATTTACAGGCATGACTTTTTCTTTAACATCCATCTCTCCTCTAGGTCCTAAAATCAATTAGGACAGGGTTGCCATTTCTACTGTGTTACCATCTGTAACTCTAGTACCTGTTTTGAAACTTGACACAAAGCAAAGATGCAATTTATTCACAGTGCAGCTAAAGTCATAGCAACAAACTTAGCGTGGTCTCTAAGAATACGGGCTTTGGAGAGAGCCTGGGTTCAAATCCTCATTCCATCACTTCTTAAATTACGTGATCTGGTTCAAGTCTCTTAAATTCTCTGTGCCTCAGTTTTTTGTTCTACCGACTAGAGATCATAGCAGCTCCCATCTCATAGGTTGTTGTTAGGATAAGATGACAATGAAGAGAGTGTTTAGAACAGTGCTGATACATAACGAACATAAAATAAATGACAGTGATTATTGCTGTTGTTGCTATTCAACCTGGCCTCATGGGAAGCCAGGTATTCTGGGTCTGTGGACCAATTCTGATATGACTTAGGGAAGCTAAACATCTAAATGTTTGGAATGCTCATTAGGCGGAAGGATCCTTGGAGGCAAAGGCTGTGTTGGGCCTCAAACAGTATCTAGCATATAATAAATGCTCAACCCATGTGTGTCCCATTGAATACTCTATGCCCTTGCAGGATTTGGGTTGGAGCTCCTGGGTAGAAGCCATTCTCCTACCTTTGGAGACACCAAATCACCTTTTCCTCTCCACCTGGGCAGTGGGATTTTAGTTCGAGTCGACACTTTCATTGGTATCAAGGGACAAACAGGCCAACTTTTTCCCCCACCTTTTCTTGCTAATCCAGGGCCTGAACAGGATAGGTTCCCGGGAGCCTAAGTAATAATTATTTCAATTATCTTTTCTGTCACAGCACTTACTATCTACCAGGAACTATTTTAAGGATGAGGAAACTCAAGTATCATTGGCAGTTCCTAACCCCGGTGCTGGGTTAACCCAAGGGACCAACTGACTTCCAGAAGAACTCTCTCTCACAATAAAAACTGTCAGGCTGTCATTATTTTAACTCTTATTATGATGCACAGAAGACAACAAAAGGATGACTTAATTAAAGATTAAAATTGTGCTATTTTATTATTTTAATTATTTTATGGAATAACTCATTAAGCTGTCAGGAGCTCAACTTGCAAGCCCTTTACACCCAGCTTCGTCTCTCGACCATTTAAAGTTAAAAAACACACACAAAACAAGTGAAGTCTAAAGCCTGCTTATACCACAGAAGGTAAAACGACAATGCATGCATGAGGGGCCCAGTTTTTTAGCACAACATCGCAGAGCTGCTCTTCGCACCCACAGGGATTTTGTCACAAAGGGTGGGTGATTAAGAAGCTCATATTTGTGGCTGTGAGATCACCAGAAAGTCTACATAAAAGTCTACTTATGCCTGGTGGGCATCAGCACCCTTTCAATAGGATGGAGAACTAACTTAACTACATTTGTTTTTTTCCCCCAAAAGAATTCAAGATAACACTGACTCCTCTCAGTATGTGTTCTGGAAGAGCAGAGTAGAATTCCTAAGAACCACTGTGTCAGTCTTCTGGAAAGGAATGTGATTCACTCATGCCAAAAAGACTTTGGTGAATCCTTGGCAGCTAGCTTACTTGTCAATTTCAAAGACTGCGGAGTTTAGCACTGAGTTCCATTATCCAGCCTGACACACAGGAGATACTCAATAAAGGTTTTGAATGAGTGAATAAGTATATTTATCCATTTTAATATCCTTACGCACCTATTATGTAATTTTAGAGACAGACCATACTCAATAGGCAATCCTTCAAAAATCTGAAGGGAAAGATGGGGTGGAATCTGAATCTTGCCCCATCTGTTACTATTGTACCATCTACTTTAAAAAGGCAAGTAAAGACACACAGATGATTAACATATTACCTTTGACACTTTCTTAAAGTCCTAAGGGATTGGGGTGGTGAGTGTCCCCCACTTTCCTGCTCTAGCACACACAAGTACACGTGCATGCATAGACACTTTCTAATACGCATTCCTATGTGCATCTAGATAACATATACACAAGAAAACAGTCATTTGCACATTTGCTGTTCACGGCTTTGTTTACATAGCACTTCCACAGGGAGAAGTAATCATTTGTGAGCCCTTTAAACTGACGGAAGAGACATTTTTCAGTTCATTCTGTAAGTAAATGCGACGAGCCCAAGTCCCTGCTAAGAAATTCAAGCCTGGAGAACTGGATAAATGAGTATAAATGAATTCATTTGACTGAATGACATTTTCATTTAATTAAAGCAGAAAATCAGCTCTAAAACCAATGACTATCCTTGACAAAGAAGCAGAAACTGGTCCTTAATTAATAAATTTCTAATAGTGCTTTTGCAGGCTGAGAGGAGTCTTTAGTGAAGAAGTACACTGGGGAGGGGAGAAGTCGGGGAGACGAGAAAGAAAGGGAGAGAGGAAGCATAATGCATATTGAAACTTCTAGGAATAGAAAGAAAATTAGAGGCCATCTATTTATGCCTTAATACATGTCAAATCCTGCCAGACCAAAATTATGATCGTAAAACTCTTTGTGCGACAACACAAATACCCAAGTCTCAGGAGAGGATCAATTTTAAAACAAAACCAAACAAATTTAGGTCAACGCCATGTGCTCTGCTATTATTTCATTGCTTCCTCCTTTCTATGGTGTGGTCTGAATTTCAGGGACACAAATGATAACAGAAAAATCAAATTCCCAATAATTAGAATTAAAGTCAAATACCCACATATATAGTTTAGAGGCAACATGAATCACGAAAACCAAACTACAAGAAAGAAGTGGGATAAACTGAAATATATACTCAGGTGCTTCTGATGTATTTTCAGGCTCTCCATACACCATCCTCATCAATATTTAATAGTTTTTAGTGCTAAACATCCATTTCATTTATCGGATAATACTTGGAAAGACTGAGCCTTCAGATGTATAAATCAAAGCCACATCACCTCTTACACAGCAGATTCTTGAAACCTTCGAGTCACTGCTAATAATTTTCTGTGCACTCATTTATGCCGAATCAATTTCAATTATATCAATTAAAATGGCAACTAGCAAAATGTCACATCATTGATCTAACAAAATTAATGATTACTCAGGATATTTGGGGAGCATCATGAAAGGCTCGCTGCTTCATTATGATGTCAAGTTGGGAGATAAACAAATTTGATTTCTTAGTGCCCCAATATCTCGGGTACCCCGGAAGCAGCTCAGAAAAACCACATACCTCCCATTCCATGAAGAATGCAACAGACAGGAAACAAGAGTCCACGTCAAGCCTCACTTCAAACAAAACACTGTCTGGAATGAACTGGCCGCAATGGACTCCCAGAATGGAAATGGCTTTGTAGTTACTCTTACTTTTTAATTATGAATCCATAAAAAATTGATAGTGCATTCACTGCTTTGAGAAGATTAAGTTGAAAATGAAATAGAGTTAGTAAATAGGAGAAAAGGGCAACAATTAAACAAGGGAAAACAGAGGATCCACTCTCTGCTGGCTATTGCGCTGGGATGTAGGAGTACAAAATAAAATCAGAAGACAACTGAAGTAGTCTATGAGCTACAAGGAGATGGAGAGACACCATGCTACCACACTTTTGTAGAGGCTCCTCCTTCTGCCCATGCCAGCCATTGCCCATCCATCCAAACTTTTATCCTTCAAGATCTAGTTCACGTGTTGTACCTTTGGCAAGTCTTCCTTTATCCCACATGTTCCCAGGAGAGGCAAAGTTCCAGTTCTGTGTTATCACTATATATTTATGTATCTCAATAATGAGATACATACACATCTTATCCTTGTTGCTAGACTGGGTACTTCTTTTTACCCCTAGTACCCACCATGGAACCTTGTGCTCATTGAATGGAAGAACAAAAGGATACTATGTAATGAATACTACATTATTAGTATGAATAAAGTGCCTAGTAATGCAGAAGAGAGGATGATGGGTTCTGCCTGAGAGAGGAAGTAAGTCTTCTCAGAAGAGGTTCTATCTCATCAAAGTTAGGTCCTTCCATGAGTTTTATGATACCATATTCCTAACAACTCTGTGAAATAGTGTTGTTAGTTTTACAACTGAGGAATCTTAATCTCTGATAAGTGACTTGCCCAAAGTTAATACAACTATAAAATGCCCAGAATGACTTTCTATGGGATGCTATAGAGTTTGGATTTTATTCTGTAGGCAATTGGGAGACATGAAATATTTTAAGGAGGAAAATGTGGTCAGAAATATATCTAAATTAACTTTGGCAATACAAGTAGGAAGTTGATTGAAGGAGAATGAGTGGGTCAGTGCAGACCAGAGAGCAAATAATAACTAGTTGGTTATTCTACTGGCCTATGAAGGAGCTAAAGAGGGATGAATTGATACAGTGGTGAGGGTGGTGATGAGGCGAGGAAAACTGGAAACCCACTTTACAAGCAGAATCCAGAGGATCTGGTAACTGATTACACATGAAGGGAAAAGAGTAATCACAGGCGACTCTGAGCTTTTATATTAAGTGATGGAATGAGTAATGGCATTATTAACCTGAAGAAGAAACACAAGGGAAGAATAGGATGGAGAAATGGCGAGAAAGACAATGGGGTTAATTGTGGATATTTTTGCAATGTCAGTGGAATATTTAGGGGTTCACATCTTCTAGGGAGATTAAAACCAGGACCTGAAGCGTTAGACAGGTCTCAGGTGTATTTGAGCATCTCTATGAAGTAGAGGATGGTTAAGGCAATAGGAGGAGATGAGATTTACCAGAGAGCACACAAAATGAGAAGAGCAAAGAGGACCCATCCCCAGGGGGGCATGAACACTTGGGGAGTCATGGGGGATGGCAGCTTGCCACCAGCCTTAGAAGGAAACATTAGAAAGAGAAGAGGGGAACTAACAGAGTCATTATCATGCTCATGAAAATAGATGATTACCAAGGAGGAAAAGCTCAGTGTAACCCAATGGCAATGCAGAAGCCAAGTATAAAGAATGGATACGTGAACACAAGATTTGTAACACCAGTGGCACAACTAAATAAAAGACATGAAGGAGATAGAACACGCAAACGGTGTAATTTCAGAGATACTAGAAAAGGCCATCGGACACACTTCATATATGCATAGAAGGGAATCTGATTGGCTCCTATTTTCTTCCCCAGGAGCTGGAAATATTATTAGGTTTTCTTTCTAGAGAAAGAGGAAGAGAGACAAAGGAAGCACTTCTCAATGACATTTGGGAAAAGTCATGTCTTATTTTCTGTACACAGATGCTAAAAAAGTTTTGTCAAATTGATGAGTAAACTGTAGACATGTTTAAACTGAACTTTGAGACAATTTACTAGAAACTATCAGGAAAGCAGAGGCCACTTAAAATGTGGTAGCTCCAGGTAGTGCTAAGTGGAACGTCTACAAAGATACAGAAATTTTTAGAAAACTGCCAATATTTTTGTGTGTATTAAAGCTAGCCTCTAGTACTGTTATTCTACTTTTATTATCTTAAGAATACTGGCTTGGCAGTTTCTCATAAAGCTAAATATATACTTATGATACAACCCAGCAATCCCACGTCTAGGTTCTTATCCAGTGATATAAAAACTGATGTTTATACAAAAACTGGCATGTGAATGCTTATTATAGTAGCTTTATTAACATTTGCCCAAGCTGGAAACCCAGCTGTCTCTCAGCTGAGGAATGGATAACACACTGTGGTATATCCATCCAATGTAATACTAAGCAATGAAAATGAATAAACTACAGCACTGATAAGTCTCAATGCACTGTAGCAAGTGAAAAAAGCCAGACCTATGATTCCATTTTACATGATATTTTGGAAAAGGCAAAACTAAAGAGACAGAAAACATATCAGTGGCTGCCAGAGGCTGGAGGTGATGAGAAGGGTTGACAACAAAGGGGTACCAGGGAGAGTATTTTTCAAGTTATGGAACTTTTATATCTTGACTGTCGTGGTGGTGACACAACTATACGTGTTTGTCAAAACTTGCAGACCTGTACACTACAAAGAGTGAATTTTACTATCTTAATTAAAAACAATGAGAAGAAAGAATACTGGTCTGGGAATTAGGAGAACTGGGATCTAGTCTCAGTGATGCCACTAATTAGCCATGTAACCAAGGACTATCCTCTAATCTTCTTTGGGTCTTGGTGCCCAAATCTGTAAAATGAGACGGAACTATCTTAAAGAGTCTATTGGTATGTTCCATAAAGACTTCCTTTTTCAAGCTAGGTGGTAGACCAGATGGCCTGTTTCAATTCAAATGGACTACTTTATTTGCTGAAGTATCGTTGTGGGGGTGACCGGACTGAAATACCCAGCCTGTACACATGGTTTTGAAAAGTCCTCTTAGATTGGAAAGCAGTGTTTCTAATTTGTGTTGTTCCAAACGATGGAGCTTTGGGAAAGTCCATCTGGTCATGCAATTCGCAATTAAAATTTGACACATATATTTCGACAATGTGGAAAAAGTCTTTTGGGAAACACTAATGTTTAATGAGCTATAACTGGCCTCAGTAAACAATTGTGCTCTTTTTTTCCCCCTTTTGTAGGCACTAATTAAACAGGCATTGGAAGATGAAGGTGTTTACTACCTTCATCTGCCTTATCCTCCAGTGGGAGCACTGCTTTCTACTGCATGAAAGTTACCCAACCCTCACAATTACTGTTATGTTTTTACACTATCTATGTACTGGTAGCCAAGAAGGAATTGAAAAGGTGCCAGGAGTGATTCCAGACGATAGTGTCCCTTGGGTCGGGAAAGCACTTATAGCTCAGAAGACACTAAGAATAAAAACAACTATCTTGATGAAAATGGTATCAAAAGTTTACGTTTTTAACCTTGTAAAGTAGGGCTCCACACACTATGCCCAGCGGTTGTGTTTATGAACAAAGTTTTATTGGAATGCTGCTATGCCCAATTCATTTAGGATTGTCAGTGGTTGCTGTCGCACAGTATGACCCACAAAGACTAAAATACTTACTAACTGGCACTTTACAGAAAATGTCTGTCCACCCACTTTCATAGAATATGCCATAAACTATGCTATAGGGCTTCCACATAAAATCTCATTTAATCATCTTAGCACCACCATGAAATAAATAGGAATTATCATCCCATTTGACAGATCAGAGGTGGTCAAGTATAATGGACACAAGTGTGCTATGGAGTCAGGCAGACCTGTGCTATGCTTTTTACTAGCCGTTTGACTTTGCATCTCTTACTGAAATTCTCCATCTTCAGTGTCCCTGTAAATAAATTGGGACCAACAACCGTACTGACAATGGTAGGGTAGATGTCAGGAGTTGACGTGACAATTAGCGCAGTGCTCTGTAGATAGTAAGCACTTAATACTCATTAGCTATTTGAGAAAAGCTTTCAGTATCCCTGGAGTGTTTTTCGTCCCAGGAATATTGTCCATTAATAAAACACTAAGGATGCCTTTCGTATGCTTGGTTTGATTCATTTGAGGGATCCCAAAATAGTTTGCACTACTGCTCTGTGTTATGCAGGGCACCTTCCCTCCCGCCCCCCCATGTCTTGTGAATCAAGCAAAACGAAAGTTACTAATGACACTTCCGGCTCTGCACCGCATTTCTCAAGAGATAACTGGAGGTGCCCTGAGAGGGCAGAGTTCCTACCAGAACATGTAAGCAAGCAAGCCCAAGAGATCGACATCACTGCTGCTCCGTGGACAGGACACAGAAGACCAAAAGACTGTGTGGAGGAAGGAACCACTTCAAAGGCACCAACGGGAATGACATTCAAGCAGGGTCAATCATTGATTGTGTTGTTTGCAAATGTCAGGTAGTTACAGGGCCATTGTAAATAAAGGCAGGGAAACCAGAGGCCAGATTTTCAGCTGACAGACAGCTCTGGCTTTAGATGATGTGCTGTTTCAGGAATTTCTGTCACGATTTACTGATAATGCCTATACACTGATATACAGTGGGACCTCAGTTTTCGAACGTAATCCACGAGCTCGGAAACGTTCAAAAAGAGCTCACAGCTAGGCCTCAGGATCATACACTCAGAGGAAGCCGTGTGACATGTTCGACTTCTGAGTTGTGTTCGAAAACCGAAGCATTTACTTCCGGGTTTACAGTGTTCATAAACCAAAATGTTCGTCAATGGAGATGTTTGAAAACTGAGGTACTACTGTACTGACAAGTAAGACCTGACAATTAAGTTCATGAACTCCTCCGAGAAAAAGTACTACATACCTCATTGCTGAGTATCACTACAGTCACCTTCAAAGTACTCCCCTTGGGAAGCTATGCACCGATGCCAGTGCCTTGACCACCCTTCAAAGCAATTTTGGAACTCTTTTTCTGGAATGCTCATCAGAGCTGTCGTCGTATTACCCTTGATGTCCTGAATGTCATCAAAATATCTTCATTCCAATATTTCCTTTATCTTCAGGTAAAGAAAGAAGTCACTGGGGGCCAGATCAGGTGAGTAGGGAGGGTGTTCCAATACAGTTATTTGTTTACGGGCTAAAAACTCCCTCACAGACAGTGCCGTGTGAGCTGGTGCATTGTCGTGATGCAAGAGCCATGAACTGTTGGCGAAAAGTTCAGGTCATCTAACTTTTTTTCACGCAGCCTTTTCAGCACTTCCAAATAGTAAACTTGATTAACTGTTTGTCCAGTTGGTACAAATTCATAATGAATAATCCCTCTGATATCAAAAAAGGTTAGTAACATCGTTGCAATAAGTTCGCGAACTTAATTGTTACACCTTGCATCCACCATACCCATTTAAAAAATGCCTTATACTTCTCGTCTTTTAGTCAGCATCCAGAAGAAGGAGAACAAGTAAAAGGAGGGCAAACACTTCCTTTCACTTGTGTTTGGATAACTCTCAGTAGCTAGGACCAGCTTCCCCAGTCTATTTCTGACCATTTTGGTCCTATTACTGTCCCGGGGCTCCTGGAGAACTGAGTGAAAATGACTGGTGTATAAATAAAAGCTTAAGACAAGTTTCGAAACAGCAATAAAAAGTTGGAAAAGTAGGCTTAATTAGCTATTATTTTCTTTCCTCTAGAAACACGGTAGAATGTGTTTTCAGAGGGGCATACCTAATTTGAAGATCTGATTACAAACTGATGCGACTAATTTAATGTGTATGGATTTAGTTTCTACATCCAAACGAATGTTGTTTCCTTGAGAAAAAAAAAATCTTTAGAGTCCATTCACATGTTTCATTTTGGAGTTGATTTCCAAGTTTGTGGCAGGTTCTTTGAATGCCTCCGATATTGGCAAGACACGTTCCTTTGAGGATGGAATTCCTCTTTGGAAATGTCCACCAAATATTTAGCTCTAGAGCTTGTAAATAAAGTGAGTAGTCAAGCATGGTGGAAGTTGGTGTGTCAAAAATAAAGCTTGGAAGAAACAAATAACCCCATTAAAGAATGAGCAAAGGATCTGAATAGTTTTCCAAAGAACGTCCACAAATGGTAAATAAGCACATGAAAATGTGCTCAACATCATTACATCAGGAACATGCAAATCAAAATCACAATGAGATACCAACTTATTACACATATTAGATTGGTTATAATCAAAAAGACAATCACAAATGTTGGCAAGGATGTGGAGAAATTGGAACCCTCATACATTGCCTATGGGAATGTAAAACGGTGCAACTGCTTTGGAAAATATTCTGACCCCTCTTCAAATGGATACATATGGTGTTATCATATGACTCACCAATTCCACTCCTAGATATAGACCCAAGAGGAATGAAAACAGGTCCACATCAAAACTTGTACAGATGTTGAAAATAGCATTATGGATTACAGCCAAGGGTCAGAAACAATCCAAATGTCTATCACGTGATGCATGGATAAATAAAATGTTATACTCATGTAATGGAATAATAGTTGGCAATAAAAAGAAATGAAATGCTGACACATGCTCACAACATGGGTGAACTTGAAAAACATTACTGTACGTGAAAGTAGCCAATCGCAAAAGACCACATATTGAATGATTCCATTTATAGCAAATGTTCAGAATAGGCAAGCAGAAAGTAGATTAGAGGTTTCCAAGGATTGGTGGTTGAGGTGCGTTGGGAGGACATAAGAAATGATTGTTAATGGGTAAGTTTTTTTCTTTTTTTAAATTGAGGTAACGTTGCTTTATAATATTATGTAAGTTTCAGGTATACAACATTGTAATTCAATATCTGTATACACTATAGCGTGCATACCACCAAAAGTTGAGTTCCCATCTTTCAATTCTTATTATAGCAAACCTAGACTTAAAATATTTTAAGGCAACCCTTGCTGTCTTTAGAACTTCTATTATCAGTCAAAACAAAAACTAACCTGCCAATTTTTGTTTTATGTTTTACAAAGAAACCACCTTTTCAATAAGGCTATAGATTTTCTAAAGGCTGCCTGACATAAAATGAGTTTGTACATTAACATGTAAAGGACCAACAATAAAAAAAAAAAAAAGGGTAATATGAGTGCAGACAAAATATCCAAGAGCTGGAGAACATGACCTCGTCTAAAGGGAATGGAATGAAAGAATTCAAAATGCACAGCTTTTCAAAGCTAAGGAAAGTGACAATTGAAAAGGCTGAACTTAGCATTACCTTCCCAGAACACAAACACATATTTAGCTTAATAGACTTGAGCACTATCTCAGGAAAAATCTTATATATTATGCATCTAGGGCAATGAAAGCTGTGGAAAATGATTTTGCAAAGCAAACACACTGCAGGCTGACAGTAGCAGAGATAAAAAAGAGTCTAAGGCACACATGATAAATTTAGCTCTCATTTTTTATACATCGTCACAGGAGGAAAACAGGAGTGAAGGAAACCTCAGACACTAAATACAATCTGGCAGAGCGACGCTTGTGATTGAAGCTTAAAAAATGTGTGTGTCTGTATTTTCTGGTTATAACCATAACATGGACTTATACTATTTGGAAATATATAGAATTTTTCCAAATTTGGAAAATATAGAAAAGTATTTTAAAAAATTAAAATCACCCACAATCCTACCACCCAGAGAAAATCATTATCAAAATATTGGCATATTTTTGCAGCCCTTTTTTTTATGTACATATAAAAATATAATTGTTTTTACAGAATCGGGCTCATTATAAATAAAATTTTATACATGGCCTTTTCCCCACACTTCTGATTACTTCCTGAGTACTTTCCTATGTTATTACATACTCTTTGAAGATTTAATGTTAATGACTGCATTATACTGGATCTTGTGAATTTGAACAAAACTATTTGAGTCTTTCCATATTACAGGACCTCTGCGTTGTTTCTAATTTTCCAGTTTTATACACAGCACTGTGTTGGATTTTCTTGTAATAAATCTTTGAATCTCTACTTACTTCTTAAAAGAAACTTAAACGTATATCAATATATCAAATTCAAATTTAAATCACTCACTGTACCCACACCTATAAATTGACCATTGGAAGTCTCTGAAGACAAGTGCAAATAAGCCATAACAAATACACAGTACTATTTTCCTATCACTTGAAGACTATGTTTATCCTTCTGGAGCAGTCATCTTTCAGGCAGCACCTTACTTCCTCTAGGCAAATGGACAATTACTGGTTTAATCTAAATGCAATAACATGAAACTTGGCTGACCCAGATTTCTTCAATATCAGTATGCATGCCATCACAATATTCTACACATTGAAAAATACCCAAGGCTCTCAAAACTACATATTTTATTATCTTTCATTTAAAACGATGTACAGTGGGCATTACAACACATAAAATGTCATAGCCAATGGAGGTTGACAACATCCAAACCTTACGTAGACACGCAAATTCCATGTAGTATAACTTAAGGTTTTCTTCAAATTCCAGCTTTGTGCTGTCACTTCCAGTTTTAGGACTTAAGTGCTTTCATCATATTGAAGTTAGTAATGATTCTTATTTAGAATTATATGGTTTTAACATTCCAGTCTTAAATTCCCTACAGTCTATTTTTTAAAATGGTTCTGTTTTCCAGATTCTAAATAAGGTTCTCATAAAATTGTGTGTGTGTGTGTGTGTATACGCGCATGTGTGTATACATACATATATGTGTATATATATATATATATATATATATATATATATATATATGTATACAAATACCTCTAAAATGTTTTTCTCCTATTAGTGAAAAGCAAAGTAAAACAAAACACAACAAATATCCCACTTACATCACTCGTAATATGAACTACAGAATCACTCAAATGCCAAGGTCACCAGACGAAGATAACTTGGGCTGCACTGTACAGTTGTGCAGACTGTACACTGTATAACACTAGGGGGTGAAACTGTATCCTGATCTATGTGACTGGTACTCCTCTGGGGTTGTGCAGTGCACAACCTACATAGCTGTATGTCACGACCTTGAAATTAGCTCAGAGACTTCTGTTCACCCATCTATTACTTATTTGTGCATCCTTCCCCCTAGTGAGCTATGAAAAAGAGAAGGTTTAGGAGGGTGTGGCCTTTACAGCTACGTACTTTTTTTTAATGAAGGAAACGTTGCAAACAAACCAATCACCATTTCTCCCAGGCAACCCTTCGTCACGCAGGTAAGAGTTTCTTCCCTCCAGCCTCCCCTTCCATCCACCCACCAGAAAACAGCAGGGTACCTTGTGTGAGTAACTGTAGGTTTCGGACTTCTTCCCGCACCTTCAGCTGCAGCACTTGTTGTAAAATGTGCTGCCGGAGGTTGTCCTGGGCAATCCCCATTCGCTCAAGCTTTTTGTCAGTAAGTCTCAGCAGGGCTCGCCCTGTAGAGTTTTAAGAAATAAAAGGAAAAGCAAATGAACAAGGGCTGCAGAAGGATTTCCTTCTTAGCCTTGGCTAATCCTGTCCTAACAGAAATTTCCATTCTAATTTCCATAGCTCCTTTAGAATACACGGTCCTCTGTTTTTCTGGCTGACCAGAATGGATAATCTAGATGAAAAAAATCCACAAATTTAAAAAAAAACAACCTCAATTTGTATCTAATATTGGCCACTCCCCCCCAAATGACCAATAATTGAGTTAAAACAGCAAAAAAATTGAACCTGGGTATTTGGGTGCCAGATTACAGGTTTCCATACAAACACCACGCTTTGTTGGGTGATGGGCTCGGAGGCTGGCCCATGTCACTGACAACCCAGCTGGGATTACAGGGAAAGGCCAACATTCAGCCCAGGTTACAATAGCGTTTCCGGGAATATGGATTTAATATTTCAGTTTTAGTCAGCAGCACCCAACTCCCCTGCTGCACCCTGGTGCTGGGCTAGACTCATTTCCAGCTGGTGGGAGCTATGCCGTCATCCTAACCACTGACCTAAGGCAGAGGTCCCAGCAGGGTGGGGGTGAGAGGAACATGGTGAGCAAGGACATCTCAAAACTGCAAGATGAGGAGTCTTGGGTATGAGGGCCGCGGTGTGCAGACACCCTGGACCCGGGGCAGCCTGGCCTGGCTTCCTTTCAGCCCGTTCCTTTCCCCCGAAGGTCTGCATGCTTCCCTTGCTACGGTGGTTTCCATTGAATTCCCAAATTCTGCCCTTTCTGTGCTTGCCCCGAAATAAACATACTTCCATTGTGAGAATGTAGCACACGAAATAGAGAGAATGATGGTTGTTAAATGCTCCTAGCGCCACCCTGGGCTCTCACGCCAACACCCCTACGCCTCACACCTGCAGATCTTTTCTTCTGATTGATATAGAATCCACAGAGGCAACCAACTCTGTCATCAATGGGAAGGCTTTGGGTAGCACAGCATATACACTTCAGAAAATGGAGGGTGTATCTCTGCCGAAAAGAAACCCAGTAGCCAGAAGGCGAGGTTAATGGGTACACTGGCAATCACAGGGACAAAATCGGATTCGCCATCTGCCTTGGATGGTTTCTACAGAGCCACCCAAGTCTGTGGTCCTGAAACATCTTTACCATAATTAGATCATTTCCAGGAGCAAATGTCCCATCAATCTCCTATCCTACCTCCTCCTGCTGACCACAAAATAAAAGGTGTCCAAATAAGTGTGATGTTGCTTTTGATGCATGTATCAGAAAGTGGTAAGTAGTCAATCATCAATCACACCTTTTGTTCGAAATTTATATTGTTATTTTCTGTTGTTGATCATATGAGGATTAATCTAACAAATATTTATTGAGCACTTACTATGTCCTAAGTTAACTCAGGGTGCTCAGTAGGCAGTTGCCTGCACAGGGAGGAGCCAAAGAGGGAAAACAATCAACTCAATCTCAAAGAAAAGAAGTGCCAACTACATTTCCTGATATCCTTAACTGGTTTTAAATCATATTTAGGTGATCCTGGCTGCTGGGCCATTCGTAGACTCATAGATTCTTGGAGATGAAAGAAACTTAAAGGGCTTCACATGGATTGTACTCCCGGTCTTTACTTCTTTTCTTTAACAAGGGTTTATTGAGTACCATGAAATGCCTGACACTATTCTGTGGCTCTGGAGACAGGCAGGGCTGTCTATCTTCAGAGTTGACCATTTAGTTTGACAGGCAGACAATATACACATAATCTGATACAGAGGGGCAGACAGGGACCCCTACTGGAAGGATGGAGCTATTGGGGTTTTAGCGGTTAGGAAAGAAGAGGTGACCCACCAAACATATAGAAGAGTCAAGGCAATTAGAGTAATGGCGGGAAAGCTAGTATCACTGGGGCAGAGTAGGCAAGACAAGAGAATGACAGGAAATGAGGTGTGAGAGAAGACAGGGGCCAGAACATATAGGGCCTCCTAGCCTTGGTGAAGATTGGATTTTATTCTAAATGTGGACAGTTTTGAGCAAGGGGTGACTTGGGCATGATCTCAATGTATCAAAAGAATCTCTCTGGTCACTAAGTAGAGAATGGATTAGGGGGAGAGAGGTAAGTGTAGGACAATAAGAGGAGTCAGCATACTGCATGGTAGTCAAAACAGGAAGTGATGGTACCTTAGACCACCAGGGTGGAGTAGTAGAATCCTGGATATATTTGGAATGACTTTAGGACGCTAGAAGTGGGGTATGAAGGAAATACAGACATCAGAAATGACTCGGATTTTCAACCTGAGCTACCAGTGGCTGGGGGCATCATTTCAGTACAAGAAGTGGAGTCACCACTCCAAGGGAGAATGTGTTAGAGGGAGGAAATCAAGGTAGTGTTACTGCTATTTTTTTTTTCTTTTGGAAAGGACAGAATTAAACAAAGGAGGACCGTTAGAATATTCTTATTTATTTCCCATAGTGCTTTCATTCCTTCAACACTCTCCTCTGAGTAGACTGGAGGTGAAAGGTAAGCATAGGCATATCCTGGTGGAATTCAGAGAAATAAGAGGGCCCTCTTCTGACCCCAGCTCCATACTGCTTAGCCCCAAGAGGTGTCTTCAGTGTTAAAAATGTTTCCCAGGACGTTTGTAGACATTCAAGCCTGAGAATATTCCGCGAGGAAGTTCACCCAGTAGAAACATGGATCTGAAGCTCTGCTAAAAATCTCAGAAAATTAGAATTTTGCTGCAATTGAAGCATGAGTATATACACAAAAGCTTTATTGTGTGTGACCCACTATAATACCAGCTTCATAAGAATAAGTCTCTCTCCTGTCAGGGTCCCTATTGTCACCTGTTCCCTATTGTTGCCTATGTGCTGGCACATAGTAATGCTCAAGAAACATTTATTGAATGAATATGCTTGGTGCTCAAATGAATATTGTCTTCCTTACTCACGTCCTGATGATCTCAAGGCCATTAAATAACTGTCTTTCCTTTGGTTGGAAACTGGCTCTCCGATAAGACAACAATGAGGACAGCAACGGGAAACTGAATGTTGCAGAGGGAGGAGGCAGCATTTTGTTGGTGTTGACCCCAGACACACATACCAGGTGAAAGGAACAGAGAATTTGAGACCCAAAGAATACACCACCTTCCTGTATGCTTAAGGAAAATTCTCTTTTAGAACAGGCACTGAGTGAGACTACAAGCCTTGTTGGACAGATGGGCGGCAAGAATGGGTGGCAGACAATTGACTCAGAGAACAGTGTAGTCATGTCCTACGGTTGCCATAGCAGATTAAAAACATGGGGGCTTCAAACCACAGAACTTTATTCCATTCAGTTCTGGAAGCCAGAGTTCAACATCAGTTTCACGAGGCTGACATCAGGGTGTTGGCAGGGCCACACTCCCTTTGAAGGCTGTAGAGAAGAATCCCTTCTGGAAACTTTCAGCTTTTGCTGGCTGCCAGCATTCCTCTGTGACCACATCACTCTAATCTCTGCCTCTATTTTCATGTCACCTTCTGTTCTGCGGGAGTCTCTCTTATAAGTAACCTTCACCCTGCCTCTCTCGTATAAGGACACTTGTGAGTTGATTTAGGGCTCGCTTGAATAATTCAGGATAACCTCCTTATGTGAGGATCTTTAACTCAATCACACTGGCAGAGACCCTTTCTCTTTATGAGAGCACATTTACAGAGATGCCAGGGACCTGGTATCTCTGGGTAGCCAGTATTTGGTCTACTACAAGCTGGAAGGATCCTCTGAGATTTCTGAAAAGGACACAGAATTCATTATGTCCACATGGAGAAGTGAGGCTCAGGGAACATGACTTGCCTGAAACCACCAGGAAATGAGGGGGAAGACTTAGGCTGAGACATGTGTCTCTGTCCTTCAGGCCCAATCTGGACTTTGGTCTTTAGTCCAGATGCGCCCCCATCTTCTGAGAATCATCACAGAAGCCCTGTCACAGCTTTTCAAGATGATCATCTACCACAAGGCACAACTGGAAGTGTCAGGGACAGCTGGAGGGGGACCAAAAGGGCAGCTCCAGTCCCTACCCTACTGGGAAGCCTCGGTGTCACCGCAAGTGGCTGGGAGTCCACCTTTCCCAGAGAAGAGGCTGAATTACAGGCCTCTTGTCTGCTAAGAATAAAGGTCACTGTACAGTTCCCCAAACAAATGGCCACTTGTGCACTGGGTTAGCTCCAAACCTGCTCTCAAGTAAAGTCCTGCATCATGCAACAGGTAGAAGTCCCTGGCTCTACTCTAGTCCTGGCGATCAAAGAAATAGTGTGACACGTGTTGGGCATACAACCAGTGTCCCATAACCTGAACCTGTGTTTCTTTATGTCACCACCATTATTACAAAATTGGAATTTCTGGAACAAAGAAATAAGGAGAGAGACATAATCTCAAAAGCATGGGATCTGGAGCTAAAGGTATAGAGAAATGTCCAGGAAAGCATATGAATCTTAATTTCCTCATCTCTACAATGGGAAGGACAATGACACAATTTCATAAAGTGACCATGAAGATGAAATGACAGAATACGTACATATGCCCTTTGCAAACCGGAATCATTATGATGATGCAATTTGGGGAGCATAGTTTTGTGGCTGGGTGAGGATGCTTTCTCTGCTTCTGTCATTCATCATCGTAACAATTATTGTAACAGCAAACATCTACTGAGCAGTTACTAGGGGTCAAACACTGTCCTAAGAGCTTTACACGGATTATCTCATTTTCAGCGATTCTCTGAAGATGCTATGATTAACTATCATCAATTAAGAGCTACCGTACACAGTTAAAGTTCATATACTTCCTAAGCTGGGATACAAATCTACACAGAGGACATGCTCTTAACCACCTTCCTAAACTACCACCCAGGAATTCTTTGGACAGACCTCGTGTATTCCCCAAGCCCATTTCTGCTGATTCTCACATACATAGTCCCACTGAGGCAGGTAGGCGGCTGATGGTCAGGGAAAAGTCTCCATTCTGATGACTTAAAGGCAAGACGCATGAACACTGGCGTGACTTCACAACGCCCAAGGCTGTGATGGCTTTCACTCTTTGGTCTTCACTCAGTGGAGCACGACAGGGGACCAAGGGGGTTCTGAGAGCAGCCATTCATCAGACCCATGCACTCTTTCATCATACGGACCATTTACATCTATACCATGGGCCGGACATGTTCCAGTGCTAGGAACTAGGAAGAGAAAGAAGAATAAGACGATTTCCCTGCCTGAGGGACAAGCACAAGTTCTTTAAGAGCCCATAGGAGGGGCGCCGACCTTCACTGGGGTCCTTGAACAAAAAATAAAAGTCACAAAGGAGTTGGAAGGGCATTCGAGGTGCAGGGAATAGCACAGGCAAAGACGGGGCTCTGAAAAACAAATGCTACATCTGGGGAGCTCCAAGAAACGACAGCGCTGAGCGTGAAGCATGAGGCTGCGATCTTCTGTGCCGCTTCACAACACCTGTCTTCTATGGAAACCAGTCTTACCCTGTGCTTTTTCTCTCTCCCCATCCCAAAGCAGCCATAGGAGACACAGAGAGGATGTTTACAGTCATAAAACACCCCCATTTGTAGAGCTAATATTACGAATACCTCATTTTTGCCTGCGCGGTGTCCCTGACCATTTCTGATAAAAGAATCTCTTTTGTCTTTTGGGAGCTGTTCCTCCTTACCTGGTGGGCCTTTCAATCATTGAAAATAAATTCCTCTGATACGGTTTGCTTCTAAAGTACTCTATACTTTTCTTGCTTATTTTGTTTATTTTTGATTGTGTGCTTCCCTCCCACCTCCTCCTGTCGTGTAAGATCCAAAAGAGCAGGGCTTCACTCACGCTTCCAGGCCCCTAGCGAGGGCCTAACTCAGTGTAGGCACTACATAAATACGGCATTTGGTAAATTCGTGCTGGCTGTGTGATCCAGACGGGGCAAAGAAAATTTATTTCCTAGAAAAGGGATGGTTTCCGAGAAAGAAGTTCTCTTTCTTTCTTAGATTATGTCTCACGGGATAATATACGCCTAGACTTGCTGTCAGGGGCTATCTTTGTCACCAGAGAATTAAGACAACAGAGACAGCAGGACTGAGAGACAGGAAGAGGAAAGGGGGGTGGGGGAGGGAGGAGAAGGCAGGGAAGGAGGGAGAAAGATAAGATGCCATTATTTGATTTCCTGAATAGAGCCTTGTCCGTAGTTAGACACCCTGGGTTTCTCGTTTATGTAAGTCAACATCCGGGGGAGGAGGTTAATGAGTTGAGCTCATTTGTACCATTTGCACCCAACAGAATCTTGGCTTAACAGATCGCAGCTTACGTGTAATTCTCTTATGTGTAAGCTGACTTGCTGTACGGGCCCGCTTATCCCCAATTCAAGAAAGTCCATCGCGGTGCAGGTAAGAGTGATATGAACCTACAGCAATTTATTTTCAAAAAGTTAATCATTGGCGAATTTTGGTACTTTAATTATTATTCCTTACAAATTATTCAGAATACACCTTTATTCTTTTTTTTTTAACTAAAGTTTATTGGGGTGACAATTGTTAGTGAAATTACATAGATTTCAGGTATACAATTCTGTATTACATCATCTATAAATCCCATTGTGTGTTCACCACCCAGAGTCAGTTCTCCTTCCATCACCATATATTTGATCCCCTTTACCCTCATCTACCACCCCTTACCCCCTTACCCTCTGGTAACCACTAAACTATTGTTTATGTCTATGAGTTTTTGTTTCTCATTTGTTTGTCTTGTTCTTTTGTTGTTTTCGGTTCATATACCACATATCAGTGAAATCATAGGGTTCTCTTCTTTTTCTGTCTGACTTATTTCGCTTAGCATTATAATCTCAAGGTCCATCCATGTTGTCACAAATGTTCCTATATCATCTTTTCTTACAGCCGAATAGTGTTCCATTGTGTACATATACCACGACTTCTTTATCCATTCATCTATTGAAGGACATTTTGGTTGTTTCCATGTCTTGGCCACCGTAAACAAAGCTGCAATGAACATTGGAGCACACGTGTCTTTATGGATAAATGTTTTCAGATTTTTTGGGTAGATACCCAGGAGAGCGATTGCTGGGTTGTATGGTAATTCTATTCGTAATTTCTTGAGGAACCTCCACACTGCCTTCCATAACAGCTGCACCAGTCTGCATTCCCACCAACAGTGTATGAGCGTTCCTTTTTCTCCACAGCCTCTCCAACACTTGTTACTATTTGTCTTGTTGATGATAGCCATTCTGACTGGGGTGAGGTGATAGCTCATTGTGGTTTTTATTTGCATTTCTCTGATGATTAGTAAGGCTGAGCATTTTTTCATATGTCTATTGGCCATTTGTATGTCCTCTTTGGAGAAATGTCTCTTCAGGTCCTCTGCCCATTTTCCAATTGGGTTGTTTGTTGTTTTGTTGTTGAGCTTCATGACTTCCTTGTATATTTTGGATATTAGCCCCTTATTGGAGGTGCTATTTAATTGCCTACTTGTCTACGTTTGATGCACCTGGGACAACCTTCTTATCCAGTTGCATGGAGGTCACAAACTCAAATGTCGTCAGGATGACATAACTGTGTGAAGAAAACCATTCTAAGACACGGTGGGGGATGGGGTTAGGTGGACCACAATGCACTGGACTGGTTGTTTACCCCAAAAATGAGCAATCCTCACCCTAGAGGATTGCTATGCTAGAATATAGGCCAAGTACTATTGGTACTTCCTCTATTTTTAAGAACAACTGATGGATTATTACTCTGCCAAAAAAAGAATGAAATCTTACCATTTGTGACAACACAGATAGACCTAGGGAGTATTATGCTAACTTAAATAAATCAAACTGAGAGAGACAAAAACCACACGATCTCACTTATATGTGGAATCTAAAGAACAAAATAAACGAACAAAATAGAAACAGATCTATAGATACAGAGAACAAACTGATGGTTACTAGATGGGAGGGGGCTGAGGGGCTAGGTGACAAAGGTGAAGGGATTAAGAAGTACAAATTGGTAGTTACAAAGAGTCACAGGAATATAAAGTACAGAATGGGGAATATAGTCAACAATATCGTGAAAACTACGTGTGATTCAGATGGGTACTAGACTTATCAGGGGGATCACTTCATAAGTTACATAAATGTCTAACCACTACACTGTACACCTGAAACGAATATAAAACAATATTGAATGTCAACTATAATTAAAAAAAAATAGTCACAGGGATATATAGTATAGCATGGGGAATACAGTCAATAATATTTTAATAACTATGTACAGTATCAGATGGGTAATAGACTTAGTGGGGTTATTACTTTGTGAGGTATATGTCTAATCACTATGCTGTTTTATACACCTGAAACTAATTTAAAAAAAAAAAAGAATAAACAGGTACAGGGAAACATTAATGATGAAAAAATAAAATACCAAATCAAAGAAACAATCAAAGCAATGCTGGGTTGTGAATATTTATATATATATGTATGTATATAACAATCTGAATATACCTGTTTCAGGAGGATGGTGTGGAAAAGCAGAAAAAAATGATAGTAAAAGATAACTGAATCATCATTTAATAATTTAGAGGCAATAGATGGTGCACTTAATTGGTGATATAAAAGATAGCAGGGTATGTATGTTATTTAGCCATGTGGAGATATGTGAAAGTCACAACAAAAAAACAACTTAAAAAGTGGAAAGCAGTTGCTTCTACGGAAGGGTCTGCGGCAGGCTTTCTCAACCTTGGCACTCTGAAATTTTCTGTGAGTCTGTCATATGCCTGTGCACGTCAGCATGTTCAGCATTTTAGCATCCCTGGCGTCTACCCTAGAGACCACTACCAACTGCCTCCCGCCGCAGAGTGACGACCAAAAGTGTCTCTGGACATTTTCTAATGTCTCCTGGGTGGCAAAACTATCCCTGACTGAGAACCACTGGATGGAAGGGCGGGGCAGAATTCTTTTATAACTTGACTTTTTAACCTACATACTTGTATAACCTTGATACAATAAATACTTAAAAAAAAAAAAAAGAATAACTGAAAACCCAGAAATCATATGAATCTCCCAATTTAAAATTCACCCATATTTTCCATACTATGAATGCCAAACAAATCATGCATATGGGTCATACTTGGCTCACAAGTTGCCACTGTCAACACCTAACATTTAACCCTCTTTCCCCTATGTCTTTTCCTCTTGCAATGGAAAGTGATTCAGGCCGCCTCATCTCCAGGGTTTCTACTGACTACAGGAACTGACTTCAAGTTCTTTGATTCCATTCTGAACAGCGTATTCTAAATTAAGAGCTAACCAAGACCGAGGGTAGTTGAAGATGAGTCTGAACGCGGCTTCCACTTTTTATAACCGAGACGTGCATTGCAAATCCATTTTCCTAGGTGACCTCCAGACCAATGTCTGCTTTCCTAAAAGTGACTGCGAGTCACCAGTACCAGAGGTAGCAAGGACTCTGAGGTCAGCTAACTCCTTGCCTCAGATTCTGGCAAGAATGTGTGCAAAACCTTCCAAGACCAATAAGTCTTCTCTCACTTCTCCCGGAGAACACAGCCCACTCTTCCCAGACTGAGAGCCAAGGCTGATCACTCACTTGGTTACATTTGGAATGATTCGCAGTTAATTGAAGGCCCCTTCTCTGTGCAGAGGGAGAGAAGGGTTAATGGATGTTTGCCTTGTGGTTACTGTAAGCCATTTACCACACTGATGGGAACTGTATATTGATTATTTTTTTTAACCAGTCTTGGGTACAAAGATTGTTTTAGACAATAGAGTTTTTTTTTTTGTTGGATTATATTTAGGTGCTGATGATGTTAATAGGAGGAAACTGAAATAATGTTCATTCCCACATGAAATCTAAATTCAGAAATACATTATAGTACAACGTTTTTCATGTGGCCCTGCACTATTTTTTCTGTCCTTCAAGAAAGAATACACAGTTTCCAAATAGTAAATTCAAGGTTAAATCCTTTTATGTTGTTGGTAGTACAGAGAGTTACCAAATCCCCTCCAAAAATTGATTTACAAAACAAAACAAAACCCTACAATGTATTGTTCGGGAATTTGGGTTTAGTCCCTTGGCAAGAATCAGTAATTACTTCCCTTGTATTTCAGAGCAGATTTTTCAAGCTAAGAAGTCTAGTACCAACATAATGCCGACTACAGCCGAAGATTTATGATATCATAAACAATCTTCAAGGACTTTTCTGTTTTTGATAGGTAGACCAAACCTCTCGGTATGTTGGCTTTTATTTGTCAGTATTTGTATGCATTGTTTTGGGATTCTCTGTTCATCGAGTGTCACTAGGGGATCAACCCACCGTGCATTAGGCATCTTTTAAAATTAATTACTGAGAAACATGTGAGGTATCTACTGACAAGCCTCCTCCCCCTCAATATTCTACTCATGGCTGTAACAGCCCAACACGTGGAGCGTTCATATGCTGAAGAGTCAGGAGCTGACATGCTGGTGGCTACACTTGAATTAATTTGAACTTGTGACCCATCACCAAAGTAATGTTTAAAAGAAGTTTCAATGCAACTTTGACTTTCTCTTCCTGGTACCCAGCGATTGTTTTCCCTTAAACTTTTAAATGATTAACTTGATTAGTATCAGGGACTTCTTTAGCAGAAAAATTAACAAATGAGGATCGTCCCAGCTCCAGATACATTCAGTAAAAGAGACAGAAGCAGTGTTCCTGCCTTCAGGGAGCTGACAAATTACGTGCAGATACAAGATCAGCAAGCATTAAATGACCTAGGAGCCATTACAGTAAGTCCTCTGTTAATGTTGTTGATAGGTTCTGCAACTTTAAGTGACAAAATGTATAATGACACCGATTGTACGATAGGGTAATTGATAGAAACAAGAGTTAGGTTCCTACGTCATCTCATCAACATTATAACAAGTGCTGTTGAACACAATGCTGTTCTTTGAGGACCTGCTGTATGTGGTTAAGACCTGTAGCAAAGACCATAAGCACGTGAGATCCACCAGGGAAGCTTTGGTAAGAAAAAAAAAAAAAAAAGAAGAGGTCTTGGGTTTGGAGCTGAAAGTCAGGGCTGGATTAACCAGTTCTTTGCTACATGGTTACTGTGATGGTTCATCCCACTAGGCTTTGGTTTCCCCACTTGCAAAGAGGGGATGATATCTCTCAAGTTGTGCTGATGAAGTACTCAGTGAAGTGAGAAGAACAGAAAGTGTCACTGCCACTTTCAGGAAACAGACCTGAAGAAAGGGAAGGGGTCCATGCAAGATCTTATGGGGAGCGGTGTAGCTCACTCCCAAACTATGATGGCAGCACCAGAAAGGATGGCATCCTGATAGTGACAGTGGGGATCCTTTCTGAGGATTACACGCCAAATTTGAAAAGTCATCAACATGATATGCAAGTACAGTGGAACGTATTTGCTTAGTTTTGTCCATTTTGACACTATTGACATTTGGGGCTGGGTAATTGTTGTGGGGAGGCTGTCCTGTGCATTGCAGGATGTTTTGCAGCGTCCCTGGCCTCTACCTGATAGAGTCTAGTAGCGTCTACTTCCAGTCGTGCCAATCGAAATCTCTCTAGATTTTTGCCAAATGTCCAGTGCAAGGCAAAATTGCCCCCGTCTAGAACCATTAATGTTTGTTTTCAATCAACTGTTTTTCAATATGCTAATCCAAGAGACAAACTAATCCTCAGCATTGAAGGTCCATGGGACTCAAAGGGGTGAGGAGACAAACTAACCCAAAACTTATTCTCGGGTCTTTTCCCTTCCATTGTCCCATTTAATCCACAAATCACTCTGGGAAGAATTCTTATCTCCATTTTAAAGATGAGGAAACTGACCTTCATGGAGATAAAGTACCAAAGCACAGAAGTGGCAGACTAGGAATTCCAACTCAGTTCTACAAGTGAAAATTTCCATGCGTTTTGATCTTGAAATGCCTCAAAACCTACCACTATAGCACTTCAAGGGAGATTTAAGAGGCATCATGAATAAAAGAGTAATGCAAGTTTACTGTTTGATAAGTAACAAAAATTTGAGGGAACCAAACAGAGTGACTGACACTGTTGGCATTGCTTTGATGCTAAAGAGACAGTAAAGACACACATCTACCTACGGTTCCCTTCCATCCTCTAGAAGGGAGTGAAAACAAGCTCACCCAGCTTGAAGTCCAAAATTTGATTTCAGTAGGTTACATCAATAAAAGTCATGTTGGGATAAAATAAGCAACATGCACAGAGTCTCTTCACTGTTTCCTTTATCTGTGTCTCCCTAATGTTCTGCCCTCTAATGTCTTCCCTCTCTTCTTGTATGATGGGCTTCAAGGGTTGGCTCAGGTCTCACTTTCTCAGCTAGTCAGCCCTGACTGCCCTTGGAAACCACAGGTAAAATATAAGGTGGTAAGTGTTACAGTAAGGATGTCTATTTCCCTACTGAAATTAAAGGTCTTAAAGCAAAGGTATAGCTTTTCATTTATAGGTTGCCAATATCCGCGATACTGCTGAATAAACTAGTGGAATAATATTTGCATAGTGTCAAAATGTACTCTGTCAAGAGAAACCCATGTTAGAGAAAGTGGCAGACCCTAAGGGTAACAGTCGCATTTTGCATTTCCATATACATTGGAATTGTTGTGTTTTTTTTCCATGTCTATAGTGCTAACACCTTGACTTTGCAGAAAGACGTGTAGGTTTACTAGTCACCTAGTAGTTAAGAATAGCAATGATGCTAATGATTGTGGAACGTGAGACACAGGTGGATGACAGCTTGATTCGCTCAGTTCTCTCATTCCAAAGATATAATGAAGGTGGGAAGAACAGAATGAGAGAAGGGAGGGAGACCATGCTGTGACGAGTTAGATCATTCTTGAAGATTGCCGTACAAAGGGAAGGAGGAACTGGATTGCCCTGACGGCACGGACAAATGGTTCTATGATGGTTAAGGGCTTGCCCACAGAGTTAGATGGTTGGGTGCCAATCACATCTCCACTAATGATATGTCACGCTACCTTAAGCAAGTTACCTAACCTGACTAACGTCTTCATTTACCCATCTTAACAAAGGGCGTGATAACAGTACGTCTGTCACAGAGACACTTGTGAAGAGTCAATGAGATGATACATGGAAAGCACTGAGCACAGTACCAGGCATATAATAACCTTTCACTAGAAGTCAGCAACGGGTGATGATATCACGGGTCCTAAGACTGAGGACGTGCCCCAGCTGAGTCTATGATACGTGATGTGACCCGTTTGTTCCCACAGGTGAAATTTACCATACATCCATTTTATATGGTACATCCAATTCATATTCATATAAAATGCCTATGTAGTACACTCCTTCACTCACTGTTACTTTCAACCTCTGCTTGAGGGCTCAGGTCATTTAGCTGTCTTTTATGTCCCTTTTTATAATTTCATCATTACAGGACGTGTACCTCAGGTATTTAAAGTAATCTCAAATTGAGCTCTCTTTAAAGAACTCTTAAATTGTAATGAAGACGTTTCAAGAATTATTTGGTATAAAAGCAAAGCAATGCCCACTTGGGTTTTGTCCAACCACACATTAGGGCCAGCGTGAGACCAAAATGCCACGCACAAGGGTTCTCCAACCTCAAAAATGCACAAATCATTGTTGTAACACTTTGTTCACTGTGGGTACAAATAAAGACACAGTATAATCAATAATAGACTCTTTGTATAATTGATTATAAATGATAATAAAAATGGACCCAGATAAAGTTGGAAAAAAGTGAGAGACGAAGAAAACAGTGAGATTCTGTGGTATGATTTTCTCCTCTGAATTAGATTTGGCTATAAAATATTTCAGTTCAATATTAGTTCATTCATTCTTCTAGCAATAATGTAATTAATAACTTATACTTTAATCTGTTTTATTTGTTTGTTTTTTGTGTTTTTTTTTTGCTTTTTGTAAAGCAACCGGAACATAGAGTAGAACGCTTGGGTGTGAAGCTTGGTGCCTCCACACACACACTGAGCTTGAGTAGCTTACTTAAGGTCTCTGAGTCACAGCTTCTTTATCCATAAAATGGGAATATTCCTTTTAGTCGTGTGAAGATTAAATTAGGGAGTAAATTTGAAAATGCCTAGCATAGTCCCTGACTCAACACTTCTTTCAAATTAAACATGGATTACATAAAAATGTGCCTTGTTTGATTTCTATCATTATACTTACTATATTGCAATATAATCATGTATTTGTTCACATGCCTGTCTTCCTTTTCCAAATTCTGGGCTCTTTAGAAGAAAATGTGGGTTTTGTTTAACTGAGTAACTTCAGCACCCAGCAGTTGATAGATGTTTGTTCAAGTTTGGCTGAATGAAGAAACAGCCCTGTGAGAAATGGAGAGGAAATGATAACATCCCCATTATAAAGATGAGAAAATTTTTTCACAGAAACGTGAAAGGACTTGCCCAATGTCTTTGGCTAGTAATAGGCAAAGACTAGAACGAAGACACATGATTCAAATTCACACTACCTCTATTTAGAAAGGCTATGCCCATTTTTGTTCAGCATTCACTTAATAATCAAGCAATGATTTTCTAATGCCAGCTCTTATGCTAGGTGCTGGGTATAAGCAGTGAATGCAATCCATATGGTCTCTGTACTCACGGAGTTGCAGTTTAGTGAGGGAAGAACACATTTAAAAAAATCAATATCCAAATGAACAATCTCAATAAAGGAAAAGAACAAAATACTCCTCCTAAGAAAAACAGGGAAAACCCAGGTGAGAGTAAGGTGCAAGAAGAGCAAATTTGAAGAAACCTTTAGGCTAAAATCTGAAGGATGAGAAAGATAGGTAAAGAGTAAGTTGAGTGAGTTTCGAGGCAAATGTGCTATATAGAATAGTTACTTTCAGTGAAGGCAATAAGACTAGTCAGGTGGGCTTGTAGAAAAGGTGGAAGCCAGTGGCTTGAGATGAGGCTAGAGGGGCAGACGAGGGCAAAATCATTCATGGTCTTGGAGGCAAATCAAGGATCTCCTTATTTACTCCAAGTGCAATGAACAGTCAATATAGAGTTTTAAGCAAGGCAGTGGATATGAGGCAATTTATATTTTAAAATTCTCTCTGGCTGCCTGTAAAAAATCATCTTAGTTGGGGTCCAGGTGACACTTAGAAGTGGAGAAACTAATTAGGAGACTGGAACTATTGTTGAGTCCATAGATGATGGTGATTTCTATTAGAAAGGTGGTGATGGGAAGATGTGCAGAGAGGAGATATTTTGTAGGTAGAATAAAAAGTGTTTAGTGATAGATTAGATATTTGAGGCAGGAGAGAAGGGACTGGAAAAGACAATCTCTGTGTTCCTGATTTGGGCAGTAAAGGAAAAGAAAGTGCAACTGTTGAATGGGGAATACTGAGTGAGCAAATTCAAGGGAAAAATCAATAATTCTGGTTAGGATATGTATAAATGTGGACTACGTATGAGATATTTAATAGAAATGTAAAATGGGCATGTAGGTGTACATGTTAGAACTTGAAATAGTAGTCACATCTGGAGTTTAGCTTGGGAGCTACCATCATGGAGTCGTCATACAAATCCATGGTCAAAGAGAAAGGGAACATGAACAGAGGAAAGGCTCTAGGACTGATGCTTGGAGGGACTGTAGAATTGAGTGGGTAGATCAGTGGGATAGGCCAACAGGGACACTGCTAAGACATGGCTGGAGATACTGAAAGAAATCTGACAGAAGGAGGTATCAGAAGGAGTGTGGGTCAAGAAAGAGAAGTGGCCATTTTTGTTGAGAAGCCTAGCAAGGTGTAGTCACTAGAACATACTTTGCAATGTAAGGTCCTTGAGACGTAGAAACCTTGAGTGTACAAATTGTGTGAAGAGTGAAGAACATAACACTTCAGGTCACTCAACTTTCTTGTCTGACTCAGCAAGCAAAGATAAAGGAGTTACATGGAGATGGACCCAGGAACCTTGGAAATCATCAGCATTATCATCAATAACAAAAAAAGCCACAATGATTTATTGGACAATTATGATTGGCTACTAGCAATGAACAATTTCTCATTCTTTAGCTTAACTTTGGAACAGCCCTCTGGACAGGTTCAATTATTATCTCCATTTCTAAAAAGAGGAAAATTAAGTTTGAGAATTTGAATGACTATGATCATATAGATAGCAAGAGACAGCAGCATTTTGAATTATTATTTTTTTCAAATCCAAAACTCATCTTCTCCACCCATCTGGCTTTTCTCTACATAGGAAAAGAGTTCTTGAAGAAGAAGAGAATCTTTTTTTCCCCCCCTAGCCCTCATTAGGGTGCCTGCTTCATAATAGGTCATCAATAAATGGTTAATGGGAGGGTAGGACAGAAGGAAAAAACAGAGAGAAAGACCAAAGTAAAGACCAGATAATTGAGACCAAATCAATCTCCAAGAATAATCAGGACTGACTGGTACAGATGTTGTACTGTGCCACTCAATCTCCCTTATTAACTCAAGAACTCCCCAGATGCTGCCTGCCTACTGCTCTCAGCTGTCGGTCCTTCTTTTCACCTGCGCTGTAAAGAGCCACCCCATCCAAGGTCCTGCCACTCTTCCTGAGAGCAGCCCGCTCCGGTGGATAAGTTGGGAAGGAGAAGGTATAAAGATTCAGCCCTCCAAGTACACTGGCCACAGCTTGGGACAACTCCAAAGGTCAATCCCAGCTCCAGAACCACAGCCTGACTTTTCTCTCTGCCTAGTTTTGTTTCTTTTAAGATAGGATAGGGGCAGGGCCTCCAAGAAAACCATTAACATCCAGCCTAAGACAAAGGACCAGTAACTCAAGATAAAACAAGGAAACTAGCCCAAGCTGGCCAAGACCAAGATGGCAGGAGATTCACCTCCAAGCAACCTCCAGCCACATTACAGGGTCATTATAATACATCTCCATGCTAAATGACAAACCCACTGGCGCCTTGACACCTAAAAAGGGGTGTATCCCAAATTGCTGGGAAAGCCCACCCCCTTCCGAGAACTAAAAATATTCCTCCTCCTTATTCCCATTTTAAAAAGGTAACTAAACAAAAGAACAAGACAAACAAATGAGAAACAAAAACTCATAGACACAGACAATAGTTTAGTGGTTACCAGAGGGTAAGGGGAGTGGGGGGAGGGAGATGAGGGTAAGGGGGATCAAATATATGGTGATGGAAGGAGAACTTACTCTGGGTGGTGAATACACAATGGGATTTATAGATGATGGGATTTATAGCAGAATTGTACACCTGAAATCTATGTAATTTCACTAACAATTGTCACCCCAATAAATTTTAATAAATAAATAAATAAATAAATAAATAAATAAATAAATAAATAAATAAATAAATAAAAAGTTAACTAATAAAAACCACAGCCCTAAGGAGAATCGGGGCTGCCTCTTGCCTGAGGCCAGCCTCTGCTCGGCCTGGGAGTGCATCTTTATTCAATAAACGACTTTCGCTTCATTTCCTGGCTCACACTTGAATTCTTTCCTGCCACACTTTCACTTCCTCCACAGTGAACCTGAGGGTACCACCCACTAAACTTCACAGGTCAGATCTCCTCTGAGCCTGCTTTCTGGGAAACCCACTTGCTGACAGGGTTTCACTGGACAAAGGGGTGCCTGACTGATTCTCTGACAGATACATTGCACGTTGCCTGTGATGATTTTCAAACAGCTCAGGTGTCCTCCCTGAACCATCCAGCATGTGTCTAGGTCACCTACCTCCATAGTTAGTAGATGTGTGTGCAGGGAATGAAAATGAATTTTAACAGTGGCCTCTGCAATACATAATTAGTAAGATAATTCCACTGCAAAAGAATCTGTGTATATATCTTCTATTGATTTTAAAAGTGTGCCTCATTTTCCATAAGACACTACGTAATCATAGTACTGTATGTATTTGAGCATTATGTAAATCATACATACATATGTTATGCTTATACACACATTTTCACGCACATATGAAAATCTATGTATAATTTGTCTTATTGAGGGCTTGCTCTATGCCAGGCACTGTGAAAAATGACATGAAGTAACTCATTGGATTTCCACAGGTGGCAAAATGACTTCCATTTGTTTTTCCAATGAAAAAACGAAAGCCCACAGAGGTTAAAGGACCCTGACCAAGACTTCCCAGCTGGAAGAGTTGAGGGGACAAACTCTTTGGATCTGGTCACATCCAGGACCACCAGGTTTTAATCACTACACCATGACATTGAACATTAATTTGAGCAAATTTCTTATAAAAATCTGTGAATTTAACAAGAGACTAACAAAAACAAAATAAGACCCACTCATCCCTTATTTTGGAAATCTGGGTTTTGTATAATGGGTTTCCTTAAATCAGGAGACACCTAGAAATACAAATAAGTCAAAGTCACACACAAGAAAAGCTACAGGGAAATATAGTGTTTTCCTTTGTCCCTTGCAAGAGCTACAGTTTCTCAACAATTGAGGTGAGCTTGCCTTTACAATCAAAATGCTCTTCTTTGTATGCAGAGTAATGGAACACACAGAATACATACCTCAGCTACAAAAATATGTCAATCGAGACACACTCCACCCAGTTGTGACTATGAGAACATATGTCCTCAGAAGCCAGGAGACAGCCTCTTTCAAAGGAAAGGCTGATTCCAGTGAATACTGATCAGCCACTAAAAACAGAACTGAGATAGGAAAACAACATCTCATAACTGATAAATGTATTGCTATCATAACATCAAAAGCTTTAATTCAATAAAAACTATATTGGTTAAATTAAGTCTTCTACATAAAGATGTCAAATGTTACAACTTCACTATTACAGTGAGGAATAGCTTCAAAATGAGCCTAAACCGAAGAATTAGATGATACCATCCTTAGAAATTACTTTATAGAATTGCTAGGTCGAAAATCATGAATTAGAACATCCAATTTCCATTGGGTTGGGTTGCACTTCCCAGTGCCACCTCTTCCCAATCCAAGCCATCTAGATCTTGCTTCTACCATTTTCATACCTTGCTTCTACCAAAAAGAACATGGGTATTTGTAGTGAATACTCCTAGAGTTCTCCCTTAATCATAGAGTGCTATGAAGACTGGACACAGCTGAAAATTTGAATTTATAACATTTCTTTCAGATTTTCTTTGATGGTGAAGCAACATTCTTCCAGGCCCTGTGTATTTTCTGGATTAGATTATTACGGCTTTGGGCTTTATCTAAAATACCAAAACATTAAAAACTCACGTGGACATAGAAGTCAGACCGTAGAGAATTCACCTTTTAAATGAGCTAAGTCATGAGATTCATTGCTGGGAACACACACACACACACACACACACACACACACACACAACTTCTGAAGATACTGGGATTGCTCAAATAGCTCAAATATCTATGCTTCTACATTAAACCTTGAGATTTTATTTTCAGAATGTCTTTTCATCACTTACAAATGTATCCACATGATTTTTTCAATCCAACTTTTAAGATGAAAGCAAAGCTTTTCTTGAACATGATTTACATTTCCTTTATTTGTTCCCTACAAATTATATATTAAGCTCAATATTCTGATTTACGAAGCTCCATTTCTTTGTCTTTCCATAGGAAAAAGGCACATGTTTCCAAGATCAGATTCTAAACAATCCACTGCATGTAATTACGAAAACCTATGCAGCACAGGGAAATTTGAGAAGAAAAGCAAATGCCCTCAAAGAAGAAATCATTCAGTATTACAAAATCATTGAAATTAGAGATGGAAAAGGCTTATTAGGTCATCTATCAAAGAAAGTACATGCATTTGACACCCAGATTTAATATACCAGAGATGCTAGGTCACCCGAAGTGCCTCCAATCTTTTGATAAAGTGTAGAATCTAAAAAACAAACAAACAAACAAACAAATAAAAAAAAACATTTAAGGAGCAGAGTCCTTAATCAAAGGCAATTCCCCACAGATCCAAATATCGGAGAGAAATATATAAGACGCAGAGGAGAGGCAGATGGAAAAATAACACGGAAACATCAAGGAGATAAAACTTTATTTCCAAGTTTCCTAGATGAAGCTGAAGTCATGTATGATAGGCAGGGCATCCACGCTGACAATGTCCATGGGTTGGGGTTTATACCCAGAACTGTAACTGTGTTACAGTCCGAAAAGCCAGAGGCGTTAAAGGCTGAAGGAGATTACTGCGTGTAAAACTTCAACCTTTCATTTATGGAATGTAACCATCCTTTGGAATCAGCTCTGTTTTCCTTCTAGTAAAGAGCAAAGGCCAGTAGTAAACATTCTTCTGAGTGTGTGTGTTGGGCAGGGAGGAGATTAGGGGAAGAGGAGCTCTGGGCTGATAAAGTAAAAACAGAAAGGAGCAGATGCTGGCATTTCCTAGACAACCAGAGCAGAATTATCCCAAAACTTTAAGTACCTTCACATTTCACCACCTGACCTTTGATAAGGCATTGTCTTGTTGATCTTTCATTGTATTTCTCCCTTACAAAAAAACTAAAAACAAACAAACAAGAAAACCAAAAACCTGACACTAGGAACTAGTTGTTACAAGCCACTTGAAAAAGAAACCTACCAGGATACCCAGTGAAATGGGGTAAAAAGAACTTGCTGGTGAGCAATCTCTAAAATGTATCAGAATCCCTGTCAAGAGTCCACCCACACACCCTGCACTGTGAACTGGGTACAAAGCTTCTCTCTTGATTGATTGCATCTCCCCACATAAACAGTGAGGAAGGCATCTGCCTGTGTGTGGAATGCTGCATCTTCACGCCAGCCTGCCAATTCGTACAACGCAACTCTCAGAATTTAGGAGGCGTTTGTTCATTTCAACCAGGTCGCTGTTGCAACTGGGCTAATGAAAACAAAGGTAAAGAGATCAAATGTGCCCTAAACTGGTGAGCAAATTGAGCTATAATTCTCAGTGGAAATGAGGAATAAAGTCTGCTATACTTTTATAAATGCTACATGTAATATATAACTTGTGTGCCTGTGTGTGTTTTAAAAATTGAGATGCAACGTAGTAGAATGGTTAAGAGCAGGATATTTTTTTCACAAGTTATACATATATCAAAACACAGGTCATACGCCTTAAACATACACAATTTTTATTTGCCAATTATACCTCAATAAAGGGGGGGGGGAATAGAGTAGGAGTTCTGAAGTCAGACTGCCTTGGTTTAAATTCTAGTTGTTTCACTTAGTTGCTTAGTAAATGTAAACAATATTTAAAGTTCTTTTATCCTCAGTTTCTACATGTTTTAAGAAAAAGGAAGTATAATAATGGTACTACATATATAATAAGGTTGCCATGAAGATGAAGATTAAATGAGATGATATACATATTTATTTAGTACCTGCCACACCGGAAGGAACTAGTAAGAGGCGCCATTATGAAATGAAACACGCACACAAATAGCTTTTTAAAATTAGTGATGAATATTGACCATAACAGGTCAACTTTAAAGACTGGCATCTGACAGGCTTATCACGACATAATACAATAAAGTGCACCCCAAGAAATAAATCAGAGGGAGGAGAAGTTCTGGTGAGGTAGATGCCCAGGGCCAGCCTCGTCCAGGAAGAACCTGTAACTCGAATTCAGACGGCCATGGGTGATTGATGACAAAAACGTTTCCATGCTTTTGGAATAGAGACAATAGGTTGCATTTGGTTTTCAGCAATATGACAGGCTTGGTGTGATGTGTTTCATTTGTTAGTTTGTTTGTTTGTTGGACTGATTTTTTGGTATTTATTCTACTTGGTGTTCTCTGAGATTCTTGAATCTGTGGTGTGGTGACTGCACTAATTTGGGAAAAGACTCAGCCTCCTGAAGAAAATTCAAATATTTTCTTGGCCTCGTTCTTTGTTTTTTTTTTTCCTTCTGTAATTCCAATTACTGGTATGTTACACCATCTGAGGTCGAGGGTAAGCTGAGATTTGCTGATTTCAGAGTACCTCAATTGTTAGCCTGGAAATACAGTCGATAGAGATTTAATCCGATGGTTCTTAGTTGCCATTCGAAGTTTCTATTATTCAAATACATACATAGTGGTGTACACACAAACTTTAATGTCCGTAAGCGTTACCAAGAGTTTGGTATACATGCAGAATTCAGAAACCAATCTGGGGTGATGTACCCTTCTCAAGCATCTCGGATGAGGCTGAGGTAGGTGACATGAGGGTTCTATTTAGAGAAACGTCAGCTCAACAAATCCCTTTTTAGTATTGGCTCTCTGCCTGAGTCTATACTTTCTTCCATTTATCTGAAAATTGTCTTATTTTAGTTCAAGAATGAACTGTTCTTACAACTCTCCCACAATGGCTAAAATGAAAAGTGCCGACAATAGCAAGTGCTGAAAAGGCTCTGGAAGACCTTGAACTATCATGAACTGCTGGTCAAAGTGTCAACTGGAATAACCGCATTTGAAAACTTTGGAGTATCTATTAAGCTATACCTAAGACCCAGCGAGTCCATTCCTGGGTATGGGAATGAGTGCTTCTTTCCACCAAAAGACTTGTACAAGAAAGTGCATAGCAGATTCATTCAAACTAGCTGCAAACTGGAACTCATCCAATGTTCCTCAGCGGTGGAATATAAAAATTAGGATATATTTACCCAATGAAATATTTCTCAACAATGAAAACCACAGATCACAGATAAGCGACAATACAGATGAATCTCACAGAGAAAATATGGAGTGAAAAAAGCCCAGCACAAAAGAATTAAAAAAAAAAAAAGCAGAAGAAGAATAAATCTAATCTATGGTGGTAGACATCAGAATAGTGACTCACTCTGAAAATAATCAGCTGGGAGGAGGAACAAGGAATGCTAAGGGAACGATAGAAACATTCTTTGTTGTGAGCTAAGAGTTTACATGAGTATATGCACATATATATAAAGCTAATGAGTTGCACATTAAAGGTCTGTGTTGTTTACTGTATGTTAAGCTACACCAGAAAAAAAGAAAGAAAGGAAGAGAGGGTGGGAAAGCGAGAGGAAGGGAGGAAGAAAGAAAGGGAAGATGAACCACTTTGTTCTAGAACCTGGAAATCTGGAAAGCAAGTTTGAAAGTCCTTAGATCTTTGCACTAATGACTTCATCGATTTTATTATGTTCCTTCTTAGCTATCATGGTCCCAGACTATAAAAAAGTCTAGATGAAGAAAATATTTCCTGTTCATAAATATTCACAAGCGATGGAAATCATATGTGCAAATAGATAACAGGGAAAATCTTGCTGATTTTCTTTTGGCATTTTATGATCAGTCATAGAAAATATTTTCCATGGATAATTACAACAAGGTTCAATAACCTCAGGAAGCTGGAGAATGTTGGTTTAACTGGGTTATATCAGCTGGATTGAACCAGATTTAAGTATTTCTCTCTGACCAGAAAAGACTCTTAAAGAGAAAACATACACAAGGCCTTCCCTGAAATGCCTGGCTTCATTATTTCTTATGAGACAATTAGGTTAAAATAAACACTATGCACTCTTGAAAGAAAATAAATCACAAAATGACAAACTCAGAGGGGAAAATGTTGAAGGTAGAAGAGGAAGGTCAGCCCTATCTATTTTATGTTTTGCGTTCATTAACCTAGGAAGGATAATGCATGGATAAAAATTTCAACTTTATTTAAAACATTTTATTCTTTTAAAAATAACCAATGAGGAGTGTCTCTCTTCTTGCCTCCTAGACAAATGTCACTGGAGGGACAGACAGTGCAGCGGGTCCTGGGTGACGGTTGACAACAGTTTCCTATTGTTGCTTCCAGATTATTACTCTATCCTCATAAAAGAGACCCCTTTCCTTTGATGCCCCTGCCATTCTCCACTTGCATCTTTACTTCTCTTGTCATTATCCAGCTTCTCAGTCATTCACTCACATCCCTTGAGGAATATGGCACTGAGATCCCAGACTCATTTTTACTGAAATCCTACTCTCTACCATACAAAGGAATCTAGTACTGTGTTTCCCCGAAACTAAGACCTAGCCGGACAATCAGCTCGAATGCGTCTTTTGCAGCAAACATCAATATAAGACCCGGTCTTATTTTACTATAAGACCAGGTATAATATATAACATAATATAATATAATATAATATAATATAATATAATATAATATAATATAATATAATATAATATAATATAATAAACATAACATAATATAATAAAGATAATACAATACCAGGTCTTATATTAATTTTTGCTCCAAAAGACGCAGTCGTGCTGATTATCCGGCGAGGTCTTCAACAGGGTATCCTATTTCAATCACCCATGCTCATAAGCACACTCTAGACTGTTATCACTGTGAACTATTGGAGCTCTTAAAGTTAAAACTTCATCATCAACCTCCTCTCTGCCTGTGTTCTCTCTTTCTAGCTATTCTGTCCTCCCACCGTATACACACTCAAGTGCCTGCACCTCTCTTTCCCCCAAGTCTATCAATTCCCATCTGAGTTCACTTTCTTACTCTAATCCTATAATCAGTGGCATACCAGATGCCCTTGACAATATCCTCCAATTTAGTGTCCCTTGTACTTATGCTGCAAAAGACTAGCTACATGTCAAATACCACACCAACTTTCTGCCTTCTCAACCCACACATCCACGGAGAGAAGTTGCATCAGTGTGGACTGCTGCCACTACAAGCTAAGTTGTGGTCTCCCATCCTCACCTGGACCCTCAGACCTACCAAACAGCTCTCTCTGTGAATCTGTTCTCAACTCTGCCCTGCTGCTGTTCCAAATTCCTCAGTATCCCAGCCTCCATATCCAACTACTAGCCAATATCACTTAGAGAGAAGTGTTCTGCCTTGCAGAGAAAACCCAGGCCCAGGGTTGGCGGAAAAGAACTCTCTCAATTTTTATGCTCTAACACCAACCTACAGACTGCTTTGGGATGGACTTCGACAACTTTTCACCTTATACCTTCCTAAAAAGGATTCTGGAAGAATTAAAGAAGTCTGCTCCCTTGGTTACTCTAACTTCCAGGTTTTATAGCATCTCTATTCTATAAAATATCATTCTTATTGAATTTACTATGCTAACTGATTTTAGTTTTGAAAGCTACATTATTTGCTGATTTAAAAGAAAGTCCACTTATCCCATTATCAAGAATTCTTTTATTTAAAGCAAAGAACAAAAGGCCATAGTGGCTCCCGGAAACATAGGTAAAGCCTCTGAGTAAAAAAATCAAATGTAACCATCCCAGCGTGGCTACTGGTGGTCTATGTGACCTTAAGCAAGAAATTTCAACTCAGTGTACCTTAGTTCTCCCATTAAAAAGAGAAGAAAAGGTATTCATATAGCAAACTCAGCTCATCTAATTATTAAAGAAAATGCAATAATTTAAGAGTCTGTTACGTAATGTAAAACCCAAGACATCAAGGTGAAATTACAAACAGGAAGGGTGTAGAGGAGAGAAAAAATTGTTAATCTTCACTGATAAAGACAGGTAATTTTCAAATCAGCCTCCAATGGGAATGTGTTGCATAGAAAAATAAGTTCTAATCTTCACAATGTTTTGACTAGATCATTGAGGTGATGAGGTGTTGAGCACAATGCAGATTTCTGCAATTTTCTTTTTGTTGTAGATACAGCCATTTCATTCTTCATTCAACAAATATCGAGTGTCTACTTTCTGTCAGACTTTTAAAAAACTTATTACCAATGCAACATATACCACACCAACTATTAAAAGGAAAACACTATTAAAATCACGCTGATGGGAACCACTTTGAGCACCTCTTGTAATTGCAGAAGTCAAACGTGACTTGTATTCATCTTTTGTGATTGGTATATATTGAGTATTACAATTTTAATACAGTTTTTTCTTTTCTTAAAGTGTGTATACATCTTTTTTTTGGCACCCTCTGTATTTATTGAAAGTTCTCTATGTCAATTGCCTTCATTATGGTGTGTTTGCACCTTAGGGAATGTTCCGGATGACTCGTTAGGGTCTGGTAAGAAAATATTAGACTATATATTCATATTTACTTTTAATCTAATAAAATAAGAATCCATTAGTTGGCAGCTCATGTGTAGCTAAAGTTTTCCCAAGAGAAAAGTGAGAATTCCATAGGCTTGAGGGATGACATACACTATTTACATGTGTCTGGTTAAACAGATTTGTAGCTTATAACATTTAGTTTTAACTAAACTGACTTACATAAAGTAGACAAGAGGGTTAAAATCGTTCTTGAAGACCAATAAAATGGTGAAACTGGCACTTTTCCCTCCAATGAAAACATTTAATTAGCTATCCTATGAGGTAAAAGCAACAATTATACATGATTTTGACAAGAAAATGGCCCTTGAATGAACAATTATCAAGAAAGGCTAATTTAAATATGTATTTATATCCACTATTGTGAACTACAAATGCCATCTTAAGTATATCTTTTTGTCTTTATTAGCAAGATATTTAAGAATATTTTATATTTGTTTTTATCAGATCCATTTTTATTTTCTATTTTATAATGAGTATAATCATTAGGCTATTTACTTATAAACAGTATATATAAGAGTATTTATACATATTGGACACACATGTTCAAAAGTGTTTTACATTGGTGTGTGTAAACAAAAATGGAATGCATGAAAGCTAATATGAGAAATGAGGGTTAAAAGAGAGAGAGTGATTCTATGTATGACTGAATACAAAGAAGTATGGACAGTCCAAGGTCAAGTCCAAATATTTTCACAAAGGATATGAAAAATTTCTCATATGAAATACTACTTGCACTCATGGTCCATATGGTAATTTTAAAATATGAACTTGAATATTTTAACTCCTTTCATAGAGAGGTAGGGACTGTGTCCCCTCCCCTTGGATTTGGGTGAGTTTATATCTGTTTTGACCAATAGACTTTGTTGTCAATAAAAGCCATTCATCATTTTTCTGGCATTTATGATGGCTTGCTAGTCTATGGAGGAAGGTACCTGTCATGAATTTCAACTACTTTAAGACAGCCATGTTGGAGAGAACACATGCAGGCGAATGGTTCAGGCTGAGTCAAATCTTCTGAGCCATACATGTAAGTGATGCCATCTTGGACCTTCTAGACCTTTATAGATTCTCTTTGTTAAATAATAGGGCTTCTAAAAAATCTTAAGGGCATTGTCCCATAGCAGTCTCACAGGGGACCCATGATAGATAAGGCCATATTTCAAATACTTTTATGCACATGAATTTTGATTAATAGAGAGAATTCCAATAAAATTTCTAGAAAACCCACAAAGTTTTAAAGAGAATTGTAATGGCAGAATAGACTGCCAGCTAGGACTAAAATGGTCAAATAAAAAGAGAGCTCTGAACTCTCAAAATTGTATGAGCTGACAACAAACTGAGACAACTACTCAGCTGTAAATACAGGCTATTTCTGTGGGGAAAGGAAAAGTGACCCAAAGGGTAGAATTACAAGTATACAGCAGGGGATGGCAAACTGTGGCCTATGGGCCACATTTAAGGGTGGTGGCCTGATTTTATATGTCCAATGAGCTAAGAATGGTTTTACATTTTGACAAGATTGTTAAAAAAAAATTCAGCAAAGACTACAAGTGACAATAACAACTAAATATTTACATCTGGCCCTTTACAGAAAATATTTACCGCCCTTCACCTAGAGGATGAAGCCAAGAAACATGGAAAATCATTCCCAGGGAGCAATAATGGGCCCCGATCATGGAACTGGTAGTATGGCCCTGGCTATATTTCAGAACTGATATCGATTCGCGTCTACTGAAGTTAACCTATGACTATCCCACCATTTACATCGTAGGTCACATTCGCGTAACCAGTCTCTTTCATTGACTGATCTTCGAATCAAAAGGAACTACAACCAAGGAATAGCAACTGAGGTAGAAGTTTCATCTGCACCTGATTGAGATAAGATTCTGGATCTTGTGCCTGAGCCTGATATCATAATGGGACAGACCTCTCGGTGGGTCAGTCTTATGAGAGGTTGAGTATAATTCATACATTGGAAAAATGTAATTTGTTGCTTGTGGAATGACCAGGGTGGTTTCCAAACATGCCTGAATTCTTTCATGCTCTTCCTATAAAGAGGTGGGGTCTGTGTCCTATCTCCAGGAATCTGGGAGGGCTTGCGTCTGCTCTGACCTAGAGTACATCAGAGCTTATTGCATGAATTCCACGGCTAGGTCAAAAAAGGCCATCAGTTTCTGCCCAGTTTTTTTGGGAAGCTGGTTCTGGGGAAAACCTCCACCATGTAAAGATTTTGATTCCCCTAAGACCTCACCAAGCTGGAATGGAGTGCAGCTTGATAGTTCAGTTGAGTCCAGACGTCTAGCCAAGACACCAGATATGTGAACAAAGCTGTTATGGACCATCCAGACCAGCCTATCTACCAGCTAAGAACCATTAATATCGTGAGGATCAAAAGAATAGCTCAGACAAGACCTATCTGAGTTCCTGACCCACAGAATCTGTGAGGTCCAATGAACGGTCAATGTTTTAAGCAACTAAGTTTGGGAGCATTTTGTTTAGCAGCAATCGATAATTGGAACAGTTCATTCTGTATGTGTAGGATACAGTCTATGGTGGGGTGATGCTGTGGACCCAGACGTGTGACTTGCTTTGGTAAATGGAAGGTTAGCAAATGTGACACAAGCAGTAGATTGAATAGCACTTGCAAAATTGAAGTGCTCTTCTCTTGTACCTTCACCAACGCAATGAGAAGACATTCCTGGGACAGGCCACTGACAGGTGGGAGACATGGCAGCAGAGCAGAAGTCCCAGTTGTTCCTGTTATCCTGGTCAAGTCTGTTCTAAACAAACGAACAGCCAGCTGGCTCACGGACAAGTGAATGAGCCCAGGCAAGACAAGAAGGACCACTCATCAAAGCTGGCCTAAATCACCAGGCTGCGAACTTGCGAACTAGACATTGTTTTAAGCTACTCATCTGGACTGTGTATATGGGTGTGGTTATGTACCTTTAGTAGCAATGGATAATCAATGCAACCAGAGTTTTTATTTCAAGGCACTTCCCTCAATAAAACACCCTGTTTCTAATTATGCACTTCTGTTCAGGTCCCTAAAACACTTGACATATTCAACCTATCATTTTTCTATGTTGCTCTATCTTTCCAGAATGCTCTTTGCCCTCTTTCTGCCTCTTCTAATCCTGCATATTCTTAACAGCCTCGCTTAAATTCTAGAACCATAGAATCAACCTAGATCATTCCATTACATTTTACAGTGAATTTACTTCAGATTCCTGTAAATTCACTTTATGAACCACTTCTTGACAATTAATTGTATGTTGCTTTCAGATGTTACTCAACTTATTTTTGTGTTTCATTTCTCCCTATCTATATTTTAACATCTCTGAAGGGTGGTATCTTGTGTCATAGTGTTTCCCACCCTTCATCCCAGCCCCTATGGTGCATGCCCAGTTCATGCACACAACACGTGTTAAATGAATATAGGAAGGAAGTAAAGAATGCACCACAGTTTTTGAAAGGGTCTTGGATAGAAACAACAGAATACACATTTTATAACATGGCTTATAGTCATTTTCTATTACTTCAAATTTGAAAGAATAATAGAAGTCTTTATGGAAGATAATTGAGCAATTTGGTGCTGGGTCACGGGGTGGGAGGGAAATCTGCTGAAATCTTAGATATTTTCAGTGATTCAGAGTTTTTATGGGTAAAAAGGTATTAAACGATTGCTGTCAGGCTTGACTATCTGCCAAATGACTGATCGCAACGGCACAGCTGTATTTCCCAAGTTGGAGGTTTTGCAAGTCACCAATAAACTGTGAGACATTTACCAGGTGTTTGGTTAAAGCATGCTTACATAAAGAGTTTGCAAATATTTATATTCCACAGAAATCCTCCCACTGTATTTAGAGTTAAAACAGAAGAATCATTCTATTTTAAAAGACTGTATTTCTCAGGAAAGGATATTATATTTCCAAGAATCATAAAGGGAAGTGTTACTTTGCATCTTCTCTCTGTTTTAACTTCTTTTCCAGGGAAATTACCTCTGAGGATAATGGGGAGACTGAATGAGAGCAAATAACCACCTGCCAGAAATAACATTTTAGTGACGATATACCAAATCTGAATTTTTTCTTAAAAAAAAAAAAAAAGAGCAGTAGGAAATAACTTTTCACCATTTACTGGGAAAAAATAAGTCTTCTTTATACTCAATGTACTTCCATTTCAACTGCAAGGAGAGTTTAAGCAGTTATTAATTTATCTTTCCTCTTACTTTTGAAAAAGAAGTCAGACTTAACCAGTCCTTACATCAGACATTAAAAGTAAGGATAAATGTGTATTCCACACTGAAATAGATCTGTATCGAAAGGTTTGGAGATGGGGTGGGGAATACCTCCCATTAAAGGGTGAGAATAATCCCTTTCGTATTACTCATAAAAAAACTGGTATTGCTTATGTGGCAGTAGGAAATGATACGTTTGAATAACCCTATCCACAAAGAATATTAGACAGTTAAAACTGTCTAAGGCCCAACTGCCATTGCTCTCTTGACCTGATGGGGATATTGACCAGACTGACAACTCCCCTTATACACAGTGGGACACCTAACATTGAAGCTGATTAATTTACATCCAAATACAACTTGACAGAATTTTTCAAGAGATTGCAACTGGTTGTCACTTCCGTCGTGTAAATTAAAACACAAAACTTGCACACCAAATGGAGAATCCCACCAGGACTGAAATGGATGGATAAGGACATACACCCACTGAAAGACCGCGTCCAACTTCAGTTAGCTTGTGAAAAAGCTCCCCCTAGAGGAGATCAAAAGAACTGCAAAATTGAAAAATTACATTGGCAGCTCTTGTCCTTCAGAAGAAAAAGCTAAGCACTCCTTGAGGACAAAGGGAAAAAAAAAAATCCTTCACAAACATTTCTGCCAAAGACAACTTTACAAAAGAGTTTCTTGTTTTTCTTTGCGTCCAAGATGTTTTATTATTTAACTAGTATCTCTAACGTGAAATAAGGCACATAGAATAAACCATACTGCCATGCTTGCCCTGTCACCAGCCACGACCAGTCTCCTTCAACCAACTTCAGGAAAAAACACGATTGAAAAAAATAAAGATAACTGTGTTATAAGGTATTATTTGTGTGTGTAGATTGCTACCAATAATTAGTTGCTTTGTGTCCTAAGAATGACATGAAAGAGAAGACACTTGTTAGCAAAATGTTACACTGAATTGAAAACATTATTTGGCTGAATCAGAATCTGGAGATTTTGTTTTGTGTTCAAGATGCGCATACCATAAAGCTGACTCTTACTGAGGCTGCGAAAGAATTAGGAGATTCGGTTCTAGTGTAGGGCCTTCAGTAACCGTTCTCCTCTAGGATAAACAGGCACCTTTTCTGTGTAAGTTTTAACAATGAGCTATTCAATCTGCCCAGAGAAATCAAATAAGGAAACCGCTAGGGCACATTTCACACGCAGAAGTGGCAACTCACAAGTCAGGATCTGCCCATTTTGTTGTAGAACTGAAGAGAGGGTTTCATCAGACTAACAGTGCCTGAGGCTTCAGATGACTCAAACGGATCAACCATTCAAGTTCTCAATATTCTCATTGATCTGGTGTGGCTTTCCCATTTTCCCTTTAAAGTTTTTGGAGACATTTCTCCCAGTACCACAAAGTACAGATATCAATGCTCTGTATTATCAAAGGAGAAGAGGGTTTTATTTCTATCAGATCAAGGAAGCGCCAGTTCCATTAACAGTTTCATAGTTCCTGTTGAAGTGGAATTAGTTTGTAATACTGTATTGTCCATCTAAACCACAGTATGACAGCATCAAATGCTGGATGTAGGGAAAGACGCAGAGAATATGTTGTATAAAGTGATGTGCTTCATAACTGTCTTATTAACAATGATTATTATAGAAAGTTACAGAAATTATAGAAATAGACATAATTGTAGAAAGTTATCAGACCAGGAAGAGAATTTAGGCCAAGAGGAAATATTATATTTTTTATTACATATTACATTATTTATATATTTATATTCCTATACATTCCTATATTATTTATATTCATATATATTATATTATATATATTTCACATACATATTATATTATATTGCATTATATATACATATACATGAATAACATTTTTTTTCAGGGCACGTAACTCAAATTCTGGCAAAGCATAATCAATAATACTACACCTTTAGTTAGTATATCTCTAACATGTTCTAGGGAGTCAGCTGAAATAAAAAAACAAACAAAACACCTTTAAACTTGGGCAGAATCAAGTAACAAAGAGTTGGTTTCATCTAAATATACATTTTGCTTGTTGAACTGAATGTTGCACTTGCCAAAATTCCAGATGGAAGAAATTGTCCTATGCGAAAACCAAACCATCTAGTGGTGTACAATTTCATTCACTTGGGCTTGATTAGCCTGACCAGTCAGTACCACTCTGATTATCAGCAAAAGGGAATTACAGGATAATCCATCAATGCCATTCTATCCCATCTATCTCTTCTGAGCTTGTTTTCCCTTTAGCCATCTCTCTTATTTCACCCCACAAATACTTAACATCTATATTGATTTGATGAGTAATACATGAATCTTGTTTGTGATTATATAATAAAAAATCTGATTTTGGTGATTCAATTAACTTTGTGCATTTTGATTTTTCAGTGTTCCCAGATTACCAAAAGTTTTTCATTTGAACAATCTTGGAAACAAATGTAGCAGATAAAAGCTGCTAAATTATCATCCTTTTTGAAATTTTTGAAAATGGAGCTAACCAGAATTAGGTTAACAAAGAGATGTTGTGAAGAAATGTGTTTTTGCTAAAGAAGATTCAGTTTCTGAGAAGTACCAGTGAACTCCTTTTAAAATAAAAGAGCCCAACTTCCTTCTCCAGGCTTGTGTCTCTAGCACTGGCCATCTATTAATTGCTCAGCGAAAGTTTATTGACTAAATTAATGAGCATTAATTTAAAGGTAATTGAACAATTAGTAGGTAACGAATGATTTGTAAATTAGCAATTTATAATAAATTACAAATTATTTAGTGAACCAGTAAATAAATAAACTTCAATAGAGACAATAAAATAGTCAGCAAGTAAACAAATTACTGGAATAAAAAAGATCCCCCGAAAAATTAAATGTGTAAAAACCACAGAATATTTGCAACAGAAAGAAATGTTATTGTCAAACACTGTAAACTATAAATGGGTGCTGAAACAAAATTAGATAAATTAGTGAGCAGTGCAATTCACTATGCCATTTTGCATACTAACCTATTATTAACAAAGATTTCGTTAATATTCAATTGCTAAATGCCCAATTTAGAATCTCACTGTTAAAATATACTTTAGAGGTTTTTTATTCGAACCCCATTGTTTTGCAGATGAGGAATTTGAGCCCCATTTCAGATGTAGGACCTGCCCAAGTTTACTTGGCTAGCAGAGCTGGCCCCCTTTCCAGCTGGTTCTTTTTTTCTTTTCTTCCAACTCTTCTGCCTGCCATTAACTCAATCCCAGTTTCTTCAGTGCCGACTGGGTGTTATTTTTATTCACTAGGCCAATTTTTGTGAATTAACAGGTAGTGGGTCCCAAATAAATGAGAGTACATTTGCAACTTTTATCCTTTTAAACTATGAAGTTTCAAAGGTAGGCACTCTGCTATCGATCACCTTCTGAACCTGACCTGGTTTTACCCTCAGTGGAGCGGGCAACAATCATTTCTATTGATGCTGCTTCCAAGAAGAAGAGTAGACCTGTTTGTAGGTTCAATTGATTTCCTAGCCTTCCTTTTTAAATGTACTAAGAAAAATCCAACTTAAAGGAGTGCAGCCGGAGGTGATAAAGAGGGACGGCACAGATGACAAAAACTTCCCAAAGAGAGCTAGCCAGTTGTCTTAAATAAAATGCAGACAAAATGACAAGGATAATTTTTCCAACCAGGCAAGAGGTTTTTGCCACTATTGCATCCAATATATGAGCAAAGAGAAACATCAGTAAAACATATGTTTTTCCATAGTTTCTGGTCCAGCTGTCCCTGACATTTTGCTAATCATCTCAAAAAAGCAGTTCAGTATAATTTTCCTTTCCTTTCAATTTCTAGTTAGAAGTAACAATATCTTTTGGTGAATAAATCATTCCAGTTAAATGATCTTGAACAACCATGCTTGGGATACATACATTATTCTAGAGTTCTGAATCAGCTAAGACGATCTTCTCCCTGGCTTCAAAAATTTTCTCCTATAGTTTGCATGTTTTGCAGCATAAAATAGCACTGAATGCTCTATAATAGCCGAATATGTCCATGCTGGGCATTTAATTAACAAGGGCAAAATAATGGGAGCAAGGAAGGCAGAACTTGGCCTGGAGCAAGAAAAAAAAGGAGATTGGAGTGTCAGAGGAGCTAAGTACTGCCATCTACTGGCTGTGTGGTCTGGGTCAATTTTCTTAACTTTTCTGAGCATTAGATCCTCATCTGAAAAGAGATTCACACTACTATTATATCATTGGGGTTCTGGTGTTAATGTGTGTGCGATATCACTTTTATTATTTATTTATTTATTTATTTATTTATTTATTTATTTATTTATTTATTTATTTATTTTTAAAGATTTTATTGGGGAAGGGGAACAGGACTTTACTGGGGAACAGTGTGTACTTCCAGGACTTTTTTTCCAAGTCAAGTTGTTGTCCTTTCAATCTTAGTTGTGAAGGGCTAGGTCCAGTTGCCCTTGCTAGTTGCAGGGGGTACAGCCCACCATCCCTTGCGGGACTCGAGGAACTGAACTGTCAACCTTGTGGTTCAGAGGATGTGCTCCAACCAACTGAGCCATCTGGGAGGCAGCTCAGTTCAAGGTGCTATGTTCAATCTTAGTTGCAAAGGGCCGAGTCCACCATCCCTTGCGGGACTCGAGGAATTGAACTGGCAACCTTGTGGTTGAGAGCCCACTGGGGCATATGGGAATCGAACCGGCAGCATTCAGAGTTAGGAGCACAGAGCTCCAACTGCCTGAGCCACCGGGTCAGCTCGCGATATCAATTTTATAAATTTCAAATGTGGTTACAAATATCAGTGGGAAATTTCTTATCACTAATATAATCTAGAAGATTCTGGGACACCCTCAGAATAATTAACTGAACACGTTCAGGAAATTGTTTACAGAAACTAAGGGGTCTCCCTTTTTACATTCTATAGTGGCATTTTTTTTATTTATTTTTTGGATGTACCCAGCTATAACTGCATTCGTTACTCTGTAATGTTCTACGTTTGTTGGGAGAGAGAGCCTCATCTTTGACTTGAACATAGCAGGAGCATATTTTGCAAAAACAGGTAATTGTATCTTGTTCCCCTTTTTCTATGCGCTCAGCCTGATCATCACCTGAATTTACTATGAAATGGCAGATTTGGGGTTAAGATCCTTCCAGAAGGGCCACCGTAGTCCCATCTTTCTCCTCTCTAGATACGCCTCACCATCCTCTGAAAGACTGACAAAGGACCCTGTGACAACATGTGACCTTTTGAAACAGCTCACAATATGTTCCTTCGCTGGAAAGAATTCTAATGTCCTCCTGTCTGGTATTACCTGCAGCGTACCAACCACTGGGGAAAGACACTGAAAATTTAATGAATTTAAGAAAAGCTGTGCATGCTTCTCTTTTGGAGGAGCCTTGGGGAAAGAGAAGCCGACAGAAAGAAAACATTCAAAGAAATTACATTGGCCCCGAGGGTGGCATCTATAGAGGACAATGACAGGGATTTGGACATCTATTACTTTTCTGGTGCCCATTTACCTACAGGGCTGCTGGTTCTACTCTAGTCGCTGGCCACCGCCGGGGCAAAGGTGAAGGAATCTGATCAATATCAGAGGTACAAATGCTAGAGAAAGAAAATGATGACTCTCACAACTGAGGGCCATGGGTATGGAGATTAAAGGGCTTGGGGGTGCTGTTCTGAGCATGTCTCTGTGTGTGTGAAAGTATGAGGTAGAAGAATTCAGAATACCACTAAAAATATAGGATGGGCATAGCCAAGGAAGGGAGGGTGGGGTGCTGAATGGAGAAGCACATGGGACCAGATATTTAATTTATCTGGAAAGTGGAAATATATACAACATACAGAGAATAACTATTAACAGCCAAAGAAAACATTTTGCAGCCAACAACTGACATAGAAATGCATTTGCCATATATTTTTAAGTGGGAAGAGAAGGCTATTCTACTAAGGTAACGATGACATTCTTAGAAATAAATACGGGCACAGACAACAATCTGAAAGGATGCACATCAGAATGTTCACTCCAGGGATTGTCTCTGGATATTGGCATTAGAGGGGAAGTTTACACGCTTCTCCTTTTGGTGTATGCATGTTTTCTAGTGTTTCTACATTGACTATACAAAAGAGGAAAAAAAAAACACATGTTTTTAAGAACTATGACTTCTAAATTTCTTTCATTACCATCACTGAGAAAACATATTTGGGCAGAGGCAGGAAGAGGTTAGAATAGAGGTCAGGAAACTATAGCTTGTGGGCCAAATTTGGCCTATGGTCGGTTTCTGTAAATAAAGTTTTATTGGAACGCAGCCACCTCATTCATTTGCACGCTCCACAGGCAGAGTTCAGTAATTGTGACAAAGACCATATGGCCTGCAAAGCCGAATGGCCCTATCTGGCCCTTTACACAAAAAGGTTGCCAACCCCTGGGGGAGAAGAATCCTTCCCCTGTTATTGGATTATCCATTGCACCTTGCTACCTGTGTGAGCTGGAGCAAGTCATGACCTCCCTGTCTCAGCTTTCCCATTTATATATAGAAGAACACAGCTTAGTGTTGTTCATGCATAAAAAGTACTTAACACTGTGCCTTGCACATTAGGAAACACTCAAAAACCTTATCCTACGGAACTTGTTACCATCTTCCTCCCGTATACAAGATACATCATTCCACGATTACCGGAAACCTAACGAAACTGCCATTTTTGTGGGTCAAAAATGCTCAATATTAGCCATTGTAAACTTCAGCCACTCCCTGTTCTCATTTCCTCTGTGTCAATTAGAATCTCTGAGATATGTCAATGTCATTAAGGTGGTTTGGGGTTAACTAATTTGTGATGCAGGGCTGGGAATAATCCAGACATTTGGATGTCTGAAACAATAATGCTCTGTGCTTATTACGCTTTGTGACTTGTGAAACACAGGCAAATAAGCACTAAATGCACCCGCCTATGGGGTGACAGATTCCGTGCTCCTGCTCTGCTGCCGTCAACAGAAGCTTTTCAGGTGAACGATACAGCCTTTCTACCCTTCAGAATAACACCTGTGTCTTGAGTTTTAGTGGGCCCTGCAAGCTTCTCAACACTGCAGCCACCGCTCTGGGCCCTGAGCAGAGATCCAGACACAGCCTGCCAGAACATTCCTGGGAAGACCTTCCTGAAGGGAAGGTGGGACTCCGGATCCGGCAGCATTTCAAGCGCATGTCATTCAAGTCCACTTCCAGATGGCACTGTGGAACTTAGGACAGTTCCCGAAGAGGAGTTCTTTAAGAAAGTAAAATGAGGCTTCTTCAAGAATGAGACAGGAAGACAGACATGAACGTCAGCGTAATGGAATTCTAAGAAGCTGCGGAAGTACAGGATAAGCTCATGAAAAGGAGACACATCAGGAACCTGAAGCACTAATCAAAGCATTCTTATCAATGAAAATGAAGAAAGCGTTAAGTTCAGTGCTAACCGTATCCAAGGAAGAGCTAACTCCATTTAATCCAATCAGCACTTATCAAATGCCTATTTTACGCCAGGCACTCCGCTAGCATAGCTAAGAGATGGTAAGATAAGTCAGATGCTATTTCTACCCTTGAGGAGTTTGGGGGCTGGTGGGAGGAAGATAAACAGGTAAGCAAATAATGCTAATATAATGTGATAACTCGGATAACACTGATAACAGCTGTCACTCCTTCATTGCAAAAAATGTACAGAAAACATAGAATGGGGAAAATTATTGCTGCGTAGAAAGGCCCAGGGAGGGTAGGGAAGAAAGAAATAATTGGAGGTAGGCCCTGAAAATTACCAAAAGTTCACTAGGTGCCTATTGGGACAAGAATGAGAATGGTCAGGAAAGGATAGGAAGCTGAGGACTGATCTGGACTTCATCCAGGAGGCATTAAAAACTTCTGTAAGCAGGAAGTGACCTGGTCAAGTCGGATTTAAAAACACAAAAGAATAGATGCTTTCCTAGAGAGTCATGAAGTAGGATCATGGGCGATTGTTCAGGTGAGAGACTAAAACCTAGACCAGGAGGATGGCAGTAAGAATAGTGAGGAGGGGACGTACACAGGATACAGTGTTTTCAAACGGAAATGCAAAAGTGGAGACAAACAGTCTGAAGACCCACGAGAAAGGGAAAAGCAGATGAGCAAAAGTCTGGTGTGGGAGGAAGGGGCGTTGGGAAGGCAGAAGAGCATAGGGTAGGGTATTACCCTTGGGAGAGGTATCTTGTCTGCAGAGACATACAGGGAGCTGGGAAGGAGGCGTGAAAATGCAAATAATATTGCAGGGAGGATGTCAAGGAAATTCGTCAGTATTAATCTTTACTCCCGGAATAAAATAATAAAAAGGGGAAAGGGATGAGGGCTTTGTGGAAAGGGAACTAGGTATGAAACCATGTTTGGAGATCTGGAAAGGGAGCAAGCTACATATAGATAATAGAATTACCTTTGGAATATAAAAACAAATGAACAAACAAAACAAAAACAAACATATAGAGGCAGACAATAGATTGGTGGTTACTGGAGAGAAAGGGGGAAGGAGGGAAAGCAGAACGGGTAAAGGGGCTCAATTATATAGTGTTGGATAGAAACTAGACTTTCGGTGGTGAGCGTGATACAGTACATATAAATGTTGATTTATAAGGTTGCACACCTAAAACTTATATAATGTCACAAACCAATGTTACTTTAATTAAAAAATAAATATTAAAAAAGGATATACTAAAAAAAAGAGAATTATCCACTAGCTTCAGGATCTACTTGGGCCAACAACTCAAACACTGAGTTGCACATTTATGTGACTTTTTCTCGAGAGTGCTTTGAACTTCTCCCTTCCCTTGTCATTAACGATACTATGTCATTGATGGTTGTTGAATGACATTCAAGAGAGGAAAAGTCTTATTTCCTGAGCCCAACACTTACAGCCTTCCCCAATGTAGCTCTCAATCTGCTCTTCTGATCTATCTCCACCTCCATCACTGTTCCCTCCTCAAGATGCAGAAACCCAAATGCTTTTGGGCTCAGACAGGTAACACAAGCATGAAAGAGGCAGGGTGTGAGGCCACAGGGAGCGGTGAGGTTCGTGGCTCCAAAGCAGTTTTATTTTCTTTTAAAATTCTCTGAGGGCCAAACAAAATACATGAACACAACTTGGTATTTCAGGAGCTTTCTCCTCTAAAATTTTACAGGAAGTCTCCAGACTTCCTAATCAATCAGACTCATAGATATGAGTTCCTTCTCTCAAATCTCGGGTACTTACCCCCATGTTTACTTTCTGGCTCACTCACATCTACTTATAAGATACTGTCTTTCATAGCACAGAGGTCAGAGGTCAAAATATGAACTTCGGATTCAGGCAGCCTGAGTTGAAATCCTAACTTTGCCACTTTTAGGCCGGTATGACATACGACAAAATACTTAAGATTCCTGAGTCTCATTTTCCTCATTTGAAAAATGGGAATTTTAATAATAATAATAATAATATCTTGTGGAGTTATTGTGAAGATAAAATTAAATAATGTATGCAAAATACTTACTGGAGTATCTGGCATGTAAACCCTCAATACATGTTTTAAAAATATATATGGTTTTCCGTAACATGATGATAATTTCCTTAAGGGCAAGAAGTAGATCTTCTGAATTCTTTATACTCTAAATTTCTAGAGAAATATCTTATGAGTAGCTGTTGCTAAGTTTATGTTTGGGAGATAAGTTGATATTTATTTGAAATAATTATTACTACTCAAAAATGCATTGGGAAAAGCAAAATTTTGGTAGGCTGGGAAAAATTGCAACTGATTGAAAGGTTTTAGGACCTTAATTAGAGAACTGAGATGAAAACAAAAACTACACACATACACGCAAATATATACACATATATGTATAGATATTCACATACGGACATATTTCAAATTTGCCAAGTGATTTCCATACTCTCTTTTGCTTCTTATAAACATTATTATGGAGTCGATACAAGTCCAGATCAATAATAAAAACAACATTAACGAATACCAACTTTCTAAGTTACACACAATAGTTAGATTTTAGAGAAAGGGAAACTGAAGCTCATGGAGGTTAAACAGACCTGGCCAAGGTTACACACAGTGAATAATGAGTGGAGGGGACCCCATCACAGGCTTTTACAACCCAGGCTTTCTCTCAACTTCCCTAGCTATCCAGGATATGAAGACTGGCAAGAGCAATTAAACACTTAGCAGCCACGTTATCCTAAAGTTAACGTGGGAAACGAAAAAAAAAAATATATCTAATGAGACTGAATGAGGAACATGAGAATCCAGACACAATGGCCTAAAAGGACGCTGGCCAAGAACTCTTGAGGACTGTCATCTTTCATTCAAAACAGTGCCACAGGATCTTAATATTATCAATCACACACATGAGTGTGGCCCTTCACATTTTTCCACTGATAACACTGGCATCATGCTCATCACTGTAAACAAAAACTTCTGAAGGAACAGAGTGATTAGGTCACTTTTGCAGACGACCTCTAAAAGGGCACAATTTCCAACCCCTCAGTAGAGTGTGGTGCAGCCTGGGGCTCTGTGAGGAAGGGGAATCTGACTTGACAGGAAGAGAGTCAGTCCACGGTACATTAGTTCTCAAATAGGAATTGGGAGCAAAACCAAGGGAAGGAGGTCTCCAATTTTGCAATCTTTGTCCAGTACTTTCCAAAACACACAAAACAAAATAGACAGAGTAATTAACAAAGTCACCAGTAAAGAAGGAATCAAATGGATACAGAAGCTAAAAAGCAAAGAGGGACTTATCTGAAGAGATTGTATTTAATCGACGTAATTTCTCTGATAGGGGAAAAACGTTCAGTGTTCAAAGTAAGCAGCAAAGGAAGTTCGACTTTTGGTCATATTTGATTTAGAATCATGTGACGTTCTCAAAGCGGACTAGAGAGGTAGAACAGAGGAGGAAAAAAGAAAAAGCTGGGCTTGGTTGAAAATACGGAAGAATGAAGTTGAGTTTGTGGCCATAAAAATCTTCATTCTGCTTCTGCAATTTGGAGTAGAGAAACAATTTGGAGTAGAAAACACTAAAAGGGTATCTTGCCCATTTCAGCCCCCCCCCTCTGATTACTTCTAAGTGAGTCAACCTGCTGGACTTATTCCTAAGAATGGTCTCCTGTTCTCCCGCAGCATGTGACCTTTCAACATTTTCTGGTAATCTGAGAGGTTGTGTGCCCTTCCTTGCCCAACTCACTTTAGCTCTAGGCTTCTGTTTATTTATGTAACAGCAGCCAGGAAGAGGTCTCTTCCAGTCTGACATATCAGAACCAATGGTGCCCAGCTCTTCTACTTCGCTGCAATTGGCACAGTGCACGGCCCATAGTGCTACTCACTAAATGCTTATCAATTCGTTCACTAAACATAGACCAATAATGATAAATGACATTTCCTGAGCCTTTACAATGTGCCAGGCACTGTCCTACGTATTTCCCAGGTTTTGATGCATTTCATGCTGCAACAAGCTGGTGAGGGTAGGTCCTGCTCATGTTCAGCGCTCAGACACTGGCCTTACCTTGAGTCACTCACGGGATTCTGAGCCTCACTTCCTCATCTGTGACAGCTTGCAAGATGACTGAGAGCTACTAATTTGCTAGCAGGCAGTATTCTCGGTACCTGACAGGTATCCTCTCACAATGTACACACAGTTCTCAGCAAAGCCTCTTGCACCTAGGAAGCCACCCAGAAGCCAGCACACTATTACACATGTCAGGACCGCTTTGTAGTTACAACTTCTATGAGAATATTCCTTTTGGCTGGCATTGGCCTTGTTTAGGTCTGAGAAGCCTTTGGCTTGGACTCTGCTACCTGGTGCTGGCTAGGGAAACACAACAGGGTGTCTGGTGAGTGAGAGGGGGTGCTCGCTGGAGAAGAGTTCAGAAAACTAGTAACAGGCCCCGGCTCGCCATTTCTTGGCTGTGGAACCTTTCTGTTAAGTCTTAGTTTCCCAAACTACAAAGCCTATAAAAGTGCTGAGTGGAGGGTAAAATCACCTGAAAGAAAACTGAATCATGGGGCCGTAGGAATCCTTCCACTGCCTTGATTATAATATTCCTACCCTAGGCAGTCAGTGGCGGAGGGAAGGGTTGTAAATAGGGGTATATTGAAGTCAATTTTGTAGGTTAAAAAAAAACAAGAATATTACTGTTTTAGTTCTCTAACCTATGAAACAACAAAGAGTTCATTTGGTGACAACTTCCATTCTTATCCTGTCAAATATCACTAATAGTAAATAAATGCTGTATTTAGATTATCAATAAAGGTTCCCTTAGAGCAGCATTTTCCTTATACTACTTACAAAGTGCTATTGTTCTGCGATGAAAATGGGAGAAATAAAAATAACGTATGCTGTTCTTAAAGTGAAATTTATTCCATTTTAAATCATGAGATTTTTTTGGTGAGTGTGTGTGTGTTAATAGACCTTTGATTTATAAAATGGTGGTGAGGGTGGTTTTCCACTAAAAATTATTAATGTGTAAAGTACAAAGGTGGCAATTACATACCATTTCAAAAATATTTTCTGAAATTTAACTCATCTGTAATATCCAAAGTATTGGATGCATTGGTGTAGGCTCAGACAGGCAGAATCTTAATAAACAAGAAAGTTGCTCTTCAGTGATAATCTTCCAACAACTGGTAAAACGATGCCTTTCTTTACAAAAATGTTCTGGTGTCTTCAGATCATTCTTGCAGTGAAAAACACGTAAAGTGAATTTTCAAGCTCAATCTCTTTCTGTCTATATCTATATCTATATCTATATATCTATAACTATCAAATAAATATGAAAACCACATTTATCTAATTATCATCTTATTCTAAACGCAATTTTCTGAACCCTCATCCTACAGCCAGTACGGAAAGATGTAGAATGACATTTATACTTTTTCCTTTTAAAAACAGTATGCCATTTTAGAAAATTTGGAAAGCACACAAGTTTTTAAAAACAACTGTATTGAGATATAACTTACAATAAATTTTACACATTTTAAGGGCCAAGTAGACAAGTTTCGACAAAGATATACAGCTTTTCTTTCAGGACAGAAAGTTCCTTTGCTCCTCTGTACAGTCCAGCTTCCTTCCACCCCCCACTCCAAGCAATCACTGATCTGATTGTCCCTATAGGTTAATTTTGTCTGTGTTAGAGCTTGATGTGATTGGAATCACACAGTGTGTACTCTGTTGTTTCTAACTTCTTTCACTCAGCACAATGTGAGGTTCATTCATGTGGTCGCAAGCATCAGTCGTCGGGTTCCTTTTTATTGTTGAGTAGAGCTTTTGGTGTGAATATACCACGGTGTTTTTATCCATTCTGCTTTGGATGGACCTACGCATTGTTTAGAATTTTGGTCTGCTCTGACTAAAGCTCCTTTGGATACCAGCAGACTGGCATTTCTGTGAACATATGTTTCCAATTCTCTTGGGTAAATACCGCTGAGTAGAATTCCAGGAACATTTAAATAAGTGTGCAATTAAGTATGTAAATACAGTATTTAAAGGAGGGGGCGCCATCTTACACACACAGTAACAATGTATGAACGATTCAGTTCCTATACATTATTAGCAACACTTGGTAATGCCACTCCTTTGCATTCTAGTCATTCTACTTGGGGGAAAGCAGTATCTCGCTGTGGTTTTATTTGCATTTTGCTGATGACAATCTTGCTGAGCATATTTTCATGTCTTATTGGCCATGTTTTAATCTTCTTTGTGACGGGTCTAAATCCTTTGTCCATTATTCTTGGGTTGGTGTCTCCTCCCGCTTAGCAAGTCTTTAGGGCTACATTTCCTGCGTGTGCCCTACTCTTCAGATGCCAAGGTCATGATTTGCCTTGTGGCATCAATTCTTTGATGGATCCAAAAAATAAAAATCACTGATTTTCAGTTTGTCTAGCTTTTTCTTAAAGAATTTGAGTGATGACATTCAAGCTCTTTACATATCAGAGCTGAAACCGGAAGTCTTCTGTATCTAGTAAGATGATCATATGATTTTCTTCATTTATTCTATTGATGTGGGGATTCACACTGATTGATGTTCAGAAACTGAATCGACTTCGCTTTCCTGTGCACACATGATCATGATGTAGTATCTTTTTTGTATTTTGGGAAGGTTTTTAGGTTTATGCTCCTGAAAGATGTTGGTCTGCATCATACCATTCTTGTCATATCTTTGTCAGGTTTTGGTATCACAGTTATTCTGGTCTCATAAAATGAGTTTGCAAGTGCTCCCCTTTTCCTTTACTTTTTAAATAATTTTGTGTACGTTTGGTTACTCATTCTTGTCTGTTTTAATTCATTGCAAAAAGTCTTCTGTGCTTGGAATCTTCTTTGTGGGAAGTTCTGATTAAAAGCTTAATTTATTGAGATAGAGGCTATTTAGATTTTCTAGCTTTCTTAAGTTAGTTTTGTTAAGTCATTTGTCCATTTTATTAAGTTAAGTATATTGACATAAAGTTGTTCATAATATTTTCATATTATCTTTTAATGTATGTAGAAGATTTACTGATAGCTCCACTTGCTTTTCGGATACTGTCTCTTTTTTTCCTTTTCAGTCTAACTAGACATTTATTAATTTTGTTGATCTTTTAAAAAAAACAACTTACTTTTGTTAATTTTCTTTGTTGCTTGTTTATTTTCTGTCTCACTGATTTCAGCTCTTTAAGATTAGCGTGGTTTTCAGTTTCTAACTTCTTAAGGTGAAAATTTCATTCACTGATTTAAAATATTCTTTATTTCCTAATATTGGCATTAAATGCTATAATTTTTCTCTAAGTTTTATTTGTGTAGCTATGCCACACAAATGTTTGAAACACTACATTTCTATTTTTATTCAGTTCAAAATATTTTCTAATTTCTCTTGTGATTTTCTTAACCCATGTGGTGACTTAGATGTGTGTTAAGTTTCTAAACATTTGGCATTTTCTTGATATCTCGTTAATGATTTCTAATTTAATTCAGTTGTGGTCAGAGAGCGAATATACCCTGTAAGACTTCAGTTTTCTTAAATTTATTGAGACTTCTTTATGCCCTTGCATATAGTATATTATGGTGAATAATTCTCATAAACTTGAAAAGAGTATGTAGTCTAAAGTTGTTGGGTATAGTTTTCTGCCTGGAAAGTGGTAGTGGCGATAAACATTTTAAAAAATAAATAAATTGACTACGATTTAACAAATAAATGCATGGAAAGGAACTGGTCAAAGTGCTAGAATGGAACTATTTAGAGTGAAAGGAGGTAACCCATGTAGATAGACTGAGGATGACTGTAACAGGAAGCAAATATCCAGAGTATATAGGAGATGTCTGGTGAAAGCAGAAGCAGAAAAGGTTGGTTGCACAGTCACGCCTTGCTTTTCTGCACTTTGTTTTATAGATACATTTTTATCAAGATCGAGGCAAGACCCTCCACCAGCAAAAAGCTTATGACTTACTGAAGGCTCAGATGATGGTTAGCATTTTTTTTAGCAACACAGTATTTTTAAATTAAGGTAAGTATATTGTTTTTTTTTAGACACAATGTTATTGCACACTTAATGGACTACAGGTATAGTGTAAACATAACTTTTATAGGCACTGGGGAACCAAAAAATAAATGTGTGTGACTTGCTTCACTGTGATATTTATTTATTGCAGTGGATTGGAACTGAACCCATGATATCTCTGAGGCATGCCTGTAGAAGGGAATAAGGGTATGTTTTCTGAAACAAGAGGAAGCAGAAGATAGATTTGATATAGGGTAAAGGAAATTTAGGGACATCCCATCAGATAGTCTGTAACTTTTCAGTGCAACAAAATATAGATATCTACTAGAGATGAAGAAGGAATGTGGAAGGAGGCTTTGGGGGATATCCAATCAACAAACGGTCCTCAATGATGAAGAAAAGGATGGGTGGGGGGATGGCACCATGGCTCCCCTGAGGCCTGTCAGCAAGAATCTGTCCTAGGGGCAGTCATCAAGGGCTTTCTTCAGCAAAAGTTTGTAACCTGGGAACCTACATGGGACCTAAATGGTTTCAGTTAAACCGCAGCAGAACCTTTTCAACTATCACCATAATGTGACATGTCTTCCTACCCCAGCGCCAATCCTGACAGCTACAGGATGGGTTACTCAATGCAGAGGAGGAGCAAGAAATTTACTAACAATTGTCACCCCAATAAATTTAATTAAATAAAAAAAAAAGAAAAAGAAAAGAAAGGCTTTCTGTAGGAGGTGGTATCTGAACTAATGCGTGAAGGCTAGTTGGGATTATGCAGATAAATAGGTGAGTTTGAGGGTGGTAGAAAAGAGCATGCATTTGAGAGCCCTGCACTGCAGTGTAGAGTAGGATGGAGTAAGGAAAATGAAACACTGTAGCCACCGCCACCATCACCACCCCCAAAACCTTAGTACAGAAAAAGAATTTGCTGTTAAAAATGATGAAATATCATCCCTGGAGGTGTCAAGCAACAGCTGGCTGGCCACCAGGCAGGAATGTTGGAGAGGACACATGGGGAGACATTTAGTTGAACTGATGGGAAGACACTCATTCCCTACTCTTCCCATTCCCTTGTGGAAGGACTTGCCCGAGTAATGCTCCCAGCCTCTCTCCTGCCCTCGATTCGGTGCCTTTGGAAACAGGAAATGGGCTTGCTCAGCCCAGTCTCATCTTCTGTCCTCTCTTGTGTGCCTGATGTAATCTGCTTTCTGCCACATGGTAAAAGGACCAGTGTCCAGGTATGCCGGTGGTCAGAATGCCTAATTTGGAGGGAACCTATTCTTAGCAAATCAATTAGTCTGAAGACCTAAATGACGTTCTCCAAAAAAGCTTAATCAGGAATCAAGCTGATATTCTGATCTCCATTCATACTTCTCATTGACAGGGGTATTTTTCATCCACCCCATAAAACCCTGGATGACATCCTGAAGGCCTTTCCAACATTCACAAGTCTAGCATCTCGAATCATCAAGACAACCAAATTCAGCACCCTTGGATTAAGGATGCTAAGGAATATAAAAGTGATGTTTGTTAGCTTTCCACCAAAAGGGATTAACAACAAAGAATAAATGCTGTTACTGGAAAATGAACTCATGGGAAACCGAGGCCCTGAGGATGTCAGAAACTTTCCTACACAGGTGGAAAATGCTGCTTGAGGTTCAATAAAAAAAAAGAAAAAGAAATGTAGAGCAGTTCATACAAAAAATAAATATAACAAAACACCAAGATATGGAAAAGTAGAACATAATATCCAGAGGGAAAACCAATAAAGACAAGAAAATGTGCAGAGGAGGCACAGTGGTAGTTAAATATACCCACACTTTATTTGGCTTACCTAGATTCTATTAAGTAGTATTCTCATAGGTACATCACATAAAGTAATTATTTCACTTGTTTTGACAGTTGTTAACTGTACACCCCCACTGGTCTCCATGGGTAACTCTAACCATAATAAAAGACGAGATGACAAAGACAGAAGGATAAAGGGGTGGAACAGCTCAGAGAAGTCAGCCCTGAGGGAACAGTGTTCCTAAATACACAGAACCACAATGGGAAGGTCTGAAAAAGATAAAGAAGAGGCTTCCCCTCTCTTCAACAGCATAAGCAGAACTGCTATATTTCAGATGCCACGTCGCCTCAGAAAATTTTGAACAGGGGAAATAGTGTGAATAAGTGGGCAGTGGTGGAAGCACAGAAAGTACCAGAAAAATTCATCTCTTGTGTAGGAGACCACTGAGTAATAGGACAAATCAATATTGAACATTTGCAGGGGATCCCCGTATGTATGATAACTCTTTATTCCTGTAGACATCTAGACATCTAAAGGATTCCCAGATGGCACGGACACCTTTTACATATTCAAAATAGCTTTTTAAAAAAAATGTTTTGTATCCTGGAGCAGTCTGAGGCCTTCACCCATGAAAATCAGCCTTTAAAGTTGGCTTATTAGAACGCTTTAAAGATGGAAGTGTTGCTGCTGAAGGGGTGAGTTGACTTTAACAACCTCCACAGGAAGAATACCAGGCACGGCCAGAGGCTGAAATGCCTCCAACCTGAAAAGATTCTTAACTGTGCACAAAAGAGAATCTGAAAAGTGGACTGTAAGCTTCCACCTGGCCCCCAGAGCTTCCTTGCTCATCAGCATTCTAAGCCCGGCCTTAGGAAGCTGGGGAAAGAAATCTTGCAAGCACAGGAAAATAGACACATTTCTTTCCTTCAAGCCTAATCTCATGATTTAAACCTATCTTTCCTGATGCCTCTCAGGTGTTCTGACCGTCTTATGCCTGTTTAAGAGCGCTTCTGCTGGGAGTTAACACTCACAGCTTCTCTTCTGATTAAACACGTCTGCTGCAAAACAGTAGGTACTGTCTGGACACCAAGTCATCCCCAGAACTTCTAATAGGAAATGTGCATGCTGCTGGGTTCAGACATATCTAAGTCTCCTCAGACTTTGAAGAAACGGGGGGGAAAGGTGGTGTAGGATTGAATGTCCTTCAAACAAAGGCATCAGGAAATGGTCATAGAGTGGAATTACTGGTTACAACATAAATTAAAAACAAAAAATTAAACTACCGAGGTCAAAGGGTAAATTTTCAAAAAAAAGGTAAAATTATGACCCTCATTCATACAAACATGAACACATGTTTAAGATTTTGTTTAACTCATTAACGAGGAAACTGAGACAATGTTACAATCGGCTCAAAGGGGGATCCAAAGAACAGACACCTTTATAGATCAGGAAGAGTAAAATGCATGTATAAATGGAAGGAAAACTCATCTCTTCCCCAGTAGCTAGGGAAGTTACTTGAACCTCTGTGGGACAGAATTTACACGTCTACAACAAGAATTATTTTATATTGCTATCGGTCTACAATGTACAGAACTGTAAGCCAGCTCTCTAAGATAGTCCAAATAGTGTGCTCTTGACGACGCACAGTTTTCCATGGATGTAAGAAACTTTTCCCAGCACAGATCTCTGACTACCTTAGTCACTGTTATGTTCCCCAAACCTGATACAGGGTAGATGCTTCATAAATACTTGCTAAATGGCTAAATGTCTAATACCGTGTTTCCTGGAAAATAAGACCTAGCTGGATAATCAGCTCTAATGCATCTTTTGGAGCAAAAATTAATATAAGACCAGGTCCTTTTTTACTATAATATAAGACCAGGTCTTATATACTATACTATACTATGCTATAATATAATAAATATGATATAATAAATATAATATAATAAATATAATATAATAAATATAATATAATATAATATAATATAATATAATATAATATAATATAATATAATATAATATAACATACCGAGTCTTATATTAATTTTTGCTCCAAAAGACGCATTAGAGCTGATTGCCCGGCTGGGTCTTATTTTCAGGCAAACACGGTAGGCATCAGGCATTAAGCTAGGCCCTTCACAGGTATCATCCCATTTCAGCTTCCCAATCACACTTTAAGACAAATGTTATTCTCATCTCACTGCTGAGAAACTTGTGTGACGCTGTCCAGCTGTCATGTGTCAAAGGCTGAGAGTGGAGGACCAAGGGGTAGGATTTGGCCTGGGTCTGTGATCAGAAAGCCTGTCCTTTTTTCTTTCTATTCAATGTATGTCCTTTTTATTTACCATCACGGTACCATTTGCCTCTACCTTAAGGGACTGTTTATGTGTTACATTGATATACCACACCTCACTGATGAGTGTAATACTGGAGATCCTTGCTTTAAGAAAAATAAACGCACAGCAATATTCAGGAGAATCTCAGCATAAATAAGAGACACGTGAGCACCTTCATTGCAGCCTCGCAGACAAGCACTGGATATTTACCAGCCCAGGCATTGCTCATCTCCCAATTTTCATGAAAATAAAGCTAGGTGAATTCCACACCGTTTATATGTGTTGTTTATTTTCATAGAAATCAGGACAGCACCTAGGCAAACAGCAGCAGCTAACATTTACTGCACGTTTCCTATGACCGTGAACTACCTGTCACAGCAACACTGCCAGGCAGGCATTTGTATCATCATTCCCTTTTAACAGCTGAAGAAAGCTGAAATGCATCATGCAACTGTCACAAAGTCCCACAGTTAAGGTGCAGCTCCGGGCTTTGACCTGGCACTTGTAACCACAGCCCTGACCTCTCCCTAAGTCACTCTACCACCTGCATCGGCTGTTGAGATTTGCTCTGTCATCACATCTCAATAGTTTTTATAAACCTCTTTGTCCTGTTGATCACTGCCTCCCAAGGTTCTAGGATTCCCAGAGCTTCTAGCATCACCAGGCTGGCAAGGGCAGGCTGGTTTAGGGCCTCAAAGCTATTTTCTGCCCACTTGGCCCTTGTGATCATTTGGCTACTTCACATTTGCTCCTGGGCCAGAGAAGGAAAGGAAGAGAGTAGTCTTCTGAGGCTTGAAAGGTGTGCATGTCAAAAAGACATGGACCAAATGTTAACCTGAAACCATTTTCTCTGTTCCCTAAGTCCCCAAATAATTCCCTGCTTTCTTTTCTTGCCAGAAGACAGGCTGCCCTGAGAATGAAGTAATAGTATGTTTTTGGAAACTTCCCTATGAATGTTGACATAAGTAATTGTGCAATTCTGGCATGCAGAAGGTGTCAATAAATGGCGGACTGAGTGGTTCACTTCTATTACTACATTTAATTTTCACAACGACCCTCTGACACAGGTACTATTATGTACCTCTATTTTGGAGACGAGGAAGTGACGTTAATTAACTTGCCCAGGATCCCAGCCAGGATATTGCCCAAGGTCCCAAGCAGGCTGTGATTTACCAATGGTCAGTGGTGTTCCATGGAGACCAAATGTGCCGCCTAAAGCAGTAAGACAGCTGTTTGAGGCACATATCTCATTCTCACACCCCCTATCCTCATGTCACTTAACGAAAAGCCTTGGGAAGTGGTACCATTTAGTCCACAAGGAATGAACCAGGAGCTCATCATGTCTGAGATGCAAAATGCTCAGCTTCTTCAAAGCATTATAGATGTTTACTTTCCCTCCCAGATATCTCATAATTCTCACCGCTAATAAAAGATAATGCTGCTTTCAAATAAGATCATGAAAAAGGCTTTGCCCTTACTATCACACAGGCATTAGGAAGTGTTAGGCAGACATTATCTGATGCAGGCCACCATAATCAGCCAGGTGGTTACTAACTGACTGATCACTTTTAGGGGAAGAATAACTGCTCCGATATGGGATTGTCTCACAGTCTTAAGAGAGGGAGTAAGAAATAAAATCTAACACATGGAATCTAAGTCACGTTCCAACTCTGCCTTCAGGACGTTAGGAATTTCATCGAAATGGGCCATCACCTCTAGGTGGGGAGAGGAAGTATATTATGGACCATTTTTGTACTTAAGTTAGGAGGATTTCACGCTCTGTTAACTCAGTCTGAGTTACACTTGGGTGTGTTCCTTATATATTAAACATTATCAACTTGGTCAGCACAACTCTATGATAAGCTAGCTTAATGTTTTTAAAGCTCAGTGGTAGAAAGTTTTTTTCCAAATCAAGTTTTCTGTATAATTCAAATATACATAACAGACACAAATGGAGCTGCTTTGGTTGACATACCCACCTCTACCCCAAGCACCGGTCCCCCTTGTCCCTTTGGCGGTCTGGAGTGTACCCAGGGGTTCCACAGAACACACTTTGAAAACCACCCATCAAGTCCTGCCCTAGGGAGGTGGGATCCATTCCAGATCTCAACACTACAGGGTAAGAACCGAACTGCAAAAATAAATACTTTCTGCTTAACACGCCCCTTTCCAAAGTGATAGGGCGAAGAGAACATAGAGAGGTTAAGATTTCAGAAGCTAGAAAGCATGCATTTGGAAAGAGCCTTGGCACCTGGAATGCTGAACGACTCAAGAGCATGTCACCTTCCCACCAGAGTACATATCAGTTTTCTCTTAGAAAAAAAGGGAAGAATCTTGACTAGAACCAGGACGTCGACATTTTTTTCCTCCTGAAGCCCAGTTTGATGCACAGATAATATTCCTTGGCCTTATGGTTTTTTTTTTCTTTTTTTTCGTTTTTTTTTATTAGGGTGACAATTGTTAGTGAAATTACATAGATTTCAGGTGTACAATTCTGTATTATATCATCTATAAATCCCATTGTGTGTTCATCACCCAGAGTCAGTTCTCCTTCCATCACCATATATTTGATCCCCCTTACCCTCATCTCCCTCCTCCCAACCCCTTACCCTCTGGCAACCACTAAACTATTGTCTGTGTCTATGAGTTTTTGTTTCTCATTTGTTTGTCTTGTTCTTTTGTTGTTTTTGGTTTATATACCACATATCAGTGAAAGGCCCTATGTTTTATCATGGTGTTTACAGAGGAGGAAGGAGGGAGGAATGCTGCCACATAAAGCAGTCTCAGGGCAGTAGGGCAGGCGAGGTCTGGGCTCCCACGGTGGGCCTGCCCACTCCCCCTTGGCCACTCCATTCTCCAATTAAGAGACTTGGAGCCTAAGGGCTTTGACAGTTTATTACACTGTCGTGTTTTCTGCTTCCAACTGCTTTTTTGACCACCACATATAGTTCTCAGAGCCCCTTGATCTAAATTTGTGCTTTGAAGGTATTTATCTCAGGGATAGTAAGTGAGTAGTACCATATTCACTTCAGAATTTTCCTATTTAGAAATATTTTCTACTTAGAACATCTACCTCCTGATCCTGTAACCAAGCTAATTTGAAAGATTCCCTCCCTTCCTTTTCTCTACGACTGCTTTTCTTTTCTCTAGACTCCGCCAACCCCTTACCGTGATTCCCACATCCTTTTATAATGGACGCTCAAAATCCATGGTTCTCTAGAATAACGTCAAAGTAGCATGGCTGTCATGGCTCTGGAATTGATCGCTCCTTTTAAAGTCAACTGATGTCAGAAAATTTCAGCAGGAAGATGCTGTCTCGTTGCAAGGGTATGGGAAAGGCCATGGTGATGGGGAGAGGGAGAGAGAGGGGGAGAGAAATATTTTGGATATTGCATACTTTACCAGTTATGTCATGCTGTTTGAAGGACTCACTGTAGATCTGATACTGATTCGGACAGTGCTTCTTCAGCCACTTGCAGACATCCTGCTGAGTCCACAGAGCCACTGGTTTTGACAGTTTCACTGCAGCTGACTGTAAATAAAGAAGGAAAAGGAGTTTGTTAATGCCTAGAAAGGCGCTACTGTTAGAATGTGGTAAAGGCTACGGGCTGGATTCCCCAGAGATCAATATCTTGCTTGTGTCCTCCTAACCTCAGCAGACCTTCTTTCTAGCCCTGAAAACCAAGAGAGGAAAGCTCCAGGTGGAAAAGCCCATGAGAATCACACCTCCCCTCGAGATGTCATCTCTCCTGGGGAAAATCTCCAGGAAAGAGTATTTTCTGATGAATACATTTAACAACAAGACAATAGACTTGTTAAGCAACTAATTAAATTTTAGGGGGGAAATCATTGCCTCCATGTGGCCTTTCTCTGTATGCTAAGAAAGTACCTATCTTTTGTCTGCTGATATCTCTAGGGCCTAGTACAACACTGGTCTTGGCAGGTGCTAGTAATTATTTTTTAAATGAATGTTATAGGATTTAGATACTGCGGATTAAAAAGTGCAAGTTGGCCTGGGAGCTATGGACTGAGGGAGGTCCTGTAAAGTCTCGGAAAATTAGTTATGCCACAGTGGGGAAGCAAAAGTCAATTCTGCAGGCGTGTGGGGAATGGTAATAAGATAAAGAGGGTAGCTGGACCTTACGTGGCCCTTGAACACACACTGGATCTTTCAAGGAGGTGTTTAAAAAACCAAGCCAAACACAGAGATACAAGGACCCAGCTTTTAACAGATGGTGGGTTACAAACACATTCATTAGTTAACAATAAGCAATGGTGCTAGATGCTGGTCTTCCTCATGGATCCCAGAAACTTGGTTGGGGCTGGAAGAAAGCTTAGCTACTGTGTTTCCCCGAAAATAAGAAGTAGCCGGACCATCAGCTCTAATGCGTCTTTTGGAGGAAAAATTAATATAAGACTCGGTATTATATATTATATTATACCCAGTCTTACTTTAAAATAAGACCATATCTTATATGGTAATTATAGGTAAAAATACCTATAATTTTTATTATTCTGGATCAGTATTTGCCAACAAAGTAGGATTATAATGTTGACAGTCTTTTAAAAAGATGTGGGTGGCACACAGACCTGGCCATAAATATCACTCATCTCCTCACTAGGGATCACTGGCTTTTGCTTCTCTTTCAATCTTTCAGATGAAGTCAAGGGGAGAGCCTCAATTTTATGAGTGTGATTTCACATCTTTCTAACACCTGCTAAAGTATTTTTTGACAAAGAGAGGGGTCCCTTCATCCTCAAATCCTTCAACAGAAGGCAGTACATCTAGCACCTTGTAACTGTTCTGTTTTACTTTTATTATATTTAAGGTTGCTTCTATATTATGGCAAATAAATTATGGCAAAAATAAATCTTATTTTTGGTAGTAATATCTAGTTTGCTTTTAAAACAAACTTCAGCGAAAAAAAAAACAGTGGGTCAATTTTAAGAAAACGTTAAGAAAACAATAGTACAGATAATAATAGTAAATATAGAGGAAGTGACATGCAAGTGATTCAAGCTTAGAAAACATAGTGCTCAGGTGTTATTTTCATTAGTGTATTTCCAGTTGTACGATTATGTGCGCCATCATTTACAAAATAATCACAAACGATACTTATCACGTTTTACTTTGTGCTGTAGTAATTTTTTTCACTCTTACTGTGATAGATTTTATTTTCCAAAGATGATTTTATATATGTACATATATAAATGTATATACATATATATGTACATACATATATATGTACAAATATACATGTGTATGTACACATACATACATACATACATACACACATATCTACTTTTCATTTCCTGTGACTGGCATTCCTCCACTTGTATTTGGGGTTGATGTTCCCCACCCCTTGAAGTGTGGCAGAGTCTGTGATGGTCCCGACCAATGAGCACAATTGATGCTATCTATGAATGTGACTCCTGAGGGTAAGCCAGACAGTTTCTGCCTGGCTTACCCTCTCTGGCACTCTCCTTTGGGACCCAGCCACCATACTGTGAGGAAGCCCAGGCTACGTGAAGAGACAGACCGTGTGTAGGAGTTTTGGCCAAGCACCGAGATAAGGACACAGCTGACTGCAACTAGCAACACAAGCCCTCAGAGAAATGTGGAAACAAGCTTCAGATGATTCCAGCCTTTGAGCGTTTCAGCGGAGGACCCCAGACACCGTGACACAGGGATAAGCCATCCCTGCTGAGCTGTGAGTGAATTCCTGACCCATCTAATCCATGAGCATCATGAATTGTTGCCTTCCACCATTAAGTTTGGGGTAATTTGTTTTGTAACCCTAACAACGAACACTAAGTTATATGCTCAGTGAGGATAGAAGTGTTATAACTGTTCTCCCCCTTGTATCTTACATGTAATAGACGCTCTAATGGCCAATGAATACGTGACTGAATTAATGAAATGAAGCCGTTCTTGCGTTTGGGTGCAGTTTGGGTTCACAGACCTGCTTATTATTTACTCAGCAATGAATTTCAAGTCTAGCCCTTGCTGCTCTCCACCCCCTTGTGTTGTGCTCATATGGCTCCTAACCAAACTTGGCCTCTTCCTTTGACCCTACATCCCCGGTCACAAGCTGCCAGCCCTTGTCCCTGTAACCTCTGTTTGCAACCATATCAATTGCTTCCTTAGTTTTGATGTGAGAGAAGGAGCTTTGATGTGGATGGTACAAATGAGTAAATGTTTTGATGCTTTAGTTTTTCCCTTTTGGCCCGTCATCACCTCCTTTCCTTTGCATGATTAGGATACTAGTATTTTGGCTCTTTTAGCGAGACATGCACTTGCTGCCACGTTTCACAAGTCAGCACTTCTGAATCTGGCTCTTTCCTGCTCTAGAAATTTTCCTTCAGATTAGCAGAATGAGTTCATAGCTGGCACATCATTACCCTGAAACCCCTTGCAAGCTTCCTGCAAGTAAAGCTAATCACTTTTTTTTTTTTTTTTTTTTGGAAAACGCCTATAAACCAGTTACAGAAAGCTGGAAATTAGGAAGGGAATGGCAAGAGGATAAAGGTGCTTATACATCAATATACTAAACTTCCTGGAGAGCTGTTCTTTAACTTGCTCATTTCCCAGGAAACAGAGGACCTTTAGCACGAAGACAAGTCCAATCACCTGGAGACTTGAGGTGGAGATGGACTCAAACGTGCCAAGTCAACTCAGAACACGTCCTCACCAGCCCATCATGTATGCTTTTGTTATAAATTTAACTTTTATCATAAATGAGGCTAACCCTCCAGGAGCTGGTTCATTTTTTCTTCCGAAGAGACTCTTGTTAAGCAGTCATTTGGTTATCACTTGCTTGGACAGCAATAAACTCAGAGCTTTTAAAGGGAAATGCCTCCACGTGAACTGGTATAGCAAACAAAACGAGGTGGGATGGAGATTCCTGCCGTGAATAAGCACTGTTGTCTCTCGGTAATCAGATAGTGGTAGGAGTCTTGGCTTCATTATGAAATTATTATTTGTTTGCTTCTCATTAACTTAAGATCCATCATGACTCCAGTTGTTCCAGTCTGGTGCTGTTTTCTGGGTTCTCAGAGCAGATTTTCATTTGTTCTGCCTGAACTTCTGTCTGTGTAACACCTCAGGCCACCTCCCTACTTCTCCTTCTATCGTGATGTCCCATCCCCAACAGCAACCAGGTTTTGGGGAGTGAATGTCATAATCTGATTCCTTCATAGAGCTTGACCTTTATATCTATGTGCAATTTGAAACAACAAGCCTTTGTTCAGCTCACATCAACCTGTTTAATCACATTGTCCCACTGGGCAGTGCGGAGTTGTCAATTCCTAATAGTTTCACAGTGTTAGTATTTTCACGGCCCTCGGCCACCAACACTCACACCTCTATTTAGACCCACTCTAGACGATAACTGTCTCTGATGTGCTGTGTTTTTTCTTTCCCACAGTAGGAGCCTAAACCAAAATAATAATAGTTCATACACCCAGATATAGTATTTCATATTTATTAGAAATAGTAAACTAATAAAAAAAATATCCTGCCCAAAGGCAAACATTAAAAATAAAACATTTGCCTCAGTTCTTTTTCTCCATGTTCAGTCGACTACAGCATTCTCTGGATTTATAACTCTAGAGACAGTTTTGGTTTGTTTTGCTGCCCGAGAGAGGCCGGAGGCAGTTTGTTACTTTAACCCGTTTGCATTGGTGACACAAGCAGGATCCCAGGCTTGTCCTTTCTATAGACAAGCTGAAATAGCCTTGACTTCCTGTTTTACAGGAAGTCCTTGCTTTATGCAAAAGACACCTTTCTGAGAGAAAGTTGTTTTGCAAATTACTTTTTTTTTAAATGATCCTATTTTATACAAAAATTTCAGCGATGCTTTACAGTAATCTCTGATTTGTACTGAACTGAAAACAACTCAAGTTTTAAGTTCTTCAAGGTAAACTTGAAGCTTTTCTGCTAATAAAAATCATTAAATGCATCAAAGAAGTTTGTTATTGGAAGAACATACACAAAACATTTTTAAAGGTAAATTTTATTTTGTAATCCAATTATCCCTTATCTGTTTTGCAACATAAATCCTCTTTTAATTTCCAGGGTTTGGATTTATAGGAGAACACGGCAATTTTAAGCTCTGGATGGCTGTACAAACCCTTAACTAGGTAAGCTTAAATGAGGCCCAGTGAGTTGATTGTCAAAACAGTAGAGAAAGCAGAGATGGCTTCCATCTACTAGAAGGACAAAGTGAGCTTTAAGGTCAAATATTATAAAATGGTAAACACATTTGCAGCTTCCCATGTATAAGCAAGTATTTGCAAGCTCTAAACATTGCCTTTTCCTTCTCTTACCATCCGACAATGTTGTTTCTTTAGTTCCCAGTCTATTTTATTGGCTTTCATTGTGTAATCTTTCTCAAGATTGTAGAAAGGAAACTGGAGGGGCAGGAGGAGGAACACACAACCCATCAATGTCTACGTTAGCATTTTTTGATGCTCATTAACCCAAAAAGGGACTCTAAATACAAGAAAGGATAGGCAAATTCACATAACACTTGGCATTTTGAGTTAATTAACTTTTAAGTACCAATAATGTCCTCTTTTGTCACCTTAACTCTTTCATGAAAGAAGGTGTTCAGAAAAAAAAAATTAAATAGTATCTCTTCCATTGTATTCGGTTTCCAGGGTAACTAATGAGATCCATTGGGCCATTCTAGGGGTATGGACCAAAATACCTTATGGTGAATGAAGCTCTTAAATTTCATGCCTTCCAAAGAGACGACGTCTCTTTGCTAGTAGGTTTCTACTAGCAAAGTTGAACACATTACCTCTTAGATGAATGTAAGTTAGAGATATCTAGTGTTCTCAAAACTTTCCATCTCTAACCACTGCTTTAATACCACCTGGATCGTCTCATACTTCTGTATGTGGGATGCTGATCTCTTCTGAGCAGCACTGCACCTCTAAGTAGCAGAAATGTATAAGCAATGATAGTCATTTCTCCAAGGATACGGTGTGGCATTATTCATTTCTTCAACTGTTTTTTACATGGCATCTGTTTTAGACCTTATACTTTCTAGTTTCCTCCACAGGGCATTGTAGCTTGTTAGTATTTCCTTCAAAGACAGTGCCCTATTATTGAAGCCTAAACCTTTATTATTGCCGAGTCACACCATCGGCTCCCACACTGAACTTGGAAGAAATCTAAAACTTTGAGTCTTCTTCAAATGAATTTCTGTGCAACTGGGGCTCTCTTATCCTGAAGGAAAATTTTTATGAACCTCAAATTTTGTTTTGCAGGTGTCAACCCATTATCTGAGATCCTTTAACCAGAGTATTGGTTTATTTGCCTATATTTGCACTATCCATGTAAAAAAAGCTTTCTGATGTCCTTAATAACTTTTTAGAACACAGCAGGGTCCTGGGACTAAAGTGTGAGAACCACTGTTCTCATACGTCGTTATGGTGGTGCCATTAAAAAAAAAAAAAAGCCTGGCCTGATATAATCTGTTCCCTTAATTTGTTCATATTGAATTTAATGATGGTCTTTTTCATTCTTAAATGCTTGGAACCACACTCACAGAAACCAAAAGTTTGAAGGAATCTAAACAGTAAGTTCAAACTTAAACCCAAGGCAAGAATCCAATTCGCTGTAAGACATTTAAAATGGTGGTTGTAAATCTGGACTTTGATGAATATATTTATGTATGTGTGTGTGTGTGTGTGTGTGTGTGTAAACAACTTTACTTCGATAAATAAAGACCAACTATCATCCCCTAATAGAAAATAATTACTTTCTCTCTTTCTCTCTCTCTCTCTCTCTCTCTCTCTCTCTCTCTCTCTCTCTCTCTTTCGGGAGCTGCATAAAATTCAATGATCTAGATTTGAGACTCTTCCTGAAAATGTGCAGCATCAGAAAAGGCATCTTGTGAAACAGGCCATTCGTATAGAAGCCAAAATCAGACTTCCATCATCTTTCTCACTGTTTCTTGAGTCCTGCCTTTGGAGCAATATAAGACAAATCTCACCACCCACTGCACTGATTTCCATTTTGCTTTTTTTAAAATTATTTTTTTCAGGTACAGCTGACATTCAATATTATTTTATATTAGTTTAAGATGTATAGCCTAATGGTTAGACATTTATATAATTTACACAGTGATCTCCCAGTTAGTCTAGTACCCACCTGACACCAAACATAGTTGTTACAACAGTGGCTATATTCTTTATGCTGTACTTTATACCCCATAACTATTTCGTAACTACAAATTTGCATTTCTTAAACCCTTCTCCTTTTTCACCCTGCTCCCCAAATGATTTTTGTTTCACACAACACATTGTTCTCCACTGAGTCTCACGCCTTTTTTTTTTTAAATCATGGTGTATGCTAATGAATCCCAAATTGTTATCTCCAGCTCAGTCTTCTCTCCAAACTACGGAATCATATATATGGCTGATGACTTCAGTTACATGTACATAACCAGTAAATATTTCAAATTCAGCATGTCCAAAACTGAACTCCCGTTAGTCTCCTCAAAACTGTCTTTCTCATCTTATCTGAAAGTTTATACTTCTGTTGCTGAAGCCCAAATTTGAATTTATCATAGACTCCTCTCTTTCTCTTGCATTCCCCATCTAATCTATTGGGAAAACCTGATGGGTCTACCTTTAAGTATATCCATATCTCGGTGTACTTTCATCAGTAACGTTCCTACACTACTGATTAAAACAAAACAAAACAAAACACTATCATGATGTACTGAGATGACCTCCTCTAGCTACCTAATATACTGAAGGTCATTCTGTTTGTCCCTTGCCCTTATTTTAAATCAATCTTTTTCCTTCTTCCTTCCTTCCTTCTTTCCTTCCTTCCTTCCTTCCTTCCTTCCTTCCTTCCTTCCTTCCTTCCTTCCTTCCTTCCTTCCTTCCTTCTTTCCTTCCTTTCTGTTAAAGTTTATTGGGGTGACAATGTTTAGTAAAGCTACATAGGTTTCAGGTGTACAATTCTGTATTACATCATCTATCATCTATATATCACATTGTGTGTTCACCACCCAGAATCAGTTCTCCTTCCATCACCATATATTTGATTATTTTAAATCGTTACAATAGTTTACAAAACCTTAAGCAATCTGGTTACCCAGTATTTCCAATGTCAGCTTTACTGCTCCCTCCATAATACATTCTGCTCTCACTATGCCTCATCCTTGCTCACAAATACCAACTATGCCCACTTCTTATTTTGCCTGGAATGCTTCTCTCCCAGAAACCCACAGGGCTGATTTCCTCACTTCCTTTAAGCCTTTGCTCAAATACTACCTGCTCAGTGAGTCCTATCCTGATCTCCCTATTTTAAAACAATGCAGCAGTCCTCCCTCTGGAGCTTCCAAACTTCCAAACTATGGTGTTTTGTATTGAAGCCAAAACCAGACTTCCATCATCTTTCTCACTGTTTCTAGTCTCCTTCTCCACAGCAAGTGTTATCTAACACACTACGCAGTTCAACTTATTTTGTATCTTGTTTATTATGTCTCTTCCAGTGTCCTTGCAACCTCCACAAGGGCAGGGATCTTTCTTATTTTGTGAAGAATCCCAAACTTGACGACAGTGCCTGGCACAGAGCAGGCACTCAATAATTATTTGTTGAACGAATGAAATAACTGTCTGGTCCAGCATCGTATCTCATAGCGCCTATATCCTTGAGTGTCAGAAAACTGGTTCAAGTCCCAGCTGTGTTCTTGACATTCCCAGGTTGGGAATAAAACAGCCTTTCCTCTGATTAGATTTCTCTTATATTGAGCCAAAAAAGCAGAGTCATTCTAGCACTCCAATTCTTAGCACGATAGCTCACATTTCTGATCCTCCATTTTTTTTCTTTTTATACTGATACAGAGAATGATGTAATGAAAAAGTCTTGGCATTTGGAATCCTGCAGACTGAACTGAAGGCCAGCTGTAGCATTTACTAGCACTGTGACCTTGGGCCAGTCAATCAACCTGGTTAAACAAGCTCCTCAACACACTGGAAATACTACCTATCTTGTTATTGGTGGAAGGATTAGAAATGATGTATCAAAAGCACTTTAAAAGTACCTGCCACATACTACGTATTCAGGAACGTATATCTTCCTATCTCTTAGATGGTGTTAACACACTCTCCTGCTAGTTTCCCAAGCCTGATTCGGGGTGGCAATAGCACAGCGCAGTGGACACAGGCAGAGTCTTTGGAGTCCGGCCAACTTGAGTTACAGGCATTATTAGGTGGGATTAGGTATAGTGCGCTGACACCCAAAGAAAAACAACTGAGTTGTATCAAGAGTATTAAAGAAAGGAGTATTAAAAGGTACCAGTGGAGGGACAGCCGGGTGGCTCAGTTGGTTAGAGCGCGAGCTCTGAACAACAGGGTCGCCGGTTTGATTCCCACATGGGCCAGTGAGCTGCACCCTCCACAAGTGGATTGAAGACAATGAGCTGCTGCTGAGCTTCCGGAGGGGTGGCCGGATGGCTCAGTTGGTTAGAGCGCGAGCTCTCAAGAACAAGGTTGCCAGTTCAATTCCCTCATGGGATGGTGGGCTGTGCCCCCTGCAACTAAAATTGAAAACAGCAACTGGACTTGCAGCTGAGTTGCGCCCTCCACAACTAGATTGAAGGAACAACTTGGAGCTGATGGGCCCTGGAGAAACACACTGTTCCCCAATATTCCCCAATAAAATTAAAAAAAAAAATGGCACCAGTGGAAAAGGTCTGTATAAGAACAAAAAGAAATACAGAAACAGGGGGGAAAAAAGACAGAGAAAGAGAAACCCAATTAGCCAAGTAAAGGCTAGCTCCTTCTTACCCGGGCCGGCCTTCCCTGCACTACACACATTATCACCTCGTATCTTCCAGTGACAGGCTGTGCTACTGGTTTCCCTCCGACTCAGAGTGAGATCCTCCCTGTCTCCAGGGACAGTCCTGCACAAAGTGTCATAATCCCATGTCAAAGGCACATCCCGGATTCCCCAGGCACCTGGTGGAGCTATTTATAAAGGAGCACCATCCAGATGTGTCGCCACTACTGCTCACAAGCTGTGAAGTGAACGCTTGCATGTAATGCTGGTAAGAGGCGCTGCCTCCCAAATGCACGCCGCTGGGCATCAGGGTCTCTAACAATGAAAGCTCGGAGAGGGAATAGACAGACATGCACAGGCGGTCAACAGGAAACAAGATGTCTTTGGCATCCCAGATGGCTCTGGTTATCAAGGCCCGCTTTTTCTAGCAGCCCAGCTTGTTGCACCTGCCAAGAGAAATATGGAGGGAGAGGATCACGCTGTATTTGGTGTCTGCCCTGTCTCAGTGCAGCAGGAAAGCACATCACTCACCTGCCCGGATGAGCACGCTCTATGGGAGATGCTGGGCGTGCAAGGTGCAAAGGTGCACGTACGCTCGGAGCAAGTGCCTTAGGGGCAAACCCCCAGCGTGACGGTTGGGTGAATGAAAGCATGACGAAAGCAAAAATGAAAACAAATATGAACCCTGAAAATGGTTATTGATCATCATCACCATTTCCGAGCTCTACAACAATTCCTTTGGAATAACAATGTGGTAGATCGATAACAAAAATGTCCTCAGTGCAAAATGACCCTTCGCAATATGACCCGAGGTCCTTCCGTCCCAAGGTGGCATCTATCTTTCCATCTCTTGGGTTGGGGTTGAGGGGAGAGCGAAGGAGAGCCCTGTGGCCTGCTTTGACCAAAAGATCAAGGCAGAGGTGATGATGGGCCAGGTCTGAGCTGAGTTCTCAAGTGGCCTTTCATGCTTTTATACTCTTTCTTATTCCTCTGAAATCACTATGAGGACATGCCCGCTTAAGTCTGACCAAATCAGGCTCGGGAATGGACAGAAGCTTGTGAATGCCATTCCAGGCATGCATACATAATTCCAGACACATATAAGTCGTTAGACACAATTTTGTAACACAGTATATGCAAAGAATTGTTTTAAATATTTTAGATAAATCACCTTTCATCTTCCCAACAACCTACAATGTAGTTACTACTTCCAGGTTAGAGAGAAAACAGGCTTAGAGTGGTGAAATCACTCATCCAAGGTCACATTGCTAGTGAGATGCTTACTTCATGATGTCACTCTAGCTTGACGGACACAGGGAAAAATAGACGTGAAAAATAGATCTTAGTGTGGCTTCCAGGGCTGGACTGCTTCCTTAATGGAATCAATGAAGATAAAGCTGGTCAAAAATGACCCTGCTATACATACACAATGGAATGCTATTCTGCCATAAGAAAAGGTGAACTAGGACCATTTTGTGACAACATGGATGGGTCTTGAGATTATTATGCTGAGCAAAATAAGTCAGACAGAAAAAGTTGAGAACCATATGATTTCATTGATATGTGGTATATAAAACAGAAAACAACAAAAGATCAAGACCAACAAATGAAGAAACAAAATCTCATAGACACAGACAATAGTTTAGTGGTTACCAGAGGGTAAGGGGGGGGGGAAGGGGGTGGTAGATGAAGGTAAAGGGGATCAAATATATGGTGATGGAAGGAGAACTGACTCTGGATGGTGAACACACAATGTGATAGATGACGTATTACAGAATTGTACACCTGAAATCTATGTAACTTTACTAACAACTGTCACCCCAATAGACTTTAAAAAAACAACAACAAAAAAGCCCCTGCCTCTGTCCTAACCTGGGTATGCCAAGCATACACCTGGGTTTGGCAGCAATTATCTGACCCCTGGTCCAGAGCTATGTATCTCTTTACCATGGAAGCAGGCACATTTTCTACATTGGACAACCGGGCAGCGCTAATTTCTGTCTCTCAATTACACTGCCAGGAAAATGTGAATAAAAACACCTCTGCCCATCTAACAAAGTTGTTGTGAAGACCTAATGAAATAATTAAAAGGCCAAGTGTTTACTTTAGATGATTTTACAGAAAAGAGAAGGCTGATAGGTTTTAGGGCAGTTGTGGCCACCATGCTGTGGCACTCAGGAGAAAACAAAAGCATGAAAAATGTTGTCGCAATTGTGTTTACCAGGGGCAGGGTTTGGAGAGCCTAAAAACTCTGGAGTAGGGTAGGGGTTGGGTCTACGCAAAGCATCCAATACTAGTGTTCTGGGGCTTTAAAAGTTAAGCCTACATGAAGAATAGCCACTCCCCAGCTCCATGACTTCTCAGTGGCAAAACAATCTGTCTGTATATTCACTTCAGCCAACTGACAACATAATTCCGTGGGGGCTGTTAAAGACTGTATCTTTATACTCCCCCGAAATGCATACGTTGAATCTGTAACCCCCAATGTGACTGTACCTGGAGGTGAGGCTTTATGGAATTAATTAAGATTAAATGAGGGCATGATGTGGGGTCTTGATCCAATGGGTTAGTGTTTCAATACGAAAAGAGACACCACAACGTTCTTTGTCTGCACCAACGCCATGTAAAGACACAGCAAGAAGGAGGCTGTGTGCAAACAAAGAGAGTTGTCACCGGAATCTGACCATGTGCCACCCTCATCTTGGACTTTCAGAGCTATGAGAAAATAAGTGTCTGGTGCTTATGCTCTATAGTTTATGGTGTTTTGTTATGGCAGCTCAAGCTGGCTAATACAGGGGCAAACTCTACCTAGTTCACATAAACTGCTCAATTCAGCCAAGTAATCTGGCACGATCTAAGATTGATAGACTTTTGAAAATCTCACCAACACACATAGAATAGGGAAGATAAAATGGAGGTAAGATAAATTATGACAACAGAAAAAACACACTTTGCCTTATACATTTACATTTACTTTTCAAACACCGACTTTTACACAATTGAAGAAAATTTTACCCAGGATTTATCGCACTGGAAAAATTATCTTTATTTTTACCAACTGTTTGTCCAGAATCCATGTCAATGCATAAGACTTTATGGCCACAGCCCCCTCTGAACAAAAAATGATCTATCCTTATTTACTTAACAATTTACGTAATTTTTCATTCTTCTATAATCATCCTGTTTACTTTTAATCTTCATGTGGCTACTGAAGAAAGCACATACATGGTTTAAAAAATAAATTATACAAAAGGATTTATAGTAGAAAATGTCAGTCTCTCGTCCCATCTCTTCTCACTGAAACTTTTTTAAAGTAAAAAATCACACAGTCTGGTTTAACCCAAATATCTCCCTTCTCCAACCCCAGCAGCAATTTCCAGGGGCAACCTGTTAATAGTTTCCTCCTTTCAGTCTCTTTAATTTATCAGACTTAAAGAATTATCTGTGGATATCCCAATGAGAATGATTAGGAATTAGCACGTATATACTAGCTTCTTCCTCTACTCTCCTTGGTTTAATCCTGGTATGATTAATTTCAGTTCTTAATTATTTTTGTAAGCTTAAATAGCATATTTAAATCTATATGATTTTTCCAAATAAAGACTCCTTGTTTATTTTTTTCTTTATTTGTTCATTTCCTTTTTTATATTTCCTATGTATCCCTGTTCCTCTCCTTCCAAGTTCCACCTTCTCTCGTCCACAATATTATTTTTATATTGTCAAGGTTAACAGTGTATATTTTTTGTCCTATACTGTCTACCTGATCTGCTATGTTATGACTGGGGATTGATTCAAAGTTAAAAAAATCAATAAGCTTCATTTATCTGATAATGACTGTGTAAATACTGTTCAAACGCTGGGCCAATTAGTCTCGTTTGGATTATTTTTTCTTGTACTACATTCTCAGAAGTCCAATGTCATATGTGCTGAGAATCTCAAAGAAGTTTCCCAACATGAAAATCAAACAGCCTTCCTTTTCGTACATGTCAGCAGTTGCTTCAATTCACGCCACAATTTAGTTTGCTCTTCCTACATATCGTTCATTAGAGGTCAATAAACTATAGCCCCATGGACCAAATCCAATCCACTGCTTTGTCTTTTTTTTTTTTTTTTTATGGTCCATGCAATAGATAGTGTGATGTTTTAAATGGTTAATTTTGTTTAAATAATATTTTATGATGTGTAAAATGTATGTGCAACTCAACATTCAGTGTTCATAAAGTTTTATTGGCAAATGGCCATGCCAATTTGCATTCATGTTACAAAGCCAGAATGAATGACTGTGTTAGAAACCAAATGGCTTGCGAACCTAAAAATATTTACTTCCTAGCTCTTTAGAGAAAAAGTCTGCCAACCCCTGCTCTACATGGTGGGAGATTTTTCTCAATTTAATCGGCCAAATCATCTACTACCTTTGAACATTTATTTCAAAAATTGCTTTTTACTTTCCGTGGTCTCTCTTATTCTCTGATGTGTTCCTTTTTTCAAAGCATCCAGGACTTTTTTTAATGGATGCATTTTTTTTTTTTAAATGAATGCCATGTGGTTCTGAATTTCTTTGAGGATACTACATTTTTTAAAAGGAGGATTTTCATATGTCAAAAGGAGGATTTTCATATGTCAAAAGTTCTCTTTGCTTATATTTGACTTTACCTGTAGGTGTCCTGCAAATATCTGGTTTATATTTTTGCCTCTTCATTTTTTAAAAAGTGAGGTAATGGAGCACAGAGCTGGATTTCTGTGTATTTGCGCTAAGCTTATTGCCCGTGTGACCTATTACTCAGAACGCTTGCTCAATGCCATAATAAAGATGACATCACTCTGAAGCGCTACCATCCACACAATATGCTCCAATTCATCCTAGACACTTAACACACACACACACACACACACACACACACACACACACACACACACACTTTAAGAGACATTATTTTTTTTTTGCCCAAGGCATAATTATCTGGCCGTTGGGCTTTCTTCCTCCCTTCCATTCTCATTGTTACTGCCACTGATGTTTATGTTCCTTTTACTATTATTTTTAAATGGTATTCACTGGGAAGAGGAAATAGATAACTGTGCTCAGTTTTTCATCTTACATGTACGAGCTCCACATTTATTTTTAAAAATTGTTATTGAGGTATATTTTATCCATGTAAAAGAATGTATATCTACATGCACATATGCACGTACTGTGTTCTACTGAAACGTTAATAGTTTAACCACTCCCCCGTTAACAGGCATTTATAGTTTCCAATTTTTCAACACTACGTATTTTGAAAACCTTCACCCCCTCTCCTCACTTCTACCTCCAGCTCCTGTCCCATTTTTCTATTCTCTTCACAAAATGCATCTGCAAAGAATTGCCTGAGGGAACAATCTGTTTCAGCACCTTGCACTGTCACTGGAGTCGGGCTTCCCTCCCTGCTTTTCCACTGAACATGATCTTGTCACAGCCACTGAGGCGTTCAGATTGTTAATTCCGATATCACTTCTTTCAATATTAAACCTTCCTTCATGTGGCCTCTTGGTAGCATGTGACACAACAGAACACACTTTGATCTTGAAATACATCCTTCTTCTAGCTTTCAGATAACTTCCCTCTGATGGTTTTCTTTCTATCTCACTAGTTAATTCTTGTTGGCCTGCTTCTCCTCCTCTGATCAACCCCAAAATGGTGTGCTTCAGGGTTTGGCCTGGGATCCCTTCTACTCTATCTCTACTCCCTCCTATAGCAATTTCAAGTCCCATTGGCTTTCAGTATTGGCAATAAGACAATGACGCTCAAGCTTACACTTCTCCCTGAATATCTCTCTTTGACTCACTTACACAAGCTGCCTCCTAGGTATATCTCACTAGAATATCTAATAGGACTTTAAAACTTAACATGTCCAAAACAGGATTTGTGATTGCTCTCAAATTGGTTCTTCCACCAGTGTTTCCATATCTCGGTCAGCACTGACCAAAACCCCAGTAAACGTCCTTTTCATTCCTTTGCTTTCCTTCATCCTACCCCTACCACAGAAATACACAGACCCATATCAGGACTGCTAAGTCTGAATGGACATCTCAGGACAGGATCCATATACTTGCCTTCACCATTACTCCTTTCAACCCAGTTCAAAAGTCTCACCTAGACTCAGGCAATAATCTCCTACCCGATTTCCCACCTTCAGAGTAAACTTTTAAATACGTAAATGTGATTGGTCCCTCACTGCTTTCTCCTTCCACTTATAATTAAATCCAAATTCCACCCTCCTGCAAAGCCCTCTCCTAGTGCATCTCAAACTCTTCTTTGTCCTGGTCTTGATGTTCCAAGAACAACATATTCTTGTCTTCTTTCTGTTCCTCCAACACATGGAGCCCATCCCTACTTTAGGGTGGGTAATACAATCTAGCTCTTCTCTCAGATTTTCAAGACTAGCCTTGGTTTGTCATTCAGATCTCAGTTTCATTGTCATTTCCTCAGGGCTGTCTTCCTCGTCTACCAGATCGTCACCAATCCCCAAGGTATCCTTAATGCATGACAGCCCTTATTATCTGGTAGATTTTTCCCTGCACCTAAGCACAAAATAAATATTCTTTAGATGAATGAACTATACAGTAAATACAGAGCTATCTCCATCATCTGGATGGATCCTTGGTGATATGATGATCTATAAATTCTAGAAGTGAGATTACAAGTATTTTCTACTTGTGATTTTGCATCACTTTTTTTTTTTTTTAAAAGTAGACTTTATTTTCAGTGCAGTGGTAAGGTCACAGCAAAACTGAGTGGAAGGTATAGATATTTCTCATATACTCCTGCCCAACCCCACATGCACAATCTTCCCCATTATCCGTATTCCCCACCAGAGAGGGATGATTGTTACAACTGATGAACCTACACTGACACATTATCACCTACAGTTCAGAGTGTACATTTGGGTTCACTCTTGGTGTTGCACATCCTACAAGTTTGCACAAATGTATAATGACAGATATCTACCATTATTATATCATAAATAGTAGTTTCATTGTCCTAAAAATCCTCTGTGCCCAGGCTATTCATCCCTCCCTCCTCCCTAACCCCTGGCAACCACTGGTATTTTTACTATCTCCACAGCTTTGCCTTTTCCAAAATGTCATATAGTTGAAATCGTATAGTATGTAATCTTTTCAGATTGACTTCTTTCACTTAGTGATATGCATTTAAGTTTCTTTTCATGGCTTGATAGCTCATTTCTTTTCAATGCTAAATATTCCATTGTCTAGATGTACCACCATTGTCTTTTTTCAATCCATTTACCTACTGAAGGACATCTTGGTTGCTTCCAAGTTTTGGCAATTATAAATAAAGGTGCTATAAAAATTTGTGTGCAGGTTTTTGTGTGGACATAACTTTTCACCTCCTTTCGGAAAATACAAAGGAGGGCAATGGTTCGGTTGTATGGTTAAGAGAATCTTTCATTTTGTAAGAAACCACCAAACCTGCATCTCGTGTGGCTGCACCATTTTGCATTCTTTGCAGCAATAAACGAGAGCTCCTGTTGTTCCACATCCCTGTCGGCATTTGGTACTGTCGGTGTGCAGGGTTTTGGCCTTTCTAATAGGTACATAGTGGCATCTCATTTTAATTTTCATTTCCCTGACGACATATGATGTGGAGCATCTTTTCATATGTTTATTTGCCATCTCTATATCTTCTTTATTGAGGTGCCTGTAAAGGTCTTTGCCCTCCCCCCCTTTTTATTGAATTGTTGAGTTTTAAGAGTTATTTTTGTATTTGTTAGATATGTCTTTTGCAAATATTTTCTCTCAACTAGTGGCTTGTATTTTCATGCTATTTACAGTGCCTTTCACAGAGCAGAAAAATTGAATTTTAATGAAGTCCACCTTATCAACTATTTCTTATATGTAGATCATGAATTTGGTCTGGATTCTGAAAACATCACTGGCAAACCCAAGGTCATCTAGATTTTGTTCTATGTTATCTTCTAGGAGTTTTATAGGTTTTACATTTTACATTTAGGTTTATGATCCATTGAGAATTTTTTGAAGGAGATAAGTTCTAAGTACAGATTCATCTTTTTGCACATGGATGTCTAGTTGTTTCAGCACCATTTATTGAACCATCATCTTTTCTCCTTTGTATTGTCTTTGCTCTTTTTCAATGACCAGTAGACTATATTTATGTGGATCTACTTCTGGCTCACTATTCTGTTCCATTGATTTATTTGTCTATTGTTTCACCAATACCACTCTGTCTTGATTACTGTAGTTTTATAGTAAGTCTTGAAGTCGGGTTAGTTCTCCAACTTTATTCTTCTTCAATATTGCCTTGGCTATTCTATGTCTTTGGCTTCTCCATATAAACTTTAGAATCTGCTTGTCACTATCCACAAAATAACTTGCTAGGATTTTGACTGAGATTGCAATAAATGTATAGATCATGTTGGAAATAACTAAAATACCCACTAACATGGAATACCTTTTATTTAGTTTTTTGATTTAGCTCATCTGAATTTTATAGTTTTCTTCATATAGATCATATACATATTTTGTTAGATGTATTTCATTTTTGGGGATGCTAATGTTAATGGGATTGTGTTTTTAATTTCAAATTCCCCTTACGCATTGCTGGTATATAGGAAAATGATTAACTTTTGTATTTTAACCTGTATCCTGCCACCTTGTTATAATCTCTTTTAGTTCCAAGAGGTTTTGGGGTTTTTTTCAATTATTTCAGATTTTCTATATAGACAATCATGATATCTTGCAAACAGATTCCTTCCCAATCTGTATCCCTTTTATTACCTTTTCTTGTCTTATTAGCTAGGACTTCCAGTATGATGTTGGAAAACTGGTGAGAGGGACATTTTTGCCTTGATCCTGACATTAGTGGGAATTTGGTGAGTTTCTCACTATTAAGTATGTTAGCTGTAGGGTTTTTGTAGATATTCTTTAGCAAGTTGAGGAAATTCCCCTCTACTGAACTGAGAGTTTTTCTCATAAATGTTTTTAGATTCTGTCATATTCTTTTTCTGTATCTATTGATATGATTCTGTGACTTTTCTTCTTTAGCCTATTAGTGTGATGGATTACATTAATTGATTTTTGAATGTTGAGAGTGCTTTGCATACATGAAATAATACTAGTCATAATTGTTTTAAATTCCTGGTTTGATAATGCTAATATCCCGGCCATATCTGAGTCTGGTTCTAATGCTTTTTCAGTTTCTTCAAACCGTTTGTTTTGCCTGGAGCTTCTCTCTCAGAGTTGTCCACAATGGGCCTCCAAATAATTAATCAATTACAGTTCAGGATTTCCCACCTGGCTCTTATTCTCGTGGAGGTTTCTGCTCTGGTGGCTCTCTCTATATGTACCCACTGGTCTCTCTAATTTTGGGGCCAGCAGTTTGCTCTGTGATCTCACTTCTCTTACGGATCTGAGTTATTGATTTTTTGGTTTGTTCAGCTTTTTACTTATTGTTAGCATGGAGTGGCAACTGCCAAGCTTACTACATGCTGCACCAGAAGTCCTCCTGTCTCTCTCTTCCTGTTCCAATATGACAGTAGAACAAGGTTTTGGCGTATGCCAAAAAGAAGCAGTAATGCAACATGCAAAATCCAGGCATAGTCTTGTGCATCTGAATTTGAAAGTGGTGAGGATTCTGCCCTATATAATTCATTCATTTATTCGTTCATTCATTCATTCATTCATTCATTCATTCAAATATAATTACTGTAGCCTGCTCAATGTTAGGTATGGAGTATTGAGCACTGAATAACACAGAAGAGGCCTTTCCTTCACTGTACATTTAATATTCACAGATATAAGCCCAACAGACCAAAAGATCTAAATAAGGGAGGCTACATGACATTGTGAACAGGATTTCAGCCTGACTCTGCTCAAATGAAATTCCAGAGATCTGGCTTTGCATCTTGGTTTTTCCATTTACTAACTATTTAGGTATAGGCAGGCACCTTCTTTTCTCTACACTTTTGCTTCACCATAAAGGGGGCTAATATATTTATCTCAGAGGTTCGCTATGATGATTTGATTAGAAAATAAACTCAAAAAATGTCATTTAGTTCCTGGTACTAATAATAATTAGTAAATGGCAGTATCTGCCGTTATTATTATTTCAATATTATGTCTAATGCTGCTACAGTTGCTACTGCCACAACTACTACTACTTATTGTTATTGAAGAAGTGTGGGTCCAATAGAAATCAAGGTTAAAACGTATTTTCAGAAACATTTGTTGACAGCTACGCCATAAACAATATTAGTTATTTCCCAGTGGCATCATTTACCCAGACCCATAGGAAGGCAAAAATGCAAAAAATTTGATGGCTGCTGTTTTATCGTTCTCTTCCAGAAAACAGCATGAAACAATAAGAAACATGGCATCATAGCCCAGTCATTCCTTAGATCCAGGCATGAAGCTGGCACTTATTATTTGCAAGAGAAATCTCATCATTCTCTGACTGGCCACAAATACCCATTAAACATGAATTCTAGCTCCCAATCAGCACTCACACACCTTGGCTAAGAGATGTATTTTCACTTTTTCAGTCTTTCTTCCAATATATTTTGCGTTTTTTTGGTCTGTGTGGCCGACTGACCTTCTCTAGGGAGGATCATTTGGGGCCATAGATAGAAATCTGGGACCTCACTGAGCAGTACTTATTTGGCTCATGAATGTTATTTGTGACAATGAAATCTGGATCCTATGGAAGTGCTTAACAAATCCAAAATAAGAAAAACTCACACTCAACAAGCATCATCCAGAATCTGTAAGAATGAATGACACTAACAGATATACCACAGATGCAGTTTCACTGATTAATTATAATTGCATTTCTCCACAAATCATTGAAAATCCTCTCTCATGTTTTCATTTTTTTCTATCTCCTGTCTATTCCTTTTTAATAAGCTCCCCTTTTTCTTTTTTATTCCATTTTTCCTTGAAATTACACAGGTTGTTGAATTTTAGAAACCTTCATTCTCTGTTTTTGTATGCATATTACTTTCCTTTTCTATTCTGGGGCCTAATTCTGATTTTCAGTCATTTGGCATTCTGAGCAGGTACAAAAGGAGGCTGGAGGTTCAAAGGTATCTTCTGCATTACTCAACCTTTTTGATTTGAAAGCACATTACCTTAATAATAAAAATATCTGGGTTGCACATTTGATATACAGACCAGAGAGATTGAGTGCAGGACATTTTTCTGATCCTTTAAAGAAAAGCCCAAAAAAGGATTCCAAACTAATTTTCCACTGATTCTCTATTCCTCCATTACATTAGTTTTCTGTTCCTTTCATACATCAGTGAAGCCTCTTCAGAGTCATTTGGGATTATTGATTATGAAGCAGCAAAAATCTTTCATACTGCAAGCAGGGTGATTTCAGCCTCTCTCTCAGCTACACTTTCAATCATATTATTTCTACTCATCAAATGTATTTCATTCCATAATTCTTTTTAGAGTCAAACTAGTTTTCAAGTTACTATTACTCATTGAAAAGTGACCATATAAAAAGTTTAAAATCTGTAGCTTTAATGTGCCTGACACTTAATTTTATGCTCTGTTGCCCCATTGTTCAAAGCAAATAGTAGTTAAGTCTCCAGCTATATAAATATGTGTGTGTGTGTGTGTGTGTTCAGTTCATGGCTCTAGTTTTTACAATATTAATATATTGCTCTTTAAAAAAATCCGCTACCCAGGAAAGGTGTAAAATAATAATTTATAATCTATCACATTAGCTTTGCAGTTTCTATTTGCGTAGCTTTTTGATTCCATGGTGAATCCATTCAGTAGCACTTCTACATTAATTTTTATTTTCTACTTTAAACAAATAAAATGTACATCCAGCTGACAAAGGACTAGACAGCAGGGCAGCACTGAAAGAAGCGAAAATGCCTCCACATGATATCATTCAAATTATTTTAAAAAACAAAACAAGCAAACAATTATTAATAACTATGGATGACTATTTTATAATGTCAGGTGCATGCAAAGGTGTTTTATTCCACAGAATAAGTGGCTCTTGCTAACTCCTTGAGGTTTAAAAGAAAGAAAATTTTGATGAGAAGTTTCGATGAATTGTTACTACCAGGCAGAAGGCAAACAGTTAAATGGGTTTTTCTATAGAATAATTAGAAGGTTCATTCATGTATGAAATATTTAATCAAGTATCCATTACATGCAAGGGACTGTGGGATGCACCGGTGAGAAGGAACAAAGAGACATCTGCCCACACGTGGCTTGTGTTCTAGCATAAGACACAGATATTAACAAGTCAACAGGCAAATGATGACAGATGCCATGAAGACAATAAAGCTGGATGAGGAAAGGAACTGGGGCACTGTGAGGGGACGGCTATTTCAGATGGGGTGGTTTATTTCATATCACAACTAGGCACTAAAATAAAAACTCATATAAGCTGGAGGTATTTGAAAAAGAATTAACACACATAAACCTCAGAATGAGAACATGAAAATTAAAATTGTGTTACACAACATTGATTTTATAGAAAAGCTTCTACTTTTCAATAGAAATGTGATTTCCAATAATAATATGGCTTCCAACCTGCTCTGAATTCTCATATAATATTGCCCCTCTCCAAAGCTCCATTCCCATTACTTTTTCTGCCACAAATTATTATGATTTACATCATCCTATAACCACATAATTACACTGTCCAATAAGCACACATGATATTGCAGTGCGTAATGGGCCAGGTATAAAAACACAAACAATCAACAACCCACCATTAAATGAAGGGAAAAGTCATTTATTCAAGTCATGTAATCCACATTTGTTAAGCACTTACTAAATGACAGGGACTGTGCTGTCTCCTGCGGACACAAAAATCAGAACTGGAGGCCCAGGGTTTCAAAAGAGATGGAAGAACATTAGAGAAAGCTAATTAGGTAAGAGGAGCAGTACATGGCAGACGTGCAAGGTACAGTTATACAGCAGATGATTTAAGCAACTGTAGAGGGTACTCCGCCTGCTGCCTGCATGGGGAAAGGTCACATGGAGTCAGAGAGGAGGTAGAGCCAGCAGTGGGCATTTTTAGGACCGAGGCACACGAGGATATTAATGTGATGAAAAGAAGAGACCAGGAGACTGAGAGAGCTGGAAGAATCTGAGAAAGGACTTAGGGATGCTAAGTCCAATGATGCAGTTTTGTTCCCCCAGAACGGGAGGGACACCTGCCTGCACATACTCATGCAGTCTCTCAAACTGCTGGGCGGGCTGCTGGTGAAGCAAGAGTGAACGAGACCCAACTCCAAAGTTCCATCTGGGAAAGCTGACAGGATTAGTGGCCAACATAGCTTTATCACTCATCATTTCCCCAGATCGACGTCTCCAGCCACATAAGCACCTGCCCCTTTTTAGGCTTCTGTGCCCTTGCACATAATGTTTTATCTTGCTAGGACCTCACTTCCGCCATCTTTACCTGGAGAATTCCTGCACACTTTTCAAGACCCAAATCAAATACAAACTCGTTTGGAGGATTTCCCCAACCCTCCTCATCTCCACCTTGTTCCCATAGCTTTTGGAAACATTCTCCAATTAGAGTCCCTCTCCCAGTGAGGCTTAATTATCTAAATGTCTGCTCGCACACAGAACCATGAGCATTTCCAGGGTACTGACACTTCTGTCCATCATTTCTACAACTCCAACACAAGGTTTGCCATAGAGTAGCTGTTGATCAGGTAAGTGTTTGCTTTTATGTAATTTATTATTCCAGAAGTCATTTAACAAGAGCTCAGATAGCCAAGACAGAAGATGTTATAGTATGAGGTTTTAATTAATTTTTAAAAATTATACATGGTAATCCTAGAAGGCATACTCACTGTAACAATTCAAACAATCCAGGTGGATAAAGAGCCACACACTCTTTTCATACTATTTTCCCAATTCCATTATTCTCAGCAGAGTGAGAAACTATCATCACTTTGAAGCATAGCTTTGTACACATGTTCCTTCCTATGCATTTTATACATATATATATATATTCAAACTAGGAATCTAGTTTTCTACAAGCCTTGCCCACCCCTACAAATGGGACAGTACCATATGCATTGCTTTCCAACTTGTTTTACTTAACAATAATTGGTTTTAGAGATATTTTCCACCCTAAAACATATGGATTCACCTCATTATTTTCAACTGCTATATACCATGTTTCTCAGAAAATAAGACCTAGTCGGCCCATCAGCTCTAATGTGTCTTTTGGAGCAAAAATTAACATAAGACCCGGTCTTATTTTCAGGGAAACACGGTAGGTATGCACTGCTACAGAATTTGCGACAGGGAAATATCTTAAATGTCCATAATTTTAATTTTAAAATTACAATAAATTTTTGTGAAATACCTGAATTTTGTCCTGTCAGTTTTGGAGACATGATATTAAATGAATCTAAGTTTTCTTCGGTTCCATGTCTGTCCCTTTCTAAAGCTGCCTTATAAAATCTCTCAAATCTCTCTCATTTCTAACATTTTCAAACACTGCAATTCAGGACTCTGTGCACATCTGATAATGGGATTCCTTTAGAGATATTACTTATTTCCAGAGATTTTAATATCCTTCTCTTGTTCTCTTCTTATACAGAATGAAGGATATGGCTATTCTGGTATACTTGTTCCAGGCTCTCCTTCATTTTGACACCAAACTTGAATCTGACAATACGTTTTGCTTTGTTATTAATAATAGTCATGTGTTGAATATTAACCACATTGAAGGGATTGTGGAGGGGACAGTGATGAAACACAATGACCACAGGTTAGTTTCACACATATCGGCTACTCTGAGTGCAGCAACCACAGATCATCAAAAAGGAAATAAGTGGAACGTTTGCATGTTTGTTTGTCCCTCCATCCATCATTCATCTGCTGGCTAAATCGAGGCAATGAAATATGGATCAAGTAGAACCCTGCACAAAATCAAACAGGAAGGAAGGAAGGAAGGAAGGAAGGAAGCAAACTTGACACTATGGCTGAAAGTAGGACAATGACAAAGGAGGATAATGTACAAAATCAAAAGCAGGTTAGACAGTCCAAGAGGTTAGACACCACTTGGAGAAACAAAAGGCAACCTCTGGTTATCCCAAGATGCCAGGATGAAAGGTTAAGTCCTATAAGAAAGGAAAATGGAGGAAAGTGCTGAGTCCAAATAGGATCTTCAATTGCTACAGGGAATGGCAGGAATGGGTGGCTCCTTTCAGACTCACAGACAGGAACCGCACATGTAGTGGGGTAAGGCTAGTACCTGGAACCTAAACAGTCTCACAGAGGTGAGGCAGACCCAGCTGTAGGCAGGGCCGCCCAGGTGCCAGGTGTATGGGGAGACACAGTGGCTCAGGCAGGTGTTAACAGACTAGGAGGTTTAGAATAAAGGTACGATTTTATCCAGGAACCACAGGGAGCAATGGCACATGTGAAAGCCAGCCTCATGTGTGACAGCGAGCAGATGGTAAGTGGGCAGGAGAAAGCAGGGCTCCAACTGCCAGGCAAAGTCTCAGAGAAAGCACGTGGGCTATGGGAAGGCAGCCCAAGCACCAGGACGGGGCATCTCAGTCTTGCAGGAACTGGGGGACAAATGGGAGAATCTGACAAAGAATCTCTCAGCAGCAGATCTGGGAAGCAATGAGTGTACTTCACAGCCAGGCTTGAGAACTGACATATACTTTCAGATGGATGAGCAGAACGGATACAGCTTGATGGCTTTCTAATATGATTACTCAACTTTGGAGCCATGGTTAATACATAGAACAGTGATCCTATTTCTTACCAGTTCTGAGTTACCATTTGGGCTGTGTCACTGTTACAAAGATCAAGACCTGGCTTCCGAGGATGGTTCCTTAAATTCCCTCTGATTAATGACCACCACTCACCACACACTGTTGGCCTGGGACAGACCCTTAGGTGTGGTCACCTGGCTTCCACTATTGGCATCAGAAGGCTTCCAGGGCAGGGGGCCAGGCAAGCCATCATACTCGATTACGGGGTTTGGCAGGAGGAGAAGGGAAAAGAGTGGTTTTGGCAACAATGCTGGGATTATAGGCCTTAATTAGATTACTGGATCAACCTCTGACTCGCAATGAATGTCCTTGGGGAGGTCGTCTAATCTCTCTGTGAGACTATGTCTGAGTTTCCACATCTAAAAACTTGAAAATAATATTTCAGGAGGCAGCTTACCAGGAGAAGCCCTAAACAGCAAGTGTTGCTAAAAGGATTAGGATATCAGCTGATCCTTCAGTTCCATAATGCCCTTTATCCTCTGGCCTTGCAGAAAAAAGGAAGGAGATCTGGGAGACATCCCCTCAAATCACCATTGCAAAGAAATGAACTTGCTTTAGATTTATGCTAGGTGAAGGAGTTCACTTTGCTGAACATAAATTGGTTGTGCTGTAAAATAGTATAATATAACTGAGCCCTTTACCTTGAAGAAACCTGCAAACAAGAAATAGCAGGGACAAAGTGACTTTGTATTTCCAGGGGCCCAAAAATTGGACGAGAATCACTACAGAGAACTTTAGAGAAAGATGGCTCTAGAAAAAAAGGATACTAAAGATTGACAACAGTTAGAACCAAGCGAGAATCAGATTCAGTAGACAACTCTTTATATTTGGGGAAGCGGTATTAATTTGGAGTCTAACCAGTGCTAGGTTGACTGTTTAGCTCAGAATAAAAGGCTTCTCCCAAAAGTTTCCAAAGGCAAGTCAAGAAGGTACAAAGAAAGTCTTTTGAAAGTGGAGTAAAGGATACACAGAAACAATTCTATTTTGCATTATTTGGCTTCTTTATTTTGACCTACTATAGTGCCTGTTAAAGGCCCCCAGTGGGCTGCCCTTCTAAGCTTTGGGGACAAGATTTGCAAATGGCATCATCTAAAACTGGAGCTGATAAGAATCGATTATAAATGGAGGATGTTACAAACTCAAAAGATTTATCCTACTATAAGGAATAGTTTGAAAACGCCCCCCAAGTCTGGTTGAGATGACCTGAGGAAATTAGAAACAGAATCCAGAAATCACAAACAGGAAGTAATGGGTGTTATGCTTTGTCGTACTGTCTGATCATAATGGTTTGGTCTCGACAGTTAAAGCAGAGGCCACGTGCATGGTTTTCAAGGTGTCTGGTACTAGCCAGTGGAGAGAGTTCCACATGCAAGCAGAGGAGAGGGTTCTCTACATCCTTAGCTGCAGGTCTGGAGAAAAATTAGGGTAACCTGGAGAGTTTGTAAAACAGAACAATGTGTGAGCTCCATTCCAATCAAATTCAGTTGAAATCTCTCAGGGGCAAAGCTGGGAAGCAATGAGCATACGTCACAGCCAGGCTTGAGAATTGACATATACCTTCAGATGGATGAGAGGGACTCATAAAACTTCATGGCTTTCTAATGTGATTACTCAACATTGGAGCCACGATTAACAAGCACTCTTTTGTGGTGATTTGATTTTCTAGGTTGACTGTTTTTACAAGGACTAAAAGAAGGTGATGAGGTGACTCAAGGCATCTACCTGCTTGCCAGTTATTGTTCTTGTTTTCAATCAGGAAAAGAGGCTTTTTGCTTGTCAATTGTTTTGTTATTCTGAAAAGTGCTACAGAATCTCCAGAATCTATTTAACCAGAGAGGAAGGGATATAGTGGCTTCAGATACTTACAAAGCAGAGGCTATACGATCTGATCCCTTGAAATGCTCTCAGGTGCTGCCCGAAGGAAAGCTATGTAATAGCTCATCTCTGTAACAGAACTTTAAAGGCAATTGTTGTATTTCAAAGGGATTAATTTCTATTTTCTATTATGGCAAAATAATTGCACACAAACAAGATGTGAGATATGCATTCTTTTTTTTATTAGTTTCAGATGTACAAAGTGACATAATAGTTAGACATTTACACCCCTCACAAAGTGATAACCCCCCTCCCCCAATCTACTACCCCTCTGACATCTTATATCACTGTTACGATACCATTGACTATCTTCCTTCTGTTGTATTCCACTTCCCGTGACCACATATTTCTTTTCTCTTATAGTTGACATTCAATATTGTTCTACTTCAGCTCTTCAGGTGTACAGCGCAGTGGTCAGGCATCTACACAGTCTCTGACGTAATACCCCGGATAAGTCCAATGCCCATCTGGCACCTTCCATAATCTTTACAACATCGTTGTATTCCCCATTCTGTAGTTCAGAGATATGCATTCTTGACTGCTTTGATCTTCCATATGCAGTGTGACAAACATCCCCGCCTGCCTGGGACTGAGGAGGTTCCTAGAAACTGGGATTTTCAGTTTTATAACTGAGACAGTCCTGGGGAAACTATTCCTTAGAGGATTCTTGGGACTCAATACTTTCAATGCTAAATCCGGGACAAATTAGTCATCCCATGAATACCCCTAGTTGTCTAAGATACATCCACTTTATAAAAGAGGTTTCACTGATCACCTAGTGGTAACTAAAAGGAAACAAGAAGATTAGAGGAGATATGATGTTCTCAGTCTCACATCTCCGTTCTTCAACACTGACAATGAGAAATCAGCAACCACCCATTGCACAGCTCAGAGTTTACACCAAGCCCAGCGTATAGGTATAGGGATAGGATTGAAAATAGTCACAGTTTATGCATTGGCAATGTGAAAAGAGTCCACGGGAGTCTCCACACAGGTCAGGGAGCTTGGAGTGCAAGGGGAGGTCTTGGGTCAGGACAGTCAAGTGGTTCCAGGTCACAGATTCAGAAACCAAGACAACGTTGAAGCCACGGGACCATAGCCAACATAAACCATAAACTAAGACATTTACAAAGGCTATACAAAACAAATCTAATTATTATTTTCATTTTATATATGAGAAAACAAAAGCTGTAAAGTATGGGTTTTAGTCACCCTTGAATATACTTCATTTCTATCCAATAATAGGCACACAAATCATGCAAAACTATTATTAACCATAAAAAAATTTCAGTGTGGGGATTATAAGTATTGTAAAGGACAATTTATTTATTTGTCTTTTTTGCTTTTTCAGGTGTTCTGCAAAATGGCTGATATCTATTTAAGCAGGTCTGTAACTGACCATCCTTTACAAATTACTTAAAATAAAGATAAGAAGGCAGAAGGATTCAGATTAATATTATTAACCCAACGCTCAAATGAAACTACAAATGATATGTTCTGGCTAACAGTAATAGGGAATGAGAGAATGAAAAAAAAAATGGAATTGTCTGTCTTAGGAAGGGAAATTGAACTGAAAATTAGATTCCTGGTCCACAAATTTTGACAAACCTTAAAGGAAATTAATCAACCACTTTATACTTGCTTTGCTGATCACAGAAGGGCTTTGGCTCCACTTGACATAAGCAAATAAAGATGGTAACACTTGACATGTAATTCTTGGCTCATTTAATTAGACTGCTTCACAAACCATTTTTGGTAATCAATGATTCTTATAGAAATCACAAAAGAAGCCACCAGCCTGTTGGGAACTGAATATGACATTTTCTTCAGTCATCTATTCAGAGGCAACTGGCCAACCATCAAATGTTTCTGTCCCATCTTTACTTTTCTTTCTATATGACTACTTCTGGGCCCCTCTAAACCCTTATCATGAATTATATTCTTTGGATCCCAAAGTCAGACTGTCTGGGCTCAAATCATCACCCACTAGCTACATGACCCAGAGCATATCCTCTTAGCATTCCTCTGTCTTCTTGTGTGTAAAGTGGGAATAACTGTACCTACCTCATGGGGCTGTTGAAAGATTAAGTGGTACAATCCATGTAGGGTGCTTGGAGGAATGTCTACTATATGGAAAATTGATATGAGGGACGATAATTTTTTTATCATTGTTTTTGTTGTTTTTTATATTTCAAATGATGTGCCTACCTCTACTTTAAAGTTAGGATTTCTGATCCAGGTGCAGTTAGAAAAGTGGTAGAGCTATCTTGTATGCTTCTCTGCAGAAGAACATGGGGCCATGATCTTTGCTGCAATGTAGACTCAGTAAAAAATAGATACTATCAAGTCCATCTAGACTGCAGCCACTTACTTATACCTTACAGGCTCGTTGGACATCCGATGTAGGACAGCCTTGGGCTCAGCAGCTCCTAATCAGTTTGGAGCTTGGCACGGGCCATACACGCTAGTTGGTAAGCGTTTGTTCAAATCCTGCCCCATCAGTTAGTCTTAGACAAAAATGCAGAGTAGATGCTTCTCAGTCTATGTGTGACAGAGTCAGAGGACCTATAACTCAGGGTAGCGAGACTATACACTCAAATCACCAAGATATTCTTCCAGTGTGAGAGCTCAAATGTCCTTGAGGAGATCATGAGAACCGTGGCTTTCTGAGCCCTCGCCGTGCACAAGGATGGGGGCCAGTGTGATATCATGCCGCAGACCACTTAACCTGTCCAGTGGGAGACTGAGACCTGCTACAAGCTACAGCCTTGTTCCCTTTCAGCAGCACCATTCATGTAAACCACAGTTCTTTCCTAGTGGCAAGTATTATCAGAGTATGTCAATCGGACAAACGTGGAAATGAGTGAACAGTAACATATAGCAGAGTACCCCAGTACAGGATGTGCATATATACATACTACTCCCCCACCTCCCAGCCGGACTCCTAACAATATGAAATAGTTGTAAATTGTGGGCAATGAGCTGTAGCAAGCAGACCAAAAAGTACATCATCATGATTTTTGGCAGAGTCCCCAGGAAGTAACACGAACTAGCAAAAAGGGATGGGTTTTCACCAACTGCCTCTGAAAACCAACCCGTCTTCACAGGCTCACACAAAGCCCACCCCTACTGGCAGAAGCATCCTCCTTAAAAATGCCCCGATGTCACTGAGCTACCTCGCTATCATTTCCATTAGCTCAGAAAGGCCTTCGGAAAATAACCTGCTGCAAAGGGAGGTCCAGGGAGGGAGCTGGTACGTCCCAGGGCTTTGCTGATATGAAACAATATTCCATTTCTAATATGAAGGCTTTTAGTGGAGCGAGAGTTGGTTTTCTAACCTTCTTGTACCCTTCACTTTTCTCTCTTCTCTCTATGCCTGCCAGAATGCTGGCCACAGAGCAGTTCAAGAGATTTGAACTGAAATGCAGCTTCATGACAGCAATGGACAATACATGTTTTTACTCCTGTTCCAACTGTGTCACTGAACTTTGTATGAACATTATTCCCTTCTAGAGGAATACACAGGACTTTTGGGAGCCTATCCATGGGTGTATACTTCCCGTCACTGTGCAGAGAAGTACCAAAAGCAATAACCAAATGCAGGAGACAAAGCCAAACGGCCTGTCTTACTGCACGACTAATAAGATGCAAAGTAAAAGTTCTAATCCAAACAGTGAGGGCCTGCAATTCCATCATAGTTTAGGATAATTTAGGATTATAGATAGGGTGTAGCTGGGTTTCAACAGTTTCCCATCACACTCATTTCCTCCTTCTGCCTTGGTCCACACTATTCTTTCTGCCCAACATGTTCCAGGCCAGGGTGTTTCCAGTCATCTGCTACCGTGTTTCCCCCAAAATAAGACCTAACTGGAAAATAAGCACTAGCATGACTTTTCAGAATGCTCGTAATATAAAATAAGCCCTAATGTGCCTTTTGGAGCAAAAATTAATATAAGGCCTGGCCTTATTCTCAGGGAAATACGGTAGGGCTTATATTCCGGTTAGGTCTTATTTTCGGGGAAACACGGTAGGTAGGCCAAGACTCACAGTTCTGCCCTCCCGCCCCACAGCAGCCAAACACCTCTTGTCGTCCTCTGACCTTTTAAAACTGCCCCTGCCATCCAGGTGCCCTTGGCACTGACTGCCTTGTGAGTCTGTCTTATCCGTAAAAGAGAATGAAATCCTGCAGGGTGGCTCTAGTACTTGGCTCCAACTTTAATTCTGCAAGATTTTCAGTAGAACTCTATATTATTCCCTCCCTTTTATAAATGGAAAAGAAAAGTTCACAGAAATTCAGTTTGCTCACTGACACACTATTATTCAGCTTCCTTTGTGGATAGCTAAGCAAAAGCAACTAAAATTTGAATATGCCCATCCTTTAATGCTCCGTCTAGGGAACTAAAACCACAAGTACTGTGTTTCCCTAGCCGGACAAACAGCTCTAATGCATCTTTTGGATCAAAAATTAATATAAGACCAAGTATTATATTGTATTGTATTATATTATATTTATTATATTATATTATATTATATTATATATTATATTATATTATATTATGTAAGACCCAGTCTTATAGTAAAATAAGACGGGGCCTTAATGTTTGCTCCAAAGGATGCATTAGAGCTGATTGTCCAGCTAGGTCTTATTTTCAGGGAAACACAGTATGCATACTTGCACAAACAGGCATGTGTTATGATTTTTTATATTTTTGTTGTAGCATTAATTATAATTGAAATTGCATTGAACATAAGCCAAGGCTCAAGAGACAGGGACTATAATTTATATAGAATGTTTTTAATAAATTATGGCAAATATAAAGAATGGAATACTCTTCATCAGTTAAAAAAGAGAGAGAGAAAACTACATATAATGATGTGAGGATTTCTTGGTGCTGAGAACAGTAAATATTTGCTGGACAAATGAATAAATCTCCAAGATATACTGTAAATGAGAAAAGTAAATCACAAAACACTACATACAGTGTGACTCCAGTTATGCTAAAAAGCTGTTTGCGTGCGCACACACACACAGGCAGTAAATACTAAAAAAGAGGTAGTGGTATGGGGGTACTTTACTTTTTAGCTTTTTAAAAAAAGTGGTGGGCTTATGTGCATGGATTCCTTATGTAGTTAAACAAATTAACATGGGATGAAAGGTTGCTTATATGCGAGATTGCAAAGCGGGAGTCCTAGCTGCATTGGAAGCCCCTGCTCTCTTAGGCTTTCCCCTCCTTTTGTAATGGAGAGAGGATTTGGAGTTGGGGGACCCAGGTTTGGCTTGGTCAGTACTGACCCGGGTAACCTTAGCTGTCACTCAACCTCCAGAAGGTTTGCTGCTGATTCTATAGCCAGAAGGTAGGCATGATGTCTATATTCCAAGGTAACTCTGAGAATAAATAATAGGATACATGTCAGAGCCCCTTAACGACTATAAAGCACGATTCCAGTGAAGAAGACAGTAGTTAGCATTGTGATTATTACTTCCACGAAATACCCTCAGTGTTGCACACATATAACACACATCATCTAAATTAGAAACATGCATGACTATCAGAAGACGTGAATTGAGTCTTCTGCATTAGCTCCTTTCAAAGAGTTCTTTTAGTTTTTCAGGGATAGCTCATTGGAAAAATAAATAAAAGGTCTGAAGCCCCATTTCATCTAAGATGCCACTGATTTTTAAGACATGTATTAATTTATGTACCACTAAGACAGAAAAAGAAATATGCTAAATAAACGATGTCAGTCAATAATGCCTGATTTTGGAAAAGTGAAAATGGGAAAGAAAATGTGCATTTAAGAACCTATGAAATATGGTATTTAAATGAAAGTCTTCAGGCAAATTGGCTGATCAATTATACATTATGCCCCTCAAATGAAATTACTAATTTAATAATAAAGCACGGCTCTCCCATACCAGTGATGTTTTACAGTACCTTTTTCCCCTTTGGATGTGCTGGCCACAGCAATTTTTTCATGTTTTAAAAATTGTAGAGAATAGATAATTACTAGTGAATGCTGACCTTTTCCTTATTATGAGTAATTATTCTATTAAAAAGCATCATTTGGACCTTAATTTGGTATACAAATTATTCAATTACCTAGTCTGCAGTTGTAAGGACTTTTCGCAGGCACCATTTTGAGAGAGAACAGAAGGATAGTCCCGAGCAATTTCATCTTGCACTATGTTCCTGAAATTTTAATTGCATCAAAATAGTATTAAAGTAGTGGCTAAACCAATAATTTCTTTGCAATGCTTCATGGCACCAAATTATAACCAATATGTAACCACTGCAAACATCTGCAGGAAGAAATCTGATAAAAATCCCTTTACAACACCAAAATTCAAGGTTGTCATTAAAAAAGCAAAAATAACTCTTCCTTAAGATGTTCACGTTTAGTGTCCATACTACTTGCCTCTGTCCCTATGAGTCTTTTTGTTGCTTTTGTTTTCTTGTTGGTGGTGACGATGATAATGGCAGTGATGGTGGTGGTGATGGTGGTGGCAGTGGATATTCAGGTACCCAGCATCTTTCCCAAAGCAGGGTGACAAACCTACTGTGCTTCCCTGAAAATAAAACCCAGCCGGACAATCAGCTCTAATGCGTCTTTTGAAGCAAAAATTAATATAAGACCCGGTCTTGTTTTACTATAATATGAGACCAGGTCTTATATAATGTGATATGATACGATATGATAAGATATGATATATGATATGATATGACATAATATAATATAATACCAGGTCTTATATTAATTTTTGCTCCAAAAGATGCATTAGAGCTGATTATCCGGCTAGGTCTTATTTGGGGTGAAACAGGATACCTAAAGAAGCTTTACTGCCTAACAGCAGTGAGGTATAGACAAAAAAACAAAATGGATTTGAATCCTAGTTTCCTAACTTATTGCTGTAGTGCCACTGGAAAACCACTGTCTCAATTCCCTTCTCCATAAAATGTGAATAATATAAAGCACCTTTCTGACTGTCGTGAGGATTGGTGATAAGTTTTAAGTGCCTGTCACACAGATGCATTTCAATAAATTGGAAGAAAAGAGAGGGAATTATTGTCCTTATTCTGTGGTTTTCTGTTAGAATGCCCTAATGGAAGAAAGTAGTTGATCAGTAAAACAGCCTTGTATAACTTTCTGACTCACAATAGGAAGGCGATTTGAAAAACTTCACAAATTCCAATCTTATTAACATCTATTGTCTAATGATAGATTTTTTCACATTCTTTTTTTTTTTTTTTTTTTTTTTTTTTTTTTTAGTTTCAGGTGCACAAAACAATGTAATGGTTAGAAATTTATCATTTATATCCCTCACACATAATGATAGATTTTGACAGGCAAAAATAAAACAAAAACAAAACAGAAACCACAAAACAAAAAAACAAACAACAACAAAACCACATACTTAGAATAGTCTCAGAATGATCTGTCCTGAGAGAAGTTGCTGATTATTTCCCATTTTTCCAGTGGGTCTATTCTTAGTTTTTCTCTGGGCCCCAGGAGGCTGACCTCTGCACATTGCTCTCTTGCCTGCAGCTGGGGGAGGGGTTGGGGGTCGGGGGGAGGGTCAGTGACATTAGGCACCAATAAAAGATGAGATGTGGGGAAAGGGGGAGGACAGGGTATCCTCCCTGCTTCCCAGCAGGCCTGGCAGTGACTCGTCCTCTACCATGTGGCCCCTGGTCCACAGCTTTAGCTCAGAACTAGGCTCGATTACAGTGTTTCATCCTCATGGCCCTTTAGTTTCCCTTCTAGAGCTTTACCCTGGGTCCCTCACCATGCCTTGGTGGCTTTCCACACCCTACCCATACCTCTAAATAGTCCCTTCCTTAACATTTATTGTAAAAAAATCCTAGTCAACTATGCCACCTGTTTCCTGCCTTATTGAGAGAGAATCCAAAAAGAGAATGTCCTGTCTATTCATTTTATACTTACAAGCAAGGCAGAGACCTTGACATGTTGCGGTCCCAGAGCCCCTAATTTTATAGATGAGGAAACTCAAAAGGCTTTAAGAGTCACCGATGCTTTCATCCGTTTTTGATTTTTCAGTTCGCTGCCTCCCTGGCTCTGCCATTCCCTTGCTTCAGACCTTCCAAATAAAACCCTAACTCCTCAGGAAGACACGGAGGCCCTTTGTGATCTGGCTCCTACTTCTTTCTCCAACTTAGTCCCTCGCCTGTACTCTACATGTTAACTAACGCTGCCAAGTTAATTGATTCTCAAACTTGTCACACACCTTCACACATAGGTCTTCTCTCACGCTGGTTCTTCTCTCTGGAAGGCGCGGCTCTCACCTCTCTTCCTAGCTAAACACCTCTTCTTACCTGAGACACGGTTGGTACATGATACCCTCTGAAGAGATCTTCTGACCATTGCACACCGAGTCTCGTCCATACTCAGATACCACTGCACATGTCTATCCAAACACATCACAAATCTGTGATGAATTATTGACTGACTTGGCTGTATTCCTACCAAAGAGTATGAGCCACTCACAGCAGAACTGTATTTTGTATTCTCATCCTAACAACAAAATCATCATCGTCATCAACATTGGTGTCACGAATCGCTCTCATTATCACCATCCTCCAACAAGCTCCTAAATAGCGCTCACTGGGTGTCAAACTTGTTTTTAGTACTTTTTCCATATAGCAATTCACTTACTGTTCCAAACCACCTAATGATACAGAGGCTAATTTCACTCCCATTTTATAGATGTGGAAACCGAGACATTGAAGGATTCAGAAAATTGACCAGATCCTAAAACTAATGTTTCAGAACCAGGACTGAAATTTAGGCAGTCTAGATCTTGAGTCTCTACTCTTAACTCCCACTCTCTGCTACCTCTCATGGGCACAGAATTAAGGTTTGTTGGGTTATTTAATAAATGCTAGTGGACTCAGTAGATGTCAAATTGGGCATAAGGAAGGTATGGCGAAGTCTGGTTATAGAAGACTTTTGGGGAAATCCCAGTTGAGATCCAATAACATCACCATGTGTTTCACCTCCTTCTTATGAGCAGCAGATGGGATTGCAAATTAACAAATTAGTCAGTATTCTCCAGCAAGGTACTGCTCTGGCCTTTCCTTCCTTGCAGGCCCTGAGTCTGCCACACGGTGGACAGGAGCAATGTAATTTTTGTACATTTCCTGGGAAAAGTCCTGCTACTTGGTATCCCAAAGGCTATGAAAAGACTGTGCCTGGGTTTCACTGTAAAACTTGCTCCCAAAGCATCAAGAAAACGGAACTGTCACCAGTGGTCCACAATTTAATTCTTGACCTGATGAGAGTGACAGAGAAGTCAAAACAGCTCGCCACACTGGAATGACCACCCACTGGAGATGGTACAGTCTCAGCTGCCTGTTGCAGGTGTGCCCTCTGCCATCCACTCACAGCCTGAGTGAAATGCCCCAATTCTCGCACCATAGACCACACAGCTGAGGGGATATTCTCACCTTGAGACAGAGGGCAGGAACAGTGTGGGTAATTTCAATGTTTTGCTGGGCACTCTACTTTTTTAGGGAGGAAAGGGAGGAAAAAAATACATCTTGGATGCTTCCTGTCTTTTGAAATTATTATCTTAGGGTGACAAAGAATTCAAGGAGAGTGAAGCCCAGAAAAGCAAGATGTCTCTAATTTTGTCACCCCCTCCCACAGTTCCAAAACATCCAGACTGCTGTTCAGTCTACTACGTGGCAGATATTGTCATCACACGAGAACACAGGAGGTGGAGGGAAATCACACGGAGGACCTTCGAGTGGTAGGGAAGGAGACTAAAGATGGATGGCACCGCGTCCACCCCAATCCAATACATCTGAATAGATGACTCTAGGAACATGACAATACTAGGCATGTTCTTAAAATTCCTAAAAATAAATACTAAAATTATCTAAGGCCCTTATTCTCAACATGGCAACTCCAGATATCAAAGCTTTCTGCCAAGAAACCTGAGTGCTCAGAAAATGGCATTTGTTTCTCCAGCTCAAGCGGTGTTCTGCCAGCTCTTGGGCAATGCTCAATGCTTCTTCTCAACAGCTGGCAACAGTGTACATAAACACAAGTCTTCTGGAGAACCTGCCATCACCGGTTCCCACCCAGACACATCACCTTCTGCACCTGAACACTTCAGCAGGTCTCTCTCCTCACTGGATGAGCTGTGGCCCTGAGGTGGACCACAGTCTGATTCTGTGGTCTGTTTTGATGCCCACTTCGTGACGGCTGCTTCCTAACCCTCAAGGAGCTACTCAGGCTTACTGTCTGCGACACAGCCACCCATACACAGTGAGCAGCTGATAAAAGAGTCTTTGCTGTAATGCAACCCCAAGACATTTAACTCAAATTATATACTTTCCCTATTTTCCTATTTTGAGCTAGTGTTGTTCTCATCTTTTCTCGAATCTTTCGCCTTTATACGAGTGGCTAACATGATCCTTTGGTTTGAATAGCAGTTGAAAGTTTGTAAGTTCCAGTGGACACTGGGAACAGGACACACACACACACACAGGGACTTATTCCCTGGCCAATTCTACATGACTGGCTCTGGGGATCTCAAATGCTGACAGAGAAGCATTCAAGTTACCTACTAGGCGGAAGAGATCGCGTCCCTGGACTCACCAAGTCCAGCGGTGACCTGCCAAGGGAGGCCGGAGTGTATGGTGAAAAGAATGGGTGTTGGGAAGCAGACACTGAAAGCTCTGAACACTGGCTCTACCCTGTGTATGGCCTCTGAGCCTCAGTTTCCTCAAACTGTCAGTCAGAGACGATACTACGGACCAAGTGTAGAGTAACTGAGACGGTTTTTAATAAACACCTGGGATTGGGGTAGTACTCTGTATTTGGTTAGATTATCTCTCAATAATTATCTGATTCTAGAGTAAAAATGAACGAGACACCATTCTACACACAGCATCACAGAAATGCCAAGTCCTCAAAAACCTCAGAACCTACGAAGAATTAATGTATGTTCAATAATATTGCCTGACCCTGTGCTTCTAGGTCTCAATATGCCTTCATTCTTATTCTAGTCACCATCCAATTACTTAAATAGAAATCCTTCTATATCACAATAATAAACTTTTTTTTTTTTTTTCAAAGGCAGGAAGCTCAACAACTACCAGAAATTTAATTCCTTTGAGGCTTGGATAGCTAGCATGATGGCTTGGCCGACACGTTTTCTTCCAACGGGTGTTTCTCCTCAATGGGAGTTGCTGTTCCCTTTTCAGTGAGGACCTGAGGACAGCCCAGAACTATCAGGTTTCCCTGCAGAGACATCAACCCTCCAAAGACAGGAAACCACACAGACCCAGGGAATAGCCAACCGGCCTTTGTGCAGCGTGAGCTCATTTCCTTGAGCCACAAAATAATGAACCTGGTGCAGAAACCCCCAAAAGTGAGGGAGTATATGTGGATTTTATTGAAAATGCTCGTAAAGCACTTTTCAAGTGGTAATGAATCCTCATGGCAACTCTGCACAGTACCACAAGGATTCCCATGTCAGAGCTGTGGCAACAGAAGCACAAGGAAGTTAACTGACATAACATCGCACAGTTTGCAAATGGCAGAACCGGAATCGCAGCCAGGTGGTCTGGCCCGAGAATCCCTGCTGTTACCCACTCCCTGGGAATGACTCGCCACAGAGTCACGTGTGAGTCTCTTCCCAATGACCAGCCTCTTGGTCAGCAGTTTCTGGCATCGCTGGTCTGTGTGACACAGAATTACTTTTCATGATCCTGACTCTCTCTCTCTCCAGCAGAGACTAGGAGCTCCGGGACCTCATGAGAGAAAAGCTGACACTCCATTATTTGATACGAAGCTCCCTAAGCAATGACAGTATGTCATGGTTACTCAAGGCCAGTGTTAGCTGATTCCTATGCCACACCCAGGATACCGATTTCAAGCAAAACAGATAATGTAGATTGTTTTCTGTCTGCCATTTAATCAGCAGGTAACAGTCACTGCACACCTATAATTCCCTTGCTCAATGCTGTGCTCTGGCTCCCCATTTCCCTCAAAGTAAAAGCCAAATCTTTCCACGGACCACAAGCCTTTCCCCATCGGTCGCTCCACTGTTTTCTCACTGATCACAACTCTTACCAATCACTCTTCGCTCACTCTCCTCTCACCACACTGGCCTCCCTTCATTCCCTAACTTGCCAGGCACACTGACCTCAGGACCTTTGCACTAGCTGCTCCCCTCATCTGGAATGCTCTTCTCTACTAGCCTCATAGCTCATTCTTCTTCAAGTATTTGCTCAGGTGTTGTTTTCTCAGCAAAGCCTACTCTGACCATGACCCCACCCACCAGCAAGCCTTCCCTTACTCTTCCCCCCAACTCTATAATACGTACCTTCTTATATAATTGCTCCTAGCAAACAAGCTCTGTAAGGGCAGATGTTTTGTGATTTGTGCTCCCTGCTGCATTCCCACACACTATCACAGCCCCTCGTCCTCTGTAGTTGCACAAATTATCTCCTGAAAGCAGCATCAAAGGGAAAGTAGACGAGAGAGAAGTATAAACCCAATACCAGAGTCATATTTGAATTCGATAGGCAAGGAAGAAAATGACACACACACACACACACCCCAAATAAAAATTTAGGTATAGACATTTAGAAACTTTGGCATCAGGTACTTGAATGAATTTCTAGGCGAGGCGAAGCAGGTGGCTTTTTCTCCAAGGCCCATTTCAATAGGAGGGGATGTTGTACTTGATTACGTACCTGTGGAGTTAGGCTGTACACACGCCGTGTCCTGTGTAGAAAACAGCAGAGGACCACAGCACTCTGAGCAAATTAGAAGGTCACCAACAAGAAAGGCAATCCCCTAGACTGCAGGAAGGGAGGCCTTTGAATTCAGGCATTCATCCCTTCCACACTTTCGGACACATTGCCTCTCTTACATTTAGCCCTATGTCAACAGTATGTTAGGACCCAGTGATACAAACATGGAGAGTCAAGGAAATCAATCATTAAAATAACCCAATGTGGGAAATACGACACTAGAGGTATGAACTGGTGCAATAGCCTCAAGGTCCCCTCACATTGTCTTGGGGCCCTCGAAAGCAATATCCACAGAAGCACCCAGAATCATTTAAACATGGAAATCAGAAAATGCAACCTTTCACCATCTCACTGACTTCCGTCCCCCTTCAGATCTGGACACGTGACGTGGCCTATGAGGTTCCATGTCACGGCCCCCACCTATCACTCAGGTTTCGTGCTCCGTGCTCTCCTCTGAGTTCACTGGGCTCCAGCTATGCCTAGCCCTCTACAGTTCCATAAAGGCCTCTATGCCCCCCTTACATATAGCCCCCTGTCCCTGTCCATGGCCTTCCTCACCGTCTTTCTCCCCCATCAATCTTAGCAGGCTGGTTTCTGCTCATCTTTAAGTCTCAGTTTAAACATCATTTCCTCAGAGCAGCCTTAACTACACAATTTAAAGTAGGTTCCTATTGTTACTCACTCAGGGCACTCCGTTCGTTCCAGCGTTTAAGGAATTTGTAATTAGTATTAACCTATTTGTTTACATGAAAACAGGGGCTATTTTTAGGCTGACTGTATACTAAACACCCAGCACTGTTTTGGGCACCTGGCAAGAAGTTGTAAAGAAAATGCTCGAAGTAGCTGGCTAGGTGGTTGACTTGGCTGGAAGGACAGAGAAAGAACCAAAGAAAGGAAGGAAAGAAAGGAGGAAAGAAAGCAAAAACTAGGTTTCAGGGGAGAAAAGGCTAAGGGAAAAAAAAAAAAGACTAATTCTCCACAGGGATAGGGAAAAAAAAAAACCCTAAACAGGCTTTGCAGAGGAGGGTCGTTTTGATCTGTTTTTATCAAAGATCTGAAGTCAAAGACATACTCGGCCCTGTGCTGTTGGGGAACAGGAGTGATTTAAAAATAGCCGAGCGCAATCTCTGCCCTCAGTGATCTTATAAATGTGTGGGCAAGGTGAACTTACTTGAAGGGGACAAGATGGAGGCACCAGGAAGGGATCCATTCAATAAAAGAAAGCTCCAAAATCTATGGTTGGACCATACATCACAGAGGCAGCCAGGAATTGGAGAGACAAGACAAGGTTCCACAGAGGAGGCAGGATTTGCAGTGTGCCTCGGAAGACACTTACAGATGTGCTTACTCTGAGCCAGGCAACGTTCCAAGCGCCTTACATATATGAACTCATTTAATTCCCCCACAACCCCACGAGGGTTATTGTTATCTCCCTGTTACAAATGAGGCAAGACTACATAGCTAATTACTGGAAGAGCACGGATGTAAGTCCAGGCACTCATGCCTCCCAAAGAAGAATGCCCAGTGATGTTTGCTAAATGACCATCCATTATTCCATTATTTGCATTCTCCAAAAATGATCATGAATACAGTATCTTCTTACTTTAATCATTGTAGGATCCCATAGCGTCAAAGACATAAAATAAGTTTCTAATGCAGCACGTCAGAACCTTGATACAAGATTTATATCCACCCTCCAAAATCAAGCACTGTCTATCATGTCAATCTTCTCCCTAGAGTAATGGAGACTTTCTGAGGCAAAGAGCATTTTAACTTACCACAACTCATTTCAATTCCAACTTTTACTGAATGGCTACCAAAAGAAAGAAAACAGGCATACGTTTTCTCACTTGCCTTAAAACTTTCCAATGATCAGTAATTGAGGACACCCACAGAGGTCACCTCACCCTATAATAAAGACATTTTGATACTTTTGCAGCAAAACTCTAGAAGGGGTTCAAGAAGGACCTACCAGAAATCCTTCTCTGTAGTGAACAGGGTTTTCATTGGCGTTGTATTATTCCCAGGGAAACCACAATGAAGAGAAAGTAAATACATTTCACATTCAGTAAAATTACCAATTAGAGGGCTGTGCAGCAAAGTATTTTTAAAGTGTCTGATCTTTGCCATCCATCTCAATCTAAAAAAATTTCAGGTGCAAATATAATCATGCGAGTTTTATGCAGAATATGATGAGCTTCATGAATAAATTATTAGAGAGGCATGGAAGAGGTATAAGGACATTAGACAAAATTATTTAATAAAGTAATAATCATGTCTGAAAGCATATCTGCTATTTGTAACAATCAAGACAATGACTGGAAGTGTCTGAGGTTAAAACACAAACCATCAGCAACACCTTAGTAATTCACCGCACTTGACATTTTAAGGAGACACTATTTTGCATTAACATGTACTTTTTATGGAGAAACATACCACTTAGATTTGTAAATCGAAAAAGACTGACATTATAAGAACCTAGTCTTAAATCACTTTCCACATTTATTGCTCTGCTTGTGTCATCTAATGTGGTCATTTACAATTTGCTTTAGCAAATAAGAACTTCTGCCAGTCACTCAACTCTGGCCATATTGAGAGCAAGATTGCCATCTAGTGAATTTCATTCTAAACATTTTATTTAATGGTCAGTGGCCAACTTTGATTTTCTGTCTCAATAATGAAATTTGATTACACAAGTCATAGCTGGATCATTAATATTAACAAGTTTCCTAAATACTTAATAGCATCTATATGTGACACAAAGAAAACTTACCTATACTCCTGAAGTGCATACATAATTAAAATAGACAACATTAAAGAAAGTCACATTTTTGAGCGCCTACTAAGGGCCAGATGCTGTACCAAGATACTTTGCACACTCTTTCTCATTTAATTCTTCGAATAACCCCACATTGTAATTCTTACCCCCCATTTCACAGATGAAAACACTGAGGCTCAGAGAGATGGGCCTGCAGAAGGTCATCAGATAAATTCAAAGCCATTCACTTAGCAAATATATACTGAGAGCCAACTCTGTGTCAAGTATTATTCTCAGCACTGGAACAGGAAACTAAACAGAGAGTGTATAAGCTGCATGGAAGTTCATTCTGGTGGGGACAGAGACAATAAAAAGTTATGCAATATAATGTCATACTATAAGTGCTATGAGGAAAAATAGAGTTGGGTAAGTAAGGGGAAGAGGGTGGAAGTGGAGTTGGAAGACTGTATCTGAGAAGGGAACATGTGAGCAGAGGCCTGAATGAAGTAAGTCACGTGGATGGAGAGGTCCTGTGAAGATCCAAAGAATGGGTTTAGATGTGTCGACCAAGGGGACTTCATAACTGATCTATGACATTCTTTCGACCATAAGTAAATTACATATGTATTATCGGTACAGCTTTATGGTTCAAACATCACCATCCCCTTACAGAGCAGCACAATGCCTTGCTGCGATGCCCTTAGAAAATCAACAGCTAATATTACCTGAGGATCCTTGCCTCTCTCTGGCTCTCACACGTGTCAACCCTTGAGTGTACTCTCATAGGGGCAAAAGATGGCCAAGAAAAACAGTCAGCTTTTGTCTCTTCAGGGGTGGTAAGAAAACCTGAAGTGTCACTTCTTTCTCTCCCTCTCCTCTTTTAGTCCTGCATTTAACAAATATCTATAGAATATTTGCTTCGGGCATTGGGAATAGGAAGATCAAAGAATCTAGACAATGCTCTTTATTCCTATGGGACTTGCGGGCTAACGGATCAACTCAGGGAGGCTTATAATGGCCCCGCCTCCCTGCTTACAATCTGCCCCTGGTTTGTCTACAGTTGCACCATCACCACCTGTCATTCCAAGCTGGCTTTTCTTACTTGGACTGTTCCTCTGCTACTTGCTGTATCACCAGCATGACTTCTATGTTATGTTGGTTAGCCTGGCACACAAGATCAGCAGTATGGAGAAGGATGGAACGGCTCCCCATCGGATAACCAAAAGACCTAGGTCCTAAGATATTGACCAGCATTACGTAAACCAGATGGCCTGGTCTGCAAACACCTCCTTGGCCTGAGACCTCTGTAGCCACATCAACACTCCTGGGAAAAGTAACACATTACACCAATTCACACCAAAGCTATCGATTCACACCATAACTTATCAAATGCACTTTTCTCCTGCAAGGGGTAGAGGTGGGGGATGAAGGAAGAAGAAAAAACTGAGTTGATTGGATGAGGAGCGAGGACAAAGGCACCAGAACAAAGTTCAACTTACTTGATGCTACAGCTCTCCTACATTTAAAGTTCATGATACAGATTTTCTTTCTTTCTCCTCCTAAACCTTTTTCTTTTTTTAAAACTTTATTCTAGGTTATGATCTTTGTGCTACAGAAGTAGGTAGGCAGCAGACATATGCGTGTATGTATTTTATCTACATGAGGTGTGACAATTAAGTTTGCAAACTCACCCTAGAAAAAGTGCTAGTTACCTCATTGCTGAATATCACTAGGGTCACCTTTGAAATACTCCCTTTGGGAGGCTATGCACCGACACCAGTGCCTACTCCACCCTTCAAAGCAATTTGGGAACTCTTTTTCTGGAATGGCCATCAGAGCTGTCGTCTTACTACCCTTGATGTCCTAAATGTCATCAACATGTTTTCCTTTCAATATTTCCTTTATCTTCAGGTAAAGAAAGAAGTCATTGGGAGCCAGATCAGGTGAGTAGGGAGGGTGTTCCAATACAGTTATTTGTTTACTGGCTAAAAACTCCCTCACAGACAGTGCCGTGTGAGCTGGTGCATTGTCGTGATGAATTGTTGGCAAAAAGTTCCGGTCGCTTTTTTTTTTTTTTTAAATTGGGGAATATTGGGGAACAATGTGTTTCTCCAGGCCCATCAGCTCCAAGTCGTTGTCCTTCAATCTAGTTGTGGAGGGCGCAGCTCAACTTCAATTCCCGTCGCTGTCTTCAATCTTAGTTGCAGGGAGCACAGCCCACCATCCCATGTGGGAATTGAACCGGCAACCTTGTTCTTGAGAGCTTGCCCTCTAACCAACTGAGCCATCCGGCCATCCCACCGGCAGCTCAGTGGCAGCTTGTTGTCTTCAATCTAGTTGTGGAGGGCGCAGCTCACTGGCCCATGTGGGAATCGAACCGGCAATGCTGTTGTTAAGAACTCACGCTCTAACCAACTGTTCCATTGGGCGCCCCTCGTCTAACTTTTTCACGCAGCTTTTTCAGCCCTTCCAAATAGTAAACTTGATTAACTGTTTGTCCAGTTGGTACAAATTCATAATGAATAACCCCTCTGATATCAAAAATAGGTTAGCAACAAGTTTGTGAACTTAATTGTCACACCATATATCTATCTATCTATCTATATCTATATCTATATCTATATCTATATCTATCTTTCTACATATATATATATATAAAATGAAACCCAGAAATAAAATATAACTTGGGCAGAGCTAGGATGTGATAGAACTAGGATTTGACCCTAGTCCTTCCTATGCCAAGTCCCTGTCCCTTATGCCATGGGTCACCATGGCCCCAAATCATGGTTTCCTGCATTGGGAGATAGACCTACTAAATGCAGCCTGGTATTCTATTCCTGCAATCTGATTAATTTCACCAATGGACTATACTTAATATAACCCATTGCCACACGAAGATCCTCACTGGGAAGTTCAACAATACGGCTGGTGAATTAAAATGGAAATATGCTCAGTTTCATAAATAAGCATGGTAACAGTGGGTCTCTGGCATCAAAGACATTATTCAAATCAGCCCAGAAAAAAAAAGATCAAATGTGGATTCACAACCACCATCAATAATGATGATACTTATTCCAAACCCACTGTGTTCCATAGGATATAGTTAATAAACTGTGCATTGAATAAATGGTTCATCCATCCATCCATCCTTCCATCCATTCTACTATTGCTTTTTTATTAACTGACAGGGTACATGGTCTAAAGTGCTTGAAGATGTGTGCTTTACATAATATTCCCAGTGGAAATACTGGACATTACTTCAAGGGAATTCAGAATCACAATACAGAATTTGCTATTATCTTTTACTTTTTTTTTTATTGAGGTATACAAACAGTACACTGGTTTAAGTGTACAATTAAATGATTTTTAATGTATGTATACACCATGTAATCACAACCTAGATCAAGACACGAAATTTCCATTACTCCAGAACATTTCCTCTCATACCCCTTGCCAACCTGCCCCACAATCCTTTCACCCCAACACCTGCTATTCTGGTGCCTCTCTCCATCTCTTCATTTTGCCTTCTCTTGACCTACGCACAAATGAGTGATACAGGTTTCACTCTTTCGTGCCTGGCGTCTTTTGCTCAGTACACAGTCTGTTAGATTTATTCATATTGTTACATGTATCAGTAGTTCATTCTTCTTTAATACTGCATGGAAACTATACCATAGTTGATTTTAGTTTTTTTTCGCCTTTCTCCTATTGGTAGACACATACCGTATTTCCCCGAAAATAAGACCTAGCTGGACAATCAGCTCTAATACATCTTTTGGAGCAAAAATTAATATAAGACCAGGTCTTATTTTACTATAATACCCGATCTTTATAATATAATGTAATATCATATCATATCATATCATACTGGGAATATAATATAATACTGGGTATATAATATAATTAACATAATATAATACCGAGTCTTATATTAATGTTTGCTCCAAAAGATGCATTAGAGCTGATCGTCTGGCTAGGTCTTATTTTCAGGGAAACACAGTAGGTTGTTTTGTTTGTAGCAATTTTGAGTAAAGTTGCTATGACATTCTTGTATAAGTCTTTGTTTGGACACATCTTCATTTCTCTTGGGCAAATACCTAGGAGTGGAATTGCAGAGTCACAGGGTAGTTGTTTAACTTAAAAAAAAAAGTAAAAACACAAACAAGAAAAATCTGCGAAACCGTGTTCTGAAGAGGCTCTATTTTCCACTTGAGCAACAACGTATGAGCATTCCAGTTGCTCCATATCCTGACCAAACCCTGGTTATTGACAGACATTTCAATAGTAGACATTCTGGTAAGGATGTCCTGGTATCTCATTTTGTCTTTAATTTGCATTTTTCTGATTCGTAACGCTGCTGAATTTTTTCATGTGTTTATTGCCGTTTCTATATCGCCTTTTGTGTAGTGCCCGTTCAAATCTTGTCATCATTTTTGACTCGGGTGTTTGTCTTCTTCTAATTTATAATACTTCTTTATCAACTCTGGATACAAGTCCTTTGCTGGATTTATATATTGTAAATACCTTCACCTATGGCTTACCTTTTCATTGTACCATGATGATATGAATTTCTTAATTTTAATGACATCCAGTTTATTGTTTTTTTCCTGTGGTTAGTGCTTTTTGCATCATTTCATAAATCTTTGACTACCCCAAGGTCATTAAGACGTTCCCTTTGCACAGAACTTTTAAAACATTCTCGTAGCAGAGACCTTAAAATGCCAGCAATTACAGCCTCTTGCCTCCTATCAAGTTTCCCCTACACCAACTAAGACAGATGAGCTCTTTCTCTTTAAAGAGAAACCACCTTGACAAATCTCCTTCAGTAATCTGTTCCGGTGCTTTAAAACCCTTCCTATCAGGATGTTTTTTTTTTTCTTTATATCGACTGGAAAGTACCATCCTGTTCATGTGATGGATTTATAATGCCTTTAATTTTCACATTAAAAACTAATTTAAAACATTTTTAGCTCCTAATGTCCTTCTGTTCTAAGTACAGTTGTTGAAATGGCTTTTGTATGTATGTGTGTGTGTTTTATTGTTAGCTCTTCCTTTTTTTTGACATACTGAAAAGAAGTCCCATGATTTAACTGTTCAAAACAAGTATGCAAATTGTTGGTTATTATTAGCATAGTGAGGTCCTGGTGGACACTGGGGTTGGGGGATGGGAGGGAAAGAAGGCAGCTCGGTTTGCCAGAAACAGCCTAGAGAATTCAGATTAATAGAGGGGAGGAATGTTGCCTTTGCAGGCCACCACTCTGCATAGTCTCGACTTCTGTTTCCTCCTTGCAGATTGAAAAAGTCTTTATTGAATAAAATGTGTTTAAGTCCTCACTAACTGGGCATTTTAAAAATAAGGCGTCTGCTATTGTTGATGTAGCAAATCCTTATCATATGTTAACATTTTGCAGCTACTCAGATATGAGCGTCATGTAACTTTCCTTTAAATAGGAAAGAGGCTAGTCAACTTTCCTCAAAACACACTGGAGTGGGGGAATGCATTTATTGAGATTCACTGCTCATCCTCTTGGCAATTGGTTTATAATTGTGTCTGTCTCCTGTCTATCACTTTTTTATACCTTAAACCAGCCACCTGCAGAAGTTGAAAATAAAAAAACCACAAAATATTCCTGATGAAGGACTGTTTCATGTCTATCCTCCTCCTCCTGAAGGCACAAGGAAACAAAAGAGAACTCAGAATATCCCAGAAAAGTGGATGACACTTTGTGTTCAGGAGTTACAAAGAAGGATGGCTTTTTACAAATGTAAATCCAGCTGTGTTCCTTAGTGTTAGGTTCTCCTATGTAGCAGGAAACAAAAATTCGGAAGATCCTTTTTCTTTCTTCCCTCTTTCCCTCTCCCTCTCATAAAAGTCTGGAGGGTTGCAACTTGGGACTGCTGTGTAAGCTTTTTCCGTGAAGTGCTCAGGACCACACTCTCAGATGTGGTCAGCATCTTCAAAATCCAAGGCCACATCCAGGTTCCTGGAAGCAGGGAGGGGCAGGAAATGAAGAAGGTGGGCATACTCCAGCTCACTCCTAGAGAAGGCTCCCACAAAATGCCAAAGAATACTTCCATTAGCATCCTGTTGGCCAGAACTTAGCCACTTGGACACAAAAAAGAGCTGCTAGGAAATGAAGCCTTTCCTCTGAGCAGGCATGACCAGCTAAAATTTTTGTTACTATTAAGGAAAGGAAGAATGAACGCAGACGGGGGAAACCTGGGAGGCTCGGTTCTACCAATTACGTCATTCCACAAAGTGAAACCAAACCCCATCTTTCTGATGCCCCCTGATAAATATCAAAGCCCCTGGATAGATTCCACAAGATTTTTCACTGTCTCCTTGCTGCCTCTCCGGTGTGTCATCTTCTGTGACTTTCCCCATCCTTCTCTATGCTTCGGCCACACTGGACTTCTTCAGCTCATTGAAGAAGTGAGTTCCTTTTTACTTTCCAATTTCTTAGGAAACTCTCTTCCCTCTTTGCCTCTTCAATTTCACCAGAGTCACTCTTCCTCATCCTTTAAAAGTCTGATGAGATGTCATTTCTCTTGGGACACTAGCCTTTCCTGAGTGTTTTCCTTGCTTTACACGCCCATACCACCATATCATAAGGCTTATTCCACAGTTATTTTTTAATGTCTTTCTCACCCATTCAACTGCAAAATCTAGGAAGGAAGAGACCTCATCTATTTTGTTTATCATTGTATTCCTGGTACCTAGCACAGTATTTTTATTTTTTCAGGTAAAATTTCCATATAGTAAAATGTATATACTTTAAGAATACAATTTGGTGAGTTTTGAGAAGTATGTTCACCCATGTAACCCACATTCCAATCAAATATAGAACATTTCCATCCCCCCAAGAAATTCCCTCATATCCTCTTCCAATCAACCCCCACCCCTTATAGCAACTTCTATTTTCTATTACCATAGATTGGTGTTGCCTATTTTTATACTTTATATAAATGGAATTGCATAGTATACTCATATACTTTGAGTCTGCCTTCTTTCACTCAACACAATGTCTGTAAGATTAAATCATGTTGCAGTGTACATAAATGAGTTGTTTAACACTTTGGGATTATGAAAAAAACTGCTATGAATATTCATGTCCAAGTATTTGTGTGACTATATCTTTTCATTTCTCTTGGAAATAACTAGGAGTAGAATTTCTAAGTCACTGGACAAGTATACATTTAACTTCATGTTTACCAACAATATGTTTAAGTTTGAGATGTTGCCAACCGTTTTCCAAAAATGGTTGCCACATTTTCCACTCACACTGTATGAGAGTTCTGGTTGTTCCACACCCTCACTGCTTTAGTGTTGCTAATCTTTTAAAGTTTTACCTGTGGCAAGAGTATAAAGTTGTATTTCATTGTGGTTCTAATTTATATTTCCCTAATGACACCAAATATATTTTCAGGTGCTCATTGGCCATTACAACCTTTGTGTTTGTGTGTGAAATGTCTTTTCACGTCTTTGCCAATTTAAAAAGTTGGGCTATTTGTCCATTTTTATTGATTTGCATGATCTCTTTAATATATTCTGAATACAAGTCATTCGTCAGATACATGCACTGTACATATTCCTCTCAGCCTGTGCAAACAGTGTTTCACAGGAAGAATTTAATAAATGTATTTTGAATTAAGCTGGATGGGATAGAAGTTACTTGGTTAGGGAGGGGGAGGTGAAGCTTAATTCATTTAGACAAGCCATGACTTTGGCCAAAAACTTCCATTTGCTGTCATACTCACTCTGCTGTTCTGACATCCATTCAAAGATGACTGATACTTTTTATATCTTCAGCTATCTCACTTGTATTATCACAGTGGGCCCAGTGTATCCCTAAGTTATTTGAGAAAAGAAACATTTACCTTACAAAAATATGCAACACGATGCTGGACTTAAAAAGGGAACTTGAGGAATATTCTGAATTAACTGGTTCTGGTGATTGCTTCAAAGTCTAGCATCTTCCAATTGTGATGTATAAACTGTATAGGAAAGCCAATGTTCTACCCTCAGATTATAAAAATTGATTTATTCACCAAAAGAAGTATAAAAATTACTTTTAAAGTTTTGATTTCTTACAAATAAAAATTGTATGTATTTAAGGTGTACAACATGTTTTGATATACTATGTTTCTCTGAAAATATGACCTAGCCAGACCATCAGCTCTAATGCATCTTTTGGAGCAAAAATTAATATAAAACTCGGTATTATATTATATTATATCATATTATGTTATACCCGGTTTTATAGTAAAATAAGATCGGGTCTTGTATGTATGACTTTTTGAAATGATACCAAAATCAAACTAATGAACATATCCATCACATCCCAGAGTTACCATTTTTTGGTGTGTGTGAAGCAAGAAGACTTGAGATCTACTTCTTAGTAAATTTCGAGCATAAAATATGTTATTACTAACTCTAATCATCACGCTGTACATTAGGTCTCCAGGTCTTATTCGTCGTATAACTGAAAATCTGTATGTACCCTTTGATCAATGTCTTCACTTTCCGCCCCCCACCCCGAACCTCTGGTGACCATCAATCTACTCTGTTACTATGACTTCAACTTCTTTTTTCTTTTTATTTTTTTAAGACTCCACATAGAACTGAGATCATGTGGTATGTGTTTTTTGTGTCTGGTTTATTTCATTTAGCAAAACAACCCCCAGGTTGATCATATTGTCAAAAACGGCAGGATTTCCTTCTGTTTTAAGGCTGAACAACATTGTACTGTGCTGTGCGTGTGTATGTACACACAGGCATGGACATAGCCCGTTTTCTTTATCCATTCCTAGCTACCAACAGATGCGTAGTTTCCATATCTTTACTACCGTGAATGTTTCAATGAACATGGGGATACAGATATCTGGTCGAGACAGTGATTTTATTTCCTTTGGATATATACCCAGAAGTGGGACTCCTAGATCAAAAATGACTTTCTTATGATATGTGATCAAAAAATACGGTGAATGTTTGAATTTAAAAAGCTTATTACAGTAAAAGACACATTGCCATTAATTCCCCTCAAAATACTTCCCCTTGCTTCAAATACACTTATCCTATCATCCTTTCCACTTTCTGAAGCAGTTCTGGAAGTCCTCTTTTGTGAGAGTCTAGTTGTGCTGTTGTGGCTGCCTCCATGCCCTGAATCAATTGAAAATGTTTTCCTTTCATGGTCATTTTGACTTTGGGGAAGAGCTAGAAGTCACACGGTGCCGGATCCGGTGAATAAGGTGGATGAGGACACACCGTAAGGTTTTTGTTTGACAGAAATTGCCCTATACCGGAAGCGATGTGTGACACGGAGCACTGTCATGATGGAGGATGAAGAAAAGACACTCATGGAAGAGGACTTCAGAGCTGCTTCAGAAAGTGGCAAGAATGATGGGATAAGTGTGTTCGAAGCGAGGGGGAGTAATTTGAAGGGGATTAATAGCAATGTGTCTTTTGCTGCAATAATTTTTTTTTAAACATTCACCATACTTTGTGTACAGACACCTTGTATACATATTACCTTGTATACATATTAGCCAGAGGAAAGAATGATATATCAAGCTTCATCATACCTTAAAAGCCCAATCGTAGACTGCTTTAAGGCATTACACTAAAATGGAATGTAGTGGAGAAGACATCTGGGTATGCCGGCATATTAAACAATAGTCTAAAACAGAGTAAAGAAATATATAAAAACAGAGTAACTTCAGCTGGAAGGTCTAACACCAGTGATTTGTTAGAAGTCGATGTAGCTAATGTTGTACTAACCTGAATATTTATGCTGACACTGAACAGTTCAGAAAATATCACTTTAAGCAGAAATTAATAACATTTGCTAACCAGCTGACCCAGTGAGAAACTGGGGCTATCTCTGAAATCTCCCTCTCCTTCATCCACTTTATCCAGTCAATCACCAAGTGCAATGTGTACTAAATTACTCTCAAATTGATTACTCTTTTCCATTCGCACCAATACTGCTTTACTGCAGACCTTCATCAGCTCTCACCAGCAGAAGCCTCTAAGTATTCTTTCAATTTTTTTTCCTCATCCCTTTTTTTGCTTATTCCCATTTTCCATGATTCTATTACAGCCCAGGTCGAATGCAGCTCTTCACCATCTGCTCAAAGGTGAACATGTCCTAATCTGGGAAACCTGTGAATATGTTACCTTTCGGGCAAAAGGGAATTTGTGGGCACTGTGTGATAAAGGTGAAGGGCAGATTATCCTGGATTATCCAGGAGGATCCAATGTCATCACTAGGGTCCTTTTAAGAAGGAGGTAGGATTGTCGTAGGAGTAGAGATGTAAAGACTCTATACAGTGGCCAAGGAATAGAGCTGTCCTTTCACAGCAGGAAAAGACAAAGAAACAGATTCTTCCCGAGAGCCTCCAGAGTGAACACAGGCCTGGCAACACCTTGCTTTTAGCCTATAAGACTTATTTTGGACTTCTGACCCCCGGAATGGTAAGATAATCAATTTGTGTTGTCTGAAGCCACTATACAGGCTTACCTCATTTTATAGCGCTTTGCTTAACTGAGCTTCACTGACGGTTTGTTTTTTACAAATCGAAGGCAAGACCCTTCACCAGCACAAAGAGTATGACTTGCTTTATTGTGAAATTCACTTTATCGCGACACTTGCTTTACTATGGTGGTTTGGAACCAAACCAGCAGTCTCTTCGAGGGGTGCCTGTGTTTGGGGTGACCTGTTACGGTGGCAGGAGGAAACTAATACCACAGCTTCACCTGCCTTCACTTTATAAAGCCCAGCTGTAGCTGTGTGCTACATGTGTCGTGCAGTTTCACGAAACCAAGCTCAGGGCTGCTGCATGAGTGGAGCATAAGGTCCACGAGGGCGGTTCCTAGTGCCTGCAGACTCAAAAACACCGGGTGAATTCATCAGTGAAGGACGTCAGGCCTCTACACGTGGTGTTTGTTCCCTTGGTCTTGAATGCCGTTCTCTGATTCACTTGATTAATTCCTGCTCACTCATCAAATACACAGGCATATCTCAGAGATACTGCGGGTTGTGTTTCAGAACACCATCATAAAGGGAGTGTCCTGATAAAGCGAGTCGTCTTTTTGCTGGTGGGGGTTTTACCTTCAGTTTGTAAAAAAAAAGCAACATCTGGGGCGTGCAATAAAGTGAAGGACAACAAAACGAGGGATGCCTGTATTAACTCTGTTCCAGTTCCCCCCACCCCCGTGGAATTGGTCGGTCTTTCTACTGTTCTACTGTTCTTCTCCAAGACCATTCATCTCCTTTTCTCATAATTGTTTGTGTGCCGTCTGACTATTCTCCAAGTTGGAGGGTAAAAACCATGTCCTTCCTCTGAGTGCTCAGCACATGAGCACAACGCATGGTATAATGAGTGTCTAGTGCATGAATGCCTTCCATATACCCCACACCATGGATGGTGAGAACAGGGGTTACCCAGCTCCCATCTCCCATCTGTGTCCTCTCAGCTAGTTCTGTAAACGTCCCTCAGCTCAGATGCCCTATCTATAGGTTGGGGGTAGGATATTATGTATAATATGGAGTTGTTTTAAGAATCACATGAGAAAATGCCAAGAAAACACAGAAAATTGAAGTCTCAGTCAATTGACATAGTCAATTTGAAGCAAATGTTAGTTTTCATCAGACATCTTGTCATTGGCAGAAGATATTAAAGACATTGCTTAGGCAATAATGTATCAAATGGGAAGAGAATCAAATGTGTCAACTGAGGTTATCAGATTGTCACGAGATGTATTGCTCCTGTAGATGTAAGACTGACCTGGCTCGTTGGCATCAAGCAAGCCACAGCACATGCGTCTCAGAACCCCAATTCCGAAGTTTTAGGGAAGTGTAACATCATGACATTCATGTTCTCTCCCAGTCTAAAACACTGTTCCAAATACATTGACTCTGTAAAACATTTTTTTCTTCCAAGTTCAGGTAGGTGTGAGTTTTACACTATCATTTCAGTTAATAAATAAATATGTAGATAGTGACCCGTTGAAAACTGGTTAACTAACAAATTCTGATAGGAAGATAATTAATCTTCAAAAACTTGCAGGTATTTCTGACCATGTATTTATCAAGTCTGTTTATCTCTTTATGATGGTTAAGAAAATGGACACTGAATGGATCCAGCTGCCTGATTGGACTACATAGTGACTGATATTTCAATTTTTTGTGTCATAGTTTCCTCACGGGTAAAAATGGGATAACAATAGCACTGACCTTTTAGAGTCTCAGTAAGGATTACATGAAATAATAAATATAAATCATATAGAAAAGTGCCTGACACACTAATGTGCTTATCAAATGTTAACTATTACTATTATTAATTATTAGGCTTTGAAATAGCACAACTTGTAATATCAAGGGTATCTTATAGGCCATCTGCTGTGAACTTAAAAGTTTTATTAAGTCCCAAGCATCTGGGAATATTTATTTACTAAAAAATAGATGACTGAGGATTGATACACTTAATCAAGGATTTAAAAGTTTTTTATATATGGAAAGTGGCTGAACTGAATGAGAGAAATCTGATAAGAAATGCTAATGAACTATGAAATGCTAGAGGGGACATCAATTAAACTTAAAGACCAAAATGAAATTTTCAAAGACAGAAACAGATGGAGAATATGAAGGGAAGAGAGAGTCACAAAGCAGGAAGAACGAAACAACACAGAGCTAATTAAACACAAGAACTGGAAGCAAATAATGAACTGAAATAAGGTGGGGAATGTGCTACAACCAGGAGAACACAGACAGCATTCTCAGGCGCAGCACACTTCTGATTTCAGTGGAGACAAAATTACTTTCACTTTTTTTGAAAAAGGTGATTTGCAATCCATTTAATGTTTCAATTACCACCCAGTCACAGAAACGGTCTCTGTTTAAGGGTCCTGCTTACACAGCTATATGCTGTTCCGTTGAATAAAGGCCCATTAGTATGGTACATAAAAGATGAAGAAGAATAAGATAGTGTTTTCAATGAAATATAAAAAACTTAACACGCTAATCTACTTTATTTAAGATCTGCTGGATTGGTATGTTATGCCTGTAACATTTATTACCTCACAGCACTCCTAGAAGTACACAGATAGCTCCAGGCATATTACCAAATCAAGCTGGGGTATCCCTGCTCTGAATTTCTAATAACATCACTACCTCACCCCCTGTTTTCTTTCTCTAACACCTCTGATGCTAGCTGTTTAGTGGTAATACAGATATCCTGCCCAAATTAAATTCCTGGGGAAAGGTCGGTGTTCACACCTGACTTCCCATGGGTTAGGGTGTGTAACACGGCCAATGTGGCAATTAATAGAAATAGAAATGATATCGCTGAGACATGTCTTGATAGAAAAAACATATCCATAGGGTTTACTTTAAAATACAAGTATATGTTCATTCATTCATTCAACAAATGCAGACAGGGTACCAAAGAGGTGTAAGGCATATGGTAGAGATAGTCAATAAAACGGGGGGTGGGGTAGGTAGACACAGGAATATGCTCCATCACTCTGCCAAGTTCATTTTACACTCCCTCACTCTCCAGTGGATACAAGCTGGCTTATGTACATAAGGATTTGAGGGAGGCTGCACCTGTCAGGGTAGTAGGTTACGCTGCAATGATAACTCCCAAATCTCAGGGACTTCACAATGAAGTTCATTTCCTGCCTACCCTACATGTCCAAAACAGGTGCTCAACTCATCATAGTTACCCAGGGACCCAGGCTGAAATGACTTCCATGATGACCACAAACAGAGGCAGGACTAACTTGGTCTAAAACTGGTCATTAAATGGTCCAGCCTGAAAGTGACATTCATCATGTCCACTCCTATCTCCTTGGCCAGAACCACTCAACCAGGAGGAGACCAAAAAGTTCACTCTTCCACAGGCCCAGAAGGAGAGGAAGGTCGGATATGGTTAACTGGAACTAGTGATTACCACAGTGCTTTCCTACAAGGAACAAGAGCAAATGTGGGAATATAGAATGCACAATTCACTCGATCTATTCCCAGCTCCAAGATTATTAGCCACATGCTCAACAAAGTCCTGTAACCTCGCCAAGCCAAAGTCAGATGGTAATAATATCTCGCCTGCCTATTGTGGATAGTAGATGAGCTTCAGTGAAGCAATGGTACGTGACAATGCTCCGAAAGCCTGGGAACGACAAGGAATGTGCATTCCTAGGAATGTGCTCTAGGAATGTCAAGCAGTGTTGATGAGGAGTTGCATGAGTTCAAGGAGGACACAGTTGGCCAGCGCTGGAGAAAAACTGAATCAACACTGGAGGCTGCCCAAAGATCAGCGTGGATAACGGCTCCAATAATGGATACGTCTTGGCCACAGACGTGAACACTCCTCAGTTGAAGGCCAAGAGCTTTAAGCATTTTCTCCCTTGGGTAATGAAAACACAAAACCAAAACAACAAAAAGGAGGGGGGTGCTGACCTCCTTGAGCTCTGAGTGTCCGTAAAGGAATCAAGGTTGTAGCCAGTATCCAGAGAAGACTGTCAGCCTGTCCTTACTAGGGGCTCCTTGGTCCTTCACGCTGGTACAATCAAGTGCCCTCTGGGGTTGTCTCTCCCCCATGGCTCCTCTACCCCCAGCACAGTTGATGCCAATCTGGGTCCCAGGACACCTTTCATGCCTCAGAGTTTTGAACTGTCCTTGAACCCCTTTCTCCAGCTTTTCCTTCCACGTCAATCCTTCTCAAATGTGATACAAATGATGCCTAGATGGGGTGCTTTCTGCAAAGCCACTCCTAATGCTTTCGGCTACAACCAGTTGTTCCTTCCTCGATGGTGAGAGCACAATGATTTCACCTTGTTTCCATATGTATTCTGTTCCCCCTCGGATTACAGTTATTGGTATTCTTGTCTCCCCGACTCTATTAGAGAGTGCTAGCGAGCAGAGACAGTGTCTGATGGTCCGCCATTGTCTAGCATGGTGGTCTGTATAACAGACACCAACAGATGAGGGATGGCTCGCGTGCCCATCTAGCCACTTTTTCTGTAATTCCCATTCTCTCTTGTTCTCAAATGGCCCTGGACTCATTCGTGTTTGGTACTTTAGAGACAATCTAGCGTAATTTCTTTTTCTCAATGGGAACCTTCCCTTCACCTATTTTCTCTTCATCCAAACTTTGAAAAACGGTCAGTTTTATATCCCACTTTCCAGTGTCTTTCTTTCTACCAAACTAGCTGTTCAGCACAATTGTCTGGGAAACTTTCTAAAATGTATACCGATTTCTCATCCCCAGGAGCCCTATTGAAGCATTATTTTGTGGAGGTGGCCTGGGAATCTGTCCAGCTTGGACACTGGCCCTCTGAGTGACATTTGGAAAGCACCTTTATAATATGTATTCCTGGGTGATAATGGATGACTCTCAGAGACCACAAGTTTATTAGCAGAGACTTTTTGCTGTTCATCCAGTGCAGTGCTTCGCAAACTAACATGCATATGGGGATCTTATTAAAAATGCAGACACTGACTCAGTAGGGCTGGACTGGGGTCTAAGCTTATGCAGTTCTAACAAACCTCCAGGCTGTTGGTGTAGAGACCACACTTTGAATAGCAAGACCACACTTTTAACTGTTTTCTTATTTTTCTTATTTGGAGGTTATTTTTAAGTAACATCTTCCAGGGACTCTTATAACAGACAAAAGTGATATTTTACTAGTGTGCCTATATATAAGCACAAATTTGTAACATCTCCTATTATAAAGTCAGTCAATTCAAAAGGCCAGTGAGGCTTTTGGGAGGAATGTGAGATTTGAAATCATAGGTTAGTTAAGACAAATGAATATTAGTATTAGCACTTATGTTTGCATGCCTGGATGAATGTCCTGATTCGTAGAGACAAACAAATAATAATCACTTACAACTCCTTAGCAGTTTGCCTTATAATCATAGGTTAGGTGTCAGTGAAACAGAAATGACAGATCAAAGCTTTTCTCTAACATCTGTGTAAAAGTCAGGGCAAGTTAAAGTACTAACCATCTCCAGTGTACGAGTATTCAAATCAGGAATACAGGGAAGGGTGTATTTTCATTAATGTTTTCAGTGAGTAAAAATGTATGTAAAACTAAATTATTTAAAATAGCTATTGAACTCCTGAGGTACCTCTGCAATTCTGATGAAGATATCTTAAAACCTATACCTTGATCCTAATAAGTAGATTTTGTAGGTTTTTCCAGCATTGAATTATGGCCTATGCAGGGGATAATTCTGAAAATAGGGAAAGGCTAAGAATACCATCACTTAACGGTCTCTGAAAAGATAGAGTGAGAATGGCACCTTTGTCCAGTTTTCTACAGCAGGCCGAGTAAACAGGCTTTGTTTCCAGGGAGTTTCGGAATTAGGATTTTACTCGCTCTTACTGAAGTTTATGCCAAAACAATATATTTGTCAGAATAAGCCACTAATGACAAGCACTATAAATAACCACACTGAGCAGAGAATGCCTCTATGTGTGAGATAGAGATATTAAAAGCATCAAGGTAACAATTTTTTATGTTCAATGGATGATTTCGTCTCAATATTAAAGAGCTTGGTAGCTTTTAATGATGAAAAAATTATGCAAACATTAAAAAACAATTTTATATAATTATTTGGAGCTTGCTTCCCTTTTACAAACAACAATTTAAAATAAATCCATAAATGCTGTCTGTGGGGATTTCTTGCAAGTAAAATAGATCATGCACTGCAGTGTGGTTTAATACTAGAAATTAAGCTCTCCTACCAATAGTGCATTATGAAAGGAAATTAAGAAACTTAAGTGATTATGTCTGTGGCTGTGACTGTATCTTTAATGGGGAAAGTTCTTTCATGGAAAGGTATTAGAGTCATCTATTCACTTAACAAGTGTTTATAAAGAGGTGACTATGCTCAGAGCTCCCTCCCCAACAGCCAACAGCAAGCACTTCTACGGCTCATCCCCCCAACCCCTCCTTATGACACGCTGGAAAACTTCCAGTAAGGCCTCAATTTATCCTCAAGGCATAAAGAGTCCACGGGAGTTGGCCATTTGTTTCAAAATGACGTTGCCCTCATCACTTCTGAGAAAATTGAGGAGAAAAACAGCATTCGAAGGCTAAACAATCAGAAACCAAGCGCCATCTGGTGGTGGGAAGGGGAATCCCAATACTGCTGCCCTCTCCTTCCACCTCTCCTTCTCACATCAATTCTGATCCATAACCACCCCCTCTTTTTCTGTCCCAAGTAAAGTCCAATTAAAATAAATAACTAAAGCAGAATTAAAAGAATGAATCTTATCACAAAATGGCTGCCTCAGGTGATTTTTTCCTCAGAGTGTAAGAGGAGCAGTAACATTAATTTTGCAAGTTGGCCATACTGGGTGGAGGTAATATCCCAAACCTTACTTAACTGTCATTTGGGGGTATCTCAAAGCCTAAGTCCTCAAAACACAGTTTCTTGGATTAACCATACCCTAGAAATCACCAGTGTCACACAATTTTCTTGACTTTCCCTCTTCCCCAGCTACCATGTATATCAGCCATTCCCTAGCCCCTGATTCCCGTCTTCCTGTTAGCATATTATGAAATTCATGTGCACTATACCTTCAATTATATCCTGAGGCCATAGTTGAATGGGAAAGAAAGGTTAGTATGTACAAGCAGTTCTGCTCTACCTTCTTGAACCTACAGCAAAACAATACAGTCCTTTCAATGATCTGTCTTTCCTAGGCCAAGCAGTACAGAGAAGCCCAGAGAAGAGCAACACAGTAATAGTAACGGGTAGGTTCTCTTTACTGAATACACACTTAGTGCCATGTCTGTCTAACCCTCAGAACACCCAACAAGGTCCACCACAAGTGAAAGGTGACCGACCGCCGGGTTAATCATTCTCTCTGTTCCCTCCACATATATACAACTGTGGAGACCACAGGGTAGATGTGTCTTTAACTTGCTATTTCTGAAAGTTTAAGCTGACCTGGAAAAGATCAGTGCTCAGAAGAGGGCACACTAGGTTGAATGGTGGCCCCGAAAAGCTATGTCCATGTTTGACTCCCTGGAACCTATGAACGCGACCTTACTTGAAAAAAGAATCTTTGCAGATCTAATTAAGTGAAAGATCTTGAGATGATGAGACCATCCTAAATTATCCGGGTGGGCTCTCAATCTAATGACAAGTGTCCTTAGCGGAGAAAGGCATAGAGAGGTTTGACATAGGAGGGAAGACAAAGAGACACAGAGGCAACATGAGAGAGATTGCCACAAGTCAAGGAATGCTAGTAGGGGGCAGAAGCTAGAAGAAGCAAGGGACAAATTCTTCCCTAGGGTCTCCAGAGGGAGTACAGCCCTCTGACAGTTCCTCTAAGAGTTCAGACTTCTGGTATCCAGAATTGCGAGAAAAGAAATTTCTGTTGTAGTAAGCCACCCAATTTGTGGGAATTGGTTACAGTGGGCAGAAAATACTAATACAGAAGATATATATGAGCTTCTTCTTTCTGACTATATCGAGTTCCAACCCCTGCCCTACCTGCCACTAGGTTGGCATAGGGTGGAATAGTGATAGAATCTGAGGTTGGGTTTTGCTGAGCAGTAAGAGAGGCTGGGCAAGTCTCAGGGCCCACTTTGTTCTTTATTCAGACTTAACCAGCTCTGGTAATTGATACTACCGTGTTTCCCCCAAAATAAGACCTAACCGGAAAATAAGCCCTAGCATGATATTTCGGGTTGACATCCGCTGAACATAAGCCTTAATGCATCTTTTGGAGCAAGAATTAATATAAGACCTGGTCTTATTTTCGGGGAAACACGAAATGGTTTCTCCAACATTTATTCTCACCTTCTTTCTCATGAACAGAACTTTAATTTTTGTTTTCTTCAGTGCAGTGATGGGCAAACTACACTTCCCAGAATCCTCTGGGAACAATCCAAGTGACGGAGTTCTAGTCTGCAAGACATAAGTGGAAGTTGTTTGGGTTGTCTGCAAGAGATAAGTGGAAGTTGTTTGGGTTGTCTTCCAGGAAAACCATTTCCAAAGGGGGCAGATTCTTCTGGCACTCACATTTGGTCCTGGAAAGGAAGACCCCTCTTCCTACTTGGCATGCAAATATGGTGACTAGAACTGAAACTATGAAAATGAAAAAGACTTCTGTTAAGGAAGGACAAAAAGACAGAAGGAGCCTAAGATATTGCATGTGTGCTAGTCAGTCATACACTGCATATTCTGGATTTCATATCTTGTGAAAAAAGTCAACCATATATCTGAGCCACTGTCAGATATATGGGCTTTCTGTAACTCACAACTAGATATGTCAATATGTCCACCAACTTAGAAAAATGAGAATGTTCTTTGTGAACTCACGCAATGACTACGCAGAGCTCTCTACATCAGGATTTGAGGTGAAGTCACAGCCCCAAAAGCATTACTTTGCCTCCCATTTTCCAGTCCTCATTATATCTTCCTTAGGCCCCTGAACCAGATTTGAGTATTGCTTGGTGCATTGGCCATATTATCCAGTGGCACCCTGATCTCATTGTCATACCCATAGAGACACTTTCAGTAAAAGTTAGCGATTTTGCACACTATTCCCATCGCTAACAGAACTCAATACCCATCCATGCCCATGGTCACACCTATGGTCTAGGTACAGAACACAGAAGAACAGAACACTGGTTCCTATCTACTAGCAGGGGGATCAGAGGGGATACCAACATGAGGAAGACCAAACTCCAGCCTTGAAGGCTGATACCTGGTCTTTCATAGCGATTTCCAGAACTGTAACTTTTTACCTGTCTACTCCGGATTGTATCCGCCCACTCAGCACGGCCTTTACTTCGTCATCTTCAGCTGTTTGATATCGTGATTGTTCACGAAACTCATTTTTCTATGGCCTTGATTACTTAAGAGCTTTGAATTCCTACTTTGGCTTTGGTCTTCAGTGAGCAACACATTTCTTTAACCCCAGTTCCATGAAGACTACAGACCATTTTGGAGGGTCCCATTCCCCCCTGACAGTCTCTGGCTTGCCTGACCTTCTGGGTCTTCCATGTATCATTATTACCACCCAATTTTCCATGGGGAAAAGGAAAGCTGGAACAGGTCAACCCTGCCACTAACAATGTTTACAAGAACTAGAAAAAGCTATGCAATCTCTTAGTCTGGGTTTTTCAAACTACTCCGTTTCCCCGAAAATAAGACCTACCTGGACAATCCGCTCTAATGCATCTTTTGGAGCAAAAATTAATATAAGACCCAGTAGTATATTACATCATATAAGACCCAGTCTTACAGTAAAATAAGACTGGGTCTCATATTAATTTTTGCTCCAAAAGTCGCATTAGAGCGGATTGTCTGGCTAGGTCTTATTTTCGGGGAAACACGGTAGAAATGGATGAAAAAAGCATTTGGTAATAACTTGATATAAGAAGAGTCATGTATACTTGATATTATCACCAATGTTGTGATAATAACTCAAAGCCTAGAGTTGGCTGCCAGACTCTAGGGTCACATTCCTTTGATAGTTTCCCACGCGACACTATTTACAAAAATATCAGTCACAGCCAATGTAGAAAATGTTAGCCTTTAACTTAGCCAAAACTGAAAAAAAAAAAAAGACTTCTAATAATTCAATGACTACGGTGGAAAGTGTGACAAGAGGGATAATATTAAAGTCCAGAGCTGTTCAGGAAGTTTTAGCTATTGGATTGTTGCCACATATCATCTGCTAGTCGGAAGCGATCTCGGAGTGGGCTCTCAGCTGCAGGCACGTGTGGTGATTATACATGAGCTAGCCTTGCACCCCTCCACATGATCAGAATGAGAATCCATTTTCTATGGCTGAGACGCCAAACATTTGAACACAGAGCATTCCAGGTCCTACATAATCAGTCTACCAATGACCAAGTTCATTGTTCCCAGTCTTCAATTTCACAGATTCTATGATGCAGTCACACTGAGCACCGCATTGGTATCTCATGCTTCCCCACCTTTCCAGGTCTGTGTGTAGAATTCCCATCCTCTAGAAAGGCTTTCCTACCTGCTGAAATGGTACTCATTTTATTCTAGGCTCAGGTCAAATGACACGTCCTTTTCCAAGTTTAAATGACCTCTCCTTCATCTCAACTCTACCTTGTATTAAATTATAACCACATGAATACATGCCCCATCTTAATAACTAGATGGTAAACTCCTTAAAGGTGTATGTAACAAAAATGACATCTTTCCTACAGCACATTTTCAGGGCTTATTGTGTACCAAGCCCGATGCCAAGCGTGGCACAATCATCATCTCCTTTATTCCCTATTATTCCTATTTTGTAGGTGAAAAATCGGAGGTGCAGAAAGGCTAGGTGACTTGCCTGAGGTCCCAGAGCTAACTGGGGTTTCAATTCTGAACTACAAAATCAACAGTGAGAATTAATGATGTATTGGCTGTTGTATGGAATATACTCATAGATCTAGACCCAGAATCAAGTAGATAACAACCTGTACTTCTAATTTATGAGAAGTACTCTCTGAGGAAAGATCGTATTTTTCTCTCGAAAGGAAGGTGAGGACTGCTTGGTTGGACTAGCTCTCAAATACAATCTTCTTCTTTTTCTTAAGAATTAATGATGTGGAGAACAGCATAGGGAATAGTCAATGGAATTGCAACAACTATATACAATGTCAGAGGGGAAGTAGATTGGGGGCGGGAGTTATCACTTAGTGAGGAGTATAAATGTCTATTACATTGTTTTGTACTCCTGAAACTAATAAAAAATGAATCAAAGAATAAAACTGCCTTCTCCCAAAGGTGTTTTGTTTTTTTTTGCTATCTATAAAGTCAGTATTTTCACAATAATGAACTTTGACTTGGTAATGTCATTTCCATTTACCTAGGTTTTCTGCATGTCTAATGAAATAAAGGAAGAAAGACATCTCCATGTCTTCTTATAGTCTCGCTTAAACATTAATTGCACAGTCACAAGTGTATTTCTATTAGTTTTTCTTACTTTGGGCAGGAGGTTGCTTATTTTTTGTTATTGTTAAATATGGGGCACTTTGGGGCACACAGCAATTGTTCAGTCAATACTCACTGTCTTATTTTCAACCAAATTCCTGTGAGCAGTCAGAAAGATAGGCAGCGCATGACTGAGGTGGAGTTATGAATGAAAGGGATGAATGTGTTTTCTCCCAACTCATTTGATTCTTCAACTTCGAACATAATTCCAGGCCCAGGCAACATTAAAAATGGAACTTTAATGTTACACCATGAGTGGAGGTCTGGTATCAGACCTAAGTAATGGATCAAATTTCTTATGAAATCTGCTCTGTAATAACATTTCATATTCTTAATAACATTCTGGTCTAAATATTGACAGTGAGTTGCCACTTGGGAGGCAAGAGGATAATAAAAAAACATGCCAAGAATATTAGTCTTCTTCCCTTAAGGTTCAAAAATAGTCTGGTAGAAGAAAAAAAAAGCAGTATTTTCTTGGGTGATTGTGAATTGATCATAAATGAAGGTGTAAAGAGATCACAAGTTTAGTGAAATACACATATCTGTGTGTCCCTATCTGGTAAGTGCCAAATAATTACATTTAAACTTTAAAAGTTACTGTGTGGGTGGATTTGGCCAACTATCCGAAGTTTAATATTTAACTCTCAAGATTGACTCATAGTCTAAACAGTCACCTTGTCTATGCTGATTAAACCCACAGACTAGACCAGGTAGTGAGTGGGAGAGGAACTGAACGGCTGGCATCGGAACTGCAGCAAAATAGCCTGAGGGTTACAGAAATCATTTCCCCCAAGGAAGGGAAGTTTTATTGTGTCTTCATGAAACTAGCTTTGACTGTTTGCGAACAAATCTATACATGTTCTGTTTCTGAAACTGTTCTATTTCTGAAATGGAGACGTATATGATTTGGTAAAAATCCTAGACTCAATTTCCCTATAACACAAAACTAAACATTTTACACACACACATACACATAAACACACACACCCCTTCTCTGATACCTTTTATATCATTAAGTCCAAATTATGGTTAGTTTGTTATTTTTAATTAAAGTTTAACATCATGAACAACTTTAAATTAATTTATACATAATTTAAAAATTTAATTTCTTTGATTTCTGTCTTTAGCATATGTCCCAAATAGCCAACAGTGACCACTGTCTACCTTAGATGATAAATCTTGATGAAAAAGTGATATATGTGTATATATAAAGAGGGTGCCAAAAAATGTATTAAAAAAGGAAAAACTGTATTAAAATTGGAATACTCAATATATACCGATAACCAAAGATGAATGCAAGTCATATGCATACATTTTTTTTGGCACCCCAGTGTATATATTTCTTTTCATATTCCCCTCATTTTAGTGGGAAAGACACTGTCCTAAATGTGTTGGGCCAGTACTTTACAATCATGAATCTCTTATAACGGTGGTTCTCATGTTTTACTTTCCAGAAGAATCCCCTGGGAAACTTGGTAATCTTCTCTCCCCATAAAATAATTGTGCCTGAGTAGGCGTGGGGAGGGGGGACGCTGGTGTACAAGAACTCTCACTGACAAACATGCCATGTGATCACACTCTGAGAAACAAGGAGGTATTTCACTGTGTTAATCAGTACCACAATCAGTTTAAAAAAACAAGACTGGGAACTCTACCTATTCATGGAGGTTTCTCTTAAATTGTTCCATTACTGTCTATAAAGTAGGATGATAATTCCATTTACATAACAATCTTGAACTTTGAGGAAAAGGTTCGGCAAGACAATTCTAGGAGGAGTCATTCTTACGATAAATCGATAAATCGAATGAAAGTAAGGACCCCGCTCCCCGCGTGCCAATCACGCAGCTTACACTTTGCTTGGCCATTCAGTGCACAAGCAGGGGTAAGATGGAGAGTGGCACCTACTGGTCAATTTTAAGTATTACAGCCCAGTTGTAGTAGGCTCTTAATGCCCAAAACATCTCCCCTCCCACCTTAAATAAAAAGCTGGGGGAGAAGAGCACTATTTATTCATTTAACAATTCTTCACAGAGTTTCTATCAAGAGCTTGGGTCAATAGTTTAAATTGCTAATAACTCACGATATTCAGTAGATAGAATGTTATTTCCTCCAAGAAGAGAAAGCGTGGATGTGGTTACTTTTCTACTGATTTTAAAACTATTAAAACTTGAAGTTCCTCAGGAAATTCAAGTTAAAAGGTATTAACAACACTGCTGTCATGTAAAAAAATGAACTGACTGCAACAGCTGGGGATATTTTGGTTTTCTTCACAAAGAACCTACCGGAATTTGAATATTACTTTGCTTATTATTCACAACTCATCTAGAACGGTAGAAGAAAGTTGAACCGTTAACAAAAGGAATGTCTTAGTGTAATAGACTTACCAAATTAGAAAAGAAGAAATAAATACAAACACTCAAAGCTGCAGAGATTAATTTAATTTGGTTACCTCCTTGGAAAGCATTCAGAATGATGGGACTAGAAAGGAGGAAAAAAGATCGATTCTTATTTAGAGGAACTGACAGAAATTGAAATTGAAATGTTCATATGAAAGAGAAAACCATTAAAAACTGTAGGTGATTTGACAATTCCACTTTTTTATCCACAGCATACGGTGTTATTTTAGGCAACATAATATACAGTATGTAGCAGGTCAACTGACAAATTTAGAAATCTCTTGATGTTTAAAAAAAGTGCTTGAATAGAGGTTTTGTGGATTGGAAAATCTGGGTAGATTTGATAATGCAAACCTCAGAACAACGTTTGCTGACCCTCCACTGTCTCCATTACCATGGCAGGGCCCTATGAACTATAGTTCTAGTTGAAGAGGCACTTTTTTTCTTAAAACCCTGCATTCACGTTTCTATAGCAAGCTCTAAAGTAAAGGGAAAAAAGGACAATTTTAAACATTTTTCAACACAATGCAACACAAAATCCACAACAAAATCAAGGTTTGCACTGGGCTTTACAAAGCCGTGTAAATCAGTTAGAAAATTAAACAGACACGATTTGGTTGCAGTTAAATCGCTTCCCAATGTCATGACTTTAAAAGTATCCATTTATTTTGTAATAGCACACAACAGGAAAATATCCACATCTGCACTGAACAAAGCACTGGCCTTTTACTAAGACCTGTTGCTACTTTTTGGATGCCCCACTGACGGACAGATCAGACTTGCCCTTTCTGTTTATCTATGAAGTCTAAGCCTCCAATCCTAAACAGTAAGTAGGTAAGTAAATGAATAAATCAATCAGTCTCTGGACCTTTCTAAGAGAGAAGAATGGAGTACTGTAGGGGATATTTTTTGCCTTCCAACTCTGCTTCCATTCCCCTTCATCTGGAAATAGGATTTGTATTTCCCTTGGGGGCACCTCTCTAACACCCCCCTGGTCTACATTTCAATTGGGTGAGAGAATATAATCAGAGTGGTTCCTTAACTCTGAAGACTTTGGCAGGAAACTTCCAGGAAAGAGACATTAGTTTACTGGACTTGAAGCTGGGATTACCACATACAGAGTTCTTGCCAGAGAGTAAAGCAAAGAAAGACAAAACAGACCTAAGAGACCGGATTCGTGACACTTTGTGAGCCCTGGATCTGCCATGCCCGAGTTATGACGGGCCTTTTCAGTGTTGTGAGACAATAAATATGTACCCCATTATTTGATTGACTGATTACATAAAACAGTTTAAGGTAAACTGTCCTTGCCACAGAAGGACAGCTTGGTTCTTAAGAGAGTCCAGAAGTGTCTACTTCTTCTTTTATTGGACTATAAATGTTCTGGTTTCCATTTTCTCTTCCCATTGACTCATTTTTCCTTAAATCTAGTCCGGGGCTCTTTGCTAGTGTTGACATTTTTCTTCGTCTCAAACTATCGAGTTTTTTAACAGGGTTTGTGCAGAGGCTCTATTTCTACAAGTTCCATAATCCAAGACAGTTCCAAGAAAATCTAGAACCACCTTTTTTAGGCTGACTCTTACTTTCCTTATATGGGTGAATACCCCTCCCCACAAATAATTAGTGTGGAAGAAACTCTTTCAATTTCTGAATGGTTCCTCTCTCAAAGGGGGTACTACATATGCCAGTCACCCAGAGGAATGAAAGGAACTGGGAAGGGAAGGATTGTCTCAAGTGATTCCAAACACGTATAAACCCTACCCATTTCAGGTGCACAGATTCCATTGCCTAGTGGTTATACCAGTGCTCTGGAGTCAGGTTCAAGGGTCAATCACAGCTCTAACACTTACTCACTTGCTTGACTGGGAGAATGACTGAGCTGCTCCACACCTTAATTTCCTCATTTGTAACAGTACTATGGATGGCAACAGTACTATCCCCCGAGGGCTACAGAGTGCCTTAAAGGTTATAATGCCATTGTCTAGCAATAGTCCTTGGTACATGGTAAGTGACTGGAAATGTGTAAAACAACAAATGGGAGGTAGATCACACCCACAAGGGCAACCTGTAGGAATTCCACACAGTGTCTTATCCAGGTGCTTACAGAGCATAGAACTATTACCAAAAAAACCACAAGGGACCATGGTGTCTGCTGGTGCCCACCCATTAGAAGGATGGGACATGTTAGGTAGAATATCGGAATCAGTCACAAACACATTAGGTGGTTCCCAAAGGCAGGGTGGCCTAAAGATTTTGTAGACTTATAACATTGACCAGCATTCATTGATAATTGTTTTAGCTTTTGAGTTGGGTGAGTTTGTAAGAATTTTTTGGTTGCAACTCAACCAACTCTATCCACCCTCAGAATAGGCTGGGAAGGGAGGTGACTGCCTCACACACGTAACTGGGACATGTTATCTTCGTACTTGAATCTGGAGCCGTAAACAGTGCCCTTCAGCTTCTGTTTCTTTCCTTCTTTCTGAAAAAGGAAGGCCAACAGCAGCCCCAGACTTACTCCCTAATAGTTTAGCAGCCCCAAGGAAAAGAAAAGCAGTTGTCTCTCAATAGCTTTGGCCAAAAACGTCCTATATGGATTTGTAATTGACCTCGCTTGGGTCACACGCCCACCTTTGAACTAATCACTGTGACCAAAGAGACGAGGAAGGACCAGGCATAAGTCACATGCCCACCACTATGGGTAGGGGACAGTTGGCTCCACCAAACCTCATGGAACGGGTTCCCCATAGAACTGAGGTCCTATATTACTACAGGAATGGGAGAAGGGTGATGGACAGATAAACCAAGAGACGTCCCTTTCAGTGGGTAATGGAAAAAAGCATCATCTACAGAACAAGAACTCTGTGACATAGAAGATATCATTTTCCACTGAAAATCCACATCCTGTTAGCTACGAGGCCAATAGTTCTATCTTGATAAATCAAAAATAGCTTCTTTTATCCCATCCCTCCTTCCAATATTCCGCCTGTGCCCCCAGGCCTAAAAGGTTATAGAATAACAAAGACTGTTATTTCAGGCTGTAGTTCTAGAAGTTAGCACAGTGCTTGCCTGACTTCCAAGTTATCAATAAACTTCTGTTGTATTAAACTGGGAGTAAGAGGAAATCACGCAGTGACACAGAAGCCTCAGTCACTCTTCTCAGCTCTTACTACATGACACATATAGAACATTCCTTGGAACGGTAAGGTTTTTTTATACCCTACTGCACCACCACCATGCTGGGCACGTCTGGTCTCCAGAAGAAAGTTTTAAGAAAGTGTGCCCCAAGCATCATTAAGTACCATCAGCTCTTCCTCAGACTCTGCAACTGGGATGCACGTTCCTGGAGTGCACAGCTGGGTCTTTTTATCTCAGCACCCCTCCATATCAGACACAAGGGTCTGGTACACCCCGTTTGTTCAATAAATGTTGGTAGAAAGACAAGCATGAGCTCTTCAAGAAGGTGAACACGGAAAACAAGGGCTTAAGATGGCAGTGTTGTACAACAGAGCTAGATTTAAGAGGCAGGAGACACGGGGGTGCAGCAAACCATGAGCAAAGAAGGACACTGGTGAACAGTTGTTGGGACTGAGGCCCAGGCTGATTTACACTAACAGGCATGCCCATCATGTGGGGATCAAAGAAACCCAAATGCATGATGGCACTGGGCTGTTTCCTTCTCGATTAGACTCTCAGTGGATAAACACCTATCCGAGTCTGGCTGCCTGAGTTTTAGGTGATCCCTGGTTCTAAGTTAACCTTCCCACCCCTACAAAACTCTAGGGACTCCTCCAACGATGCTGTACACATAACATGAGCTACCCTTTACTGAGCACCTACTATGTGCCAGGCATTTTGCCAGTTACTTCACATCTTTAGTGATATTAATCGTGAATAAAGAAGTAAGTCTAAATGGCTAAAGCTTAAGAATAGGCCTAAGTTTTATCAGAATTTCTATGCAAGTCTGGCTGACATTCTTCCATTCTTTCTCCTGTATTAAAATCTAAAGACCTCTGGGGCTAGTTTCTTACTCAACGTAGTGCAATAGTTATATCCATTCTAAAGGAAATGCTTTTTGGTGATTCATTCAGGCACAGTAGCTGTACTTTTGCTTTTAAGTACCATACAATATTTGATGGTTGTTATCTCTGAGCTGAGGTCTGCTGGTGCAAATCGGATACGCATCCTTTCCAATAATACAGTTCTACCTAAAGATGATCTGCCTTATGGTATGGCCTTAATGAACATGTTGCAGTTATGAAAAGGAAAAGAGAGGTTCAGTGATTGCCGAAAGCTCTATACTTTTAAAATTAAGACTTGCTTTTACCGGTCACAATGAAATAAAGTGATGCAACATCTAGTTTGTACATTCTAGACAACGTGGCCAAAAAAAGTCACAGTGACATCATTTGTGCTCCAGCTAGCAGAGTACATCTAAGGTCAGAGAACTGAAAAAGATTTAATAATTAAGTTGGTGCTTCTATGAGTTATAATTGCCTCTTGCATGATGACTGATAATTTCAGGTAATTGTCAGTGATATGAAAGAGCTTTTTGTGGTTCCACACTAGATATTACTCTAGGGAAGACCTTACAGAGCTGAGAGGCGAGCAGAGGAAGGGCAGAGTGGGTATTCCTAGTATTACTTGCTTGGTATATTCTCTAAAATAAATACATCGCTAGAATCTAAAGATTTCATTACCTCAGATGACAACATTTGCTGAAAGACAGAACCAGCTTGTAGCAAGAAGAAAAAGGATACATCAAACTATCTTTCCATCATCAAGTTCCTGACTTTTCAGAAAATGTTGTCGATATAAATCATTTGGAAGCCTACCTGAACATTTTTGCGTCTGAAATATCTGAACTGGCAGGCGTGGCGAGAGTTCACACTGCACAGGTGTGAGTTATTTCAAAACATAGCCATTCCACTGTCAGAAAAGAAAAAGGACCCGAACACAATGCAAGCCAATTTTTCTCTACACTAGATGAGCCCTAGCAGGAGTATAAAAAAATAATAATTCTACAATATAAGTGCTCGGTGGAATCTATATGCTGACACAGTTAGTCCAGGGAACTTATATAAATTAACTGGTTCTGAAAAATATATAACCTATTTAGGAGGATACAGGCTCTCAATGGTAAAACGTTAAGAGACAAAGAAGCAGATTTCTAGGAAAAGTAATCGGAAAACCAGGTGGCTCATGTTTCACTTCTCGAAGAGTCATCAATAAGACATCTAAAGATAATCACTTATACTTTTGCTTTATCCAAATACCAAAAGGTCAGAGTGCTCAATTTACTGTTTCTTAGACAAACTTTTTCCCATTGATTTAGAAAGGAGAAGAGCAAAAAGAGAGTAAAACTCTAATCAGCCTGAGAGAAAGGTTAAAGCCATTCTTTTTCATATCCATTCTGGGTAGTGATCCATAAAAATTAATTAGGACAAGGGTAAACCTATTACGTAGCACTGATTCACCATCAGTCTTGTCTATCTGTACTGGCTGTAGCACTACAGATTGGTTGGACTCTGTGCATAACTGAAATGTGTACGTATACATTTCTCTTCCTCCATGTCTTCCGGTCCATGTCTGTGAGAATGCCTTCCTGCTTCTTTAAGTCTACACAAGCCTCAATGCTGGCCTCAAAAATTGTAGTGTTTTCCACCTCACCATTCTATTTGTTGCGTTGTCCAATTTTTCACACATTTCTAAACATCCATCATGCAGCTGTTATCTCCACTCAGCACTCACTGTCTGTCACATTTCCCTTGATCCTCCCTCCGAGCTAAGCTCCTTTAACACGGGCTGCCATGTCTACTCCCTTCATCCCTTGGCTGAGCAGAGGTGGCTGAGCACAGAGTCTCGGGCTCTCAGAGACAGGCTATGTCAGGCGAAGGGTTTTGTATTAGAGAGCTGTCAGAGCTGGCCTGAAGGAGGGCACGTTTGAAATCATTTCTCTTATTGAGAGATAAGTGCTCGCTGTCATTTATTCTTCCATTCTCGTTTTTCCCTTTCACACGGCTTCCATATTTATCCTCCAGCCGCCTGCATATTTGACAATGTTATTGCTGATAGTGTTCTCCTACCAGATATGCACACGTTTGGCTGAAGTGACTGATGCGTGACCTTCAGCACTTTCTATGCTGAATATACACATTCGGGCTTCATCCGAGACTGTTTGGGCTGCGCTGATGATCTTTACCCAGGTCCTTATTTTCCTTCATGGTTATAATAATGCTAAGTGATAAGCCCAAGCATTTGTTAGGCTTCTTTTTCCCCAGATAATTAAATGTCATATCCTTGTCACTGCCTTATTTTGTTGGCCTTCAGCCAGACTCAGAAGTCTAGAGCAAATGCAGAAGAGAAGCTTTCTGTGCTGGTGAGTCGGGGAGAGGGGGATAGTTTTGCCTAGCTTTCTTCAAACTCAACTTTGTATTACTCCGTCTTCACGGGCCTTACTTTACACATTTGTCAACAGAAAACACATTGTTCCAAGAAACTGCTAGTTAACTAACAATGTCTATAACCTGTTTGGTAATCAACATACCAGTTTGCCCAGAATTCCCCAAAGTGAGCTCTCAGGGGTGAGAACTGTCCTCCCATAGCTATCATGTTTACAGTGTCTAGCACTGTGGTGGATGATGGGTAAACAATTAAGTGACACAGTAGGGGGGAGGGAGAGAGGGAGGGAGGGAGAGGAAGAGAGAGAGAGCGCCAACTATTTCAGTTCACGTTAATTGAGTCCACTATTAACATCTTGGAGGTAGGTGGGCGGCAAAGAAAGTTTTTCAGCAGGCTTTAGGAAACTTAAGCATATCCATGCTAGGTATACCGTAACTAAAATACTCATGTACCAACTAAATTATGAATGAATGCTCTCGCTACGGACAGACTGATACAAAGCTCTGTCATAATCATCATCAGTTAGCAAACAGGAGCTTTAATGAAACTTTCATTGAAGAGAAACAAAGAAATCATTTCAAAAGACCCTTTTCTAAAGTTGCAGTGAATTTTTAATCTATTTGTGACAATGCCAGATGAAGGAATAGCCAGTTTAATTGTCAACCTTGCCAGTGGGGCTTTTCTGATTTGCTACATTGGGGAAACGTATCATTAGACAAAAATGAATCTAAACAAAATTGATGCAGTTAATAGAATAGTTTTTAAAGATTTTTTTTTATTTAAATGAATTTAAAACAACCACAACAAAAAAATAGACATACGACATTGTGCTGCATCTGAGGGCATAAGCATGAGGCTAGGAGGTCATCGCAAAACAGATTATTCTGGTGTAAACACATTTTAGATATACCCACAGGATGGATTTTGTTTAGGTTGCTCTACTTAATAAAATACACAGTATTCCTGGGTGTTTTGGCCCTTTGAGGTCATTCTGATATTTGATATTCCTGTAGCTGAAAATGCAATTTTATCTGGCTTTACAACATGTACTCTTTAGATATCTAACTCATAAAATATTTTTTTGTAGCTGGAAATAGTTGGCCCAGTTGAGCCAAAAGGGTGGCACGACACATGTGCGCTGTGATATACAAAAGTTTTAAAATTAGCTCTGGGAACCACAAACCTTTCAGAGACTGCTGACTCGGGTGCATGGCTTATTGAAGACTGCAAGAAGGGGAGGATGCGGGGGCGGGGGGCTCCCCTCAACCTCCTGAGGAAATGGAAGTTATTATTTGCCTGTGGACAAAAAGATACAGGTCTAATGATGGGTCCAGACTTTGAAAAGTCCATCAAATTGAAAGCCGCCACCAATGTCAGGGTGGCTGAAACGGAAGCAATTAAGAGTCAGCTCTCATCATCTACCGCAACACTGGGCAGGTTTTCCTGTTTTCATTTCTATCAGATTTATCTTTGAAAAACACACATGTAATCACAGGTGACTCCCGGTGCTTAGAGACTAAAGCAAAAACTTCCTGATGGCATAGTTTGCCTCTCTCTCATTTGATCAATATACCTGCTGGGCAAAAACCCCCTTTGATAAACTCAACTTTGTCTTCTAGGTACCTCCAGCTGCCCAGCTGAGTAAGACTTGAGAATAATACACAACTTTGGTGTCTGGTCTCCCTTGACATTCAAGGTCAGTAACTCACGAGGACCTTGGAGCTCCTGGGCGTCTTCATCACGTGTCCCTAATCCAATCACTTACCCACTCCCCTCCAACACATGCTCTCCATCCTCACTAGTGAACAGAAACTCCAATTCTTTTTTTTTTTTTTTAAGTTTATTGGGGTGATAAATGTTAGTAAAATTACATAGATTTCAGGTGTACAATTCTGTATTACATCATCTATAAATCCCATTGTGTGTTCACCACCCAGAGTCAGTTCTCCTAGAAACTCCAATTCTTATTTGTGAGAAAAGAAGAGCTTACCACTCCTGCCCCCAACATCGTTCCCCCCAACACACACCCCACACACCCTGCTCTTGTCCCTGGGCCCATTTGGGTTGCTTTCTCTTTTATACCTCTGGGTGTTCCGATTTGAAGTCAAATCACCCATTTCTACACTAGCCTCATACCCTCATGCCTACTTCAGGATGTCAGTCCGGTACATATCCACTCCTTTCCCACACCTTCAATTTCCCCTCTCTCCTGGGTCATTCCCATCAGCATATGTATAGCTTGTTATACCTCCACCCCAAGTCTCCAAGTCCCTCTCCAGCTACCATTCCATTTCTCTTTCCGTCCTTTAGTGTAAAAAGCCTCCAAAACACTGGCCTTGCTGTTGTTCTTCAGCTCATCAGGGCCCATTCTCTCCTGAACCCACTCCTACCAGGCTTCTTACCCACTACTCCGCTTAGATAGTTCTTCAGGGTCCCAAGGATGGACTCCACGTTGCCAAACGCTATGGTCCAATTCTTAGTCGCCATACTTGACATATCAGGAGCAATTGCTTCTTCCATCCCTCCTTCTAGAAACACTTTCCCATTTTAGCATCCAGGACACGACTCCCCTCCTTTCCTTCCTACCTCACTGGTTGCTCCTTCTCTGACTCCTTACTGTTTCCCTCTAGTCTCCCAGATTTCTAAAAGGTGGATGCCCCAGCATTCAGTCCGCGTGGCTCTTCTCTCTTCCTATGGGATGACACCCAATCCCTAAGGCTCTAAATACCATTTACACACTAATGGCTCCCAAATGTATACCTGTAGCCTGGACATCTCCCCTGAACTTCAGACTCACTGACCTAGCCGCCTGCTCTACATCTCCAACTAAAAATGTCTGAAAGAGAATCCCCAATTTCCATTCTCGCACCACAGCCCTACTCTTCCTGCAGTTCTCCCATTCAGTTAATAATGACAGTGACCTTCCAGTTGCTCACGCCAAAAAACCTCAAGTCAATCTGAACTGCTCCTTATTTCTTGTGTACACATCCATGAGTGATCCGTCTTCCAAACACTGTGGCTCTCACTTCAAAATAGATCAAGAATCTGACCCCTCCTTCCAGTGGTCACTGCTCCCACGCTGCCCCACCTCTCTCTCCACTCCCAGATAACTCTAACAGCTTCCTACGTGATATCCCTGCCTGCCTCTTCCTCCCCTACAGTCTACGAACACAGCAGCCAGGAAATGATGTCAGACCACATCCAAACCTCATATTGCTTTAGGACCTCCCTCAGAGTAAAAGCAAAATGCTCACAATTGCCTCCTGGGTGTGACACTGGGCGTGACATGAGCTACAACTCCACCCACTTCCCTCATCTTGTCCCCTTAACACTCCTGTCGTTTTCTTCTGCTCAAGCCACACCGGCTCCTGGCTGGTTCTGAAACACATCAAGCCGGCTCTGTGTCGAGGTCTTTGTACTGTGCTCCTTCTGTTGGAAAGCTTGTCCTCAGCCACCCACTTGGCCAGCGCAGGCATTCCTTCGCTTACGAGTGAGGCCTTCGTGGCCAGCCTATATTATCTCCCCGTTCACCCATCCTGCCCCACACCACCTTTTCCCTTGATCCTGCTGGATAACACTTTTCTATGGCAACTGTCACCAGTTCACACGACACCTTGACTTGTTTGTCCATCAACTACAACTTTTGCTAGAATGTACGCTCCACCAGGAGACAATGACTGTTTTGTAGTCCTCTGGGTCCTACAAAATCGATCCAGGCTTGACGTAGCTTCAAGCAAAAGCAATGCCAGTGAGAGAAGAGAAGGGGGAGGAGCCGAGATAACAAGGATCAGCAATGTCTGGCCCAGAGCAGAAGTTCTATAAGTATTCGTTGAATGAAAGTTCTATAAGTATTCGTTGAATGAAAGAACAGTCACGAGGTTCATCAGGGCTTCCAGCATTGGATGCCCGTCATACCAACCTGGGCCTTTCCAATGACCCCACACGTTCACATCCCAGAGACTCTATCTGCGATTCCCTGTCACTGAAACCCTTGCCCTGCCTCTTTGTCCACTGGATGGACAGATTGAAATACTTGTGACATTTCACAAATGTCTCTGAAATCTGCCCTGCTTCTCCCAACCTCTTCTTTCCTCCCAAAGCAGTTCGTCGCAAAACACCTCCGTCTCTGAAGTCAGGTTCATAACCCCATAACCCGACCCCATAGGGAGTACAGCGCTGACGGACATCTGCTCCCACCACAGCTTTATTGGCATCAGTGAAAGTTCCTAAATTAGAAGTTTATAAATATGGAAGCACTTAATTGCATTTTATTGTGATTATTTTATTTCTCTGTGTCCTTCACAAGGCTGAATACAGTGATTGAGTCTTACTTGCCCTAGGGCTGGCAAAATCTCAGTGAATGTACAGAGATTAAATGGATACTATCAATAGATGAGAAATAACACTTACTGGAAGCTTATTAGCATCCTGTCTTACACGGATTACCTCTTTTAAGCCTCTGAAAAACATCCGGAAATAGAAACTATGCGCTCCCTTCACATCTGGGGAACCCAAGGCTTAGATGGGCGAAACAATTTTGCCCAAGGTCACACAATGGCAATGGCAGAGCCTGGAATTGAACTGTTTCATCTCAGCCATCTGGCTCATGATATTACCTTGTATCAGAAGGGCTGCCCAGAAGACGAGGGGAGTTAACCCCAATTTGGCTACAGAACAGAATCTCTTGAGAAATTGTAGTCTTTGGTTTCACCCCTAGAAATTCTGTTTTGGTAATTCTGGGGTGAAGCCCAGAGAGTTTTAAAGGCACCCCCGGTGGTTTTGATGCAGCCAGCTCACTGACCAGGCGTAGCAAATAGAACACAGCACACCAAATGGGGAGATTAGGAGGAAGTTAATGAAGGGGCTACTTATAAATGTGCAGGCAGGGACCAGGTGGAGTAGAATACCAGCCGAGCGCTAATACCTTTAGGCCGAATGGACAGGGGAGGGAGCAGCTACCAGAAGCCTGCAGAGTTGCTATCGCTGTGTCCTGGCAGGAGCTGGAACATTCGTCCAAGACCAAAGGCAATCAGAAACCAGAGAACAAGAGAGCCTGGATACAGCCCATCCAGGCAGCCTTCTGAGGTCTGCAGCGAAGTGGAGAACGGGAGAGGTACCCTGATATGGAAGGCTAAAGAAAACCTTCTGCACACTTGTTATTTGAGAATCAGTTTCCCATGGAAAGATACGTTGGTCCAGTAATTGTACGGGGCATATCAGACAAACCTGCTGATGGCACCCAAATGTCTTCCTCGAACGTATCCTTTACTCTCAGCTCTAAGCCTGCAGACACGACACGCCCAAGCAGAATATGTTTCCCCACCCCTACACATGGTGCCTGCTCATCCTCCTGCATGCCTACCCAATGGACAGCACCCTCTTTCGCCCAGGATCCTGACCAGGATCTCGGCGTTCCTCTGTAACCCTTCCCTCTTCCTCCCTTCCAATCAGTTGATTGCAAATCCTCTTCATTCTCCGTACTTGGCTCCTTCTCCTTCTCTTGTCTCTCTGGCATTGCTTTTGCCTCAAGTCACGTCCTCCCTGCCTGGATCTCTGCGAGGACCTCCTAACTGGTCTCCCTGCTTCGGACTAGTTTCTCCAGAGCTGCCGAAGCATTCTTTCTCGTTTTCTTCAAAATGCAAACCTGATCCTGTCTGTCCCAGGTTAGTATTCTTCAGCTGCTCCCGACAGCACACAAGGAAACAGCCGTTGCCCAATGTGAATATTTCCTTATTTCCATGTCTAGATTGCTTTTTGCCACTGGCAAGGAAAAACTATTCATTTCCACATACTTTCCATGGACCACGCCTTCCTTAAGATTAGTCTTCTATCAGTTGATCAGACACCTTCCAGGCACACAGACTTATAATAAACTAAGATGACAGGACTGAATGAGTTTTCTACTATTCATACCAATTTGTATATTTTCTTTCCTCACTACATTACAATCTCCAAAACAATGCTGAATAATCATGGTGACTGTAGCCATCTTTGTCGAGTTCAGTTTAACTGAAATGATTTCAGTGTTTTGCCATTTAAGACAATATTAGCCACTGTTTGGTTTGTTTGTTTTGTTTTGTGAACAGCCTTTGTTGTATTTTGAAATTCCCACCTATTCCTACTTAACCTTGGCTTTATTTGTTTAATTAGGAATACTTGCTGAAGTTTAGGAAATGTCTTTTGAAACATTTTAATACAACATGATTCTTTTTCTTTAATTGGCGGTAGAAATCAATTACATGGAGAAATTTCCTGACAGTGGAGATCTTTCCATTCCTGGAAAAAGTTTTCGTAGTCAAACCGTATTATTCATTGACGTGATGTGGATTATTTGATATCTCTTGCCATATGATATTGGTCAGTAGTTTTTGTTCCTGATACTATTTTTAATCATTTTTGCTATTAATGTTATGCTGTCTTCCTTCACAGTCTGGAATAGTGTGGTACCACTAAGATCAACTGTTGATATGTAGAGGACTTAGTTGTCTAATGGTTTGGTTCTTGTGATTTTTAAATGGCAGACCTTTAATTAAATTTCTAGTATCTCCTGTGAATCATTTATGCACATTTTCCTCTTCTTCCTGAATGAATATTTTTTTGGGAGGGGAGATAAACTTAATTTTGAATTTATATAAAGTAAAATTTTCTTTTTGGCACCCCAGTCTACTAACACACGTGTCATTACCCACCACGACAGGTTTCCTCTGGCCAGAAAAGTGGGGCTGAGTTTTAGATACCCACTGTCCATACTTCTGTGCATGTGGGGCTGTCCTCAGGCAAAGTGGGGAGAGACAAGAGAAAAAATGGGGGTTCCCTTCCCCTGTCCCTCATTGGACCCTGGGAGTCCCCTTTTCTGAGTCTTCTGCCTAGGACAGAAGTGTCCAAACTTTTTTTAACGTTTTTTTTACCAAGGGCCACATGCGGTAAAATACACAAACAGCCAGGCCACTCTCTTGAGGTGAAGTAGTATTGCCTCACCTGGTTTATTTAAGTTAACTTAATATATTTTTAGAATTCGCTGCAGGCCAATTAAAAATGGATTGCGGGCCGCAGTTGGCCCGTGGGCCACAGTTGGACACCCCTAGCCTAGGACCATTTCCTCTGAAGGTTTGAAGTGCCTACGCCTCTCCTGAGGCCACCACAAGGTCCCACATCGAGGTGACCCTTGGGATGAGGCTGAGGGAGAGAGAGAGGAAAAGAAAATTGAGATTCCTCGCACACTACCTAGTTTGCAGGGGGCCCCCTTTCCTGGCCATAAATAGAGGGATTCTCTCTTAACTTGTTGCCATGGACACCATGGACACTGCATAGTTCAGGGACAGGCTGCCTTCAGGTTCCAGCCAGGGTGAAAAAGGAAAAAACCAGGACCCTCACCACTGCACCAATAGTTCTTCATTCACGTTCTGACTTCCCTCCCAACCTGTCTGTGCTGTTTAGTTTTCAGAGTTTTAGTTTTCTGTCCAGAACTTCCAGTTGTAGTCAGTGGGAGAAATAGGCTTGGTGGGCTGCTCCATCGTGGCCAGTACCAGAAATGAATTTTAATTTGCATCCTAAACATTTCCTTTGGCTTTCAAATTAATTTGTTCTCTATATGTGATTTTTATCACCTTGCTTGTTCCTAGTTATACACATTTTTGCTGTCTGTCTCTTTTTCTCAACTTCAATCAAAAAGAGGTTATCCATTTTATTGGTCTTTTCAGAGAAAAGACCATATAACTTTTTTATAAGTTGTCAATTTTCTACTTGAACGATTCCAGCCCTTATCTTTAATACTTCTCTTTTTCCACCTATTTTATTTTTATGTTCTTTTCCTAAATTCTTAAATACATCTTCAGTTCCTTTATTTTACTTTTTAAATATTGATGTTTAAGGCAATACATTTCCCTTGAGTTCAGCTTTTGGTATGTCCCATAGATTTTGGTAGAATTTTCTTTCCCTCTTAATTGCTTTATAGATAGTTTATAATTCAAGTTTTGACTTCTATTTTGATCCAAGGATAATTTAGAATTTAATTAACATATAAGACTTTTTTTGGTCATCACTTTAGCATCGATTTCTTTTTTCAAAATTATATTTCAATATTACATTATGATTAGAGAACATGGCCTATGAAAATTTGGGACTAAGAACATAGCCAATTCTTGGAACTATTCCATTTACATACAAAAATACACATACTTCCTCCTTCACAGAATTAAACGTTAAATATATTCAATTTTGTTTATCATAACACATAATTTACCCGAATCTGTGTGGTCCTGACAGATATATAGCAAGATCACACACTAAAATTTTACTAATATCAAATTCCTTTTGCATTTTAATGTTTTCCTTTATATTTTTCAGTCTCACTTGTGCATTTATGTTTATAACTAATATATCTTCTTTCATATTGTGCCTCTTACAATTAAATAATGTCCTTATTTATCCTGTTCAGTGCTTTTAACCTTAAATCCCTCTAAGTTCGATATTAAAATTATAACCTCTTTTTCTTGGTATCTGTTTGCACATTCCTGTAATTGAAACAATTTTTCATCTCTTTGATTTAAAAGTGCTCCAGTGTTGTTGGATTTTAATTGAATCTGTATAAAGTAATAGGGGAATTTGTCATATTCATAATAATATGCAACTGATAGACTTAATTCCATTTTTTGTATCTTCTACTGTTTCCTATTTATTTTACTTTGCTGTTTCCATTTTTCTCTTTTCTTTGTTTGTCTTGGCTTGACCAAGTTACCCTTCACTGCCTCACCCACTTGCGACCTGGTTAATTTCCAAGTTCTGCTTTTCTTGAGACAATTAGGAAAAACTGAACATGGATTTAATATTAGACAACTTTTAGGTATTGTTATTAATTTTGTTAGGTATGATAATAGTATTATGGCCATACATTTAAAAAGAAAAAACAGAAGCCCTTATCTATTATGGATACATACTGGAGAATGTCCCAATGAAATGATAGGATGTCTTTGTTTCTAATCCCCAATATCTGGGGAGAAGGACGGTTGGGGCAATACAGGAAATTAAATATTTGTTGAAACTGGGTGTTGGTTACCTGGGGGCCCATTTTAACACTCTTTTACTACTTTGTGTATGTTTGAAAAGTTCATATTCAAAAAAGTTAAGAGAACATCATTTTTATTTATACAAAGGCTTTTTATGTAGTTACTGAACCTCCTAACTGTTCACATCATTGTTTTCATTCATGTTACTGGTGGTCTCCTCCTGAACTTCTGTAGCACTAGTTCAGGGGTCTGAAACTGTATCTGTAAAGGATTGGAAAGGAAATAGTTCAGGCTCTGTGGGCCAAGTGGCAGAATTAAGGCTATTATGTAGTTATATATACAGCAAGAGAGAAAATCAATTTCCATACATTCTTCATCGGCTAAGTTAAAAATAACACTAGTTAAGTATAATTTTTGTAATACTAGTCTAAGGTCTACTAATGAAAAGAATGGATATGTTGGGGTGGGTGGGTAACATTCTGTGTAATTGGGGTTCAAAGTTAGTTCAAAGTCTCTACCTATGATCCTGGTAGAAACCTGTCCCCATCCTCCTAGAGAGCCTTTCAGCTCTGAAATACAGTGATCTTCTCTCCTGGGAACTCACCAGAACGTGTTGCCTGCATCTTTCTTTGTCACTTAAATACCGTGTTTCCCTGAAAATAAGACCTAGCCGGACCACTAGCTCTAATGCGTCTTTTGGAGCAAAAATTAATATGATTCAGTCTTTATAATAATTATATTATATTAATTATATTATATTATATTATATTAATTACATTATATTATACCGGGTCTTATATTAAAATAAGAGCTGGTCTTATATTAATTTTTGCTCCAAAAGACGCATTAGAGTTGATGGTGCGGCTAGGTCTTATTTTCCGGGAAACATGGTACTGCACTCACAGTGCTGAACTTGTCATTTCGGAAGCCAATTAACAGCACAGGCTCTGAGGGAAGACTTTCGGGGTTTGAATGCCACCCGAATGACCCATTAGCTCTACCTACCTACTTAACCTATTTAGAAGTTTCAGTTGCTCCCTCTACAAAATAACTATTAGTATCTCTTTCACAGGGTTGTAAAGATTCATTGAGCTGATAAATGCAAAGATTTAGAAGACTGCAGGACACATTGTAAAGCATTTGATGTATGTTATTTTTCTTCCAATTTTTTTCCCCAGCCATTTAAAACTGTAAGATCCTTCTCCCCTTGAAAGCCATACCACGGCAGGTGGTTGGGCCAGGTTTACCCCTGGGCAGCAGCACCCCGCAGGAGTTGCTATCGATTCTGGGTGCTCTGCCTATCTTCCCTCTCTCTGGCTTCTGGGCCACTTTCAGGTAACTTTCCTTTACCCATTCATGACTCTGTTCAGCTCCGGTGCTCAGGTCCAGTTGCTGAGGCCCTTTAAGCAGTAATCTAGTTAGAGGTACAAGGCACAGTGGAGCTAGCAATGGCCAGGCTGGCAACTGCCATTCCCAAATGTGGCAGACATTTTAACCATTCACCAACACACACTTCCCTCTTACGCTGGCATAGAAAGAATTACAATCCCCCCGACCCCTAAAGGACTTGTTTTCACCAATGAATATGAGAAAAATGATACATGTTACTTCTGGGTGAAAACCTTTAAAAGTCAGTGTACAATTACTCATCTTTCCTCCCTCCTGCTACAGTGACAATTGACTTTCCAGATGGCAGAGCTTCCATCAGCCTGGGTCCCTCAAGCAGAGAACTCAGATCACGGGTAATTGGCACGTGAAATGAAAAAGAAAGAAGTGTTTGCTATATTTTTGTCACTAAGGTTTGGGGAATTTTTGTTTCCACAGATTAAACCGAGCCTACCAGGAGCAGTATCCATGACAAGGAATTAAATTTCCTCCTTGGGTCCCTCACCTGATAAAGCTGGCATTCTCCTGCTCATATGGAAAGGAAAGACTCAACCTGTGTATCATCATTCCTCATCATAGATTTTTAGGGGTTGGGGGTCCTCTAAGAGCCACTTTCAGAAGGGCTGGTGCTGCCCTCAATCCAGGGTCCCCAACACTCTGCAGATCAAGCTTGCTCCAGGAAGCAAGGTGTGCTGATATTCCCTGAGAGTTCTCCACCACCATCCCAGGCTTGACTAGGCTTCTGGCCTGGCTCTCTGGTTCCGGACTCCAGCAAATCCCCAGACTAACCCATAACTGCTGCACTCAGAGCAGATGCAAGGTTAAGGCTGGAATTAGGAAGGAGGGAGGGACCTGATTCTGTGCCACCATTTTCCTAGGCAAATTTCAAGGTAGAGCTTACAAAGTTGTTGTAACCTAGTTCCTGCCTTCTCTCTAGCATTCTCTGTCACAGCTTTCCATACATTTCACTCTGACCTTTTGACATACGGTCTACTATGCATTTGCTGTTTACTATAACAGTGCTGTTAGCTGACTTTTTCTACCTGTTCATTTCCAGGCCCCTCCCACAAATCTATCAGCATTATTCTCAGTTTCATGTTCTTCCTAAATACTCCTATACCACTGTATGCCTTTACCATGTGAATGTTCATTCTATCATCAACTATTTATTTTAGAGTCCTGGACCTGGACTGGTGTCCAGCCCAAGGAGGAAGACACATCATCTTGGATCCCTTTGGAACTCTCAAATCTAGCTATGAACACACAGGTACATAAGACACGCTGTAACAGATAGATATGCAGGAAGGAAGAAAGGACATGCAGGAAAGGATGGATTTGCTCTGCTTGGGAGGAAAGGAATGAAAAAAAAATGATCAAAATGTAGCTAATTAAAGAAAATTAATAACTTAATTGTACATGTCCAACATGAAGCAATGTAGTAGTGGTTTGTGGTAACGTATAGGTGATACACATAAACATTCTGGAGTGGATAATCAACCCCAATCACTGTTGGAAATATCTGTAAATCTGTCTTATCTTCACAGGTAGATAGGAAGGTCCTTACAGATGAGCTCTCCCAAGGCCATACAGTACTGTGTTTCCCCCAAAATAAGACCTAACCGGAAAATAAACCCTAGCATGATTTTTCAGGACGACATCCCCTGAACATAAGTCCTAATGTGTCTTTTGGAGCAAAAATTAATATAACACCCGGTCTTATTTTCGGGGAAACACGGTAGGCAATTCTTATCCACTCTAGCAAAGGATTGAAAGGACAAAAACACGAATATGTATCAAGGACCTATTATGTACTAGTAAGCATTATCCAAAGAGTTTTGCATTTAATACCTTACCCTCACATTATCAATATTAAAATACTGTGACTTTATATTTCAGGAGAAACAAAATAAGAGCTTCACTTAAAGTAGTTAAATAATACAATAATATAGGGAAGTGTGACTATCACCCTTCACCCATACATCTGACCATTCCACAGAGGACACTATTTTCAAATTTGGTGTGATCTTTTCTGTCTCCTTTCAATATACATATATACACATACATGTTTACATCTATATGTAGGTGTACATATACATATATGTGTATATATATATATATATACACACACATAAATATAAATAGCTTTCAGATAAATTGGATCACGATATATTTAATGACTCTATGATTCATTAGGCTTCCATAATATTGTTTGTGGGCCCACCTCATTCTTTGAAATACCTGCATAATATTCCACAGAAAGAATGTACTGTGATTGATCTGGCTTCTCATTTTTTTTCCTTTAAAATACTGAAATTCAATAAATAGTCTAACAAGTCATGAGGTTTTGTTCCCTCCCTATTGGTTTCTTTTACATAGTGCTGAGAGACATTAAAATATTAAGCATCACCACTGTTATAGAGGATTGAAACTCTTAATTTTATAATAAATCAGTTAACACTGAATTGCCAAAAGCCCATTTCCTTCACATTTAATATTTATTCTTCCCCACTGAGATCGCTTAAACACAGAAATATCCTACCCCTATCGATCACCAAAAATGTTATAGTCTTACCTTGCAAGTGTAGCATATACTAATTAAATGGTTGGTAAACACGTAGGGACTGAGCACAAATAAGGCCCACAAAGCACTGCTACGCAATGTATCTACCAGTTGTAATACGAGGTCAGACAATTAAGTTCGTGAACTCATCCTAGAAAAACTGCTCCATACCTCATTGCTGACTATCACTACGGTCACCTTTGAAGTACTCCCCTTGGGAAGCTGTGCACTGATGCCAGCACCTAGCAATTTTGGAACTCTTTCTGGAATGGCCGTTGGAGCTGTTGTCATATTACCCTTGATGTCCTGAATGTCATCAAAATATTTTCTTTTCAATATTTCCTTTATCTTTGGGTAAAAAAAGAAATAATTGGGGGCCAGATCAGGTGAGTGGGGAGGTGTTCCAATACAGTTATTTGTTTACTGGCTAAAAAGTCCCTCACAGACAGTGCTGTGTGAGCTGGTGCATTGTCGTGATGCAAGAGCCGTGAATTGTTGGCGAAAAGTTCAGGTCGTCTAAGTTTTTCACGCAGCCTTTCCAGCACTTCCAAATAGTAAACATGGTTAACTGTTTGTCCAGTTGGTACAAATTCATAGTGAATAATCCCTCTGATATTGAAAAAGGTTAGCAACATCATTGCAACAAGTTTGCAAACTTAATTGTTACACCTTGTTTTGACAGCAAGATAAAAAAAAATCAATCTATTCATAGCTGTGATTAAACAGACTGGGTTCCTTTCTTTTAGCTTCAGAGACTAGAGATGCTTTTTGTTTGCAGCAGGTGACTGGATCAGCTTCCAAGAACATGGTACTACATCCCCTTGAATTAGAAACTTGGCAAAGCTCAAAATTATATTACCTAGTAATCAAGTACCATGAAGGATCAGGTTAGAATCAACCATCCAAATAGATCGGGCTAAACTGGCCATTCTTCGAGATGCTCCTTTTCCACCGACCTGAACTATGTAAAGAGACACAAAGAGGGTAATGGCTGTCAGTAGAACACAATATGCTATTTTTATCCAGTCTTTGATATATAATCTTTTTTTAAGCACATATGACCCTGTTTACACACCGGCCATGTTTAATGCCACATATGCCAAGGGAGAGATTATTCCTTCTTGGTGGGCATTTAATAAACCAACCCTTGTACCACTTCTATCAATGTCAAACAAAATCAACCTTTTGTTTGAAAGTCAAGAGCTAGCAGGTATAATACCGAATGCTGACAGCCAAAATCCAGGATTAATTTAAGGGGAGAAATTATCAAAAGCAGTGATGTTACCAATTTCACAACTATTAAAGGAAAAGTTTCAGTGAACTGCAATCTCAGTGAACTGTTCCTGATCACCTATGAATTTTATGATGGCTAATTGTCCAACGCCTACTAATGGCCAGAGTACAATGACTTAGTAAAATAACAAAATCTAGACCCTTTCATGCATTTCCTCCTAATCTCAGGACAAACCACTGCAGTCCCCAAAACAAAGCCTCCTACTCCAAAATCTATTGCTCCTGTCCCAAAGAGCTTGGTTTTGGCAAGTCTTTTGGGAAAAAGTGGGAAGTCCAACATGGCCATAGCAGTAAATGCACTGTAAACTGCACAGGAATAGGAGATGGCTGGAATGTTTTCTGATGCTAGACTGATTTTCAAGAAATTTTCAAGGATTTTCTGGACAGGCATTCTAGCATTACAGATTCCCCTGCAGTGTATTTGATAGAATAGCCCTGCCCCAGAGATAATGACAGTGAGGAGGATAAATGATGACAAATGGTCAAAGTGGCCACCAGGGGACCTATTGGGAAAACAAAGTGAGTGAAGAACTGAGTTCTCCAGAACAGCACAAGTGCTGTGAGAGAACGACCATGAGCCCTCTGTCCAGGACATAGAGGGCAGGCAAGCTCTGCCCTGGCTAACTTCCAGCACACTGGCTCCACTGTGGTTCCTGACAAAAGCTTCCTTTATCTGCTTTTGAGACATTTTTTTCTTCTTCCTCCCGTGCTCCCACTGGGCCCCCCTCCAACGCCCCACAGAGGGCCATGGCCAGGCCACTGGGCTCCCACCACGCCCACAGGGCACCACAAGAGCAAGCTGCCTCCTGGCTACCGCTTACTGACGGGTATTAGTTTGTTTCCAATTTTTCACTCTAATGGACACACCATATCTAAGTACTCTCCTAGTGATAAAGGTTGTGCCTAACTTTTTTCTCGACAACAAAACATTATAAAATAAGAATCCTTGTACATGCGTTATTGTACACAACTGAAGAACTCTTGATAAGTTCCTAGAAGTGGAATTGCTGGGTCAAAGGATATATACATTTTGGATCTTGGAATTGATGCCGAAATAACTTAAACAGCTTGACTCAAGAACATTTCCATCAACAGTGTATGAAAGTGCTCACTGTTCCACATTACTTGCTTATTAATTTTTCTAATTTACGCAAAGGAATCTCATTTTTTTAAAAATTAATATTTTTCATTCGAGAAGTGGAGTTTTTCTGTAAGTTTACTGTGATGTAAAAATTTCTTCTCTGAATGGCCTATTTATTCCTTTAGCTGATTTATCTATTTGATAGCTTGTTTTACTGATTTGTTGGAGCTATTTGTTTTACTAAACATGTTATAGATATTAATTCAATGTCTATTATATATGTTACAAATATCTTCTCCGAAGCAGTCATTTCCATTTATGTGCATTCACAGTCATTTTGTATTTAGAAGTAGTTAATTTCATGATGCTTTCCCCTATATTACCTTCTGAAACTTTTAAAGCTTTGTTTTTATCATATTAGTTCTTTAGCCCATCTGGAATTTATTTTCGTGCATGGTACAAAGTCAAACATGTATTTCTGTTTTCTTTCTCCTAAAATGCCATGATCTCAATTTTGCAAATGACAAAACTAAGAAAAGTTAAGGAACTTGCCTGATATTTCAGAGGTAGTAACTGGCCCAACTGGAATATTTCCTGTTTGGCCCTTTCTACCAAACCAAGCCATATCCCCAGAGCAATGCACGACACTTTCCACATTAAAACATTATTACTTACACGGTACAAACAAGCCTAAAAATGTCACTCACGTCTGCTGCTCGGCTTTAGCAATGCGAGGTGCCTTGGCTCCGCTGATCACATATAGAATATACCTGCCAAGATCTGCTCTGCATTTACTCAGAGATGGAATCACGAAGTCCAGAAATAGAATCCCATTATTATTCAGCACCAACTAGCTGCCATCACAAAAATGAGGATGTGTCAAATTGACACTTTCTCAAAAGATAAGTCTATGTTCTCTTGGCTGAGGTGGAACCCAAAAGATAATAACCATGGAAGGAAGGGTAAGGTCTACCTAAGACCAGGAGGCTAAACTATTCTGACTCCAGCTATAGCCACCAATTCCCAGCAAATCCTGTCCTATTGCAAGGTCCCTGAAAAGTGGGGTTCAGTACTTTTTATCTCATCTATGTAATGGGGCTCATAGTAGACATGCCTGGGATTGTCTATCTGGTTGATCATGACTTTGTGTCCCTAAATGCTCCCCTTGCCACCCAACCCAGAGCCACAGGATCCTGGGGAAGTTTTGTGTCACAGGTGATTCACCAGAAATGGACCCCTAACTCACCCTGGACCAATCAGATTCTCTCTCTACTAGAATTTCGAGCTGGGAATAGGGAATCAAGTCAGCCTCATCAAATGGCTGAAACCGGATGGCAGAAACTCAGGGGCTGTGGGTGGTCATGTGCTGCCACATGCAGTGGGAAGCAAAGACACCAGCTTCCGGGAAGAGAAGATGAATGAGGTGTTATGAACAGAGAAGCCGAGATAAGAGCTGCAGACAGACTACTTACTGCCTGGGTTTCGAAGGGCATTCTGGTGGGAATCATTCATTCATTCAACAAATATTTACTGAGCACCTAATATGTGCTGGACGTCATTTTATTTTTATTTTTTTATTTTTTTGTCAAAGTTTTCTTTATTAAAATGAAATGATTAGATATGTTAGTTGTCTTTGCTCTGAGACTCCATTACAGTTTTATTACAATGAAAACAAACAAAAAAACCCATTCACTATTATTCTTGTTATTATTTAAAATTCCCTTTGCAGTTGGATAGGGCACAACAATTTAGTCTTAAAGGCATACTTTCTTTTTTTCTGGAGGTGGACGTCATTTTAGATAGCTAAGGACTAGAAGATATACTTGATCGTTACAATAAATTCTCCCTTTTTGTTTCAGCTAATGGCAGGGGTTTCTATTTTTTGTAACCAGAGGCCTATAACTCATACAGTCCCACAAACACAAGAATCCTCTATCTAGGGGATATTTTATACCATCGGGAGTGGTTCCAGATACTGGCTCCATTCATTAGGCACTTGACCTATCCACCTTGTATCAAAAGTCACTTTCTAAGCCTCTTCCATTGCCCTCAGGTGACTCCAAGTTCTTCCAGTTCTTAACTACCATGGCACAGGTCTCCAGTGTATTGTGGTCAGTGATGAGGTACAGCATTAGTAATTTTTAAATTATAATGAAGTGCTAAAGTTGGCTAGTGCTTTATGATTGTGCCCCCCCCCCCCGAGCAGATTCAAGAGCATCTGCAATAATGTCATCCTCACTTGCATTCCCATACGCTTTCTCGGTGGAAGAGAAATTTTATATAGCCAGCATGCAAGAAATTGTGCATATCCCTAGGTGTGCACCTAATGGGATGTTAGTTATCTGCACACCATCCCTACTGTGTGTCCAGGTACATGGAAAGCTAAGAATCACTGAGACTGTGTCTTTCGCAGAATCCTAAGCAGGATATCACAGGAGCTCACTAAACTGCTGTTGTTGCTACTGCCAGCTGTTGCTTTCTGCTCCTTAAGCCTGTACCATTGCAACTGGCCATATGGTACGTGCCCATCTGTCCTCTAACTTAGCCCTTGAAAAAAATGTATCTCAGGCTGGACTATATGCAAAGGTTGAGTAAAGTCAAACAATGAGGTCAAACAAAGATAAAGACAATGTATTTAACATGTTCCTTTTGGCTTGCATCCATTTCTCATGGGAAATGCCTCTCCGCCAGGCCACAGGACCCTGGTACGACAGAGATTGGTCTAGGGGTGGGCATGTGACTGGAGGGGGCCAATCAGGAACCTTTTTCAGAAGTTGAAATGACAGAACAAGTCTTCTCAAAGCTCAACTAGCAGAATCCTGTAAGCTTAGAGCTACAAGGACATGTCTTTCCCAGAGAATGAAGCCAATCCAGAAAAACTATCGCATAGTGGTATATTACGTACTATATGTGTGTTATTTCATTAAATCCTTATACCCAGGGAAGGAAATAAATATTAAGCCCATTATTCTGATAAGGAAACTAGGATTTTAAGTTTAAGTCACTGTCCAAAGTCATATGAGTAATCGATAAGAAGAAGAGCAGGAATTTCGGTCTAAGTCTCTTTGACTTGTTCTCTAAGAAAGTATATAATGTTTTATTTTAGTCCCCCCATTATCCCTAGGGGATATGCTCCAAGACCCCCAGTGGATGCTAAAAACCTCAGGTAGTACTAAACCTTATGTATATTATGTTTTTTTATTTGTTTGTTTGTTTTTCCCTATACATACATACCTTTTCACCTGAAGGAAGCACTTTATGGCTTCTCTTTGGCATATCTGAATTGCCAGCATCACTACTCTTGCACTTTGGGTCCATAAATAAATAAAATAAGGGCTACCTAAACACAAGCACTGTGATACTTCAACAGTGGATCTGATAACTGAGATGGCTACTAAGAGACTAACGGGAGGGTAGTGTATACATCGTGGGGACACCGGACAAAGGGTTGACTCACTTCCCAGGTGGGATGATGCGAGATCCCATCACACTACTCAGAACAGTGTGCAATTTAATACTAATGAATAGTTTAGTTCTGGAATTTTCCATTTAATATTTTTTGGGGGCCATGGTTGACTGAGTGTAACTAAAACCATGGGAAAAAAACCATAAATAAGGGCGACTACTATATATAAATTTGTAGCCAGTCTGAAAATGCCTATCCATTGGACTTCAGCAAATCTTTAGGCATCAGTTGACTTACATACTAGTGTTTTTCAGCTTGGGATCAAGCAAATTTCATCTGTAAAGAACTAGATAATAAGTACTTCAGGCTTTGCAGACCACACATTCTCTGTCAAAACTACTCAAATCTGCCCTGCAGTGTGAAAGCAATCATAATATGCAAATGAACGTGTGTGTGGCTGTGTCCCAATAAAACTTTATTTACAGAATAAGCAATGACAGGAGGATTTGGCCTGTGGGTAACAGTTTGCTGTTCTAAGCTATTATCATGTGACTAGATCATAAATTCCTTACAGACAAATCCCATGTTAAATACTTTTGTATTGTTTTATAATTTACCCATGACTAAACCTATACACACACACTTCCATTTCATCAACAAACTGCCAGACACGTACAATTGATCACGTTGATAAATGTGTTAACTGAAGATGATTTTGAGTATTTTTATCCTTGAACATGAATGCTCCAAATATCTTATTGGCCATAAACTCAAAAAATGTTAAGATGAGTAGGCAATGCTAGAGGGTAGGCATATGTCCTTTGAAAAGGGGTGGTCTGTTTTATTCCATGCGTGGGTGAAAGAACTATTAAGCCAGTGGGAAGGAACAGGCTAGCCTGGCAGTATGAAGAATAAATGTTCGGCACTTCCCAACAATCACAAGAAAGTACTACACCAAGGAGATACTCTTTCTTTGAGAGGGATAAATACGATTAGATCATTTCATTCTCAGTGAGAAAATAGGTATATCTATTTCCATTAATTTCCCTATTGTATTTTTAAAATTAAATCATTTTATGAATAATTAAATATTTTAGATATAAATTAAAATGCCCGTGAGATAACATTTGCTATAAATATGAATTATTACTTAAAATATTGTACTGATGAAAGAATACAATTTAGACATGCCTTTTAAAAATACGATTTCTAAGAGAACATGGTTCTACGGGCATCTGGAGAAGGAGATAGGACTCTGATTTCAACTTCCAACATCAGTCTACAGGAATACCAAGAGATGTCCCAGGTCTTCCAGAATTAGGAAACCAGAGAAGAGGAGAAGGCAATTTTAGGACAATCACTTTTATGAGGTTCTGTGACGAGGGCCAAGAGAAAGTTAATTTCAGAGCCTATATACATTTTGTAATGATAGGCTGCCTGTAAATACCACTTCACAAAATGCCTTTGATTTCTATTATGAGGAATTCTTGGCCCTTGAGGGACAAAGTAGTCTTGTGTGTAATATATAAAACAGAACCCTGGACTTCTCAAGGTTGTCTATATTTTCCTTTCTGCCTACACCCTCCTTTGCACCCACAATTGTCCCTAGCCGACACCTAAATAACAAGGCATCTTTGCACGAGTTTAGGAAAAAAGAAGCCTAAGTAAGAAAAAAGGGAATGGAAAAGGTGAAGGAGGGAGTGGGGTAAAAGAGAAAAAGGAAAGAAAAAAAGGAAGGTGATCTAATTAATGAGCGGCATGGTGACTATAGTTTAAAGATAACTAAATCCTGGGGATCGGCTGCACGGCATAGTAACTATGGCTAACAATACTGAATCATACAGTTGAATCTTGCTAAGAGAGCAAATATTAAGTGTTCTCACCACACACACACACAAAAATGGCAATTATGTGCCATGATTGAAGTGTTAGCTAACGCTAAGGTGATAATTATTTTGCAATACATGAATGTATCAAATCAACACGTTGTATAACTTAAACCTACACAATGTTATATGTCAACTATATCTCAATAAAGCTGGGGGAAATACTGTATGTATACTTGAAAGTTGCTAAGAGAATAGATCTTAAATGTTCTACATACACGCAAGATAACTACCATGTTTCCCAAAAAATAAGACCTAACCGGACAATCAGCTCTAATGCGTCTTTTGGAGCAAAAATTAATATAAGACCCAGTATAATATAATATAATTTAAAATACCTGGTCTTAATATAATATAAGACCGGGTCTTGTATTAATTTTTGCTCCAAAAGACGCATTACAGCTGATGGTCCGGCTAGGTCTTATTTTCCGGGAAACAGGGTAGTGTGTTAACTAACCTTACTGTGGTAATCCTTTCACAATACATGTGTATATAAAAATCACACATTGTACATCTTAAACTTATACTACTGTATGTCAATTACATATCAACATATCAATAAAGCTGAACATAAATAAAATGTAAGAATTTCTTATTTTTTTAAATGGGAGGGCAGACGAAAGCAGGGAAAGAGAAAAAAAAGAATTAAACAGCCTAAGAATGCAGAAAAAAGGGCTCTCCTGTAGTCGTAGCCAAAAAAAAAAAAAAGCTAAAAAGACAGGGACCCCTGAATGGTCTATCCTGTATCTAGAACCCTGTGCATTTGCTGCTTGGCCTCTGCCTTCACTTTGGGCATTCCCCAGAGTCTCTTCATTTAGTCCTAAGATCACCTGTGTGCACGCATGACTCCAGCTACACCACTATGTGTAGCACTTCCAAACCTCTTATCTCTATCACTGATTCATCTCCTGATCTCTGATTCTGAGTCTCTAATTGTCAGCTGTCTATCTCCCTTTAGAACAGCTACCTTCATTTCAAACCCTAATGTGATCAAACAAACTCACCTTGTCCTTTGGCTAGCTCCCAATCCCTCTATTTCAGGTCATGATGGAAAGCTCAGGGATCTTGATTTCCATCAACACTCTTCCATCACAACATATTTTAACATCCATTCCTCCCTTTCCATCTCTCTGTTAACATTCAAAATCTTAGGCCCTCGATTTCTAGAATAGTCTTCATATTCATCTTTCATCACTTTACCTCCAGCATCTCCCCATTCCAAACCATTAGAGCTTCATGCTACTTGGCCAAAATATAATTTTGACTCCATCAGTCCCCTGTGCAGAAAAACCTTTTGTGGTCCCCTCTGCATACAGAGCAAAGTCTAAGGCCTTGTGTGGTGTCTTAGGCCTTTCACCACCTGTTCCCAACCTCCCTTTCCCATCTCCCCAAACCTGAAACCCTCCATGACCATCAGTTCTCCAAATGGCAAGGCTCATTCCTACCTATCCCTGGTCACATGTTCACATGTCATCATCTGTTGTGTCTAGGCATGTGGGGGCACAAACACTGGTCATCTTTCACTTTCACATTTACACTACTATACTTTTGGTGGAAGCTATTAGCTATACAACATTTAGAGGTAGGTCTAACCGGAGACAGATTCGTTCTAAGCGTGGGACGACCTAAGAGAAGCAAAGACCCAAAGAGGAATCCCCTTATTCTCATTGAGGCCTTGCTTCAGAGGAGCAGTCATCCACAAAAACCCTCAGGAAAGGGTGCTGAAGGATCCAAAGATGCTCTGGAGGGGCAAACAGAGCAGTAGCTTGGGAGTGGCGGAGAGCACACAAGAAGTGTCTGTGTCCAGGGTTTCCAGGTAAGGGTTATACACCTAGAACCCAAAACAGGCAAATCACAAGGATATCCTCGAGTTCAGGGTTTCGCAGCAATGATACTTAGATTGGTCAAGACTCAATGTCAAAGAGGACAGAGAGTCACTCTGGAGATTTCACCGCAGGCCACAGGCCTTGAAAAATCAAACTGAAACTAAAGTACTTGATGTACACGGGAGTGCCAAGGGAACAAGAGCAGCACGATACACAGAAAGCCAAGAACTACGCAAGCAGAGGTACTTGGCTTCCTCCTTCTTCCCCAATCCTCATTCCTTGCTAACGACATAGGGAACCGTCAATCAGTAGCTTTCACTGCACTACTCCAGTGCTTCGCCAACCTAGCCTGTACGCACTGTAGTCACTCATGAAGTTGGAAATATGAAGAAGAATGGGAAAAGAAGTTAGGTAGGCTGAGAACATGCTTTGTGCCATGGATGGTGCTAGGTAGTTCCATACACCAAGACAGAAGGAAGGAAGGAAGCAAATAGAAAAAGAGTAGTGATCGGAAGCAGAATGGAAGCCAACAGTAGGTGAATGAGGGCACTGGTTCACAAATTGTTTTGTGCTAGTTGCAAAAGAGCCCCCGAGGGCCACTTATAAAATGCAAATGCCCTAGTCATATAAAGCAGTAGAGCTGGGATGAGGTCCCAAACTACACACACACATGCACACACCTGATGAGGCATTTAGCTATCAAAGTGAGGGGTGGAATGGGGAGAGGTTTCTGTAAACCATAGCCCTGCCAGGAAAAGGAGAGCTCTGCAGTCTTCTGCTCTCAAACCGAACAACACTGCGTCCAACAATTCTTCCCGACAGCCCACACCTACTCGGTTCCCAGATCCCCACCAGTCCCCAGGTGTCCAGAGGAGGCCCGCTGGGTGGGAAAGCAAACTCAAATCAGGTGGACTGCCAAGGCAACACAGGAAGAGATCCGCTCGCAGGCGGATGACAATGGAGCAATACATTAGCCTGGCAAAATAACTTCAGATGTGAATGTGTTCTCTCTCTTATTTCTATAGAGGATTATTGTTTTAAGAAGGCAAATGAAATTACAATGTTGAACTAACTGGCAAGCCCCTGTGCACCCCTCTCCATGCCCTCCATTTCAGCAGCTCAACTTGTAACCCACTGGGGAATGGCTCTATTAGCCAAGGTGATGACGTCAGCCTCGGCAGATCTGCAATATGGGGTGAGACAGAAGGAATGCATTACACAGACTCAGTGGGAACTCAGCCCAGCAAGCTCTTGGCTCCTGGAACAGAACAGAAGGCCACATCGGTTTGCTTTACAGGAGGCTCCCGGCAAACACAAAACCAGACTCAGCCATGTAATTAGGGATCCAAAGTTTTCCCTCATCCAAGATCATTGAAAATCATGTTTCCTTCTCTTTCCTTTTAAATGACAAAAGCCATATTGAAAAAGAATGTTGCTAGGATATGTAGGCTTTTACTGGAAACTCATTCCGGAGTAAAGAAACAGAAACCCTGAGGCAGGTAACAGGTAAGCACAGAGATGGCAGATAGTCCAGAATCGAATCCGTGAATATGAAAGATGAGCTCAAGTCTGCCACTTGGAACTGTGGAGAGAGCTGGAAAATATCATCTTCTACAGGCACTTCCTATGAAAATAGACACTTTCATCAAACACTGGTGGGGAGATATATATTATGTATAATATATATGCATAATATGTATATTATATATAATATATATCTAAAACATTATATATACATTATATATATATGACACATATATAATTTTTTCTCCTTCCTAGTTTCTCATAGACATTTCAGAAACACCCAAGAGTGTGCTGAAAGCCTCTGGATGTTTGATGCCCTGTACCTAGAATGCCCATCCCCAATTTGTCAGCCAGGTCAAGAATGACTTCAGAGAGGCTTTTCCTGGTGTCCTCAAGGCAGGGTTAGTTTCTCTCCTCTGTGTTATCCCAAACCTGGTCCCTAGTACATACACCTATTGCTGCAGCTCTGATACTGGGTTCTAAGAAATTATCTCTACTTCTGATGCCGCACTGGACTGTAAACTACCAGGGGCCAAAGCCACATCCCACATACCTCAGGATCCTTGCACTGCACCCGGTAGGTTGTACTCAACATGGGTCGAGCAAAACGTTAAATGAACAACTCTCTACACCGCTGTCTGCTGCTACAAGAGCGGCAGTCTTTATGGGTCTCTGAAATAGCAGCACGGGAACACGGCAAGTTTGACTCATAGGTTAATATCATATATATCCCAAGCTACGTTCATTTCTAAGTTTTTTCCATAATAGTCGAAAACGTGTTTTCTTAATATTGTTCTCTAAAACGATACCCTTTGTTAGCTTTCGCCTTGCCCTATACAACAATAACCACGAAGCCACAACTGTGTGTGCTAATTATGTTTTGTGCAAGTATATAATAAACTAATGAATTACTAAACTAAACGTTGTTCATATATGTACCACCTCCACACTTCCGGCACAGAGTAACAGAGTGGTACATGTACCTCACTTTTAAAAATCCTGGATTCAAGCTGAAAAGGGCATTAGGAATTGCCAAATGCAAACTGCTCATAAAACAGATAAGGGAAACCAAGGCTCTATTAGGTTGGTGCAATGGGAATTGTGGTTTTTGCAATTATTTTTAACCTTCTAAACTGGAATTACCTTTGCACCAACCTAATGTTTCTTTCTCAACTGATGAAATAAATTAGTAAGTGGCAGAGACTGGACAAACATCCAGGGCCCCAGCTCCCATTTGAATGTTTTTGCTTGGATAATTGGAAAGAATATGAGAAAGAGAAAAAAAAAAGTTTCAAACATCTAAAATATTATTGCAAAAATTTTCAAGATGCCTTAAAACATACCCTTATATTAAAAAACCTAAAAGAAAATTCTGGTGGGATATATATATATATATATATATATATATATATATATATATATAATTTTTCCTCCTTCCTAGTTTCCTAATAACGTACAATGTGGTCACAGTGTTTTTGTAATGAAAAAAATAAATATACCATATGTGATGATTGATTTTATGTGTCAACTTGGCGAGGCTATGATGCCCAAGTGTTTGGTCACATGCCATTCTACATGTTACTGTGAAGGCATTTTTAACATTCAATCAGTAGACTTTAAGTACAGAGATTATTACCTGCTGTGATAGGTAATTTTATGTGCCAACTTGACTGGGCCACAAGTGCCCTGATATTTGGTCAAACATTTATTCCAGGGGTTTCTGTGAAGATGTTTTTCAGTGAGATTAACATTTGCAGCAGTGACACTAAAGGCACCCTGCCCTCTCTATTGTGGGTGGTCCTCATCTAATCAGTGAAGGCTTGATTAGAACAAAATGGCTGACATTTTGTATGAAGAGGCAACCTTTTCCGTCTCACCACTTTGGGCTGGCACATCAGTCTTTTCCTGCCTTTAGACTCAAACTGAAACATTGGCTCTTCTTGGCTGTTGGGCCTGCCGACTTTTGGACTAGAACTATACCACTGGCTCTCTTGGGTCTCCAGCTTGCCTCCTGCAGATTTTTGGGACTTCTCAGCCTCAGCCTCTATGATCATGTGAATGAATTCCTTATAATAAGTCACACACACACACACACACACACACACACACACCATTAGTTCTGTTTGTTTGGAAAACCCTAACTAATACACCCTCCATTATGTAGGTGGGTCTCATCCAGTCAGTTGAAGGTCCCAAGAGCAAAGACTGAGGTTTCCTAAAGAAGAACAAGTTTTGCTTCGGAACTGCAACATATAAACTCTGCCTGTGTTTCCAGCTTGCTTCCTGCCACCAGCCCTGTGGATTTCAAATTTGCCAGCACCCATAATAGCATGAGCCACTTCTTTAACAAATCAGTCTCTAGACAGACACACAGATACACAGAGATCGATATGTCCCACTAGCTCAGTTTCTCTGGAGAACTCTGACTAATACACATCATATTTTTCCATGTTTGTGAATTTGTAGGAGGGAGGTTCATACCTAAAGATGATCAACCAGCAATTTGGGGGGAAGAAAATAACCAGTAATTCAACAACTACAAAAAAGCTAACATTCATCTGTTGTTTGTTAACACAGACAATGTGAGAATAAAACAAAATAAGCAACACAGAGTAGCTCCACAAATCAATTAATTATAAATGAGTTTCCATTACAACTTTCTCAGGGCACATACGGAATAATTCCTTTCCTGATGCTGTTTATCTTTACACTTGATTTCCATTCTTTGTTTTGTGTAAATCATTAAACAAAACAAGTAAGACACCCTTGCTCAAGTTTCACAGTTTATGGTTTCTTTCTCTCATTTTGAGTGGGTGCCAGAGAAAAATACACCAAATTCATTTCACTGAAACCACAGCATTCCTACTCGTCACTCCTCCTCCCCCAATGACAGCAGCTGGATTTCTGTAGTGTATCACTTTGTATTCTTGATATACAGTAAGTTTGCCTTCTTCCACACTATCACAAGGACACTAAATATAAAAGTGTTGTTAATGAATCAAACAAGTGAATGAATTGGTTGTTAGCAACCAAATCAAAATTAGTGTCATAAAATTTACCATAAAATTTACACAGGAGGTTTATCATTACATTTGCTGAACAGAGAAACAAGCCGTAAGACAATGTTACTTCTACAGTAGGGAGCCCAACCACAACCAGGGAAGCCCCTCTTTCACTGTAGCAGGTATGACTGCAGCCTTGAGCACGACCTAGCAAAGCGGTGTTTAAAATAATTTATTGGGCACAATTACCCATCCCCAGTATTTGGTGATTTCCATTGAGTACCCTAATCATTTGTGAAGTTCTACTCAACTGGCTTAGAAAAAAGAAGAGACAGAAGAAATCACATCCTGAGAATTGGGACCTAGAAAATGCCAGGATACGTAAATATGGACAAAGCACTCAACTAAAGCGGAAGAAAGAAGATTTGGAGTCCTCATCTGTACTCTCATTTTCCAGGCTCAGTTTACAGGGAAATGCTAAAGATTTAAATGGAAAAAATTCCATTTGGAGTATGTTTTCAATCTATCTATCTATCTATCTATCTATCTATCTATCTATCTATCTATCTATCTATATCTATCTACATATCTATATATTCTCAAAGATCCAACATATATCACCACATTCTAGAGCTGAAAATGTCACGCCCATACCCCCAAAAGTGGTCTTCTGGAATTGCAGACAGGGCCACGATGAGGGGTAGGGAGCTTCCGAATCCTATTAGGCATTCCTAAAGAGACATGTGGCAGAAATGACCAAAACTCCCTAGTAATTATCATTCACAGTCACAACATTTAGGCATCCCAATGACCTACCTTTGTCAACTGGTGAATGACACGTACACATAAATCCCTTTGGCTATCACCAAAGAACACTTCTGGGACGCCAAGATTATTTGAATTGCAACTGTCCATTATTTGTGAATGTTTTCAGAATCTAAATAAGTATAAAGGTGACGATAGCTGAAGATGACAAAGACACACAGTTGGTCCTCAAGAAACTCATATCTAGTGACAGAAAGAGACGGTAACCATGAGCACGATGACGCAAGTGATATAATAGAAGGACTAGTAAAATGCTGAGGGAACACGTAAGAAGCTTGATTTTGCTTGGGTTTGGGGTCGATCAGAGCAGCTTTTTGGCAGAATGAGAATATCTGAAATGAGTCTTGCAGGATGAGCTCACTATGATAGACAGGACAGAGCATTATAGACCAAAGACACATTGTGGTCAAAGCTACAGAATATCGTGACACATAACCTGAGTCTTGGTGGTAGATGGAATTTTTTGCATAGCTAGTATATACATGCGTCTTTGCAGTTTCATTCAGATTTGCCAAATCTTGAAATTATGTCTAACTGTTCTTCAGCTCTCTTAAAAACAGAAACAAAAACTTATGAACACAAAGCACCTTTGTGAAACCTGGTCTCCTCCCTTGCTCCCTACAAATATAACCCTTCTCTAGACTACCTTAATACAACTGTTTATAAATTCCAGCATGTTCCTATGTGTCTATATCTATATGTATCTACAAACAGTATTTTACACTTTTTAACATAAATGTCATCATGCTGCAATGTAATCATATATTATTCTACAATCTGATTGTCACTCACCTTTATGAGATCTACCCATTAACTCTAGTCCGATCATTTTAACTCATGTTTAGTATTCCTTGCATAAACACAACACAATTAATTTAGCTGGTCTTCTACCTATGGACATTTAGGTTTGCTCCTTATTTTTTGTATTATAAACAATCCTATAATTAACATTTCTATAAATGTGTTATTTTGCAAATCAGAGCTTATGCAAGAATGTAAGATGCAACCTCTAGGTTACTCTGTACAGGCATCTTTAATTTTGTCATCTGTAGCTTGCTGGCTTGTATGTACAAATAGAATGTGTACTCTAATTGTCAGACCAGGGTTCTAGCGTTGTTTACTGTATCAACATTCTTTATTGTGCTGTTCATTATTTTCTAGATCCTTTTGAAATACCGATCCACTTATGGTCTCAATTACTACGAGAAGGAAGTTAAAACTTGCTTCTATGATTGTGAATTTGTCAATTTCTCCGTTCAATTTATTTATACATTTTGTGGCTATTATATTAGGTGCATGCACCTTGAGAATGTCTAGGCCTTACTCGTGAATGTTTCCTTCTATTATGATACAGTGACACGGGGACTGCTGCACCGGGTGCAATCTTTGGCAGATTGCTGTAAATGATCTGCCCCATGGAGGTGACCTGCAACCGTGAAGCTGAACTGAGACTCTCTAAAGAAGCCAATCAGCTTGGACGGTAAAGTACTAGCAAGCTCATACTGCACAGTGTCCAACCAGATTTGTCAAGAATAGAGGTGAAATCCCAATTGACATCTGCCTGACTCTGTAATTCAGTCAGGTCCCAATTCAGGAGGAGAAGAAAAGAGAGTTTTTTATCGATTCCCTGGTATCTTAAAAATACTTCAGAGTGGATTTGGGGACTGGGACTTGTCCCAAAGCTATTAGTAGCACAAAACTAATTTGGGAATTAATTTCTCAGCTTGTGGCTCCTGGAACACAAGGGAATGATAAACATAAATCCCAAACTCACAGGAAGTCAGGTGCATAAAGTCACGTTTTTCTAGGAAGACTTTCCCCCACCCCTGCCAGGACCCAAATTAAGACAAATTCCCTTTTGCTTTCCTGTTCTGGTGGGAGACTCTTTAGATCACTCTTTCCAGAGAATCCAGCCACGAGAGACTCCTTTTTGTATGCAGGCGTATCATTTCCAACCCTCCTACTTCTAACTCCAGGTCAGTGTTAAAACCCACAGGTCAACTCTCCACCGCGGGCATCCCCGTGCCCTCCCAAATTCTCACCTCCTCTTTTCAGGGCCCCTCTTGCTTGTGGCATCTGGTGAGTTCCTCCACTTCCTTATAAGCTCTGCCATGGACTTTTGCTGTGTTTTCTATAGCATTTCTTGAGATTTGTAATGGGAGGGCTTTCGGTGTCTCTACCAGAACCAGAAGTTGTGACACAGGACATGCACTCGGAGCAGCACTTGGCACATGAAAACTGCTGTACACGTGTACACTGTGATTAATATTCTGTCCCCTCACCTTCTTTGCACAGAAGTGACCCCACAGCAAGTCTAGTCTGTTGTGTTTACTGAATGATTACACAACACTAAGGACCCCTCATTTGCTCGGGGCCAGATAAGGACCTTACCAAGGAAAGCCCGTGATCATGTATTTTGTTACCAATTGTGACATTCGCAAAGGTAGCATCTTTCATCCACAGGCAATGAAGATAACTGCTTCTTTTTATTGTCTCTCCCCTCTGTTGCACCTTCCTCGGTTGGGTAGAAAGGATCCAATAGACATTTTGAGGATCTAGCTAAGAAGTAGAGGAGCAATCACTTTGGGTTTAATAAGATGTATTAGGTTGGTGCAAAAGGAATTGCGGTTTAAAAGGTTAAAAATACTTGCCAAAACTGCAATTACTTTTGCATCACCCTAATACTTATGTAGTCTATACGGTATTATATGGTTAACTTACTTCCATGCATACTTATTACGAGATGCCTCACTGTAGGAATGACTCATACAACCCTCCCACCTACGTGGGCTCAGCGTCATGGGACAGCAGCATTTGGCACTGGGAGTATCTGTACAACGAAGGAAACAAGCTTTGAAATGTAACGAAGCAGGCGGCTAGTTGTTCGAAAATTCTTCCAGTATTTAGAAGATGGAAAAAACTGAAAGCTGAGAATCTAGTTCTCATAGACACCAAGATGAATGACACCTATGGAACAGACTTGAAAACATGGCATATACAATTATAAACACACCTTATTTTTCCTTTTATAGGAATTGGAGGAAATAGAATTTATTATCATTCCAGTTTTAGGGCTCAAACCGATGGCGTTACTACAACCAGTATGTTTGTATGACAGGTCACACGATATGAATTCTAATATCAATGACACCAAGAAATGTTGGTCAAACGTATACAGGAAAGATTGAATTATCCTTATATTCTTGTTATGGAAAATACAAAATCAGTATTTTAGAGAGAGGTCATCAGTGAGCAAGCAGGCAAAAAGGGAAAAAAGTATTCCAGACATATTTTATTAACTGATTGACTATCAGTTAATAAAACCTTATTTTTCTGGATTTTGTGATATTTATGATGTTGGTCAGCTTTTTCAGATTTGTAATTTTTGTGATTTAATATTCTAAAATAGTATTCATAGTATACTAATTTTTGTATTGAAAGTATTGTAGCAAAAATTCCAGAACTGTCTCAGCACCAGACCTAACAAAACCTGCATCTACCTCAGGGATGTATACAACAGATATTTTGGGGGTCCAGCTAAGAAGAACTTGAGATGGAATCACTTTGTTTAGGTTTAACAAGATGTATTTAGGTAGTCCATACGGTATTATATAGTTAACTTACTTCCATGCATAGTTATTATTATTACATGCCTCATATAGGAATGACTTCCAAGAATATTTCTACAACCCATCCCACCTCTGTGGACTCATTCAATTATCAGACAGTAGCAAATTCCTGTGTGTTAAGATACATCTGCAGTGTTCCTTTGTAGGCCTAACTTAAGAGAGGAATTAAAATCACTTATAAATATTCCGAACGTTACCTCAGAGGTTACTCACCTAATCGTTGTCTTAAACCTGCCTTCTTAGATAAAAGACATCAAATGTCAAATTACAACTCTCAACCTGACTTGAAGTAAAAGAAATTAATGTATTAAAGTTTATGGATCATGGGACTATCTGATTAATACATGTTGTTCAGAAAGCTATAAAATGTTAAGAATAAATTCCTACTCAGTCTACAAATATAAAAATTGATACTCAGTAATCAAGTATGAAAAAAAATGGCTTAGAAAAGTAACGTTAATAAAATAATGTAGGGGTGCAGCGTTTCTAAGAAGAAATACCTTCCTTGAAAATTACAAGACGGATGACAACTGGGCTTGACTGTCATCGAATAAAATATGCATTAGATGTTTCCTCCTTGATGTTTGTATCAAAGGCTTCTAAGTTGCTAAAGAAGGGAGGCAGCCTTTCCTTGGTTACGTTCCTTTTGATGTGGCCCTATTGACCGACTTGCAGTGGGTCCAAGAGGAACTGTCCACCAGACAGCAGAAAATGAAGAAGGCCTCAGGAGAGAAGTCAGGTTAGAGATAAGCATGTGGCTGTCAGGTGCATGGGCACTGCTAAGGAGGGAAAAGGTACGAAAGACCGGAAGAGGGCTCCTAATATACTTGGAAATCACTGCATTTGAGGATTGAAGAAAAACAAGAGAGGCCACCAAAAAAAAAAAAAAAAAAAAGGGTAAAAGTCGGAGAGATAGGTAGAAAACCAAAGCACACAAATAAGTAAAACAGGAACCAATCCACCACATACACACTGCAGAGAAGTGACAAGCACGAGCACTGAGGAACGTGATACGATGGTGGGAAAATACAACTAGTGGTTGACTTTTGGGGGCTCTGTGTTTAGCAACGCAGACACAAAACAAATTGCAAGAGATGAAAGAGTTAAGTGCAGATGATGCCATAAAGACAGCGGGCAGATACAAAATATTCCTTGGAGATATTTGTTTAGGACTAAAAGAAAGGATTTGAAAAATTAGGGTGATGGTCAAAGGAGAGAGATTTCTTTTCTTCCCTTTGATGTTGCCCTTTGACGTTAACTGGAGTGGCTGTGAGCGGAACTGTCCACCAGGCAGCTGAGAAGGAAGGTGGCCTCAGGAGGGAAGTCTGCAGAGACACGGCTGAAGAGGGAAATGGTAAGAAAGAACAAAACAGGCTCGTGCGAGTTTTGAAAATCACCCTATTTGAGGCATAAAGTTTGCAAATAAAAAGACTGTCGTAATTGTGGTTGCCTTCAAGATAGAGGACACTTGGGTGTATGTTTAGTAACAGTTTATAGAAAGAGAAAACACACATACACACACACACACACACACACACACACAATATAGCTAAGAGAGCCAGCCACTTCCAGAGAACACAAGAGAGGATGAGTTTAAAAGTGAGAAGATTTTCATAAGTTTGGTAGTGGGTTCACTAGTGTTAATTTTACTATTAGTCATGCATACATATTTTATATGCTATTATGTATGGATCAAATATCGTGTTTCCCTGAAAATAAGACCTAGCCGGACAATCAGCTCTAATGCATCTTTTGGAGCAAAAATTAATATAAGACCTGGTCTTATTTTACTATAAGATCCGGCCTTTATAATATAATATAATACTGGGTCTTATGTTTTGCTCCAAAAGACACATTAGAGCTGATTGTCCAGCTAGGTCTTATTTTCAGGGAAATAGGGTACTACATATATTTTTAAAAAGAGTGAAAGTGAGTGGGAACACATGCATGAGCCTGGGAATCACTTTTAACAGCAGCCAGAGTTGCAATTCCCTTTTCATGCCATTCTCAGTAGCCATCACCATCCATGCCCAGAGCATAATGCTAATGGCAATTGCCTGCTCTGCCCTAACCGAGTGATGGCTCTAAGGAGAAATTCTCCAGGAGGAAGGCAGATACACCCTTAAAACACGGAAGACAACAAACCCAAACAAACTTGAATTTTCTTATATTTTTCTTCCCTGAGGAAAGAAAATCTAAGAAATGATCTATGGACAAAGAAAGCTTTTCCCCCATAAATATCCCGGAGAATTGAATGAAGTCCCAAGGAAGAAAAGCCAGGATGGCATAATCAACAGGCTGAGAATGAAAAATCTGATGCCTGCTCGCATCTCTGTAACTTATTTCTTACAGGCTTCTGCAAGTCACTTCACTTCCTTGCCCATCAATTTTCTCACCAGTAAAATGAGAAGGTTGGATTAGATGACTCCCAACGTCCATTCCAATTGTAATCATTCCTTTCCCTGATGTTCTCTGTGAGTTTTCATCAAGGCACAGAAACCTTCTGCTTCCAGAGAAATAGCTGCAAACCTTAGGGCTCCAGGAGGGCCATCCCCACCAAAATGGCAGAGCTAGCTAAAAACTGCCATGACTCGCAGAAGTGCACCCACAAGCACTGCTGTAAATCACTTCATTGCGCTAAAGCCCAGATGTTGTCGATAAATATTAGCCAAGTAAGCCCGAGAGGGGAAAAAGGTCATTCAAGGAGAAGCACTTGTGTCTCAGAAAGTCTATGTGTAAATGATAAGAGATGCAGCCTAGATTTGCATTCAGGAGGGAAAAATAGGTCAGCTTCTACGAAACACAATAATTATTTAAGTGGGTTAAACCACACACACACACACACACACACACTGGAAAAACAACATTCATCTCTAACTTTTAAGACCAACGATTTAGACCAGTTACAAGTGCTGAGCACTTGGTGATACATTCTAGACAAAAAGCGAGAGTCACATGAAAGGAAATCACAGCATTGAGATGAGGTGGAAACAACAGCTAATTGCTGTCAATTACATACACACAGAAAGTGGGGCACTAGGGAGATGCATGCCCCAGAATGTCCTGCCATTGGTAACAATTGCTAAGACCCAGGAGAAAAACTTTAAAATCTTCAAACAGTGATTTAATTTTAGTTCGAGAGTTCAGAGCACAAAAAGCACTGATAGTCTCTGTCTGTTAAAAAGAAAGTCACAATCAACCTTGACTTCAGAGTAATAATTTAGTAAACCCATCTTTGCCTGGGGTTGCACATGGCCTGAGGTTCAGCACGATGCCTGCCTATGAACAGCTTAAGTTCTGAGCATTACTGCATTGTTTCCAGATGCCGCCTGGATTCATCTGGTTAGGCAAGGCTTCTGCTGCAGTAACAAAACATTCCCCAAAATCTTAAAAACAGAAAATCAAAATCAATAAGAAATCCCTGAAAAACAATGAAAGTGTATTTCTCACTGATACAAAGTCTGCAACCAGGTGGCTCCTGGGCAGCTGTGCTCCATGTGGTGACTCAGGAATCGAAGTTCCTTTGACTGTGTGCACTGCCATCTGAACACGCAGCCACCACACTCACCACAAGGAAAGAGAAAGTTGGAAGTTTGTACCAGAGAGATTTTGCTGCCTATAGCCTGCCAGTGCAGCGTGTCACTTTCTCTTACAGGCCATTGTGTAGAACTAGTCATTCTGGCAGATGGGTAAGTGCATTCCTCCATGAGCTCAGCATGAGAGGAGTGGACTGGTGAACACAAGTGACATCTACCAAGACAGCACTGGTAAAAAGCATATGCCTCCTCACATCCCTACAGAAAGTTAATAAGCCTTGAAGCCTAAAGACTATATCAGCTGCTCACCCCAACAACCCCATACTTCCACTTTTCTCAGTGCCCATGAAACGCACTGGCCTATTCACTGGATGTATAAAACAGTTAACAGCAGGCAAGCATGGCTACAGGGTTGCAGGGGTGGGAACTGGGGTCTCAAAAATTAGGCTGCAAAGAAAAAGGTTAGGATGAGCTATTTCTAAGTGTTTTCATGCTGTGCCTTACCCTCCAAACTGAACAGCCTACCCTTTAGTCTTATCGAAGTCCAATGATGATGAATGAGGTGAGGGTAAAAAGAATCATCAAAGCAGCAGCAGCAGCAGAAACCAAAAGGATACCATTTCCTAGAGGAAAAGACCAGTGGAAAACCCCTTGGCTTCTACTCACCTGGCTCCCCTCTCTCTGACACCCCCCCCACAGTATGACAGGTGTGACCTCTAATCTATATCTGTAGTTAAGACCTACCTTGGAAACCGAGATTCACAAGTGTAATAGCCTACACGACATCTGCTCTTAGATGTAACTCAGGAACCATCAAATCAACATGGTCCAAAAGAAACTGCTGATTTCATCCCAAAGCTTCTCCTAGTAACATCTTCCCTTGTCAGTCTTCTCCACCTCACTAAATAGCACCAACGTGCAGTCAGCTGCTGAAACCAGAAACACAGGAGCCATACCCTGATTCCTCCCTTTGCCTCATGGATTACACCTAACCACATCTTACCAATTCTATCCTCAAAATAAACTTCAAATTTGCTCAACTCTCTCCATTTCTATTAACTTCACCCTGGCCCAAAATACCGTGATCTCTCAACTCCATAAACTCCGATGGTCCCTTCCTAGTCTCCGTTTCCAAGTCTTCCAGCTTCTACCAACTCTCTGAAGAGCAGCTGGGGTCTTCTCTTTGTAAGGCACCCCCCTACCTAAAACTCTCCGCTGCTTTTCCATTGCACTAAGAATACAATTCAGACAAAACCACACATGATCTCTCCAATGTCATCCTGAGGCATTTACAAACCTACCACATCTGTCTTCTTTCTGTCCCAAAACAGGGTCTATTCTTTGCTACGCTGGGGTCTTCGTACAAGCGGACCAGGTCCATGAAGTGTCCTTGCTCCCATCTTTTGATATGGCTGCATTGTTAACATGTAGGTTTCATTTTGTTTTCTATCTCAGTTTCCTCAGTTGGTTTCCTTCCAAAATATGTATTAGAATTTGCGTCCTAGTCCATGTTTGAGATCCAGTTTCCACTTGTCTGGCTCACTATAGTGTCACCAGAGAAGGGGCCTAATAGCCACTTTGATGTAGAATGATATGCGCATTGCTAAAGAGATAAGAGCCATTGTCACCAAATGAAAGAGGGTTAATTATACCTTTCCTACTATGTCAGCATTCTGTCCAAGGGCCACAAACTAAACTGCCTATAGAAGCTGAGCAGGAAACATAATGAGTTAGGGTGCCAGGCACAGACAGAACCCCACTAAAAAGACTGCTCATCCGAAGGGGGCAGCTGCTGACAGCTCCAGCTGCTTCACTTTAGGCTTATCTTTTCCAGGATTTTTTGTTTTTCAAGCAAAGCAGGAAATCTGGAGCTGTTAAATGAAGAATTTCAGGATTCTGAAGAATAATTTAAACTTTAAGTTGGTGTTGGGCAAACAAAACTTGTTAGGGGACCCAATACGGCTGCTGGCAGCTAATTAGAAATCCCTGCTAAAAATGAAGAAAAAGAGGATATTCTCGTATCCATCTTACCAGAAAGTTTGCTGAAGGTAATGAGGATATTAAGAATAACCATAGTAGCAAACTTACACCCTGCTTATTATACGCCAGGAGCTGTTTTAAGTATTCCTGTACATGTAGCCCAATGATCCTAAAACGCGTCCAATGAACAAATACCAGGAGTATCCCTACGGGACAGAGGAAGACACTGAGGCAGAGACAGGTCAAGAAATTAGCCCCAGGTGATATAACTTGTAAGTGGTCAGGTACCAGACTCTTTATTATGTAATGTGAAGATAAATCAAAATAGTGAAATCACTTATCTTCTATAAACACGTTCTGCTTGATAACAAATCCAAGTTTTGATGCTCCCTCTCTTCCATTGGTTATAGTTCTGGCCTGCTACTGGCCCCCTCTAAGAGGTCACTACAATCCAGGCATGCAAAGGGTCAAACCTTCTTTGTCTGCTTAGTGCAACATAACAGAGGCTGGTATCAGATTTCTCCAAAAAACAGATTACGCAATACACAGGTTAGACATGTGAATATTTAGGAATTAAACTGCACAATTATATAAAGAACAAGGAGGCACTGGAGTTCGGCTTTGGTTGTGGCATTTGGCCAAAAATCTGCTATTAGGATGTGGCTTCAGGCTTGGTGTTTGGCAGGCCAAGTAGCCAAATGCCATTGCAACCACATTTTTGGCAACCTTGAACTTGTGTGCAATTAATGATTATTTGGGCACACAGGTTATTTACACGTCTGATCATCGTAGCACTATTTGTAACACAAACAGGGATGTTCTTTGGGTTTATTGCTGCTATAGGAAAATTCCCTTTCCAAGAAAAGTGAGCCTCCTAGAAGTAAGTCAGAGTGACCTTCTCTTGGTTTGCTTTATATATTAAGTCTATCTGCCTGGTGAAGATGAAACGTACACTACCTATTACAAGAATGCATTTAAACAAAGAGTTGAGCCCCTACAAGGTACCAGGTATGGTTGTGAGTCTAGAGATACATCACTGAAACACACAGGTCCCTGTCCTTGCGGAGTTTGCACTCTAGTGAAGGATGACACAAAAAAATAATACACAGAAAAAGGAAATGATTAGGCCTTGCTTGTTTGTTTGTTTTTTCTGCGGGGTTGGTGGAGAAACAACAGAAAAGAGCCAGGGGATCAGAAGCGCTGGGGAAGGCATCATTATTTCAATAGAAGAGCCCATGGGAGCCTCACTGGAGCAAAGATTTAAAGGAGATGGAGTACGCCTGTACCTCCTGAGGAAAGGGACTTGCAGGCTGAGAGACAGCCAGTGCAAAGGCTCTGAGGTGGGAAGATATCTGCTTTAATCCGGGAGCTGCCTTAGCAAGAAAGAGTGCAGTCGACGACATGAGTGACCTGCCAGGGGACAGATCACGCAGAGCCTTGTAGGCATTGGACGGACTTTGGCTTTTGAGAAAAACGGGGGAGTGACCTGAATGGTTTGAGCAGAGAATAGCACCCTCTGACTCACACTTTAACGAGATCATTCTAGCTGCTGAATTGAGAATCATGTTTTACGATGAATATTGTGAAAACCTTGCAGGAAAAAAAGAAAACCACAAGAGACAGCAATGAAATTCAGCTTGATGTTGAGAATTTTTGAAAAGCATCTTCTTCACGTAAGCTTCAGTGGGTGGGGTTGTTTTAACAAAGTTGCCTCATGACTTTGGAACCAAGATGGCGAGTCTGAGAGCTGAAATCTTCCTTTTTATCAGTTATTATTAGAATGGAAGAAAGTTTAATGACTTGGGAGGTACATGACCCTGTAGTGGTAGAGTTTGACAAAAAACATCTGCTGCTCCTTCACGAACCTCAGCTGAAAGAGAGTTATTTTCAATATTATAAAGGTATAATACAAACACCTCAGGAACTGACAATCCTGAGAAATGATCAACACCGCACTATAATGCCAATTGAAAAAATCTGTTTGGTATAATTTCATTATATTGTAATAAATAGACATTCTTATTAATATCACAGATGCATTCTTGTAGGCCAGACACTCCTTCTGTGATGGTGCTATTCAACTTCAGCCTAACAGTGATTTACCACTCAACCATTTGGCCAAAACATGTATCTGGAACATATTATGGAATGTTAGTGTTCCCTACAAATTCATATGTTGAAGTCCTAATCCCCAATGTGGCAGTATTTGGAGATGGGGCATCTGAGAGATGATTAGGTTTGGATGAAGTCGTGAGGGTGGGGTCCAAGGATGGCATTAGTGTTCCTTTCAGATGAGCAAGAGAGACCAGCTCAATCTCTCTCCACTATATGAGGATACAGCCAGAAGGCTGGCATCTGCAGGGAAGAGGCACCTCACCAGGAACCAACTAGGCTGGCTCCTTGATCTTGGGCTTCCCAGCCTCTAGAACTGTGAGAAGTACACGTCTATCGTTTTAGCCATCCAGTCTATGGTATTTTGTTACAGCAGCCCAAGCTGACTATGACAGTATACAGCTAAGGTTATGTGTGAAAGCAACATTTAAAAATGATTTCTAATTCATGCAGCCCTAGAAATAATGTTTCAGGTACTGCTTTGTACCTGGTTGTCTGATTGTCAAAGTGAGTCAATCTTGTCAGTATCAGGAGTTCCCTCATCATGTAAGGAGAGCTGCTGCTTTCCATGTCTTTCCAGATTTGACTTCAAAAAGATGGGGTAGAAATGATGGGAATCAGGAGGACCCTGAGAACAGCTCGGGGTGGGGGAGAAGGAACCTAGCCATCTGAGAGCCCGGTGAACCCTGGAAGTTGCAGAGAGATCTTTGGGTCCTGATACGGATGTTGGAGACTCTTTAAGTGAAATGTGAAGTGCCTGCAAATAGATATTTGCCTCATCTTAGGGACAACCTACAGTGTTTGAGGACGAAGAGTGACAGAGTGGCGATGGAAGTGTCCCTTCTTGCCCTGTGGACAATGTCCCACCTCCACCCACCATGCTGAAAATCATTCCCCTGACAAAGTCGATCATTGTAGGATTTATATCTCTGCTGACTTGTAGAGAGGCTACACATAATGAAATAACTAACTATGAGGCAAGGAAAAAAGGAAAGAAGGAAAGAAGAAGAAGAAGGAAAGAAGGAAGGAAGGAAGGAAGGAAGGAAGGAAGGAAGGAAGGAAGGAAGGAAGGAGAGAGAGAGAGAGAGAGAGAGAGAGAGAGAGAGAGAGAGAGAAAGAGAAAGAAAGAGAGAGAAAAAGAAAACCCAGAGGCAAGGGACTTCTCTGTCACATCAACTGACTTCATTCGTTCCTTAAAAATGTAATCGTGATTACCTGCTGCACACTGTAGCAGGCACTAAGGTTACAGCAGGGAACAAGACAGATAAGAACTACCCTCAAGGAGTTTAAGTTCTTGTGGAGAGACAAAATAAACACAAAAGATGATTTCAGAGAGAAGTGCTATGTAGGACATCAAACAGAGTGATGTCAGAGAGTGTGACTGAGGGACTAATATAGGGGACTGATACAGTTAGGGGGTCAGGCCTCTCTGGAGAGGCCAATTTGAGCTGGGACCTGAATGACAAGGACCCAGCCATGCAATGATTGAGGGGGGAAAATATCATGGGCAGAACAGGTGGCAAGGACGAATGCTGTCAAGAGAGAATGACCTTGACATATTCAAGAAACAGAAAGGCAAGTATGGCTGGTGCTCAGATAACCAGAGGAGAGATCCTGGCATGAGGTGGGGTTGGGAAGGCAAGAAGGGCCCTAAATGTCTTAGGTTCTTATCAATTGTGATAACAATTTTCACTCTAGGTGCTATGAAAAACCATCAAGGACGCCAAGCATATTGTGGCACCCTCTGAGTCAAGACTGCTGTGTGGAGAATGGATCACAAGAGGCCAAGAGTAAAGTGGAAGTTAGTTGAGAAACTACCGATGAGGTCCACGGGACAAGAGATGGTGAGGTGGACCCATGTGAGGGCAGTGGAGATGGAACATGCATGGATTCCAGAATAGGTCATAGGAGGAGAATGAACAATTGTAATGTGTTGAATAATCCACCAAGAACAAAAGAGTTGCCTGTGCCATTTGCATTTTTTTTACATGATGGAATACTCTTTTTCCAATTCAATTGTTATTACAAAATCTTTCTGTCTCAACGTATGTGATATGAGGACTGTTTTAAAGGATGTATTACTGATTACCGTGTGTTTTATTTCTTTATAACCATAAACTTTGGCAACTTATGGCCAAATAGGACATGAGCTATGGGCATTTGTATATTTACAGAGAAGAAAAAAGAGAAAGCAGTGTGTTTCTTTTCCATGATTTAAAGTCATGGAAAACTTTAAATCATGGATGGACCCCTTCCATCTCCCACCCCTCCCCCCACAGTTCTCCATAGCACTGGGTGTGCAGAGTCTAAAGCTGAGCTGTCCGGCATCTTCCATCAGCTGAGGCACAGCCGAGGTGATATGGAACAGAAGAGACACACAGACATGCGTCTAAACCACAGATCGCCACTTGCTAGCTCAATGAAATGCATCCACTTTCTTCACGTGGGAATAGCAACACCCACTGTGCAGAGCCATTTACTGTCTAGCTCTTTACAGTAAAGGTTTGAAAACCCCTGTTCTAAGTGGTCACCTGAGCCCAAGTACTCAGAGTTCAACTGTCATACATAGGAACGGCAAAGTAGATTTACTTGAAAACCTTACTAAACAATATGCATTTTATAAAGATCTTCTTGCGTGTGTGTGGAGACAGAGGGTAAACTGTATATGCCTTAGATGACGCGTTAGTTTAACTACAATGCCCTCCCTGGGAACTATCAGCAGCTCTCTACGGGGTGTAGGCCAAGGCCAAACCCTGCTTTCTTCCACCACTCTCTGCTGTTTATCTTACTCTGCCTCGTGTGTGTGTGGTTTTAGTTTTATCTGCTCCTTGAGTTCTTCACTTGGCTGGGTTGACCAGGGCTCTTACATACCTCTAGGCTTTTTTAAATGTGACTCATCAAACGCTGGGTGTCTTTTCCTCACAAGTACAGAATAAGCTCCCTGCTGTCATGTTTGTCTCTTTCTTAGATACAAGTTGTATGCCATCCTGAAATAGCTCAATCAGTTTTGACTGTTACGATAATTTAACTGCTGTGACATGGTTGGAAGGGTTACACATCGATCTTCAGAGTTTCAGGCTGGAAAAGGAAAGCATCTGGGCGGCGTGCTACCAGACAAGCCATCCCCACAACTCAAACGCCTTTTTTTCCAGAGGCCTATCTTTGCTACTGTGTCAAAACTGTCGACGGAATTATAACTGGGCTCTGATCCACTCACTGCTGGGTGCCATTTCCCCCGAACACCACCTTCCATTTTGTGTCCACAGATGAAATACACTACAGTCTCAGTACACCAGAAAAATAACATTAACCTAATGGCTCCAAGGACTTCTTTCATACAGATTTGTCAGCACAATAGAATTGGAAAGAACTGGCCATGTGTTAGAAGTCCTATGCTTTAGGCTAGACTCGGCCACCACTGGCTCTTGGAGAAGCCATTTAATCTCATCTGAGTCTCACTTTCCTTACCTATAAAATAAGTTAAGTGGTCAGAAGAACCCTAGATGTTTTTTCTTTGTTGACCATATCATGAAACTATGGCTCACATACATCCAATTTATTGTAACACTTTTCAGAACTCAATTCTTTAGTAATAAATGCCTACCTTTTCAAATGTGGTTTTGCTGTAGTTTCTTCTGAGACTTTCCCAAGTGCCCAGTGTATGTGTACGGGGCCCTGGAACTCACAGGATGATGTCATTCTGTCTTGTGTCTCTTGTCCTGACTCTTCTGACAATGCTGAAACGGTGTGCTCATTATGTTTCCCATGCATTATGTCCTTTTATATCATTGGTGACATTGTATTGGTTTGGCAGCTTCTTTTGGAGACACTCTTGCTCCCTGAGCCAAGACACACTGATAGCCAAGAATTAGATCATTCTATCCCCAAACGGCCACAGACCTTCTCAGAGGCAGCTGAGCAATGTAATTTGATCAAGGTTAAGTACAATCCACCCTTCATCTTTTAACCCAAGTCAAAATTCTTTTAGCTTTCTGTTTAAATCCTAGATTAATGCTTCCTGCTCATTGTTACAAACATCTACCAGCCGCCCTCCCGTCACCTTTCATTTGTCTTCCTGTGGCTTATCCAAAGCACCAGGCTTTCTTCTCCTCCTGCCGCCAGCACCAGATCTCAGGCTAGCTCCCTTAACTCTGTGCCAAAGAAATACAAGCTAAATCTAATATTAGCCTAATTAGAAAAGGCTATCTGTTGCCAAAGATTCACATAAGGCAGCCCAAAGCCAAAGGCAGGCAATTATTCACTGTTTTAGATGTTGGCATTGCTTCTCCGTTAAATAACACAGCAATCAAGATTTTCTGTATTTCTCTCTGAGGGAGAAAGACCACATGCAGTGTTCTAACCTCTTCTTTTGCCTTGTTGGCCAGATTCTCAGTATAACAGATTACATTTTCTTTTCAAATAAATAAATCATTTGTACATTTAATGTTAAGGGAATAAAAGAAAACAACAACAACAGCCCTGGATTTAGTCATTAGGCTTAGATTTGAAATCCATCTTTCTCTAGTTGTTAGCCAGAAGCTAAGCAAGTCATTTAAATTCTTTGTTTTCTCAGCTGCAAAATGAGGATACAAATTTTATAAATAAAACGTATGGGGCAGTCATGCAAATAACAAGGGACACGCAACAAGCTACCAAAACTCCTGATTATCCTTCTGACTCACCACTTTACAGGCTTTGGCAAATTAGCATTGTTGGCAAGGAAGAATAAGGATTAATCTTATAAAACCCTTATTTTACAGATAAAAACTTGGAAAGAATGAGTTTTCTTATGAGCACCTAGAAAATAAAGACTAGAAGTCAAGAGTTTCTAATTTCCCAGGACTGTGTTTAGGCCACTTGGGAGGACCCATTCCACGTGGTGAAACAGCCAGGATACGTCCCCCAGATAGGCAAGTCTTCACTCCATAGCCAGAGTTGCCATGGCAACTCAAATTCCAACCATCAGAGAATTCAGAAATATCCCTTTCAAAGCAGACTCCTATTTTGACAGTTTTCTTATGACTGATGTACATGTCCTCCGAGGCCCAAGGACAAGGGTTGGAGAGAATGTTAACACAACACCGCTGTCCATTTGTTTCATCTTGTTCCTATACCAGAGAACTTCAGTGGCTTCCCACAGATCAGAGCAGCGTTGTCCAGTAGAATGTTCTGTGATGTTCCACATCTGTGCTACCTCAAATGGTAGCCCCTACACACATGTAGCAAATGATCACTTGCAATGTGGCCAGTATGATGAAGGAAAGGACTTTCTGATTTTGTTCAACGTTAATAAATTCAAATAGCCGCATGGGGCTGGTGGCTACCATGTTGGACAGAGCAGGTAGAAAATAAATCCATGTTCCTCTTTCTAGCATTCACCTCCCATATAACTTGGCTCCAACAGACTCCAACCTAGTTCTACAACAAGAACCTTAACTCTAAGGAGAGTGCTGCTGAACACGTCTCAAGATGTCTGTTGCCACACCTTGGTTCAAGGTACCTACACTTCCTTGCTAAGGGCGACATCTTGACATTCCATTCTTTTCTTTTCTTTCTTTCTTACTTTTTTTTTTTTTTTTTTTTTTTTTGCGACTTCCATTCTTATTGCTGTGTATTTGAATTTTATCCATGTTTCACAACACAGGTCAGTTCTACCTCTACCGGAGTACCCTCTCCGGAAGCCCTACCCCTACTGCGCTTTGAAGAAATGGTTCATTACCCTCAAGCTTGGGCCTGGCCAGGAAGGACCTCAGTCTCTCACAGGCCTGTTTCTTTGACAACTGCTATGTGGAACTACACCTGGTCTGCAGGAGCTGTGAGTTGCCTTGGGCTTCCATGTGTGGTATAAAAAAAAAGAAAAGAAAAAGATTGGTGAGAAACAGAGGTGGTATCTTCTCTGTGTCAAGGACACTCGTGCTTACCTTGGCTCTGATCTGTGGCAGTGGTATGTGCCCCTATGCGGGTGAGCAAAAGAAGCTGTGTATCTTCATAACCCCTGCACCCCCTATGAGATGAAAATTCTGTACTTACTATCGCTCTTGTCTTGTCCCCTCCTATAAAGCTAAGTTACCCTAGTTTTTGCGTCTTGAACTTGTGGTACGGCACACACACTCTCTCTCTGGATTCCCAAGTGCTCACAGGCACTTTGGACTTACATTGGTACATGTCTATTACAGAGCCACATTTCAAATGGATTTCTTTATTTTCCCAGCGAGACTGAATGCTACCCAATAATAAGGCTTAAAAGTGAGCTTGGTTCTCCATCGCTTTGCCTTTGGTCTCTAAGAGCTGGAAGCAACTTGTGGCACCAACAACCAACTTCTGGAATCAGGGTTCTAGTTTTTTGAGGAATTGGGGCCAACGGTCCCAAAATCACATTCTAAGAGAAAAATAAAAAGGATGATTTTTTTTCCCCCAGAATGGATGGGTGGGCGGATGGATGGTTGGACGGATAAATGGACGGACAGATGGATGGATGGATGGATGGATAGATGGATAGATTTTTCAAATAATAAAAGCAATACAAATTTCAGGATCAAGATGATAGATTAAGCTCATGCTACAATTCCACCCTCAGGCTCTAGAAAAAGGTGCTAGGAAATACATTTTTAGATTCCAAGCTTAAAATCAAGGAAGGAAAATCTCTAGGTGTCCGAAAGCCACAGCAAAGAGAAGGCAGGAGCTTAGTGTGCCTATTGCAGATCAGGAAGAGGTGACCTGCTGAGGGCTTGGTTCCAAAGCCAACATGGCTGACTCAAGGTTCCAAAGCCTACAGGCACGAGAGGGAGCTGGAGCCAGGCTCCCTGTGTCAATCCAGTGGGCAGGAAACTGCAAAGGGGGGGTGGGGGGGAGCTTGATTTGCATAGTTAGTCGGTAGCAAGAGACAGAACATCAAACTTAAATGTAATGTAACACCTGGTCAAACGTGTCACATCCCAAAAGGTTTAGGAAGAGACAAACACAACAAAGCACCTCATCAGTGCTCACTTCCGCAGCACATATACTGAAAAAACACCTCATCAGATGGTCTCCACAAGCACACACAGTCCCCAAGGGAACTCTGTCCCTTGGCAAGTCACTTACCAGCAATAATTAGAAGCCATGAAATACAGCACCCCAAAAAACGGAATACGATTCAACAAACAGGAAAAGTCACAATTGAGCTACCAAAGTTCATTGGGCACTCTGAAAAAGCCTTTAAAATAAATACGATTAAAAGAATGCAAAACAAAACAAAACAAAACTTCAAACAGAAGTGGAGAAACAGTTTGCTTCATAATTTCAACTCCAGATAGAAGCCACTGCTCAAATCGGGGAGTAAACTCCTCCAGACTCGATGAGGCCCTTATACAGAGAAAGGGTTTTTTACATATATGGGAACATGCTATACAAGGGGCAGTAATCTGCCCTTCCCCTCTCCTCCCCACTTTAAAATATTATCACACTCATTTTCCCTCATAAATACTGCTGTAGACTGAATGTCTGTGTCCCATAAAATTCCTATGTTGAAACCTACCCCCCAAAGTGGTGGTATTAGGAGATGGGGCCTGCGGTAGGTGTTTAGGTCATGAGCGTGGAGCCCTCATGACGGGATTAGTGCCCTTACAAAAGAGAACCCCAGAGAGCTCCCTCTTCCCTTTCCTCCATGTGAGGATACACGGATTCATGGCCTGGACATCTAAGAACCAGGAAGCAGGCCATCATCAGACACCAAAACAGGTTACACCTTGATCTTGAACTTTCCAGGCTCCAGAACTGTAAGACATTGATTTCTCTTGTTTATAAGCTATCTAGCCTATGCTTTGTTACAGCAGCCTGAACAGGCTAAGATAAACATAGGTCTCCCTTAGAAAGAGAAAATTCTATTCCACTGCATGAATACACAGTTTCTCTAACCAGTGGCCTATGAATGGACATTTAGGCCGTTTGCAATGTTTTTGTATTATCAGCAGTGCTAGAGTGGCTGTTCTCCTGCAGCCATCTTTACACACCTAGATGACTATTTCCTCAGGACAAGTTCCTAAAGAGAAAATGAGCAGTTCATAAATTACACACATTTAAAATTTTGATAACTACTAGTAGACTATCTTCCAGAAAAGCTGTACCAATTTACATCACTGAGTAAACGCATGCATTTCTAGCCATAATTTTGTTTGTTTGTTTGTTTGTTTTTTGCAGGTTAAGTTCAGAGTAGGTCAAGTGCCCAGAGATTCAATTATTTACCCAAAAACAAAGAAAATGATGTACAACCCCTATAACCCTCTACAGGCAACAGAAATGAACACTGAAATGTGTTTGTCCATGCATAAAACTAGTTCATGTTGCCTGTGGCACAGAAACTTCGAGGGATGGGACACCGCAAGTCTGCAGGAATCACACCAGGTACTTACTTTTAATTCTGTCCCCCCAGCAACCACTGCTGTCAGCTAGTCCTCCATGAAAATAGGAATACTTTGTCTGAGCTTTAGTAAAGTATCTAGTCTGTTCACTCCTAAGTATGATATCAGTGTGAAAACACTCAGAACCCTCTTCCAACCCTACTTATTGTGGTGGCGGTGGTGGGGTGTGGGGGTTCACTATAAATGACCTGAATTAATTCAAATGAATGTGGTCTATTCTGAGGAAACACTCATTATAGACGACTACGCTCTCCGGAAAGGCGGTTTTCAGCAAAGCAAATAGAAAGTGACCAAGAGGCAAAGGCAACTGCTATTGCCATGAAAATTCAGGATTTTTCTACAATGTCATATTTTCCCAATGATTCAGGCTTTTGATATTACCAATCTGTTTTCGCAAATAAATGAGGGAATCTGGAAATGTTTCATTAAATAACAATTAAAATCAGGTATCAATAATTTGTTTTATTTTTCTCCACTCTCATTTTTATTTTTTTAAGTATCCTTTTGAAAAGATCCTACTCGTCCTCTATCTTCCTAGTTAAAGAAGACCATTAAGTTGTTGTCCTTTTAGTTTTAGTTGTGGAGAGTACCGTTCAGTTTCAAGTTGTACAGTGTTCCCCAATAAAGTCCTGTTCCCCTTCCCCAATAAAATCTTTAAAAAAAAAAAAAAAGACCATTAAGATATTTTTCCCCCCCTCATTCATTCAAGATGGCTGGGTGGCATCAGAGATTGAGGAGGTTTAGATGTCAAAATAGGGCTCACTTATTTCCAGCTCTACTCACAAACCAAACTTCAATGATCATCAACCAATTTCCGATGATGTGCAATTTATCACAGCCAAAATGTCTAGTGCAAAATATCCACAGCGGCTTCCTTGCTGTCATTCTCCACTCCCTAATACACACATACACACACACACACACACACACACACACACACTCACACACTTAATGTCATCAGTTTTTACTTATCCACACTAAAGAGAAGCAACAATGGTAGTTATTCAAAACTGCAGATAAAACAAAACAAAAAAAATTCACATTTGATTTTGGAAGACTTTTTTTAGGGGGAGGGTGGTGGTTACTGTATGACAGCCAAGTGTCTACGAGCATACCTCGTTTCATCGTGCTTCGCAGATGTTGCTTTTATTTTTTTCCCAACACAAACTGATGGCAAGATCCCCCGCTAGCAAAAAGGTTATGACTCACTTCACTGCAGCGGTCTGGAACCAAAGCCGGAATATCTCCGAGGTGTGCCTATACTTAATTTTTCCTGGGTGACTGAGACATTTGCTTTCCAAGGCATGCATATACTCATTCCCTCAAACATTTGAAAGGAAATTCCTTTGCAGGGAATGCACAAGGGAGAAACCACATAACACATGGAGACTGGTTCTCTCCACCCCTAAGGGGCAAACAAATCGACCACCGTCAACAATGTGTCCCTAGCATGATCGTCTTAACAGATTTCAGACAAAAACCCACAGAGTGCCATTTCATTGTGGAAAACCTTTCGAGGAGGTTGCTTCCATCTCCCAGGCTACCAATGTGTGTTTTGTACCTACATCCAGGATAAAGGCTAAAAAAGAACACAGTATCCAACAAAATGGACCGATGATATCTTTCATTAGTTAGGGTCCTGTTTACTATTGTCTACCTCACAGAATCGTTACAGAGATACGATAAGGACATCAAGAGTCCTTCACACAGGACCTAGCATATATGGATATATTTAATAAAACATCAGTTATTATCATTAATTAACAGTGTTTGTTAGCCAAAGCACCTCAAAACTCATGCAACCAACTGGATCTTGTACAACATACTTCTACATGCACCGTATTATTTCATGTGCTCAACCTAATGGGGGAGGTATCTTTTATAATACCCACTCTATCAATGGAGACTCTCAGACCTGGAAAGTCACATGACTTGCCCAACATCATCAAATGATGAATCTGAGCCTGGCAAACAAATCTTTCAGCTTTAAGTCCAAGGCGTTCTTCTCTATAGCCCATTCTACACTGTACTCAGAACCTCATGCTATGAGACTGACCATAAATGTGTTTCGATTTCACCCCAAAGGGGATGCAGTAAACATGTTCACTTATTACTAATATCAAAACTCAAGACGCAGTGTTTGTTAAACTGAAGAGACAATAAGAATTAGTGAAAACACCACCAGTTCTTCTACCACAAAATTTCAAAGCTGTCTCTTCAGAATCTCCTTCATGCATTGGACTATTACCTACCTTAGCAGTCTCTGCTTCTGCCTGCAGTCGCTTGGGGGTTCCTTTCTGATCAAGCACCTTCTGGAAGCTTTTGTTTTTAAGGGATTGAGAATCGACACCTTCACCTTCAATTTGCAATTTAATGCCTTCAGCGTGGGCAGGGTGATCAATACCCCGGGGATTGAAGCCGCAGTGGAGAGCTAGGAGAGAGGGAGAAACAGAACTCAGAAAACAACTCATATAAAGGTGTCCACGGCAGACAGTATTTCACCTGGCCTACGTGGGAAGCAACAAGGCACCTGTGAAGTGAGAGGCGGTGTGCTAACTAGGGGAAATCATCGGGCAAGGAAGGAGCATGGGAAACCCTGAGGTCTGTGGTCATTAAGACCTGAGTGCACATCCAGGAACCATCGGTTCTGAGTTGTTTTTGACCTTGAGCAAGTTACAAATCCCTACACTACAGACAAGAATGCCAAAACAGCCAACTTTGTTACTGCCTCCCACTCATGCAATTATTTCAAGCCCTGCAGTTTAGCTTCAATCTCTGCCTCCAACTGGGAAAGTGCTCCCTCCGCCCCACCCCTTCTGAACCGTCTCTATTCTTCGAGCATCCACTCAAGTTCACCTTCTTGCATTCATTCAACAAATATTTATTGAGCACTTATGATGTGCCATCCCTGGTTAGATCCCAGAAATATGGATGCTGGATATATAACAGATGTCAACTTCAAGGAACTCACAATCCAAGAGAAGAGGTAGATAAAGGACAAAAGAACTCGTGATTTTAAAACAGCGTTATTCCTGCTACATGGAAGAGAAGGAAAGGGCGGGCTGGAAGGTTCAAGGGAGTTCAAGCGAGTGGCTTCTCATTTTTCATATCTTACTCTCCACATCCTCTAACACAGATATCCCTACACATGAAATCTAAAGCCCATTTTCTGGAGATACTTAAGTCATTCAACAAAAACTGACTGAGCCCCTCCTATGTACCTAGTATCATCAAAAAAGTAGAAGTGAACATTATGGGAACCACACATTTTACCTAGATGACCCTCACGACCACCCAGGGTAGGGGGTGGGAGCTGTGGGTGTGTTCGTGCAAAACATGTGTTTTGAGGTTTCTGTTAGGAAATTATCTCACCTCCTTGTGACCTCAATCCTTCTAATTCAATTACACTCCCACCTTTACTCCCTTCCCTTTGGCTTCTCCAGGGGATTTAAAGCCAGAACCTTAAATCCCCTCCCAACTCCCTTAGGACTCCACTTCACTGATAAATTCTTTTTACCCAACATCTTCAGCTTTCCTTTTTCTCATCATTCTTCCTCTTCAACCAACTTGCGCGATTCTAAAAGTTCTTTAATTCTGCTCCTCATCCAGGCCAGGGTTTCCTTTTCACTTTACCAGGCTGTTGAACAAATATTTTACTAAACCTGAGAGGTGAGAGAAGTCTCCCCAGAAAAAGTGGCTCATGTGTCCGTCCCCTTCTCACTCTCCACTCTCTCCTTAACAGGTACCATCTATTCTCATCACTTTTGATACAATCAACCTGCCAGTGACTCTTACATTTTAACTCCAGCCTAGAAAGTCCTCTCTTCTGAAGTTCAGACATAAATAAAATGGTTACTCAACATCCCAATTTCAGTGTGTCACCGATATCTCAATCTTAACATGTTCAAAACTGAACCTTAGTTTTTCTATGAAAAAAACAAATATTCACCTTGTCCAGTCTCATCCACTTACTCACACAGAAACTCAAGATTCATCCTTGACATCACTCTTTCCGTGATTCACCACATGCCTTTCATCTCTCACCAGATCCACTATGGTCTACACGCAAAATGCTGCTCAAATGTATCCACTTCCCTCCACCACCACTGCCATCACCCTCGTCTAAGCTACCCACATCTCTTCCAGATGGTTAACTAGACCAACCGCTCTCCCTCCCCTGACCCCCAAAATCCCATTAAAAAATGTGCACATCAAATCACGAGTAATTTTGTAGTGGCTTCATTTTGCATCTAGAGTATTCAAAAATCTTTAATGTGGTCAACAAGGCCCTTCATTAGCTATCCTCCTTTTACCTTTCCAACTTCATCTCCCACCATGTTACCCTTCGTTCACTCCACTTTGACCACACACATCCTCGAACACACCAAATTCTTTCACACCTCCTGGACTTCGTACATGTTTCTTTGCCTGAAATGTTCCTTCCCATTCTTCACCTAATTCCCACTCATCCTTAATGTTTCAGCTTAAATACCACTTCTTCGGACATGCCTTCTCTTAACTCCCTTCCTCATCCCCACCCCTGGTCCCACTCTATGTTAGATCACGTGACTGGAACAGTAAGTATTCCACAAATATTGAACGATCTTAAGCAGATGGTACAAAGGTCCACACAGGTGGCTTTATACCATTTTATATGGAAACTATCTGTGAATTTCTCTTCTAGCCCCTAAGCTTCCTAAACCCAAGGACCAACCCATTTCATGGTGCATAGTAGGCACTCAACAAATGTTAGTTCACAGTTCTTCCCTCAGGCTTTGTGCTGGATCTCAAATAATCTTCATGAAAAACTGTGAGACATAATTATTCATTTCACAGATAAGGAAAATGAGGCTCAAAGACTTATAGACACCAAAGTCATACAGGTGTCTGCTGAAGCTTACACAGATCGCATACCATCTGGGATACAGATGATATCAAGTTTCAGATGTACAAACCCAAAATGGATTAAACAGTAAGAAAATGTATTAACTTTTGGAACAGGAAGCCCAGTAATGGTAAAAGTTTAGAGTTCGCCAATGTCATCAAGGACTCTGACATATACATATTTTTTTTAATCTCTCCATTGTGCTACCCACAGTATCACTGCTGTCCTAAGCCCGGGTTCTCTCGTGGCACCTAGAGCTATGAGCTTCTGGTTCTAATCTAGCAATAGAAACACCTTGGGTGACCATAGTTCCTTTTTCTTTGAACTTTCATTTTTTTTCTCACTAGACCAAAGTGAATCGCATGCCAACTAGTGAACTAAAACCCTGGCAGCAGAGATAGGATTACCTTTAAATCAGCTGACCTTCCCCAAACTACAGTGCTGCTACTCAACAAGGCAGGGGCCAAATGGATACCCGAGAACTAAGCACAAGGCCCAATTCAGGCAAGGGTACCATGTTTCCCTGAAAATAAGACCGGGTCTTATATGAAGTTTTGCTCCAAAAGACTCATTAGGGCTTAAGTTCAGGGGATGTCATCCTGAAAAATCATGCTAGGGCGTATTTTCCAGTTAGGTCTTATTTTTGGGGAAACACGGTAGAAAGTGAACAAAACCGATGAGAGCACGAGGCTAATTACTGTTAATCTCAATCAGCTTTCCCAACTGCAAAGAATAGCCCACTTACAATGAATACACAATTAAATATACTAAAATTGTGATTACCAAAAAAAGGTATGCTCATGTAGGGAGCTGGGGGATTCACGTGGGACGGATTTAGACATTAATGAGGAAAAGAAAAATGTGTAGCCTTTATCTTTCTCCCAAGCATGATCCCCAGATGTTCCCTGCCTTAAGATCCATGGTTTAGGAAAACCACTGAGCGGCCGGTCACTTCCAGTACCACTTGTCCTCCTTCCCCATCACCTCTCCAGCAAATCAGACTCTAATATGTCTTTCTTCCTGGTAGAAAGAGATTCTGCTCCATCTGAATCCTACTTCCTTCTTTGGGAGGCTAACTCCTACTCAGCCCAAGTGTCAATTCCGACGTCTTCTTCCGAAAGTCTTCTAGGAGTCACTGGGTATGGGAGCCAGTGACTGAGGGTACCCTGCTATGCTCCCTCTTTGCAAAGCATCCTGGTGCCACTTCTCAGTGGATTGAGGATGTCTGCCTCACTGACCTGTCTGCCTCGCCTACCACATTTGCAAGCTCCTTGAGGCAGGCTTCATCCCATATCCATCTCCATGGTTGCCACCCCCCATCACCAGAACCTGGCACAGAACAGGCATTAAAGAAACATTTGTTCGGGGAGGCCGGATGGCTCAGTTGGTTAGAGTGCAAGCTCTGAACAACAGGGTTGCCGGTTCGATTCCCACTTGGGGCCAGCGAGCTGTGCCCTCCACAACTAGATTGAAGGACAACTACCTGGAGCTGATGGGCCCTGGGGAAACACACTGTTCCCCAATAAAATTTATTTAAAAATAAAAGAAACATTTGTTCACTGCTGAATGAACCAGCAATCCCCTCTCTATCCACGATCATGTCTTTAATCAAAAGGAAATTTTCTCTGCTAGTAACATACCTAGCATTCAAAAAGTAAGGTATCTATAAACACAAGGTAGAATAGAGTGTTTAGACTTTTTACTCACGTAGCCTTCTTCTTCACACAAATATTTTAATCCTCCGTGGCTGTTCCCTCCTCGCCTGAAAACCCAGTAGTTGATTTAGTCTTTGGTGCTTAGGTTTGTTTATTTACAACCATTTCTGACAGGCTTTGTTGTGTTTTCCCTCAAATTTCATGTCCCTGATATTTATAAATCAAGAAATTTGCAAATGGCCTCTTCCAAGCCCTGACTGCCATTTCTTTGCTCATCGTGTAAAAGGGGCCCCCATTCGCTCTTTTCTGTCCACGTTCCGGCCCTTTCTTGTTTCCACTAAAGTTGTTTGCCCAGTTGAATGGACTCAGCTGCTCATAGGTTGGCTTCGAGACCCTCTTCATGTCTCCTGATCTTCCCAACCACGCGTGTGCCTTAAGGATGTCTAGTTATTGGACTGACATCGCAGGCAGCTGGTCATTTTCACCTGAAGTGCTGCCACTGTCACGCTAATGTGAATGCTGCTCACATTGGGTACTTCAAAGTGAAGAGTTGAAAACCAAAACACTCATAAATATTGCTCATCTAAACTTAACAGGGACATTTTTTTCACTGCAAATGCACATTGTAGCACTGTCCTTAGATGCCATTTTGAAGGTACCATCTCTTCCTCATGGGCAAAAATGCAATCCCTCAGAAATTCAAACCCTGGGTATTGCTGACGGGAATATACAGTGGTGCGCCTGCCATGGAAACCTGGAAGGTGATGCCTCAAACCCTTAAACACAGGATGACTATTTGGTCCAGCCATTCAACCAGAACACTGAAACTAGGGACTCGAACAGACACGTGTACATCCATCTTCACGGCAGCATTATTCACAATGGCCAAAATGGGGAAATAACCCAAATTTCCATTGGTGGATGAATGGAATGTGGTGCATACATATCATGGAATATTGTTCAGTTTTATAAAGGAATGAAGTTCTGGCACAACAGGGAAGAACCTTGAAGACATTATGCCAAATGAAATAAGCCAGTCACAAAAGGACAGATCCTGGATGATTCCACTTCTGAAGTACTTAGAGTAGTCACAGTCATGGAGAGAGAAAGTAGAAGAGCAGTTACCAAAGGCTGGAGAGGGGGTGGGGCGTTATTGCTTAGTACAGAGTTTCAGGTTGGAAAGACGAAAAAGTTCTGGAGATGCAGACGGGTGATGCTTGCCAAACAATGTACTAAATGCCACTGGCTTGGACACTTACCAGCGGTTAAAATGATCATTTTATGTTATGTGTATTGTATACTAAAATTTGAAACTACCCTAAAAACCTCCCCACTCTCATTTCATCCTTCTGCCTCCCCAAGTGGAAATAAAAGATCCAAAGATACTTTCTTTATTCAAGGGTTTGAGCGTTTAATCAATAATAGCATTGTGATTTTCGTTAGAACATGCTTTGTTTTTTTTTCTCCAAAAAAAAAAAAAGAGAGAGAAGAATGGTAGCTCAACAGTACCAGATTACTTTAGAATTTTTCCCCGGAAGGACACGTTCTTCAAAACAAGCCCCAGCCTGACGGGTGGAAGAGGTGCTTTAATTGCTGGAAGCAAGCCTGGGCCTTCCTGGACTTGAACTCTGAGGGATCCCATCCTGACGTGATTTGGGGCACGGTAACAGGTTATCCAGAAGAGCCAGGCCTCATTTTTGTCTCCTCCATATGATGCAAGAACAGAAATATGTGCTGGCATTGCTGCATTCATTTGCAAGAATAAGGGGTTCTCATTTGCTAAGAAGTCACCCAGCTTCCCAGTCCTTTCAATCGCCACCCACACCTCCCCTCACTCTCTCTGCAGTGAAGTAAGGGATGGAGCCTCATTCAAGTTAAAGCTTCCTTTCTTTTCCTTTCCTTCCTTTCTTTTGAGCTTTGCTGTGAACAGAGCCACTGTGCAAATGCTCCCACTGGCCTGGAGGCTGCTCAGGCTCCTGCACCCAGGGTTTCCACCATCACGTACAAACTGCTCGCAGCTCCTAAGATGCTTTGTGCTTCTGCTTTGACAGAACTCATCTTTGTACACAGTATGCTCTCCCCTTGTTTTCAAGGGGAACCCTTCAGGAAGTAGTAAATACTTTCTTATTTCCATTATGAGGCTTTAACTGGCTTGGCACCCATTGTATCATCCTAAGCAAGGTTGACAATCACTTTTCCTTATTAGAAGATACACATATGTCCTGTGTGTGGGAACAACGCGTCACAAACATGTATTAACATGTCTGTTTAGTCTGTGACTAGGAATCCCCTGAAGCAAGTGACTACATCTTACTAAGCTTTGCAAACTAAGCACCCAGTCCAGTAACTCACCTACAGCAGTTTCTCACTGTTTACAGAATGAGCAGCGGTACAATGCAAAGATCCTGATTCAACCCTAGTCACTGCCACTCCCCTCTTATGAGTAACTCACATCGCTATTTTTCAAAAGAGCAAATAAAAGTGGCTTCCAAGCTAATTGTGTAATTTGCCAAAACTATGTGAAGTCACAGAACCACAGCGCTGTCCTGAAACTGATTTATGTGACTGCCTTCTGCAGAGCAGAGTCTATCTGTGTGCCGGCAAACACTAAACAGTTGTACATATTTGGAACCCAGTAAGTGTCACTAAATGAAGGAATGACCTTAGAAACAAATATAGCCCAATACCATCATTAGCTATTAGAATTGAGATGCACTGCTTACAATTTCATGTATACGCCTTGCTTCTACCTAGAGAGAAAGTTCAGGGAGGACACAGCTTGTGTTTCATACCTTTTTCATAGATACACATAACACGTACACATAACACTCTACCTATCAGTTTAATTAATGGAGCTGACTTACTCTATTCTGGATTCAAATGCCAATGAGAAGAGAGGGGAAGAAATAACATGGAAGAGTAAGGGTTAGACCCCCCAAAAAAGTACACTCTGTCATCCATACAAGCTTGCCAGATGGCAGCCCTGACGACTATTGTGTGGCTCCTAGAGCTGGGCAAGCCAGTGGTTCAGACCACATGCATCTCTGTCAGGACACTGACTCTTCCAAGCCACATGAAGCACCCTCACTATGGCTCGTGTGTCTACATAATGTCATCTTTGTAAAACAGTGGTTATAAGGGAACCTCGTTCCCCAAAGGTTACTCACGTGTCATCACCGAATCAACTGAAATCACCCTTCCTACCCATGAAAGCTGGATTACACAATTAAATACAGCAGAAATTAAAACAATGCTTAACTTACATATTTCAACATCAGTAGAGTGGGGGAAAGCTTTGGCAATCTCTAAGGCACACAAACATGAACTCTTTTCATTCATGAATTTAATACTAAGACAGTGATATTTAGAGGTTCTATGAAGATTTAGACAAAAAGATTGAGGTGTCAGATTGAGAGAGAGAAATCAGATTGAAGTCACTACACAGGTAACTTCAAAACATTTCTAACCGTGATACTGTAAGAAACAGATTTCATATTGTGAGCTGGTGCCCAAACATATCTATATCTATGTATATGAATTAGAGATTTTATGAAGCAATACTTTCCTTTACTATAGGTGATCTACTCTGATTTTTCTTACGTCCTTTATTTTTTAAGATAAAGTAATGTCTCGTGGACGCTTCTAAGAAGATGGAATAGACGTACTTTTCTGAATGCATCCCACTAAGGAAAAATAAAAACCCTGGACATTATATGTAAGGCAAAAATAAGATGACTTTGAAAGGGATAGAGAAGGCAGACATTTAGGGACCGTAGAAGTCAAAGAATGATAAGATGGTGAGTTCCTTGGGCTTTCTTTTTGCCTCATATATTCCATACATTGAGCTGAAAAAGGCAACAATCTAGAAATGTCATAGGACACAGACAAAAAATATGACAACAAAAGCCTGCTCTTTCTAGCCAAAGGGAAGGGGCATGAAAGGGGCAGTCTAGCAAGACAGAATAGACAATAACGGCTCTGCTCAAATATCACAGAAAAAATGTGACTCAACCACTCAGCTTCTGCTGAGAGCCTAGACTTCTACTCTCTGCAGGCTGTAATACTGTGTTTCCCTGAAAATAAGACATAGCCAGACCATCAGCTCTAATGCGTCTTTTGGAACAAAAGTTAATATAAGACCCAGTATAATATAGTATAACATAACATAACATAACATAATATAATATAATACCGGGTCTCACATAATATAATATATATAAGACCCGGTCTTTAATATAATATAATATAGTATAGTATAGCATAATATACTATAATATACTATAATATAATATATAATACCAGTCTTATATTAATTTTTGCTCCAAAAGACACATTAGAGCTGATTGTTGGCTAGGTCTTATTTTCGGGGAAACGGTAAGGTGCCCTGAAACTCCCAAGGGGGTGGTGTCACAAAAGGCAGAATAAGGAACCTCTGGTCTCTGTCATCTGGTCATGAGGCCACCTTCTCACCCCCACAGTGTCAGTGGAGAGAATACGGGGAGGCTGTACCTCCAGCCCCAGCAGACAATAGAAGACAGCCCCTATTTCCTGAGGTGGTGTCAGGGAAGCCTGGTGAGGTGAGGACATTCTCCATCACACAGGGATAACGAAGAGGCTCCACTTCCCAGGTACAAACTGAGGCAGAGGAAGGAACCTGGATTGCTAACTCCACTAGGTCGGAATGTTATTCAAGAAAACCAGCTAAAACCGAAGATTCAAGTAAGATCCAGAGACTCATAACATAAAATGAAAGTATCTAAGTTTTAATCATCACTCATAACCAAGAAACAGGAGGATCTCAAACTGAATGAGAAAAAGATAATAAATGCTAACATCAAGATGACAGAGGTCAGAATTATCTGACAAAGATTTTAAAACAGCCATGATAAAAAATGCTTCATGAGCCATTATACACACACACACACACACACGAAAAGCTTCAGCCAAGAAATAGAAAGTCACCCCCAAAAAAATAGAAGATAAAGAAGAACCAAATGGAAATGTTAGAACTAAAAAATATAGTAACTGAAAATAAGTGAAACTAACAGCTCATTGGATGGGCTCAACAGCAGAATTAATAGAAAGGGCAAACGAAACTTTCCTGGAAATGCAAACATTTTACATCTGGCTTTGGTTACACAATACTATCAAGTATCAAAACTCAGTAAATATCTCTGATGAATACAGATGCAAAAATCCTAAACAAAATTCTAGCAAATCGAATACAACAATGCATCAGAAAGATTATTCATCATGACCAAGTGGGGTTCATCCCTGGGGCACAATGATGGTTCAACATTCACAAATCCATCAATGTGATACATCACATAAACAAAATAAAGGACAAAAATCATATGATTATATCAATTGATGTAGAAAAAGCATTTGACAAGATACAACATCCATTTATGATTAAAATACTTAATAAAATAGGTATAGAAGGAAAATACCTTAATATAATAAAGGTCATATGTGAAAGGCCTCAGCTAATCTCATAATTAATGGTGAAAACTGAAGCCCTTTGGTGTACGTAGAGGAACACGACACAGCTGTCCTCTGTCAACTCTGCTTTTCAACATAGTGTTGGAAGTCCTTGCCAGAGCCATCAGTCAAGAGAAAGAATAAAAGGCATCCAAATTGGGAATGAAGAAGTTAAATTGTCACTCTTTGCAGATGACATGATGCTATATATAGAAAACCCTAAAGACTCCACCAAAAAAGCTGTTAGAAACAATCAATGAATACAGTAAAGTTGCTGGCTACAAAAATCAACCTACAAAAGTCGATTGTATTCCGATATACTAACAATGAAATCTCAGAAAAAGAAATACAAAAAACAATTCCTTTTGCAATTGCAGCAAAAACAATAAAATACCTAGGAATAAACTTAACCAAGGATGCGAAGGACCTATATGCTGAAAACTATAAGATATTTTTGAAAGAAATTGAAGAAGACACAAAGAAATGGAAAGACATTCCGTGCTCATGGATTGGAAGAATCAACATAGTTAAAATGGCCATATTACCCAAAGCAATATACAGATTTAATGCAATCCCCATTAAAATCCCAATGGCATTTTTTAAAGAAATAGAACAAAAAATCATCAGATTTGTTTGGAACCACAAAAGACTCCGAATAGCCAAAGCAATCTAAAGAAAAAAGAACAATACTGGAGATATTGCACTCCCTGACTTTAACTTGTACTACAGGGCTACAATAATCAAAACAGCATGGTATTGGCAGAAAAACAGACACGTAGACCAATGGAATAGAATTGAGAACCCAGAAATAAAACCACATAAAGATGGACAGATAATTTTTGACAAAGAAGCTAAAAACATACAATGGAGAAAAGACAGCCTCTTCAATAAATGGTGCTGGGAGAATTGGATAGCCATGTGAAAAGAATGAAACTGGACTGCTGTCTGTCACCATGTACCAAAACTAATTCAAAGTTGATCAAAGACTTAAGCATTAAGACCTGACACAATAAACTGCATAGAGGAAAACATAGGTACTAAATTTATGGACCTTGGGTTCAAAGAGCATTTTATGAATTTGACTCCAAAGGCAATGGAAGTAAAGCTAAAATAAACGAATGGGATTATATGAAACTTAAAAGCTTCTGCACAGCAAAAGAAACCATAGACAAAATAAAAAGGCAACAAACTGAATGGGAGAAGATTTTTGCAAACAGTGCCTCTGATAAGGGGCTAATATCCAAAATACACAAGGAACTCATGAAACTCAACAACAAAAAACCAAACAACCCAATTGAAAAATGGACAGACGACCTGAAGAGACATTTCTCCAAAGAGGACATACAAATGGCAAATAGATATATGAAAAAATGCTCACCATCACTAATCATCAGAGAAATGCAAATAAACACCACAATGAGATATCACCTCACCCCAGTCAGAATGGCTATCATCATCAAGACAAATAATAACAAGTGTTGGAGAGGCTGTGGAGAAAAAGGAACCCTCATACACTGTTGGTGGGAATGCAGACTGGTGCAGCCATTATGAAAGGCAATGTGGAGGTTCCTCAAAAAATTACGAATAGAATTACCATATGACCCAGCAATCACTCTCCTGGGTATCTACCTTAAAAATCTGAAAACATTTATACTTAAAGACACGTGTACTCCAATGTTCATTGCAGCTTTGTTTACGGTGGCCAAGACATGGAAACAACCAAAATGTCCTTCGATAGATGAATGGATAAAGAAGTTGTGGTATATATACACAATGGAATACTCTTTGGCGGTAAGAAAAGATGATATAGGAACATTTGTGACAACGTGGATGGATCTTGAGAGTATAATGCTAAGTGAAATAAGTCAAACAGAAAAAGCAGAGAACCATATGATTTCATTGACCTGTGGTATATGAACCAAAAACAACAAAAGAACAAGACAAACAAATGAGAAACAAAAACTCATAGACACAGACAATAGTTCAGTGGTTACCAGAGGGTGGGGAGAGGGAGATGAGGGTAAGGGGGATCAAATATATGGTGATGGAAGGAGAACTGACTCTGGGTGGTGAACACACAATGGGATTTATAGAAGATGTAATGCAGAATTGTACACCTGAAATCTATGTAATTTCACTAACAATTGTCACCTCAATAAATTAAAAAAAAAAGAATACTGATCACAAATCAAAAAAAAAACAACTCAGTGAACTGAACACTTAAGATATGTGCTTTCTGTTGTATATAAAATATCAAAAACTGTAACAAAAACAATACACATACTAGATATGCTTTAATTATCTTTAGACATGTTTACAAGTGATTTTTGAATTATTTGTTTTCATCCATATCTCTGTCCCCCACCCAACAGAAAACTACACAGCAATTCAAGTTCAAGCTCAACCACTTTGTTGCCGTATGTATTTAAGCATTGGCAAATTATATCACCTCTTATCTGTAAAATGGAAATACTAATATTATATTATTAATCCTCACGTTGTTATTGTGTTGGTAAAGTGAGATAACACATATAGAAGACCCCAATACCAAGTGTTCAACCCTCTATTTTTATCCTATTGCCCTCCTCCATCACAATGGAAGAACAGTTGGCATTAATTTTAACAGTTTTTAAAAATAGTAGCCAAGTCATTTTTAAAAACATAGTACACACTTGAAAAGTGGCAAGTGGCAATCCCAAGTGAGAGGTGCAAGCTAAAGTGAAATTCAGTAAAATAAACAAATACACAAATACTTAATAAGTAAAGCTACAGGAATAAAGAACAGGTTTTCAAATATATGTGCAACCTTGGTGAGAATTGATGAATGAGGTTAAAAATAAAGATAAAATCAAATACTTGCACCCTTATAACATACTTCCAACTGACTGCACTCTCTGTCACACCAAAGTAATGGAAAAAAAAAAAAGTGACTAATTGTTTAAAAAGTCTTTATCTATCCCAACCCGGTATTTCAGGAAAAGAGGAAGAAGTACAGAATTAACATACATGGAGGACTTTTCATCCTCTATCACTAAGGTATTAGATATTGGAAGGAGGGAATCAGATATTAGGAAGGAAAGACTTAAAGATCTAAGCAACTTGTTTAAGTCAACAGGAAAAATGACAAAGGGGAAATAAAAACAAGAAATCTTTCCCATCACATTCTATGTTGTTCCCACCACACCATGCTACTCTAGGAATCAGATTTTTTTTTCTCCACATCTGACTGTTTAGTTAGTAAAACCATGGGCTTTGGAGTTAACAAATCCGGCTCTACTGCTGACTAGCTGTGTGGCCTTGGGCAAGTTACTTAGTTTTGGATAGGATTGTCTGACCTATAAACTTGGAATAATCATAACTGTTTAATAAAACTTTAGAAGAGTTCAACGAAAATGTATTTAAAGTGCCTAGTCAATGCCTGGTACCTAGTAAGTGCTCAGCAAATGGTAACCATTGCTCTATTTCTTCCTTTGTTGTAGCTAATATCATCGTACTGATATTGATTTCTTCAAAAGCAAATACCCTGACCCTAGGTGTACGCATCTGCATGCACATGCAATTTCCATAAAAAAAAGAAAAAGGTGACTGGTCAGTGTGGTTAGGGAAAGTGGAGGGGGATCAAAGGTCAGATAAAGGCTTCTGAGAAGAAAAAGAGAAGCTTAAAATTCTCTTGAAAGGGTTATCCTGCCAACTAAGGAAAAGGAAGAATATTTCAGGCAGAAACATAAGTATCTGTCAAGACACAGAAATGTGAAAAGGGCTTGATAGGTTCTGGTTTGACTTGATGGATTGGCCCTTCATGCAAGAGTGTGTGTGTGTGTGTGTGTGTGTGTGTGTGTGTGTGTGTGTGTGTGTCTCAAAGGAGGTCATCACAGATGGCAATTTTGATCATTCACTCTCTCTATTCATATTAACTCTCAGACTAAAGGAACAAGCCCCATTCCTTCTGTCACTTGATCTTCACAAATGTATATATGATATATATGTGTATATGTATTTGTGTGTATGTGTGTATATACATACATATAAATCAAAGATCATAGTACCTAAAAGAGCTGTAATGATGGAGGAAACAGACAGATTTAATTTATGGACTGAAAATAGCTCAAAGGTCAATGGAGCCATTGATAAGGAATGTTGCTAAAGATTCCTTAGTAAGAAAAACAATGCTCCTTTTCAAATTTCCAAAATGTACTAAGGAAACGGATAAGATGCCATGAAGTTGGCATCACCAATTGCATGTCAGTACGCCTCAATGCACCTGGCTTAATCCTTTGAAGCCACACCGTCCAGTATAGGATCCAATAGCTGCATGTGGCTATTTTAATTTAAATTCATTATATTTCAATACAATTGGAAGTTTAGTTCCTCAGTTGCACCAGCCATATTTCAATTGCTCAACAGCCACACAGGGCTGTAGGTGCCATGCTGACACTGAAGATGACTGGACATTTCCATCGTCACAGAAAGTTCTACTGGATAGCACAAATTTGAAAAATCAGTGTCTTTCTTCCCAATAAATGTTACTTGAAAAAGGACTGAGAAAACAAGAATTTGATGTCAGAAATTTTCTTTTTCTATATTTAATTGTTTTTGGTGCACTGAATAGTCATATCTACATTTTAGGGATAAAAAATATAAACATAATACCAGAACCACTGATTTTATAAAAATGAACAGCCTTTGCAACCTGTCTAGCTCTGACTTTCCTGTCCATTTCAGATATGCTTTTATAAAGGTAAGTGCCTTCCTGTTTAGTTGTTTTCGACAACTGTCAGATCTTTGAATAATCTATCCCCTAACCTGGTTGCTTCTGTGTCACAAATCAGCGTTTTTTTGTTGTTGTTGATGTTTTTTTGTTATAAGCTTTTAGAGACTCAAGATTATGTCTGAGGGAAATAGAGATAAATTGAGAATCAGAGATAAATCAGCTCTGGCAAAGCTCAGTCCACTAAAATAGTGGCTCCCAAATGTCTGCCCAGGAAGGAGAGAGCCGGGTGATGAAAATTTCCATGGTCCTCAGCAAAAGGAAAAACAGAGATAGCCTGGTGAGTTTTGCACTGGTCAAATGTTTTCCATATAAAGTTCTGTTCTTTATTTTGATATTGTCTCCCCTGCATTTTTTGGTATTAACTGCCTATCTTTTATCAAATTAGATAAGAGATGTGAGTGTATGTATCTGTGCACAAGGGTTTTAATGCTAGCTAAATAAAAGTTATAGAAACTGTGAGGGTCCCCATGTTTTAAAAAATTATTTGTCTATGAAATCTAAAGGTTGGAATACTTCTATGCTACTGGCCCAAAATAAGCAGGCCAATAATTATTTGCAGATGATATGGGGGTAAGAGGGTGGAAATAGGAGCTACAGAGAAAGCAATGATGAGAGGCTCCAAAAACTGAGAAAGGAAAAAATTACTTCCAAGCCAAGGGGGGAAAATCAGGCAAGACTTCAAAGGAACGTGGTATTTCAGATAGGTTTTGAAGACGAGGTCAGGTGTATACCCATGGAGCATTTACAAGGAAGAGCAAGTCATTTGGAATTTGGACTCTGAAGTACATGAAAAAAAAAAAGTCACGGATATGAGAGGAAGATGGTCTGGGCGCACATTACAATCAGTGTGTGGAGATTGGAGTATTAGGATAAGAAATCTGGAATTTTTTTCACTAAACAGTTGGGAAGTGAATAAGTGTTTCAAGCCGGGAGAAACGTAGCCAATGTCGTGTCTTAGTAATATGGATGAATAAACACATGACAGCATTCACCGGTTGATCTGTGAGCATCCTTCAAGAGTCAGTTTAAGTCTCATTACAACCTTCTCCCCTCGGATAACAGACCTAGGTTCCTTCATCTGAACTCCCAAAGCATTTACCTGCGTGACGCGGGGCAGCACATGACCACTTCATCAAATCGCCACCCCTCAATTAGGCATCTGATAAATCATGTTCTTTTAGTTCATTTTCAACATCACCACCTGTCTTCCTTTAAATACGGGGCCCCTAATAGGGGCTAATTAATGACGGCAGGTGCAAGCCAACCCCTAGCCCTTCTTCTGCTCTTCTGCTCCCACCCACGCAGCTGAGCACTGGTGGGCAGGCACGCCTCCTGCGGACATCTGAAGAACATACATGCACATTGCCTAAGAGAGTGAAAGAAACAAAACCACAAGCAAATGGCAGACAGAGAGCGTGATGACGTATTTGAGAAAGGACTTACATTCCTACTTAGCTTTTCAAATCAGACGATGCTTCTAAAATAGTTCACCAGTGTCCTCACTGTTCCAGATTGTATACAGAAACAAAAACAGCTCTAAAGAATACACTCCGAAAGATTAGCAGTTCATTGTATGGTGTTATAAATTATTTCTAAAGATGCTTCTAGTCAGTCCACAATCTGACAGCCATTAAACATGTAAAAATCAACTGCTGCAATCTAAATCTCTCCTTAAGATTAGGGAGAAGGGGGACAAAGTCAAGTAGATAAAACTCAGATCAGAGAAAGTCTATTAGTCCAACCGTTTGCCTCCTTGGCTGACATCAAAAGCCATGAGGAAGATGGTACCACTCTAGTTTGTTTCCAAATTTCAGCTGAATCCTCAAGCTTTGCCCTGTGTTCCATCTTCAGCCAGCCTACTTGCTCCTCCCATAAGTCTATTAACATGCTCACGTCTTGCCCTAGATAATAATCTTTCCCCAACTGTGTTGTTCACTTAACAACTACTCCCTCCTTTTTCCCTTCCCTACAGGAAGACTGTTAAAGTGCATTGTTGTTTATAGTTTCGACAGACCCGTACGGACACTATTCTAAGCACTTTACATGTTAGGGTGGATCAAATTATTGTTTGAAAAACATTCACTCCCTTCCCCTTGGAACACCATGTGTGTCCCTCCCTACACAATGACTTGGGGTTTGGCCGAGTACATTCACTTGACCAATGGATGTGAGTGGACGAGATGTGAGCAGAGGAGCTAAACATGCTCATGCGGTTTGGTTTGGTCTCTCCTGCACTTGTGACAACCGGGAAAAGAGTATGCCCAGGGGCTGCTGCCCCTTCAGCCTGGAGTCCAGAGTGAGATACACAGAGCAGGAGAGGTGGAGAGAACTGGAGAGTGTGGCAGGTTCCAGACCCACAGAAGCCTGCACGCCGCAGCAGGCTTTTGCTCGTTATCCTAAGGCCAATGGGGGACCTTTCGGGTGCAGCTTCTAGGGGAAGTCTTCCCCATTCCATCCAGATGCTGTTTGGGGTCTGTCTCGATCTTTCCGAGCCTCGGCTGTCTATTACAGAACGCTTATTACAACGTGAAGACTGTTCATGCGTGTGATGACCATCGATGCTGACTCGTCTCCTCACAATGGTTACGCTAATTCAGGCTAAAGACAATGGTGACTAAGCTCCGGTCGTGTCCATGAGAATTTAGAGGAACAGATGTTGGAATTGATGGATCCTCCCCCTTGGAAAACATGGCTTCAACACTACAGAGACCGGATAAGAGAAGGGCATCCAAAACTAGGGGAGCGATTCACTATAGCCATGCCTACCTCAGAGCTGATCCTGAATTCCTGCGCTGAGGGTGGTAGAACTGAGTCTGGGAAGCAGCTGGCACGAGAGGAGGTGGCTCTGCCAGCGGAGACTAAAATAGACCAGAAAGTAGCAGGCATTTCATCAGCCATAAACCTTCTGCTCCCATGTGCATGGCTGACCCCTTGTTATTCAAATCTCCACTTAAACATCTCCTCAGTGAGGAAATAACTGATCATATAATCTAAGAAGTTTTCCAGGCAAACATCCCCCCCCACCCCCCATCATTGTGTTTCAACTCTCTACGTGGTACTTGGTACTCTGATACTCGATGGCACACGTGTGTATGGTCTGTCTCCTCCAACAAAAAGTTTAAGTTACGAGAGGGAGGGGCTTCACCTGTGTCGTTCATTGTTATAACCCTCGCATACTGCCTACACCTGGGCAGGGAGCGGGAAATAACTGGTACGTGAATAAACCAAGAACGGGATACCGTCTTATACACATCCCTCTCTCTGGTATTTGTTCTCCTATGCAAGGTGGCTTCCGATGTGCCTGTTGAACATGGATCTTCCAAGTCCTATCAATATATGCAAGGTTTAGTGTGTGTCCCTAGATCTTTCTGAGTATAAGAACCCTAGTTTTCCTCAGAGAATCAAAGCATCCATATCTATTATGGACCAAATTGTGTCCCCCCACAAATTCTTATGTTGAAGTCTTGGCACTCAATGTGACTATTTTTTGGAGACAGGGCCTTTAAAATGAAGTTAAATGAGGCGATCAGGGTGGGCCCAAATCCAGTATGACTTGGTGTCCTTATGAAAAGAGCAAGAGGCAGCAGGGATGTGTATGCACAGCAAAAAGGCAATCTGCAAGCATAGGAGAGAGGTCTCGAGAGAACCCAAACCTGCCAACACCTTGATCTTGAGCTTCTGGCCTCCAGAAGAGTGAAACGTCTGTCGTTTAAATCATCCGCTCAGTGGTATTTTGTGACGGCAGCCCTAGGAATCTAATACAGTATCTCTGTAAAGTGAAGAACCACTAATAAGAAACTACCCTTTATTTGAGCACCTAAGGAGGCTGCATTCCTTGCATACGTCACCTCATTTATTCCTCCCAACAATCCTGCTGGGTGAAGAGGACTGTTCCCATTTCACAGAACCAGTAAATAAAGTCAAGACCTAAGCCCAGTCAATAGTTCATCTTGACTGCACATTAGAATCCTTTGAAGAACTTGTAAAGCCACTCATACCTGGCCAACCAGGAGAGATACCAAGCTCATTGATCCCCAAAGGGCCCAGGCATAAAGTACTTCTAATGATTAGCAGGAATTAAGAGCCACTGATGGCAACCACAATTCCAAAAGTTTGTGATACGTTGACTGCTGGCCTCCCAGGTACTGATGGCAACTGCTACTGTACCTGTCAAAGGGCTCCTGCTCATGATATACTCAGTGAACTTCAGTTATTTTGTGCCAGTTTACACTTTCATTTACCCTGTTTCCATAACAGCCCAATATCTGCTTGGGGATAATGCCCCTTTCCCATCTTTATGGTTCAGGTAGGCTCTCACCCCAACTCCAGGGTTTAAGGATGTGAACTGGCCCTAAGCCAATCAACATATTCTGTTATCCGTGATCACATGCCCTATGCTGTCCAATTAGAGAGACTTCTTCACTGCATGAGAATTACTGGAAATAAGACTGTTCTCTTTCCTGCCAGGTATGAAGGATATGAAGTAGAAAATGCTACAGCAGTCCTTTCAAGGTGAACACCTGTGTGAATAAGGCTAACACAGCACAAGGGGAGCCTACAGAAAGAAATGGAATCCAGGTGACAATTAGAAACTGGATTAAACCTTTCTCCAGGATAGATCAATACCTAGGGTTCTCAGTCAGGTGAGCTAACATAGAGTCTCCTTGTACTTAAGCCTGGTTGAGTGGGGTTGGGTTTTCTGAGACTTGTAATTCAAATAGCATGTGTCATATCAAAAAAATGTGTCATATGCAAACCAAACAGTATCACAACTAACCAACTTTGCCACTGCAGTGCAAAGCACCAATAAACAATACATAGCTGCGCTCCAATAAAACTAAGAGAAACTAAGGTGGTGGGTTGTCAGCTCCCGATTTAGATAGTAATCTGGGTCAAAGTTGGTCATTGACTGGATGTGAGGGAGGAGGGAAATAAAGAGCCAAGGTAGCTTCTAGGTGTTTTGATCTTTTATGTTCTCGGTGTTTGGTCCCAGAATCATAAATTCATTGAGTCAATTGAATGTCAGAGTAGGGTAGAAACTCATTAAAATTATATGGCTCAACAGCCTCATTTTACTGGCGATGACACGATGGCAGGTGCCTCTGAGGTAGTGAGTAGTTAGCAGCACAAACAGGCCCAGAATTTCTAATTCGAGGGTCAGCGGTGTCTCTATTGCACTTACTTTCCTCTCTTCTCTGCCTCTAGATAAAAAGATTTTTCTCTGTCTGTGTGGAAACCACCATGTTACATGTAATAATAATTACTGTGTATTTAATAAATATGACTAGACATCGATCATGTGTCCAAGGGCTACTGAGAGACTGTCGCCCATCTCAGGTAACTTAAAATCTTACTGTGATTATACACATTTCCCCAAGCCATTTTTGTGTTTCTAATTTTTTTTTTTTAAATCTGATATTTTGTAAAGTGGTTGTGAAACATACATCATAATTCTTTTTGCTCTAAGGATTATTCACTTTCTAATCTGAACAATGGTTTATGTTAAAAGCATACAGAGAATGTATTCAAGACGAAAACTAAGGCACTGCTTATTCAGCCTCATGACAACAGAAGAATAAATTACAGACATGCATTGCCAGAACATAACCACAGTCAACTCCAATTGAAGACCAAAAATATCTTACTAAAAGGCAAGCAAAACGCCTTATGACTTTTAGGCAAAACCGAAAACCATACACAGAGAGAAAGGCTAAAAGATGCCAAATACTAATAGTAGCTGTTTGGTGAAGGTGGGTCCATGCAAAAATTCTGTCTTTCTACTTTCCAAAGAGTGAAAAAAAAAAAAAAATATATATATATATACATATATATATATATGTATATATAATGCATATAATTATAACTATTTTAAAAGGCTAATTTAAAAGGTAGGAAAATGTTTCTATGTTGCATTTTTTTAATTCTTGAATTTTGAATAGTATCTTGTTTTCCAAATACATTATGTAAAATTTATTCACAGAATGTATTAACAGAACACATTAAATTATGTACAAAAGATTAAAAACCTTTACAACAAACTATGCTTTTAGGTCTAAACCCCTGCTATAGCTTTATAACTGGATAAATTGTTTTTCTCTTTATGCCTAGTGAATGAGTCTTGTTTGAGTATTTCCAGATATGATGCCCTCCTCACTATTATCCTATTTTACAGAACAACTCCTTTTTTCTCTCATCTCATGACAAATAAATGCAACCTGGTTGGCTGACTATCATACGTTCGAGTTTTTGTGGACAATTATCTTTAACCATGATTGCCTTATTCTCATCGGAAGAGAGTTCGTAGTGCTGTGGTCTTGCTCGCCTCCTGCTTCTTTCCGGAAATCTTGACCCCACTGATCCCATCCTGGGACAGTGAGGCCAGATGTCAAAGTAGAGGACAACAGCAATAGCATAGAGCTAGTGGCTGTGCCAATAGCTGAGTCCTCTGGCTTGACAGTTGGCGCTTCCAAAAAGGCCAGCTCAGCATGGCACTCCAATGATGAAGGACTGGTGGGTAGATGTAGAGGGGAAGAGAGGGAAAGAGCTAGTCGGATGGAAGGAAGCAGCTGTGCCTGGCCCTTGGAGACCTCTCTGCGTTCTAAGTTCAGGAAGACCCCGTCAGCAGAAAGGAGCAGATGGGAACGTCTCTAGGAGGCAGTCAGCAGAACGCATGCTTAAATCAAGATTGAAAAATGCTGCAACCTAAATGCACACGTACTTGCAAGTTCCTAAGAGGACCACTTCTGTATCCCTGCCAGCCGTTTTCCACTTGCCCTTTTCAGGTCAACTTATGGTCGTTGCCATCTCCACAATACATCCCAATCCCAAATAAAAAGAAATATACCCTTGCCCCAAGAAATTCCATTAACAGGAAACCTCTCTTCCAGGATTCAATCTACTTTGGTTTCCATGACTGTCTTTGTCAAATCTGAGCGTGTACACATGTACTACAGCACCAGAATGGGGGTTAGGAAACTTGCACTTTTACTACATCAATACAGTTTACAACAATATTACATATTGTTCAGAAAGTCTGAGGCATTGAGCAAAATATGAATTCATTCAATAAGTATTTTCTGAGCACCTACTATGCACCAGGTGTACGAGGTGCTCAAATACTTCTATAGAGGGGTGTATGGGAGAGGTGGGGGGATAGAAAGATTATAATTGTCGTAGAGGGAAATTTCTGGATAAAAGAATCATCTTCAGAACTGAGAATTCCTAGAAAACCAGATTGCTTTCTTAGAAATGATACAATAAAATATACCCAGACTTAGAACCTTATATGGAAGTTAATAAAATGAATGGATAAGGGCACAGAATGTGGAATCAAATTTTGGAGTTCAAATATTGGGTCTTCTCTGAGTAACTACCTAGTTTAATAAAAAAAACACCTAAACATCATGACATAAGAAGATCCCTTTTCTTATCCTAAAACACCCAGTTTATCGTACAATGAAAACCATGATTGACAGGCCCCATTCATACACAAAGAGCTTTCAAAAAAAACCTTTTTTTAAATGGGCCACTCAAATACGAGCATAGAGCCTAATAGCTACAAACATTTGGGGATATCTAACATGAAAGAAGGCCAGAATGAACAAACGAGGGGAGGGGGGAAGGGGAGAACTTCAAAGAAAGAAATATGGAGAGTGAAGAAAATATCAATTAAAAACTAAAATATTAGCATTAATATCCTCAATGAAACATGGAAGGATTATACCCACAAAATAAGATAAAGTGCTATAAAAACTTTAGAAAGAAAAACAAATCTTTGGATAAATTAAAACTTATAGAAATTATCAATGCCATAGGAGCTTGAAAGATAAAATCAATCTACCAAATAACAGAACAAAAAACTGAAATGAGATATAGGACACATCGACTGAAAAAAAATTAAGAAGCCGTCCGGGAAATTTATCACCTCAAAAATAGCAGCTAGAGAAATAAAGAGAACAAATGGGATAAAAGGAAATCAGATAAATAATTCAAAACAATTCCCAGAAATGAAAGACCACTAAATACACAACTCAATGGATGAAAACAGACTCTCACACGGAGGCATATTCTCATGAAATCTCTCAGTATTAGGGAGAGAAAGAAGATTAACTAATTTGAAGAAAAATGTATATTTCATGCAAATGATCAAGAATCAAAAGGCTTCAGATTTCTCAAGAACAGAAGATAGTAGGTGCTTCAAAACCAGACAGGAAGATAATTTCCAACTTTTTATCATCTCTAACCAAGTTATCAATTAAGTACCAGGGTAGAATATATACTTTTTTCAGATATGTGAGTTTTCAACAGTATGTTTCCCATGTATCTTTCCTCAGGAGGTCACTGGATGATGTGCTCCATCAATGCCAAGGTAAAAACAAAGAGAAAGACTCGGGAACCTATAAGAGGGGATCTGACACAAAGACAGGAAGAAAAGCACTCCAAAGACAGTGCTGAAAGGAAATCTAAACACAACAGCTCTGAGACAAGTCCAGAGAACGACTAGACCTACTTGAAACAAATCAGAATTCTATGGGGAAAATGTCTTCAACGGGAAGAAATTGACAGAGTACCTAATGTATGAATGTATTGGGAGGAGATTTAACAAACTGAAAGAAACTTTTGGTTGGAATTAGTTATTGGAACAATAACAAAAACTTTATTAAGCAATTATTATTTGAAGAAGATAATGTCTCATTTTTAAATTATGTTCACATACAACTAATAAAAAAAATTTTAAGTTTATAAAGTACTTCTCATACTTCCTGGCATATAGTAAATACTCAAAGAATTTAGACACTCATGATTTTAACTACACTGTACATACATACAAGGCTTCACTTCCAACGTCTTCTTTGACTAAGTGGTCTCAGACAAGTTACTTACCCAAAGCCTGTTTCCTCCTATGCAAAATGGGGATTAAGGACAAGTATAGTAGGCTTTAGAGAAAATCTTTATAAGCCACAATCCTTGGTATACAGTAAGAATATTGATCTGTCTACATTTGCATATGAACTATTTGAGCATGTTTTAGTACCTTAAAAAATGAAATCCTAACTCCGAAATATTTAACAAGAGGACATCTATACATAATGGCGGAATAAAAGAAATGCAGTGATTGTACATGTTTACTTCATCAACGATTTTTGACATTAAGGATAAAAATGGCTGAACAGCCTTCATAGTATAACAAAAAAAGATCGATGAACTATTAGGGAACGACTAGATAGACTAGGAGACCAAAATGAAACTCCCAAGTAAAGGATAGGTAGCAACACTTGTTAAAAGAATATACTGAAAATTCGAAGAATAAAATGCCTTGGCAAGAATCAAATAAAAGTCATGCATGTAAATAATCAATAAGCTGTAAAAAAAAAAAAAAAAGGTGGATGGGCATAACAAGAAATGTGTTACAACTGTGAGTTCTCCAATTCATTTGGATCCTGGCCTCTTGTTGCACGGACCTCTCACTCCAGCTAACAGATAAGCCTTTCTTCATAAAGGGTGTTTTCCATGGCCTTGAGCTTGACAATAACCATCACATTACAGACACAGAACTGACAGAATGCCTTCTGAAACTTGGACCAAGTTATTTGTTGCCCTCTCAAAAGCTCCCTTCATGCCCTCATTAAGTGGGCTTCTGTATCTAAGAATGAGATGGATCATTGTGCTTATACACATTTACCACACAAAACAAGCCAGAGGGGGAGAATAATAAAATGCATTCACAGTTTATCAGCAACTAAACAACTATTTAGGTTTGCTAGGATGACTTAAGTTACTCCAGGTACAGTGAGTTACTCACACAAAGGCCAGAGGGAAACGTGAACCTTCCCTACGGTGATCTCCTGAGGGTATCAGAGTGGCCAAGTTGTTTAGTGGCAACAGAATAGACACTGAACTCATCTGAACTTGGGTTTGAATTCTTATTCCAACACGTATCACCTGGTGACCTTGGGGAAATTATGTAATCTCTCTGGGCCTTCGTTTTTTCATGTAGGAAATAGAGATAATATGAATAACCATCGTGAACAAGTAGGATACTAAAAATAAACAATTATCAGTATGGCTGGGACCCCAACCCATCAGAACGCTCATTGTTATCAACAACCAGTAGATAGGTACCAGGGTATACTGGCTGAAGAGCAACCCCAGTTGCTAATACCAGTGAGCGCCTGATAATTGTTGGCTATTGTTATTCTCAGTTTCTTATCTGTGTTTGTATAATTTTTATTTCTACAGCAAATATGAACGGTTTTCATACCTAGAAAAAAATGTTTTTAAATATGACTTTAATATAGCTATTTAGAAGATACAGTTATGGAGAATCAAGGAAATACTGGAAGAGAGGGAAAAAAAATGGAGGGAACTTAACCTCTCATTACTTGAGCCAAGGAATAGGAACCTCCCGAAAACTACAAGACTTTGAACCCCACTCTGGCTGCCTTCACCCATAATTTAAGAAAATTTTTTGACCCTGTTAGAACATTCCACTTGCAAACCCCTTCAACGTAGGCACTGTGCCATCCCACCCAAACATAGCAGCAAGGATAGAAGCGGTACTAAGAAAACTCAAGCTAGGAAGTCCTTATCTAAGCTCTGCCACTAAGTCATGTGACCTTGGGCAAGGGCGCCCGCTCATCCTTATTTATGAAATGGGAACAAGAGTGCCTGTTTCACTGCTGCCAATGGATCAGCAGTGGCTCAAATGAGAAACTGTACTTTGGAAAGTGCGAGTGGGAAGTAGAGCCAGGGTGGTATGATTTCAAAAATGATGGCCTTGGGGTGAGCCCCAGTAAACATGCAGGTGCCAAAGCTACCAGCTATTGAGTTTCAATTAAGAAACTCTGGCCAAGCAAAGCAGGTCAGAGGGAGGCAGGAGGTTCATGGGGTTGTAGAGAGGTACTTAGCAGGCAATAGAGCGTGCGTCAGCCAGGGAAAATCACTTTCCCTTACCATTAGAATTGGGGACAATGGCCTCAGCATGCTGGAAACCTCAATCTAAGGCCTTTAAAACAGGAAGGGGGCAGGAGACAGGAGAAGAAAGTGGACAGCATGTGCTTGTGTTGACAACATGGTAAGTGAGCCCAGTTTATTTTCAACATCTTTTTCACCCTTCCTTTCTGACATCACCCGTACTTGCTGTGGTTTTTCCTGAACCTTCAAATCCACACTGTAGGATCAGTGTCTTCGTGGTACCTGCTGGTTGGCCTGGGCACCCAAACCCTGCTGTACCAGCAAGCACCTACCAAGGCCAAACCTCTCCAGAAAATGACTCATGTTTCAAAAATTACACCTCCCCCAACATTCGAGAATTAGAAATCCTCCTATTTCATCCTTGTTTTACCTGGAGTTAGTCATTACCGAATACACGAGAAATTGTCAATGACCGATATATTATAGGTCATCCTTAAACAAAATTGTACAGATATAATTGACGTAACAGTGTATTAGTAGGTCATCCTTTAATAGCCTCATTTTTAAAGAAAGTTCTGAAGATGATATCTTATAATCCAGTATTCCCCAAAGTGTCCTAACTAGGAAATTGGATGGACGTCTTTTGTTTTCATCAAATTTCAGCTCCTCCACTCACTAGCTGAGTGACCACTGTGAAGTGACTTACCCTCTCTGTGATCCTTTAGTTACTTGTAAGAGAGATGATGGACCTACCTCATAGAGTTTATGTGAAGATGAAGGAATTAATACCCGAGAAGCAGCCAAAACTGTGCCTATCACATAGGACAGGTATTGATATCTTTGCGTTATGCATTTTATAGTTAACAAGCCTCTTTATCTGCACCATGCACCACCCACCCCTCCCAGAAAGGACAGCATCTTCTGCAAGAGATAATCCATCTAAACTCCTCATAGTACTTGCTTAACAGTTAGTTACCCCTTCTATCTTTTTTTTTTTGTATCTTCAAAATCTCTCTTCACTGTGGCAATTCAGTTTATAAACACTCTCAAATGTATCCTAGCTTAAAAAAAAAAAATAGTTCCTTTGAGCTTGCTTCGTTTCCCATCTAGGTAAGGCCCTTCGTCTTCCTTCTTCCAACTTCTCACCATGTTTACAACTCCTTAGATCTCCATCATCTCTCTTCCTACAACAATTTATCCCTTCTTTCCTCTTCGATATTTGCCCTTCTTTTCAGTCCTATACCAGCATCAAGAGTAGCTTCCTCTTCACCCATTTAATCTTTGAATTACTGTAATATGGACTTGCTTCCCCATTTCATCAGCACGCCTTTACTACTTGCCAAACCCAAGGGCATTTCCCAGCACACACTTTGCTGGTGGCCTATGTGCACCAGGCCATGCTGACATGCTCCAATCGGAAATGGTTCTCCTACCGTGTTTCCGTAAAAATAAGACCTAACCAGAAAATAAGCCCCAGCATGATTTTTCAGGAGGACATCCCCTGAACATAAGCCTTATTGCGTGTTTTGGAGCAAACCTTAATATAAGACCCGGTCTTATTTTCGGGGAAACACAGTATTATGTGCGTCAGCTTCCTCAGCTAGTCCCTGAGACACTGCCTGGCAGTCATTCTCTTCTCCCACAAAGAGCTGTCCCTCTCTCGCCCACCCATTCTCTTGCCTTGGATGTGTGTGCAGGAAGGTGTGAGAAGCACAACACGCCCCTGTGGGAGAAAAGCATAAATACTGGAGGGGAACAATGTTCACTGTGAGCCCAGCAAACAGCTGATCGCTAGACTCCCCCATGTCAGGGAAGATTCCAAAGGGAAAGGGGCAAGAAATCAGCCTGGAATGGGAAGGCGAGGTGGGGGGAGGGGGCTCTTGGGCTAAGGCCCTTGGACTTGATTTTCTTGGCAGTGGGGAGCCCCTGCAGAGTTGAAAGAATTGTGTGCCTGACACACCTTATTCCGGAACAATCCCAAATCCAATCTTTTTTTCCCAATGAAAAGTTTCTCACCTCTGCTCCTCTGTGTTCCTCTCCCTTCCATTATCATCTTATTACTCCTTGTTTTTTCAGTCTGTCCAATCCTTCTAAACGTTCCATAGCCATTAGTTCACTATTTAAAAAAAAAATCGACAGGAGTCCAGGGGGGTGGGAGGTGACTGCTGTGGGGCTGGTAGCTGCCCCCCCACATTGAAGAACAGCAGAGCCTCTCCACAGCCCATCCCATGTGTGGCTGGACCTTCTTTACTAGGATACATGTACGAACCGAGCCTTGAATCTCTGACTCAACTGTAAGCCCCATGAGGGGCAGTTCAGGGCCTTCGATTCTTTCAGATCGCTCAGTGCTGCTCACGGTGCTTTGCTTATCACAGGCACACTGTGAATAATCATTAGCCAAATCAAATAGAAAGGCATGCTCATTTGTGCTGGGCACACAGGTGAATTTATAAAACAATAGCAATAACAAAAAACCTAGTGACCTGGAGCTCCATACAAGGAGAGAAGCAAAACTGTAGACAGCCAATATCAAGATTAACGTCTTATTAGAAATCTGAAGTTGCTACCAGAGGGTAAAGGGGGTGGGGGATGGTAGATGAGGGTAAAAGGGATCAAATAAATGGTGATGGAAGGAGAAGTGACTCTGGGTGGTGAACACACAATGGGATTTATAGATGATGTATTACAGAATTATACACTTGAAATCTATGTAACTTTACTAGCAATTGTCACCCCAATAAACTTTATTTAAAAAAAAATTTTTTGACCCAACAACCTGAAAAAAATGTCCCTACTGTCAAGCCCGATTAAGCAATGCTTTTCTTTATTATAATTCTTTTCCTTAAATTGCCAACATTTCCAAAAGATAGCTAGTAAAGCAGAACCAAACCACCAAACTGAAGCAAAAGCAGAAAGCAACCCAGGATAGAGAAAAAAGCAAGGACTCTGGAATACAGCAAAGTTGCCTGGCAGAGCCCAGGTCCACCTCGAATTAGCTGTGTGGCCTCGGGGAAACCTCTTACCTTCTCTGGACCTACCGTCTCTCAGCTATTGGAGGGAGAAACCACCTACCCCGCTGCCTTATGAAAACTCATGTTTAGAGAGTGGATATCAAGAGGCTGCTTCCGAGTAGGCGAAACATAACGTTAGTGCTCAATTTACTCAACACATAGTCGTGCGCCTTCTATGCGCCAGACACGGTTGTAGGCACAGGAGATGTTATCGAAGAATAAAATAATCAAATGCATGTTCTCATGGAGCTCATCTTACTCATCCTTAGCCCCTGTGGGGACAGACTGAAAGCCCCAGTCCTTTCCCCATGAAAAATACACATAAGTTGTGCATCCATTTGTAAGGGGGGACAAGGATCCCCTCTTGTGATTTCAGTCCCCTCTTGTGATTTAGATGTAGAGCACTGCCCCTGTACCAGTGTCTCCCAAATATGTGTATTAAGAATGACTGAGGACACATGTTTCTGATTTACCAAAAAATACCATCCGAGGGCGGGGAGTAGGAAGGTGGATGTTACCGCTACCTAAGCAGAGCTCAGGCTCCAGCACCGCTGCTTTTCCTAAGCTGACCCACCACGTTACAGGACTACAGATCCAACCCTGGCACACATTATGTTCTCCATAAATATTTGTGACTGTAAAATGAAGACTCGTCTACCTCCAAGCTACAGGAAGTCAATGCTATCCCCACAAAAAATTGCCTAGATGACTTCCCCACTAAATGTCAGTCTTATAGTTTATCCAGGCAGAACTATTAAACCACCACAATGTAAAATGGCTAAGTTTTCTTAGAAAGCAGAAAAGAAACAGAAAGATTTCAGGCATCAGAAAGTACTGACACACACCTGTGCTACTCTCCGAGATGGCAGGGGAAAAACAGGGTGATGATTCAGCCAAGGCCACGAGTAACATGTCCATTTCTTGGCTACTGGTTGCTCTCTCCTCCACCTATAAACCACTGGTCATCAAGGGGGCAATATGAAACCGCACACAGAATCAACCGGAGAGAACGTCTACAGAAGCCTGGTTAATAAAATCACATCTGCATTCCATGTAATGCACAGCCAGCTTCTTAAACAAAGAAACTCGGAACTGATATTTTACAATCTTGAACATCGGACAGTTGAGGCAACCATTATCTAGGAGATCCGTATCAATCCCAAATTCAAATATTCCATCCCATGGTCCCACAGACCAGCAGGAAATCCTGGAAATCCTAGTCTGTGGCCACCGAAATGATACCTTCAGGTCTGTCTTTTGCATTTGGAAGCAACTGCAAAATCTGCTGTCAGGCTCTATACCCAATTTGTGGCCGAATAAAATGGGCTCCTGCAGATGAACCAAGCACTGCTCCCACCGCACCCAGGACAGTTGATGAAACACCCAATTCTAAATCAGAATCACACAGAGCTGCAAAACAAACCTGGCCTCTGCCATCCTGAGAATTTAAATCACACAAGAAAGAGTCAACTAACCTTTCCTGAGGCTTCGCAAAATGAAGTCCATAATTCCTCTTGGCAGGCAAGACCAATTCCTCTCAAGGACAAGTAAGTTGCCCCCTCCCCGTTCCCTCCCACAACCCCCCTAGTTAAACTCACCTTCTGTGCTTCTCACGCATGGTCTTCCCCTTTCCCGTCTTCATGTTCTTGCCTAATTTTCTCCAAAGGCAAGCCCTCTCTCATCTGTACTGCTTTGCTTATGTGTTTGTTTGTTTGTTTGTTTGTTACCACCACCACCCCATACATACATATAAAAAAATCAATATCCAGAACTTGATGACAAATTCTTGTGTTATTATAGAAGGGAATTTAACAGCTTTCTTCTGGAGGCAAAAATCAGTAACATTTCTAAGCTATATCCATCCTTGAATCCTGACTAATCTGGAAACCAGCGTGTGTACTTGTTACAGCTGTAATGTCTGTTCTTGTCTAACGCAGCTCAAGAAACCCACTTCTGGAAAATACTTCCTTCTAATCCCATCCAACTTCCTGCACAGGCCCCACTGATGTACTTCTCTCACTGTTGATGAGGCCCTCATTGTCAGCAGATCATCAATACAGAGGGGAAGAAAACCCGAAATCGAGAAAAATACAGCAGCAACTCTAGAAAACTGACCATTTCTTTAAAAGTTTAAACACACGATACGACTCAAAAATCCCACTCCCAGCTATTTATACACGAGAAATAAACTTATAGTCACACAAAAACCTGTACGCAACTGTTTACAGTGCCGTATTCATAATTACCAAGAACTGGAAACAATCCAAAAGTGAATGGATAAGCTGTGACACATCCATTCAATGTGATACAAGAGGACTCAATTAACAATACATGCAACACTGTAGATGAATCTTAAGTGCATTACTCTAAGTGAAAGAAGCCAGACTCAAATGGCAACATAGTATCTGATATCACTAACATGACATACATCAAGTAAAAGTATAGGGAAAGAGTTCAAAGCGGTGGTTGTCAGGAGCTGTGGATAGAGTAAAGGGGCACAAGGAAACTTTTTGGGGTATAGGAATTGAACTTGAATGTGGTGATGGTGACAAGACTGAATACGTGGTACATGTCTGTCAAAACACAACTACAAAAGGTGAATTTTACTGTATGGAAATTATGCATAAATAACCCAAATTTAACTTTTAAAACTACTAATATGGAACAAAGAGAGAATACTTGAAATAGGGATTCAAGTTTCAAAATCAATAGTAAAATAGACAGAACATTTTATCTTGAAAAGAGAACCAGGTTATCTCCTATTTGACCAACATTAGATAATCATAAATGTGTTAATTCTTAGAACAAAGAAAAAATAAAAAATTTTATTTGTGATATAACTTCCACAACAAGATTTATGTCAGCCGGACAAAACGCTTTTTCATTTTACGTTTGACTTTTCGAAGCCCATTTATAAAGATCATTTTTTCCCCAAATTGTTTCAGGGTATTACTTTTCACCCGACATCATTTAATGCTTAGATGCTCTTAATAGTTTCCTTTGGTGCCTATCAAGTCAGCATTTTAGGTCAATTTTTTCTTCTTTGATGGTTATCTGGACTAACTCAGCCAGATTGTATTTGGGTCACGGCTGTAGGATTCCATCAGTTTTCCAATGTCACTTACATGGAGTCCATGCAATTTTTCCTCTTATGAAAGATCTGAAATTTCTCTTAGCAATCAGTTGACATAATACTGTCTTGCATATTTGGGTGATTATCAGACCATCAGAGAGCCTAGCCTACATGTAGAATTGTGGGTGCTAGTGTCAAGTAAATTTTTGGAGGGGAAAAATTTGTTTAGGAGATGAGTCCTTACGAATATACTCCAGTTATAATAACTTTTACTTCCCTGGTACCTCAACACTCCAGAGGATCAGATAACTAATAAATCAAATAACATGCTTAAAAGTGAGGACTCTTGCATTTTACCAATGACATTTTGTTGGTTTTATCCCAACTCTGAGAACCTACATTCCTTCATGGAGCAGCTACTAGTATAGCAGACCCTATATCACCATGGGGCCATAAAAATTACTTTCTGAAGTGTGGCAGGAAGACAAGGAGACAGAGAGCATCATCACCACCGTCTTGTCTAACGATTGTTTATTGAGCAACTACTAGAGCTTTATTGATACTAATCAACAAAGCGCTTTATTGGTACTAATATAATAACCTTCTCAACATGTGGATGAGGTCATTACTATTAACATTCCCATTTGCTAGATGAGCAAAGGAGTCTCTAAGCTGTTCAGGGAATTGCCCAGGCTCCCACAGCACATTCTTGGCAGAGCTGGGGTTTCTGGCTGCAGAGCTCGCACATTGAAAGGCAGTGCCGTGAGTGCTACAGACCCCACGGGAGCAAGTGCCCAGCCCATTCTGTGTCCCGGCTCCCCCAGCCAGCTGCAGCGCTGAGCTCCACAGCCCATAGCCAGTCCACAAACATCTGTCATATCACTGAAGACTAGTGTTCTGTGCAGAAAAAGCCCCAACACCTTCCATAGCAGCATGAGCAGCCGAGAAGCAAAGGACCTGAATTTGCCAGCTGGCTCCCCCCAGCCCCAGTGCCCTCGGAAAAAGGCTGGAGGCAGTGAGGCGGCCACCCTTGTCACTCGCCAGCTGCTGCCCCTTCTTGCTCTTCACATGGGGAATGGAGCTGTACAAGCAGCTTCTTGCACCCACACTTTAGGAAAATCAGACTAAATATAGCCAAGTGTGCTCCCATGAGCCAGCTCAGAGCTGGTAGAACTGCCACATTCCACGTCAGAAAACTGAAAACTGGGGGTGGGGGGTGGGGGGGTGGGGGGGTGGGAATCAACTTGATTCACAGGAGAGAAGCTTCCTTTCTTGCTCCTGTGGTTTCAAAAGGATCTTATGCAAGATCCAACTGGGCTGTGGGGAGTGCTGAAGGTTTGGCAGAGCAGATAATAGAGCCTGTAGGAAAAGGAATGTACCAGACATGACTTCAGAGCACCCTCACTTTCCTGCCCATAAAGGGCTAAACAATCTCAACACCAGGACTTCGGGGGTTGGGGGGTGGGGGTGGGGGATATCCATCAGGTCGAACATATCCTACATACACCACTCTGTTTTCCATGCTCCCACCCATCAATAGCCTACTAAAAGCTCACGCAAATGCTAGTCCCTTGGTTAGGCTTTCTCCATCCAGCTCAGAACTCAATGCTCCATTTGTTCTCAGACCTCCCACGTTATGTCACTTGGACTTTTATTTAGCACTTAAGCTCATTCAGCCCAATCTGCTTCGGTCTCCTTCACCACAGTGGGGGTGGGGAGAGCAGAATGGGCCAAGCTCCCTCTTTATCAGATTTCCCCCAAGTGAGGCACAGTTCCTTGCATACAAGCAGTACTCTACTGCTTATCAACGCAAATCCTGCCTGAATGCCAGGGGAAGAGTTTGCATTCCCCCCCTTCCCCCGCCTTTGTCAGAAGTATAAATGCATGTCTGACACTGAACTCCCTAGAGTTCAAGTAGCAGGTTCAGATGCCTGGCTGCCCCATCCTGTGGCAGGTCACCACAGCACCTACGGTGACTCAGCATTCCAGAACACAGCGCCCTGGCAAACGTTCCACACCGTCTCCCTTTTGAGCATCAGCCCTTGTTTCTTCCGGCCTGTGACTACCGAAGGCAGATCAGAAGGAACGGGTGGGCTGACAGGATTAGTAAGGCTGGGCCAGGCAATGCCACAGCAGGATTAGACGGAAGCCCTGTCTGGGCTGGCTGAGAGGTCCCCAGGAAGAGGGGAGTGGCAGGAACCACTGCACAGCAGGTTTGGGGGCCTCACTCCTCACTGTGTCACTAGGCAGGACTTTTCAGTGATGGGCTCCCAGTCACCTCTCTCAGGTCCTAAAACAGTGATTCACAGATGCTGGTGGTACAGAAGGGTCAGAGCTCATGGGCTAGAGAACAAAATGACAATTAGAAAAAGGGGAAAAAAGGACCTTTGGTGAGAAGTGAAATGGAAGAGAATGGGGTAGCAGTTCAACAATAACACCATGACACTGGGAAGTACCTGGTAGGGGAAACCGTCCACTCTCCCACTGCTTTTACAATACCTATTCTGTGCCTGAACACCACTGGGAGTTCTCCTTAGGGTAGAAGAGAGCTGTGTGGAAAGCAGAAGCACCTATAATATTACCGTGACTTCATTCATTCATTCATCAAGTTTTATGCCGTGTCTACCATGGGCCCGGCCTGAGACAGAGTGTGTGCCCTCAGCACCACTGACTAGAAGAGGTGCATATGAATGATGTTCTCAACAAAGAAATGTAGTCAGGAAAATGCAGGTGTGCTACCACCAAGGCAGCCATCTTCCTCCTTGCTTCATGTGTCCTACAAGGGGAAACCCCTGAGAATGACACTTCTGGGCTCTCTCCACTCTCTCATGGGCTCTTCTCAGAAAAGAAGACAATGATTAACACGCAAAACTGTGGAAGGGAACAAAGCATAGGTAGCTCGGACAATCTCTCCTTCCCTGTAGGTCCCACCTGCCTGCTGTGGGAACCCATATCCTCTCGGCTCCCTGGCTGCCTGTGTTACAGAGCCACGTACTCCTGAGAGGGGAAGTTCACTGATGACATTAATGTTAGCAAGTCCACTGGAGTAGCAAGTCCAACCCAAAGCTAGGAAAAAATAACCCATGTGGCTTTATAATAAAGATGACGTTTCTCTCTCCTGTACTCACTCTGTGACTCAGTTCTGAATTCAAACAGGGTACAGAGCCATCCTTTCCAATTGCTTCTCTTTGTTACAAATGCCTGTTTATCTTGTTTGCCCTTTTTCCCAGCCGCTGTTATTATTACTTATTCTTGCAATATTTTGGTGATGAACAGGTTTTTTGTTGCTTTGGGTTTGTTTTGTGTGTTTTTTTCACTCTTTTACAGGAGAAACACTGTAGAATCTTAGCATTGAGTGACTCATCAGAGGCCATTTGATAAGCCAATTTGTGCGCTTAGGAAAATTCAGATTCCCTAACACTGATGTCATTTAGAATACACAGCCTTCCACCTGAAATCTTGGGGTGGGGGGGGCGGGGAATGCTGAATATCGGAAATCAGTTCGCTGCCACATAAGAGGGGCTATGCCATTAGACCTAGAATAGAAACACTATGTACGATGTTTATCCCCACTTACTTATACAGCTCTGAAGACGAAGCGAGGAGAACAACTGGGGACAAGGAGTAGGAATCCCCTTCTCTGGCTGTGGGGTATGTACACCTTCTTCACGAAACAATTACTGTGGTCCTGTAAGTGCCACGTTCCAATGTAAGAATAGATGAATACAACACAGTCCCTGATGAAGCCATTTTTTTCTTCTCCCTGTTTAACACTGCAACCCACTTCTGTTACGAAATATCGCCTCAATGGACTCCACTGTCTATATGGTCAATCCATGGAGCATGGATTACCCTGTGGTTTCTGTATACTACCTCCTCCTCAGCAATCCCAGTTCTCCAGCTATTCGGGGTAAGTTCATACAATTTTTTTTAAGGCAATGAATGCCAATATAACCCCAACCTGAATGCAGACCTTCATGTGTTCTCTGGCTGGAAAGCACAATTCTAAGGGGCCCAGCTGCCCCTAAGTATAAGGCATGGGTCAGGCTCGGGAATAGAAACAGGACGCTGTAATTAAATTCAGAGAAGAAAACATCGATCAGGGTACCTATAAAACAATAAACAAAAGGGCACCTCTTTTTCATCTTAAACTCAAGGCTTCACGTTCAGGCAAATTCATGGACTCCCTACTTGCTCTTAATACTTCTACAAGTTCAAGCTTCCTTTAGAAAACAGGTTACAGATCGCAAGAACCTACCCTGATACTATTTAGAAAAGGCAAGCTACAACATGTGCAAAATACTATAGTTTTGTTTTCAGTGAAGAATAGGAAGGAGTACTGAGGATCCACGTTCCAGGCACCCGTCTCTAAGTCCTTTCCTTTATATAATCCTCACAACTTTCCTGGAAAGTAAATAGTGATGTACGCTTTTTTTTCCCAGATGCAGAAATTAAAGCTCAGATGTTAAGTAACATGCATTATATTTCCTGTTCCAATTCCTCTCGAAAAACTCTTTATTCTCCAAGTCGGGGTTTCTCAGTGAGCGTGGGGACACTGGTCATTACTTGGTATTGGGAACTTCATACAGGATGACCACGCACTAGCCCATGAGCACAAAAATATCAATAGCAGCTCCCAGCAGCAGTCCCTGAATATCCCAAGCACACCTTAGGAGGACAACTCGCCCTCAGATAAGAACCACTGCTCTAAAAGATTCTGTGAGAATCACGGCAACAGACAGAAGAGAGACGCACATCCATTAAAAGCCACCTCCACATACATACACCTTCACATCTCTCAGAAGTCTGTTATTTTATGGCAGTTGGACTCCTAAGAAAGCCCCATGCACTGTTATGGAGTCAGTTACAAAAGCTCCGTGAATTTATTTCCCATGCATTCCAAGAGCATTTACTGAGCACCTATGCTATTGGCGGGGAATATAAAGTCAAACAGTGCATGGTTCCAACCCCCAAGGGGTTGCCGTTTTATAATGTAGTGAGAGACAGATTAAGGACGGTGTCGGTATAGATATAAGCACAGGTGCTAGCTAGGGAAGCTTAGTACAGAAGACAGTGCCCATAGACAGGACACAGTGCTGGCAAGGAAGAGGGAAGGGAGGGCTAGGACAGGTTTCCAGAGGAAGTGAAGTCTTCCCTGAGCCCTGAAAGACTAAAGGAGAGAAGCAAGGAAGGGCCCAGTCCAGGCAGAAAAAACTGCCTTACAAAAACCAGAGAGAGGAATCACATTTGCAGTCAAAGTCCAACCTACTTCCTTCATTCTTCAAGTGGAGACCTCACGATGACTCAAACTCGGGATCTCCTGTTACTAGAAAAGCACTTTAGCCAAATAAGTCACTAGAACATGAAATAAGCTCTCCACAGTCCATGGGTCTTTCCTTCCAAAGCCCTTGTTTTGTAAGGTATAATAACCCACCAGACAAGAAATTATGACTTAGTCTATATACTTCTCCAGTGAGCGGGAAATTGTTTTCAAGTACACTGTGGACTGGCAACCAGTGGGCGTGTCCCTCACTGGGGACACAGAAAAATGGGGAAGAAAGAGGTGACAATCAATGTCATCTGAGGAGTGAGGCAGCTGGGTGTCAGTAGATCAACTTACCCTTGACCTCAAGTTCAGGATGAACTTTATCTTTTTTAGTTTTTTTTAATCTGAAGTCTTATTTCACCATCAACTATAACATGCAGAAAGCCAGATTCTCACCTTGTTAGTACATTCGCCCAGAAAAGAACACTTAGAAAAGTCTTTGGCTTTCTGATTGTTTTTTTCTTTTCAAAGCCATATATGTTATATAGAATTTGAAAAACCAAATACGTAAATAAATACATTAGATACAGATCGATGGATCACGAGAAGCTGAGAATCTCTGAACCTGAGATAACCCAAAGCTAATAGTTTCCAGAGTTGATGGGGCACTGAGAACAGGAACCCAGCGGTTGCTACCTCAGGTTAAGCAATTATATAGAGCAGGCGTCAGATGAGTTTAGTTTCTTTCACCTGGGGTGGGGAAGGGAGTGGGAAGCAAGCAAGTCCTTGTGGTTCTTTCTTGCCTTCAGCCTATAAGGAACAGGCTCATTTCCCCTTGGCACGAAGCCTGAAGCAACTGGCAGGCATGCCACCTTTTTCCTGGCCCCCACCCCTTCCCCTCTGACCTGAGTCACACTCAGGAACCATAATTCTGTAGGTGAACTAGGTTCCCCTTTAGTCCCAGGAGCATTTCATGTAATCATGCAGGCACAGTGCGACCTTTAACTTGACGTCATGCCCATGTCTGCTCCACACATTTCCCCCCAGAAATTACCCTCAACAAGAAAGCTTGTGTTCCCAGGGAAGAGCATCTGAAATGAAAACTTGGGATCCCTCACACACCGCCTGTCCCTCCCTGCTTTCCACCAGGAAGTTCACAGGAGGCAAGGTGGGGGAGCCCAAACTGCAAAACCAAAGGGCAAAATTATTCCAGGAAAGAGGAAGGTGGTCTTCCCCCCCCCCCCAAAAAAAGAAGTCACCCACATCGAATAGGTTTGTTGTCCTGTTTATCCCTGGTGGATTCCATTTCGTTTCTGTAAACTTTGCTATCCCCGGGAGAGTTGTTTAAAACGGAGACACATGAAGGGACACCTTCACCCTCTGGGTACATCTGCGGCCACCCCTGCCGAGTGCACACGACGAGGGGCCCTCGACCCAATCGCAGTCCGAGCTTCCGGATGACGCACCTGGCCAGGGTCCTCTCCCACGCGTGGGGGGCAAGGCGAGCATCCCCCGCCCGGTGGCCATCCAGCCGGCCCGGCCGGAGGAGGCAGCGAAAGGGGCACCTCGGGGATGAGACCTCATGCCTGCCTCTTCGGCTTTCCCCCCATTTCCAGCACATCGTTTCACAGGAGGGACACCCTTCGCCTCCAACCCGAAAGTCTTGCGCAGCTACGTTGTCTTTCCAAAGCAAGCGAATAAAGCGCCTACTGGCCTGCTGGGGCTCAGGTGAGTGCCAAGAGGTGTAGGAGGAAAGGGCCCGCTCGCCACCACCCCCTGTCCTCTCCTCCCCACGATCCCCAGGATTCACCAGGGAGATGTGCATTGGGGTGCGCGGGTGACGAGGGAGCTTACAATGCCCAAGCGTCCCTTACCTTCCACAGCCATTCTCTCAGAGCTTCCCTAACGCATGCATAATTTTCTTGGCCGAGGTACTCCTGCTGCCCCGCGCGCCCCCCCTCCTCGCGCTTTCGCCTAAATATTCTGCGCTCATCTGCTCCAAGGACCAACCTGCCGCGGTCACGCAAAGCTCGGTGCCGGCTCCCAGCTCCGCGCGGGGCATCCTGGGAAGTGTAGTTCCCTCCCTGCGCCCCGACCCGGGAAAGCCCGCCGCGTCCCCCCGCCCGGCGCTCCCGCCCTCCACACTCGGATGGCGGCTCGGGCTTCAGCTGGCCCACGCAGGGCAATACCTCCGGGAGGGGTCCCGGGAGCGGACCGAGGGACCCCCGGACGTGGCAGGGACTACATTATCTGAGATGCCCTGCGCTGGGTTTCGTTCCGCGCTTAGGGTACAGACCCGTGGTTGAGATCTTCCCTTCAATTAGAAGGGGGTAAGCACCTGGCAGGGATGTTGTGGGAGGCGAGAGGCGGCGGGGTTTGCGGTGTGGTCTCCCGAGCTCCTTTTCTGGCCTCCTTGGCTATCCATGTAGTGAGGAGAACAGAGCCACCAGCGGGCTGCCGTTGTCCTGCTGGGCCAGAGAGCCGCTGCACGGGGTGCTGTGCAAACTTGTTCCTTTGCGCCCTGGCATGTGAGGGGCTTGGGTGAATCCCCTCAAGTGATAAAGCTGATCTCCTGGTGGTTAAGGTGGCTGACACTTAGAATAGGGGTGTGTGTGTATGTGTGTTTGGGGGCTGGAGGTGGCTTAAACATCCCGAACAGGCATCATCCCTAAGGGCTTATTAGGAGCAAGATCTAGGAACCAGGATTCCACCTGAGCATGTCAGATGATGGGAGCCTGTCGGGCTTCCACGGTGGGAAGCCGTCAGTTTGCCTGTCCTGTAGGCCTGATAATTAACAGCCCCTAAGAATTAGTACTCTTGCAACTTCTGAACCAGTCCTAACTCCAGGTGCTGGGAGTGCTTTGAGCACCCAGGAAACAGAACGTTTCGTGGAGGGCAATAGAATTCCAGAGCTGGTAAATACTGATAAAAGTGATATTCCCAAACATTTTTTTTTTTTTTCCCCTCCTGTGTTTGGAAATAGTGATGCAGTTATGGCTGGTAGAGTAAGGGAATGGTTTTGGGAACAAAACTGACTCTGGATTGCAGTAAGACTTTTAAAGGCCTTGAACTCTGAAACGCGTATGGTACCACTTCCACCCAGCTCCCAGGATTTATGTCCTTTCCCCTATATATATATTTAAAAAACAAACAAATAAATAACAACAAAATAAACTACTCTGGAAAATAACTCTAAGGACGGACAAAGATCTGATTGTTCCCATTATCATGACTACTTAGCTTTTTCTGTCTTGGTCAAATATATATATCTGATAGTGTGCAAATTGATACAACCACTATGGAAAACTATTTGGCCTATTAAGCTAGATATATGTTTATCCTGGACCCAGAAACTTCATCCCTAGATGTATACCAAGCAGATATGCATACACAGCTTCTCCAAAATACATATACAGGAATGTTCCTTGCTGCATTATTTGAAAAGCTACAAATGAAACAACCCAAATGTTCATCAACAATAGATTCCATAAATGAATTGTGGTGTTAACCAAACCATCCTCTATAGCAGGGGTCAGCAAACTATGGCCCCTGGGCCAAATATAGCCCACTGCCTATCTTTTATGACTCATAAGTTAAGTATGTTTTTTACATTTTTAAATGGTTAGGAAAACATCAAAAAAAGAATAATGTTTTGTGCTACATGAAAATTATAAAGTATCTACATAATATCCTAAATTTTGCTTTTTGGTCTGCAAAACCTACAATATTCCCTATCTGGACTTTTACAGAAAAAAAAGGTTTTTCAAACCCTACTATAAAGTAATGAGAATGAATGAACTACAATTGCATACATACAACAACAAGGATGAACTCTATGCATTAGTTATCTGGTGTTGGTAACAAATAGCCCCCAAAATTGAGTGACTTAAAATAACACCCATTTATTATTTCACATTCTGTGGGATAGAGATTTGGGCACAGCTCAGATGGGCCGTCTGCCTCAGAGTCTTTTACAGGCCACAGTCAAGGTTGTTGGCTAGGCTGAAGTCATCTGTGGGGAAAGAATCCCAGAGAGCAGTTTCTAGGCTCTCGGCTTCATGTGGAAAGGTCTGGCTCAGGTAATAGATCAGCTAGTTGTGGCCATCAGCTATGACTAGTTGGCCATCATCTGTAATAAGTTAGCCAATTAGTCACTCATATAACTGCCATGGCTGTGCTTTTTGATTGGTTGGTTGGCTGGCAAAGAAGCGAACAGCAAATTGCACATCATGCAGCTCCTGCTTCATGTGTGTCTCACCCGGCCTCCAGTGAGACTGGGGTACAGGAAGACCCCTTGTTGGGATACTAGCGGATATTTCCTCCCTGTGTCTCCAACCCAGCCACCAGCAAGAATATAACAGTATGACTCCCCTCTCTATGGCTCCGTGGGCCTTCCTTTTTGGCCTCACCATATCCTGCGTTCTTATGCAGGGAGCGGCACCAGAGACCCTGTGTGACATCATCTCAATGTTCACTGGGGAAGGATCAGCTTCTAAGCTTGAATGGTTGTTGGCAGATTTCAATTCCTTGAAGTCTGTTGGGTGGAGGGCCTCAGTGCCTTGCTGGCTGATGGCCAGAGGCCATCCTCAGTACTTCATCACAGGGCCTATCCAACATGGCAGCCTGCTTTAATCATGCAAGCTAAGAAGGCAATAGCATCTCTCATCAAGATGGAAGTCACAACCTTTTGTAACCTAATCATGGAAATGCCATCTCCTCAACATTGCCATATTCTATTAGTCAGATGCAAGTTATTCAAGGGGAAAAAGATTAGACAAGGTCATGAATAACCGGAGGTGGGGATCATTGGGGTCATCTTAGAGGCTGCCTATCGTAACACACAATCAGAATGTTGAACAAAAGAAGCAAGACAGAAAGAAGTACATACGGTATGATTCCATTTATATAAAGTTCAAAAACCAGAAAAACATAATTTATAGCATTAGAAATCAGAATAGTGGTTCCTCCTAGTGTAGAGGGACTGGTAAAAAGGGGGGATAGTTTCTCAGTGTGTACTGGAAGGAAGCCCCACGATGGCATCTGGGGTGCTAGGGGAATTCTGATTCTTGAGCTGCATGCTGTTTATACACGTGTGTAATGTTTGTGAAAATGTTTTCAGTTGTATATGTGTGATTTGGGGAAGTTATTTGCATGTGTGTATGTGTGTGTTATACTCCAATGAAAAGTTTAAAAAAGGAATATATGCTGAGGTTCAATTAAATATAAGAAATGACCAATTCATTAGCAACTCTTTGAATATTTATGCCTTCTCTTTCTTTGCCGCAGCAAAGTGACAGTTCCATTTCATTTAAAAAGTGTATTTTGAGGACCTACCCTGTGTCAGGTACTTGTGATGTATGGTAGGCTGAATTTCTAGAAATGGCCTTTAAGATTCCATATCATAATCCACTGAATCTATGAACAGGATGAGACATTCCTCCTGTGATTGAATTAGAAGGCACAATTGACCTTAAAAATGGAAGATTGGGGCCGGCTTGGTGGCTCAGGTGGTTGGAACTCCATGCTCCTAACTCCCAAGGCTGCTGGTTCGATTCCCACATGGGTCAGTGGGCTCTCAACCACAAGGTTGCCGGTTCAACTCCTTGAATCCCGCAAGGGATGGTGGGCAGCACCCCCTGCAACTAAGATTGAACATGGCACCTTGAGCTGAGCTGCCACTTAGCTCCCAGATGGCTTAGTTGGTTGGAGCGCATCCTCTCAACTCCAAGGTTGCCGGTTCAACTCCCTCCAAGGATGGTGGGCTGTGCCCCCTGCAATTAGCAACGGCAATTGGACCTGGAGCTGAGCTGTGCACAACTAAAACTGAAAGGACAACAACTTGAAGCTGAATGGCACCCTCCACAACTAAGACTGAAAGGACAACAACTTGACTTGGAAAAAAGTCCTGGAAGTACACACTGTTCCCCAATAAAGTCCTGTTTCCCTTCCCCAATAAAATCTTTAAAAAAAAAACACAAAAATGAAGATTATTCAGGTGGGCCTAATCTAGTCAAACAAGAAATTTTATCCAGCTGACAGCAAAAGAGGAGGGCAGAAGAACTCAGAGATTCTAGGCATGAAAAAGACTCAACACATCAGTTACTCCTTTGAAGACAGATGGGGCCACATGAGTAGGGATACAGGCGGCCTCTGGCAGACGGCCAGCAAGAAAAAAGGGACCTCGGTCCTACAGCGATAAGGAACTGGATTCTGCTGACAACTGTCTGGAAATGAATTCTTCCCCAGAGGCTTTAGATAAGAGCCCAACCTACCTGACACCTTGATTTGGGTCTTGTAAAACCTGAACGGAGAATGCAGGTGAGCCCACCTATCCCTCTACGCTACAGAACTGTGACCTAATCAACCATTATTTTTTTAAAACTGCTAAATTTACCTATTTGTGTGTGTTAACTTGTTTACTTTGTTGTGCAGCAATAGAAACTAATACAAGATGCATCCTGAACAAAGCAGAGAATTATCCTGGCCCTATTTTTTGTGGGTGGAGACAGTTTAAAAAATAATGATCATATTCATGATACCAAATGCTGACAAGGTAAATCAGAATCTCTGGAGGTAGGAATCCCACCCTCCAATTCCCCCCCCCTCCTTTTTCCAAGTACTTCAGGAGATTCTAATCTGTAGCTTCTGTTGAGCAAGCTTGTTAAAGGGATAGGCCCCAAAATGCCTGGGTAAGAAGAGGAGACATGTCCTACATTCCCCTCTGTTACATGCTCTATTAACCTGTCTCTGAGTCTTGTCATCTTCTTGCAACACACCTGTTGCATATGGGCTTCATTTCTACTCCCTCTGTTCCCATGCTGGAAGAGTTAGACCTGTGTTTCATTTAGATAGTATCTCTGCCTCCACTGCTTCCACTGGGATAGCGATGGACAATGGGTTCTTTCACCAGCCACCAGCAGTCCTGTCACATTAAGTAAATACGTATTACGTGTAGTATGTGCTTATAAATAGTGACCGATGGAAGCAGGGCGTGAATGAACCACCTGATCATGTTCAGATCTACATTTTCCCCAATGGGACTGCAACTTGATGTTTTGTTTGTATTTGTTTTCATGGTCCATGCTCTTAGAAGTAGATGTTTTTGTACCTGGAGTCAATTCCAAAATGTCTTCAAGACAGTTCAGTATAGCGTTTGAGGCACAGGATATAGGAATTTCATTTACTAGGGAAGTCATGTTGAATATACCACTAAATTTAACAAAGCGGAGTCAGTGCTTAGGTAGGGTTAGATCCTCAAGTAAAAGTATAGAGCAGAAATCAGGAAGGGACAACTGTGTGCTTGGAAATGCTTTATGTTGCCCCTTAAAATATAGGACATGTAATTTTATGTGCACAACCCTAGCACACAGAGTAATTTCCTAGCACACCAAAATGTGAAAACATAAAGGAAAGACTACAAGGAAAGCCTTTATAGGGGTGACTGTATATTCAACACAGTCTGCCTTTAAAATAATCAAATTCCTAGTTCTGACTAGGGGATGGTTAGACAGTTTCCTTTTTTTTTTTTCTTTTGGACTCTAATACCTTAATAGGCTTTTTGGTTTGGTGAGGATTAAATGGGGTAATTAAAGCTCCGTCTTAGAGTAGAGGGAGGTCTCTGAAGAAATGGAAGTTTATGCAATAGACTTATCGTACCTGTGAATGAAATACTTATAAAGTAGTTGCAATTTGCCAGAAAGTCTTCTAAGTGCTTTAAAGACTCCCTGGCATTCTGTCTTTGAAGGCCACATGCTTAACCACTGCGCTATGCTACCTTTCTAATTTCCTACATATGGTGTTTCTGCCACAGGCAGTTTTGGGGAGGGGCAGGCTGAAGTCACAACTTGGTGCCTGGGTTGTGGCTGTCAGGTGTGAGCCGAAAGGAGCCCCGTCCTTATGCCTCTCTTCTTGAAAGGCGGGGGAGTAATATGGATAAAACCTCGGTAGCCCTTTATTTTTAAGAAGCTCTATGTTTTCTTATGTTCCCACAGGCAGAAAAAGAACCCCAGCATAATGTGTTGTCGCAGAAGAAAAGGATGGGGTTGAGCCTTCGTGGTTAGAGATGAAAAAGGTCCATCAGTTGACAGAAAGCGAGAGTCAGGGGAATTCATGTAGTCGGAGCCCAATAAAAGGCACTCCAGGTGCTGATGACAGATGACTGCCCTCAGACACCTGAAGGCATGATCTAGGGCTCAATCCCAATGTCTGCCAAACTCAATGAAGTTAAAGACAAATGGGACATCCCGGATGATTTAGATTGCACGTGGGTGAGGAAGAATGCACATTGGGAGATAAGGCAAGCATTAGCATAGTGCAGCCCGAGATTTGGCCTCCTTGCTTTTTCCAGCCCGTGGTCACGGTTAGAGAAAAATTTGGCATATGAAAGGCACTTCTGTGAAGTGTGGCTTTATTCAAGGACATGCAAATCTTATGGGGGTGGGGGAAATTAGCTTATTTTTGCCCCCCCCCGTTTTAAATCTAATGGAGGGGGGGTATCTGTTAGGAGTCTTTAGTGATGCAGTGTTCATATATTTGTTCAGGTGATCTCTGCCTAACACTTCTATGGACTTGGGGGTCCTTCATTCTCATCCCGTGGGCTAGTCTCAGCAAAAAGCAAAACCACCCATAAATCTTCCCCGAGGCCCTGGTTCCTTACAGTGTGGATTTCCATGTGCTGTATGCATTGTGACTCAGCTTTGGAGGTATAGTGACGAAGTAAGAAATACCCTGGCTCCTGGAAGCATATAGATCTGAGTATGAAATCTGCCTCTCATCACATACCAGCTGGGTGGATTGAAATAAAGTAATTAACATCTCTGGCCTTGCTTTTCTCATCCATAAAAGGGTCCTAATATATCCTCCTCAGGGACTTTTTTGAGGATAAGTTTTCTATCTGTCTAACAAATTAACCCCAGATATAGTGGTTTAAAGTATTATAGTAAACATTTGTCATCTCACACAATTTCTGTGGGTCAGGGATTCTGAGAATAGCTTAGCTGGCTGGTTCTCTGGCTCAGGGCATCTCATGACGTTGCCATCAAGATGTCAGCCAACGCTGCACTCATCTGAAGGCTCGCCTGCGGCCAGAGGACTCACTTTTATGGCTTCTCACTCACTTAACTTTGTAAGTTAGTGCTGGCTGTTGGCAGGAGGTCTCAGTACCTCCCAGCATGGACCTCTATAGGAGACTGCTAGAGTGTCCTCACAAGACAGCTGGCTTTCTCCAGAGAGAGTGATCGAAAGAGCAAAGAAGAAACCACAATGTCTTTTTTGACCTGGTCTTAGAAATCATGCGCCATCTCTTCCACCTATTCTACTTGCTAGAGGCAAGCCATTGAATCTGGCTCTCATTCAATGGGAGGGACATTAGGCTCTACTTTTTGAGGGGAGTGCCTAAGAATTTGTGGACATTTTTTAAATCACCACAAAGAGCTACCCTAAGTAAAATTCCTAGAATAAAATAAGTGTTCAGTAAAGGAATGCAAATATTATTTAAAGGCTTAAATAGTATCTTGTTCTACTCTGTCTCTCCAGTACTTAGCACAGTGCTCGGCATATAGCAATCATCTTAAAGAATGAGCTAACATTGATGAAATAATGAGCTAAATCTGTTGCTTGCTTTACTTATGTCAAGGATTGTGCTCAGCATTTTCGACAGTTCATTTCATCTTCTCAATAACCATGGGAAATGGATACCACTCTATTATTATCCCAATTTTACAAATGGGAAAACTGAAGTATGCCAAGAGAAGTTAAATGATTTGTTGGATATTAACATGTGGGGAGGGGGTCTTAATAGAACCAAAAATCGGTCTCAAATGGTCAACTGTAGGATGTAGCTTTTAACCACCAAATCATGGGTCTTCCCATTGACTAGGGACTCTAAAATTATTCACGTGAAATACTCCTGCCTCTGATACTTCTTTGTCCTTAAATATTTTAAGAGTGGGAGAAAATGATACTTGAATTGTGAAGTCTGTTTTTCAGGCCCTTCTCTCAAAGGTAGAATGCTGTCAAAATTGCCAGCTGAAATTTCACAGTGTGAAGGGCAGGAATTTTTTCCTCACACTCTTCCTTTCTCCACTATTTGTTAAACTCTTCCACAGCCCTCTACTTTTTTCTGTTCTACGCGTTAGCTTTCTCCTTGAAACTGAGGTTTAAAGGTCTTTAGGCTAAGTGCAAGTTTGAACAAAAACACCACACTAGATGATTTTAAAGGTCATTTCCTGCTCTAAAGTTTTGTGATTATGTGAGTCCTCCTTCTTCCTGCTTTCTCGTCCTTATAGAAATTCGTGACCAAGACCTGTCAATTCATTCTTAACAATTACTCCCTTGACTCTCCTTTTTTCATCCCTTAGCCAATGTCCTGATTCTACTACACCTGGTAAGGATTGAGATGGAAACATTGTAGCAGTCTCTTAACAAGGCTCACATCTTCAGTTATTCTTACCTCCAAATTATCCTGTATCCCATAACCATGTAGACCTCCCAGAATATCATCTTTGGTGATGTCACCCTGCTGTTAAATTTAAACCCTTCAATTGGCTGCATAGCAGTTCTTACACAGAGGACCACAGATATTTGTACATTATCAAAGGGTAGCTTTTGGAGACTATAGTCTTACGAGAAGTTAAATAGTTTTCTTTACTATTTCCTGAAGGCTCTGGCATGCTCATGTGTAATGTGAATCTTCCCGAGGTTTTTTTCTCTTGGGTTTATGGGCAAGCACTGGTTTTAGGTCAGGAAACTCTGGAGTTATCCATTGAAAAGCTGTTTCTTACCACGGTGCCTCTTCCCTGACACGTCTCACTTGGTCATACGCCCTTACGCACTGGACAGCACCTTCATATAGAAAAATCAGGAAAATCATTCCTCAATGGACTGTTATCTATTTCTCCTTTACTGTCTGACCCTCAGCCTCTCCTCTGCAGAATATCAAGATATGTGTGTACATCTTCTCAACTTTCGTAATGGAAAGATTGGGTATTAAGAGGGAATTAATCCACGGAGGATTTTTAGGGCATAGAAACTACCGTGTACAATCTGGTAATGGAGGATGCATGTCATTGCATTTGTCCAAACCCACGGCATCTACAACGCCAAGAGTGAACCCTGATGGAAACGATGGCTTTGGATGATTGTAATGTGTCCATGTAGGTTCAGCAGTTATAACAAAAGTACCATCTGGCGGTGGGGATAATGATATCGGAGGAGGCAATGCATGTGTGTAGGCGGTGGGGATGTGGGAATTCTCTGTGCCTTCTGCTCAATTTTGCTATGAGCCTAAAACTTCTCTGAAAAATAAAGTCTATTTCAAAAGAAAAAAATGAAAGCCAAGTACTACATCTAACTTCCTCAGGGTCCAAAGGGCTGTGTGTGTGTGTGTTGACTAGAAGTCAACCCTTCACAGATGGGTCCTCTATGAGCACATCCAGTTTCTAATCCAACCTCTCTATCCTTCGTTTTGCCTCTCTGTCCTAGCGAGCTTTACCTTCTAGACTTCTTCATTGAAATTCCATTCATGTGCTGGGAAACCCAACTCCTACCTGTTGACTCTTTCCAAGACCCATTGTGGTTCCCCCGATGCAGACATTCCCCCAAGTGCAGGTTGTTGAGTCCAGTATAGCATTCTGGGGTTTTCCTTTGGACAATCAGTGATTTCCTCTGCTAACCCAAGGAGCTATAGAATGGTAAAGGGAAAGGGAGGGGTCTTGGTGCTTCAAATTTTACAGCATCATTCAGGTGGGCATGCACCCTCCAAGTCAGATCTTTATGATGGTTTTCTGAAAGGCACACCTTTTAAAAAGCCCTATGAGTCCTGCTAGAACAGCGTAAAGCTTGCCCTAACATTCTTTTAATTCCCAGGGAAAACACAGTCCCTCGAATCACTACCGAAAAGCAAAATGCTTTCTAACTGCTTTATAATTTGCAATATAACTTTTTCTCCCTCTGAAGGCAGTACATTTCATTATCATGCAGGGCAATGTTACATTCCTTCCATGCTGTTAGCTTGTATCGCTTTGGACATGATGGATAAAGAAAGGAGCTGTGTGTTTCCAGAAGACTGCTCCCTCTGTCATGTCAAGAGCACATTTGAAGAACCATTTAAGCAAGTAAGTCGTCAGGCCCTATGCTGGGCAGTAGACTGGGTAACATGAATAATACAAGTTTCCTGTTCTTACAGGTGGCCTTAAAATATATTTATCCTTTCATTTCATAAATCAAGTACATCCTGAGCACATACTGTGTGCCACGTAGTATCAAGGATGGTGGGGAGTGCTTTAGACTGGGTTCCCCAGAAATAGACCCTAAGATTGAGAATTATGAATTGTATGCATGTTTATTGGGTAATATTCTTGGGAGATGCACCTGAAAGAAGGTGAGGATAGCAGGATTGAGCAGGGAGAGGAGCAGACACTGAATGTGGTTGTCACTGCGGCCTAGTGTAGTCCTACTAGGAGCTCTGCAGCTGAGATTACCCATCAGAGGTATTCCCAAGAGGCAAGGAGGTCAGGCCTTTGCATGGACATGTTACCCAGCCATTGAGAGCCCAGAGTCCCTGAGAGGGACTTTAACCATGGGCAAGGCAGCTTGTTGCAGTCTAGGCAATGACCAGCGAGGGGAATGGCTTTGAGCCATTGGCATCCCTGGGAGTTGGGGGATGTGGAGTAATCTGTGTGAGAATGCAACAGTCTTGGGATGTAGCTGGAACAAGGTTCTGGTCATGCCCCCAGGGGCTTCATCGTCTGGTTGACGAGGCAGAGCAGCACATAGGTAAATGCAGGCAGGTGGTGCGTGCTGTGAAAACATAGTGCGGGCGTATCTAACCCCATCTTGGGGGTCCTAAGGAGATTCCCCAAGGAGGTAAGGACAGTTGTGAAATAAGGAAGTGGGCATGTGAAGGCAGTGGAAACTGTTAACAAGAAAGAGTCTTCCTGGGAAAGGGGGCGACATGCTCAAAGGATGAGAACATGGCATAGGGACCCCTGCAGAGTTCGGAATGGCTGCAGTGGGACATACAGTAGAAGAGGTGCAAGGTGGGGTAAAGGAGGGGACCAAAGGTCTGCGCCTGAGCCTGAAGGAGCAGGGATGCCAGCTCCCTGGCACTGCTAGGACAGTCACGGTTCCCAGCAGGGAGGTACAGGACAAAATTTGCACTTCAGGAAGATCATTCTGGCTGCAGTACTGAGAAAGGAATCAGATAAAAGAGCAATACAGGGGGCCCCTGTGAGTGACTGCTGGCGGCTAGTTTGTCAGTTTCCAGTGAGAAATGACAGTGACTTAAAATGGAGCCATGTCAGGTGGGATGGAGAGAAATGGATGGATTTGAGAGATATTAAGGAGGCAAAATCCATAAGTCTTGACTGATTGGATATGGGTCTTTAGGGAAAAAGAAGAGTCAGCTTCAGATTTGTCTTTGAGCTGGAGCAGACTGGCAGTAGTGTGAAGGATGGATCTGAAAGTGTCCAACTGAAACCAGGGAACCAATTAGAACCATGATAAACAATGTATATTTGTACAGAGACTCATTCAGGAAACACACACACACACACACACACACACACACACACACACACACACTTATGACCATTCTCATTTTATCCAAATGAAAATAATGTTCCAGAAAACTATGACAATAATATGCATATTCTTACTACTTAAATTACCTGTGTTAGGAGAATGTCAGTGAGAAAATTGGCCCTGCTTTTAGCCAATTAAATATTCACATCTGGACCAAGTTTAGACATAGCAACACGGAGACTGCTTGTTATTTTTTTTTGGTTCCTATCTGTGTGGTGCTTTGGATTTCACAAACAACATTCTAGAGCATGCTTTTTTTTTTTAGCCTTGATGCAACCCTGCAGGTAAGAATTATTACATTTCCAATATACACAAGCAGAGACAGAGGCTCAGAGGACTGGAATAACTTCATTTCCCAAGTGGCACAGTTGAATCTAGAATGTTGACTCCATTCAGTGCAGCATTTCCTAAGGTTGCCGCGGCTGTTTGCCAGGCATCGCACAGAGATTGAATCAATGCGCCCATCTCCTGCTTCCTTCAGCAACCTGGGCCTCTCTGTCTGCTGGTTATAGTATTGTCTGTCCGCTTAGAAGCAGAGAAGCTGAGATGGGCAGGGAATGCCTTATTGCAAGGGAGCCTGACACTGCCGGTTTCTCCTGAAGGAGCAGACCACCTGAGCATTCTTGCCATCTGACCGCATGCAGACCATTTCTGGGGGCTCTGCTTTGGGCTATCCTGTCAGGCAGGCTTCGGCTTGGGTGTATACTTGGAGCTCAGGAGGTGAGCAAGGTAGAGATTATTTCCCCAGATGAAGGTCCCTGTGCTTTGTAGGGTCCAAAAACCTTCCCACCGGGATGAACTTGGTTTCTGGGTAGTATATTATAGCCAAATACATTAACCATAGCTAAAAGAGCTCTCCCTCACAAATCAGGGATCCTGTAATCTCCAGCATTAGATGACTTTACCCTTAACTAGAGCAGGGATGAGAACTGTAAGAAAGGGGAGAGGCGGGAGGGGGAGGAAAGTGGAAGGATCCTTTCTGAAACTGCCTCTTCTGGCTGCACTTCCTGACCAAACAATGGCCTCCTTTTCAGCAGGCACTTCTAGTGTCAGGTTTTCAAGTGCAATGAGAAGGGAGCTTGTTTCTTAACCTGGCAATTTAGAAATAGAAGATATAATTAAATATGATTATGGATAAGTTTGAAGTAAATTTTCTGAATATAAACACACAGGTACAAATGCAGGCTTTTCAGGATTATTCATTAGTCTCTTCACAAGCACTTTGTAGTCTTTTTTTCCCCTCCAGCTTTATTAAGATGTAACTGGCATATAACATTATATAAGTTTAAGGTGTACAATGTGTTGATTTGATACACTTATGTTTTGCAAAATGATTACCATCATAGCGTTAGCTAACACCTCCATCACACCACATAATTACCATTTGTGTGTGTGTGGTAAGAACATTTAAGATTTACTCTCCTAGCAACTTTCAAGTATATAATACAGTATTATTAACAACAGCTACCAGGCTGTACATTAGATTCTCAGAACTTATTTGTTCTGTAACTAGAAATTTGTAGTCCGTCTCCCCCTCTTCCAGCCCTTGGTACCACCACTCTACTGTGTCTACAACTGCAACTTTTTCACATTATACATACAAGTGATATCATACAGTATTTGTTTCTCTCTGACTTATTTCACTTAGCATAATGCCCTCAAGGTCCAGGTCCATCCATGTTGTCACATATGGCAGAATTCCCTTATTTCTCATGGTTGAATAATATTCCATCGTGGATATATGTATTATATATATGTAAGATATATAATATACACATGAGTATATATAATATATAATATATAATATATAATATATAATATATATAAGATACATATAGTATATAATGTACATATATAACATATATATCATATACTATATAATATATACTCATGTATATATGTTATATACGTGCGTATATATTACATATAGTATACACGTGTATACTATATGTAATATATATTATATATACAATATATTATATATATACTCATGTATGTATGTAATATATACATAATATATAATATACAATATATTATATATACATGTGTAAACTATATGTAACATACATACATATTCATGTGTATATATAATATACATTACATATGCATATTATGTTTTATATATATATACATATATATATATATATATATATATATATATATATACACACACATACACAAACACATACCAGGGGTGCCAAAAAAATGTATACACATTTTAAGAGCTGTTATCTATGCTCAAGCTTAGATAATCACCGTAGCGTTCACCGTAATCAGAAGTGTCTGGATGCTGATGGTAACCACTTTGGGCACCTCTTGTAATTGCAGAAGTCAAACGTGACTTGTATTCATCTTTTGTTGTCAATATATATTGAGTATTACAATTAATACAGTTTTTTCCTTTCTTAAAATGTGTATACATTTTTTGGCACCCTCTGTATGTATCCTGTCTATTCCAAAATAGGTAAGTAGACTCCCATGGGTGCATCAAAGTGCATTGCTCTCTGGTTTGTTTTTTGCTGTACTGCTCCTGCCCTTTCCCTAGAATCTTCTCCGAGGACATGTCTGAGGCCAAGCAATCCTCCAAAGGCAGTGATTTTGAATGAGTTTCCCTTCTGACACACTCCTATCAGTGTAAGCACATTTTGACAAAACTCTCGACTAAGAACCTGTCTCCCATAGCTATAGAAGAGATAAGACAGGCTGCAGATGCCGTATGATTCCCAGCATGGCCCAATGACACCTCTCCCACTCTTCTCTTCAGGCATAGGCAGCACTATAACAGCAATCATCTTGGGGTGCATTCTAATTTGTTTAACCTTAAAGTTAGGTTGCTATGCATCTTATTTCACAAATGCATGAGTGCTAAATATGTCACACGTGTGTGTGAAAATCTTAAGGCATTCACCAGAAAAAAGAAAATCACTGGAAATAGTAAATGAGTTCAGCAAGGTCACAGGATCCACGATCGATATACAAAAATCAATGGTAATTTTATATACTGACAATGAGCAAACTGAAAATGAAATTTAGAGAACGATTCCATTCGTAATAGCACCAACAGGCATAAAATACTTAGCAATAAATTTAACAAAAGAAGTGTAAGACTGTTACCCTGAAAATGACAAAACATTGGTGACAGAAATTAAAGAAGATCTAAGTAAATGAAGAGACATGTCATAGTATGAATTAAAAGATGTTAGTTCTCCTCAATTACTATTAAAATCCCAGCTGGTATCCTTGCTGGGACCACTGTTGTTCCCTCATGAGAGGCTCAGGCTGTCTCTCTTCTGGGCCATCCCATCAGCCAGAAGCTGAGCCAGAGTTGGTTTCTCCAGATCCAGATATTTGTGCTTTGTAAAAGCTGAAAAGTTTCAGTTGAGATTGGCTTTCCAGTCATATGCTATAGATAAATGAATTAAATGTAACTCAACAAGGCCCATGTATATCCTGAATGAGCACATACTGTAACCTCCTAGGGTCAGAGAAGCTCAAAAAACATCATTCGTCAAATGAAAGGACAAGCTATATATCTCCTTGAGAAAAGTGTTGTAAATCAGAAATATTATAAAGGACTTACTCGTATATCCATAAAATATTAAACAAACAAACAAACAAACAAAAAAACCTCTTGCATCTCAATAATAAGACAAATAACCCAATTAATACATGGGCACATTACCTGAATAGACTTTTCACTAGAGAAGATTATATGGAGGGTCAATAATACATGAAAAGATGCTCAACATCATTAGTTATTAGGGATATGCCATTTAAAACCACAATGAGATACCACTTCCCATGCAATAAAATGGCTATAATAAAAGACAAAAGCAAATGTTGAGAGGGATGTGGAGAAACTGGAACTGTCACATTGCTGGTAGGGATGTAAAATGGTGCGACCACTTTGGAAAACAGATTTTCAGTTTCTTACAAAGTTACCATATGACCCAGCAACTCCCAAAATGAAAATCTGTACACAAAAAGACTTAAAGGAATATTCACAGCGTTATTGTAACACAAAAGCCCAACCTAGATCCAAATGCCCATCAAATCGTGACTGCATAAACAGAATATCCATATATTGGAATACTCCTCAGTAATGAAAAAAATCAAACTTCTTATATAACATGAATGAACCTCGAGAACATTATGCTAAGTGAAGGAATTCAGAAGCAAAAAAATTGCATATTGAGTAATTCTCCATCCAGAGGAGACTTATCTATAGGGACATAAAGCATATCAGTGGTTGCTGGGGCAGGAACTGGGAGCAGTAATCCACTGTAAACAGGCAGAGGATGGGGGGAGGGGGAGGGAGGCAGTTCTTGGGGTGATGAAAATGTTTTAAAACTGAATTGTGGTGATGTTTGTGCATCTGTAAAAATTTACCGAAAAATCACGGACTTACATTCTTACAGTAGGTGAATTCTATGAGTTTTATACCTTCATAAAGCTGTTAAATAAAAATAAAAATAACCAAGACAGAATGGAGAGTGGGAGTTATAGATGAAACAAGTTTGGCAATCTAGTGATAATTCTTGAGGCTCGGTGATGGGTAATGAAGGCTCGTTATATTTTTTCTTTTCACCCTTTGTGTGCATTTGAGAATTTCATCATAAAGATTTGAAAGGAAATGATAAAAAGGGAATGTTACAGTTCTTTATTTTTTTTTTAAAGGAAATGAAATCTATCAAAAGGCTGGAGGAAACATCCATCTGTCATTATAGAGGCCTCTTGCTAGGGCCCAGGGGGTGCTTCAGGCCAGCAGGCTCATGGTGAATTGACCGTTATCTGGTGTGAATGGTCTTTAGAAAGAAGTCAGCCATGTTGCGTTTATGCCGAGGCTGCAGCATGAATGTTTTCTGTGGCACTCAGGTCTGAGGTCTCACGTATAGGCCAGCCTCCCTGGGTCCCCTGTCAATGAAGGATCCTGGGCATCATTCCCCTCTGAGTCCTGCTCTATTTGTTCCCAAACAGGGTGTGACTTTTTGACACCAGGTTGAACCACAGACCTACATCCTCTTCTCAGTCATGGGAGTAACTTCTCCAGGCTCATGTCAGTTACCTTACCTTCGTCCCCAGAGTTCGGCCTTCACCAAGGCCAGGAAAGGAGTCCATCCTGCATCCATTGCTTTGTGTTGTGTTCATGTTCATATAAGGTAGGGATTGAAAAAATGTTTTCTGATTTAAATGTGTGTGTGTGTGTGTGTGTGTGTGTGTGTGTGTAGTTACACAGAGAATAATACACAAGTAACTTTCATCTTTTCAAATTTGTTGTCTGCGTGCACGCCTGAATACCTTCACTCATTTAGTCATTCATAAAACAAATATTTGTTGAGCTCCTCTGATGAATGTTAGGCACTATGAGCAGCCTGCAGGGGCCCGGTTGTTACGCAGCTTTGAATCTAGGGCTTATGTTTCCAAACTTCAATGTGTGAAAGAATCACATGGAGATACTGTCAAAATGTAGATTCTGATTCCATGCAGCATGGGTTTACATGCTGCTTGAGACTTGCGTTTCTAGCAGATTCCCATGGGATGGAGTTGCTGCTGTTATACAAATACTTTGAGTTGTTTAAGGTCCTAGTGTGGAAAGTTGGAAAACACAAAAATGGATTGCTCACCAGTTTCCGTACTGAATTATGTGCAACATGCTTCTCATCCTTGCTAAGGGATGGTCATTGTCACACTGTACCCTGAGGGACCCCACACTTGTCACTTGGCTCCCAGGTAAATTATTTCTGTCTCTGGTCGTGGAGACCACCCTGGCTAAGCAGCCTACATGGACCACACCCTTTAATGTCTGCACTGTCTGTTCACACATGTTGTGGCTTCTCTGATTAATTCACAGGTCAGGACTTGTGTGTCAGCCTTCCTCTGGGGATCTGATCCTGTTTTGCACTTCAAAGGCCCACGTGGCAGGTATCAAAAGTATATCTAGAGTTTTGGAGCTGAACTGGAGCCTTTTCTCTTCTTATACTTTAACTCTTTCCTGCTCAGCCCTTCTAGGTTATAGGAAAGACTGGTGGGGGCGGGGGAGTGCCTTGTATTTTTCTTAGGTTTTACATGCCTTGTTCCCCCTCAAAAGCAATCTCTCTCTGTGTAGGTGTTGCACAGGGGTTCATTCTAGGCAGGCCCTGTGGTTGGGGTTCCACAGAGCAGATTCTTCTAAACCGTGCGGTGACACCGGCATTTATTTGCCCAGCCACCTCTGGAGATGTAAGGTGGTGCCAGAATATAGGAATTCTGCTTCTAGGAATCCACTCTACAGAGATCACTTGAAAGGCAGGCAAAAATCTGTAAAAGGAAGTTCAGTAAAACATTATTATAATAGTACACGCTTAGGGAAACCGTCCTCAATATGTGTATTCGTTTTCTGTTGCTGCTATAACAAATTACTGCAAATGTACCATAGTGACTTTCAATCACACATATGTGTTTTCTTACAGTTTTGGAGGTCAGACATCTGAAATCAGTTTTGCTGGGTTAAAGTCAAGGTGTCAGGGCTGGTTTGTTCTGGGGTCTCTGAGGGGATAATTGCTCCCTTGCCGCCTTCAGGTTTACTGGCTGACCACGTTCCTTGGCTTCTGGACCCCTTCCGCCATCTTCAGTGCATGTAACTTCATCCTCTGCTTCTGTCATCATTGCCTTCTCCTCTTTGACTCATCCTCTGTCCCTTTGAAAAGACTGTTGTGCTTTTATCATGTCTGTGTAGATCATCCAGGATAATAGTCTCATTTTTTAATCCTAATCTCTTAAAATGAAGATCCTTAACTTAATCACACCTACAAAGTGCTGTTGCCATATCAGGTAACATTCACAGGTTGGGGTTTAGGATGAGGACATGTTTGGGGGACCATCGTTCAGTTTACCACAGTATCAAACCAAAGGAAGTCGTTAATTGTGTTATATGCACTCAATAGAATATTATACAGCCAATAAATCTTTTAAATAACATTTACTGAAAACAAAATTATCATACTTTATTCAACATTTGTCCACTAAATCTAATACTTCTGATGTTCCAGGTCTTGTTCAGAGCAATGGGAGATGGTCAAAAATGAAGGTCAGATGTCTTATACTGGGGGTGCCAAAACATGTATACAAGTGGACACTTTGGTCATTGTTGCTCAAGCAGTAGTTCCCTGTAATCAGAAGTGTCTGGATGCTGATATGAACCACTTTGAGCCCCTCTTGTCATTGCAAAAGTCAAACATGACTAGTATTCATCTTTTGTTATCAGTATATGTTGAGTATTATAATTTAAATAGTTTTTTTTCTTAAAATGTGTATACATATTTTTTGGCACCCTCTGTATCTTACGTCCTAGTCAAGGAGATAACAAACAAGTAAACAAATTAATAAGCATAGTGATTTCAACTAGTGATAAATGTTATAATGCAAATTGGGAGTGAGGAGAGGTGACCTTGCAGGGGATTTAAGAAAGGCTTTCTGAAGAGATTACATTTCCACTAAAACCTGATGAAGAGAAGGAACCAACAACATGCAGACCAGTGGACAGTGTGGGGAAGTGGACAGGCTTCTAGGAAGACACTTGCAAAAGGGACAGACTCTGCAGTTTATCTTCTTGGACTTTTAACTTCTGCCTTTCTACCTGTCTCTTCTCTTTCTCTCTGGAACATGGGCAAGGTCCTGGAGATGGATCAGTGCCTTGCAACCATAAGATTGAGAGTTTTAGTGTAAGGATTTGGGAGCAGGAAGGTAGAAGTACTCAGGATCCTAAAGGCATTATGTAGCTGTTACACTCATTTTGGAATACCCATCTTCAGATTCCTGTTTGGTCAGGCCACTCTAACCAAGTTTCCATGATATGAATTGGAATCCAATCTCTAAGTGATAAATGTACTGTTAAGTATTTGTTATATGTCAGACAAGATTCTAAGGATATTACATGTATTAACTCACTCGTTTACTTCTTACACTAATCCTGTGAAGAAGGCTTTACTTTTATTTGCATTTGACAGATAAGAAAACTAAGGAGTGAAAAGGTTAAGTAATTTTCTAGTAAGTGATGGAAGATGCCTCTCTCTCTCTCTCTCTCTCTCTCTCTCTCTCTCTCTCTCTCTCTCTCTCTCTCTCTCGGTTTTCTAGTGATAAGCACATGGGTGTGGGTGTGTAGATAGGGAGATATAGGTGGAGACACCCTAGAAAAAAAGACTGGAAGGAAGTATACCAAATATGTTAGACGTTTTATCTCTGAGCAATAGTTTATATGCAATTTTTCTTTATATTTTTCATTTTCCAATATTTCTACAGTGAATATGTTTTACTTTTATAGGCAGCAGAATAATTAAAATACAAAAGATAGTGTGGTTTAGCATTGTGGTGTTTAGAAGTAGATTTAATATCACATTAGGTGTTCTTATCAAAGAGAGAAAGGGTCATAGTATAGCTATTGCAGCCACAAGAGAAATCATACTAAGCTGAGCTGTGGAAATTAAGTCATGGAGCAGATTAAGTTCCTAGGCTTCTAGGGCATAATTATGGCTTCCTCATCCTAGCTCAGTCATATATCCACCAATTGATGATGTCTTCTAGGAATAGTCCTATTCAAATAGCAAAACTTGTCAGCTTTTCCAAACCCTGGCATTGTAGAGAAGCAGCTTTTTAGCACACAGTTTGCCTGTTTGTTTAAAGGTGCCCCCCACGTCTGGATTCTGTATGGCAAGTTGGCTTTCTGTGAAGAATTTCCCTTGTCAGACATGACATCATTGAGTTTATTTATTTTGGAGAACACTCAGAGAAATACTACCCCTGTGTTAACTATGTGTGGATGTAAGTTGCAGAACAACAAATCATCAGAAGGCAAATTCACTTATCAAATTCTTAGTCTGTGGAGCTGTGCAAAGCTGAACCACATAAATTATTCTTATGCACCCTTTGCGGGAGTCTGCAAATAAGGTGATGGCAGTCAAAATCCAATTGGGGACCCCCAAACAACCTTTTAAACTCCAAATCCTGAAAGTGTCAGGAGCCATTTTTGAAAACTCTAGATTCTACCTCTCTGCAGGCAGTGAACATTTATTTCATTTCTTATACTAGTCCATTCTCTGTATCCTTAAACTCTTTCACATGTCTGCTGTTTGTTCATTCTTAGCACTAATCCTCATACACCAATATCATGAATATATTGGAAAAAAATGCAACCCTAAATGTATAAAAAATAGAAAGCAAGAGGTAGTAAACTAATGGACTCAAAACTCAGACAGTGAACAAAACGCTAATATCATGTACTAATAAGCATGTATCTTTTTTTAAGGACTTGAGAACATTGGAATGGGTACTCCTTGTTTTTAAACAGGAAATTTGAAGGAAGGAAATAAATTCCATGACATATTAAAGATCTTATATGAAAAAGTGAGGCTAAAAGTCTAAATAAACCACACTTGACTCTTTAAAAATAGCTCTCTGTTTCATTATATTTTGTGCCGTCTCTAAGATTTGACAAAGTTGTACGTGAAGGTAGCCATCAGGTTACGTAGTCAAATTACATGGAATGTCAGTGGGGAAGAAAATGATGAAGGAAAAGTGTTCATTATACAATCAAGAAACATGAAGATCAAAATAGAGAGGCTTTAGGAGAACAATTGAGCGAGGACAAGAGAGGACTTTTCTGATGCCTCTGTTTTTACTTTAAAATAGATATGGGAGCTTATGTTAAGCTACATGACAAGACCAGTGTGTGGATAAAACAAAGGGAACAGATGTCAGTTGAGCAAACCACTCCTTCTTAAATGGACAAATTCTGATAAATCACTAAGACATGGGTGCCTGCTAGAGTCTGACAATGAATTTATACAAAAGGAAACAAAGCCCCATAGACATTTTTATTGTAGATGTTCTCACTATGTCAGTGTGTGAAGCTGTAAAACAAGCAAAGAACTCAAGATAATTATAGCTGCTATCAATAGAGCAAGGAGAATTGGTTTGAGAAAAAACCCCATTGTAACTTCTTGCACTGGGGGGTTCCCTCAGCAGGACCATAAATCAGGTTCAAGGACAAGAACCAGATCCATGCTGTGCAAAGCCTTGGGTCTGATTTGCAGATATTAATTTGGGAGATTTTATGTAGGCAATGGAAGAATGATCCTATGTCCTGACGTTACCGAACTCAGGTTCTGTGCCACTTGCTGCCTGAAGAGTCCAAAAAACTAGAGTGACAAGGGTTGGTGTCGTGCAGGGTCTCAGCTCCCACTCCCCGCCCAAGAACACAGGACACTGTGAGGCCAAAAAGGAACACCCACGGAGCCATAAGTAGGGGAGTCAAACCAATATATTTTCGCTCGTGGCTGGGCTCGAGACACAGGAAGCAGGATCTACATAATCTGCCTAACAGCAGTCCGCGCTTGCCAGCCACCATCTTCTTGCTAGCCCCCATTCCTTTCTGTTAGTGTACCCACTGCAGTTATATTAGTGGCCAATGGCTCAAGGGTTACAGCTGACGGCCAACTAGCCACAGCTGATGGCCATCTACTACCCGAGCCAGCACCTTTCCACGTGAGGCCGAGAGCTTGGAAACTACACTCTTGGCTCTGTCCCTACAGTTGGCCATTCCTAGAAGGCAGGTATGTCAGTTAGGAGAGGTGAGGCTTTGCTGTGGTAACAAATGATTCCTTAAATTGCAGTGGCGGAAAACAGGTTTATGTCTTGCTCACAATGCATGGATCATTAACTGCTCGGAATATTAATATCAGTCACTCCAGACACATGCTGACAGAACATCCTCTATCTCCAATGTATCTGTGGCCATCAGAGAAGAAAAACATGACAAATGTAAATTTTCATCTTGGAAGTGACACATTACTTCATCTGTATTCCACTGAGTAAAGCAAGTTCTCATGGCCACTCCTGAGTTCCCCCGGGCAGAGACATAGAAACCTCACACAAGAAAGGATTCTGCAAGGAAGGAAGTGACAAATATGACAAACAGTAATATGCAGTTCATGCCATCAGAGATAAGCAGGTGCATGTTTCGATTTTCCATTTTCATGTGTCAGCAATTACACTTTACAACACTGTCCTGCAGTGGGAGTAAAGAATACAACTGAAGGTGCTAGAGGAAAGAAAAAGAAAGGATCAGAACGCTCAAGTTGAAAAGGTCCCTAGAATACACATCGCCACAACACCATAGTTTATGAATGAGAAAACCGACTCAGAGAAGGTGAGGGCATTCCCCAAGGCAGCCCTGTGTCAAGTGGGAGCTAGGACCAAATCCCAAACCACTGGTCTCTAAGTAAGGATGAAATTTGGTAGATCAACAAGGTAATTAAACTTAGCTAGTTTGCAGTTTGATCCGTCCTGATATTCAGCTGTTTCCTCTTTGTTTCTCCTCCCACTGATTAACTGAAGAACTTAATTAACAAACATCCTGAGCTGAAAAGAGCAGCTTCTTTAATCCTCAGGGGCCCTTAAGGGACCCAAGATGACAATTCCCTAGTAGTTTTTCTGCAGATGACTATGGACAATGACATTTAAGATAACATTGAGGCAGACCGGAGGCCCCAGAACACCCCAGGAGACAACTTCTCAACTATTAGCCCTGAGGCCTGCTTTCCTTTGTTCTTTCCCATTTACCCGCCTATAAAACCTCTTCATTAGTTTGGCTCAGGGAAGGTAGATTTTTAGACACGAGTCTGCCATCTTCCCTAGCTGCTGGCATCTAGAATAAAGGACGCTCTTTCTCCTCACCAACTGTGGGGACAAAGCCCCAAAAAGCAGTTTCCAGGCTCTCGGCCTCACATAGAAAGGTGCTGGCTCGGGTAGTAAATGGCCATCAACTGTGATCAGATGGCCAGCAGCTGTGGCTAGTTGGCCGTCAGCTGTAACCCTTGAGCCATTGGCCACTAATATAACTGCAGTGGCTGTGCTGGGGAGTGGACCGACCGAGTCAGTCGGTTGGCAGAAAAGCGCACAGCAGGTCGCACGTCATGTGAATCCAGCCTCCAGTGAGACTATAGTGGTATGACTCCCCTACCTATGGCTCCGTGGGTGTTCCTTTTTGGCCTCATCATATCCTGGGTTCTTATGTGGGGAGCGGGAGCTGAGACCCTGCAGGCCGCCCCGCGTGACACCGACTATGATTTCTTGACTATGATTCCAACAGAAAATCAAAATTCCAAACTTTTATTTTAAGAAGGATCTCTTTTTTTCTCTGATTGTCCCCAAAGCACTATCATATATAAATTCTTTGCTGATGCCTGTATCAGGTGCCCCATTGCAGGCACGAGGCTCTGGAAGATGTGAGCAATTTACTTAGTTTTTATTTAGTCTATGATGTTTTTAATGCCCTGCCATGGACAAGTGTTGCCTCTGTGCCTTTCATCTATTTATCCAACAAATAATTTTTGAGCACTTACTAAGAAACTGGCAAGCACTGGAGATGGAAGACCCAAAAGTTAGGCCTGGTCCCTTAACTTTGTTGTGTTGTGTCTTCCACTAGCCCCAAGGAGACAGGTACACGACACTGTGACAGACGCTCTGCTAGGGAATACATGCCACACTGTGGAAGCACTTACAATAAGCATTGTACATCAGAGCTTTGGCATTCAGGAAAGCTTTCTAGAGGAAGTCGCACACAAGACCTAAGAATAAATAATAATTAGACACGAGACTTGAGTGTGTGTGTGTGGGTGTGGGTGTAAAGATAGGTTGGGGAATTAAGTGTGGTAGCAGTATATTAGTAAAGAATGTTCCAGGAGACCACCCACGTGTAAGACCAGTGGTGAGTCCAGACAGCAGATATGAAGGGAACATTGTCTGGAAAGGAAAGAAAAGCCAAATCACACAGGATCTTCTAAGTTACATTCAGGACTCTGGGTTTTATCTTTAAAGTCAATGAGGAAATCATGGAAGGGTTTTGAGGAAGATGTTTTCTATGCCGCTAATGCCCTCCCCACACAACCCCCACATACCTCATTTAATCTACTCAACAACCTCTTCCTGTTTATGAATCAGACTGAGCTCTATGGAACCTTTCAAAGCATATAGCTCCTTCTTCTCTAATTTTAAGTAGGTAAATACATAGACAGACAGATTTGGATATAGATATATTTCCCTGAACAAATTTATTTTGCATTTTTTCAAATTAATCTCTTCTCTAAAACTGAAGACCTAAAAATCTTGAGGGCAGGGCCTTGTCTTTTCTTCTGTGTCTCCTCAGTGACTCCCAGAGTTCTTGGCTCATAGCAGGTTCTCTATACGTGTGGCAGGAAGGATGAGCAGAAGGAGCTGTGGGTGGATCTAATAGGTAAGGAAATTTAGCCACTGATGCAGGGCAACCTGATTCCTCCTGATGGTCTGAGGCCTTCACAACTGGGAGAGTTTGTCGTTGAGGAATCTCAGAATTATCTCGTTCAGAGATAACACTTAGCAGGGAAATGTAGTCACTGGAACTTTCCACAACTCCCTCAAGTAATCTCAGGCCAGCTAGGGCTTTGCCTGTCTTTCCGAATTGTCTGAACCAGTTGCCACTGTAAGGAATATCTGTGGAGGCTCCCACTTCAACCCAGGCTGGCTCAGGTGTTCAGGCAGCACCCGTGGCCTTGGAGATGAACAGACCTGAAGTCATGCCTTAGCCCTGTCATGTCCTGGCTACGCATGGTAGGCAGAATTCTAAGGGATATCAGTGTCCCATATCCTGCATAATCTCCCCAACCCTCTGCCTGAGTATGCATGGAACCTGTGAACGTGATTGGATACCATTCCTGCAATTAGGTTACTAACCAGTTGACTTTGAGTTAACAAAAGGGAGGATTGTCCTGAGAGGGATTGAATGGCCTGAGAGCAGATCGACAAGTTGTGAATTGCCTACTGGAATCATATGGCAAGGATGTCTGTGACCTCTACTAGTTAAAATGAATTCCTCCAATAACCAGTGAGCTTGGGTGATGACAACAAACCTCAGATAAGAATCACAGCCCAGGCCAACACCTTGATTTCAGCACTGTAAGACCTGAACAGAGGACCCAACTAACTCATACTTGTCCTCCTGACCCACAGTAACTCTGAGATAATACAATTCTGTTGTTTTAAGATGCTGAGATTATGGTAATTTATTATGAGCAACTGTGTGACTTCAGGGAAGTTACCTACCTTTTCTGACCTCATTTTCATCACCTAGGAAGCAAGAATGGATCATATCCCCTCATGGGCTGTTGTCAAAATCAGCTGAGATAGTATGTGCAGAGCACCTAGTAGTTCCTCAACACGGATGAATTACCCCTTCTGTTGCCTCAGCCCCACCAGCACCACCAACTGTGCCAATGGATTTCCTGGAATATTCTGCCCTGATTTCCTGGAACATTCTGCCCTGGTTGCCCTTTCAAGAGCTAGCACAGGGATTCAGACTTCCATAGGTGTCACTTGCCTAGCAGCCTGTCTTAGGGCCAGTGTTCTAATGAAAATTCCTATCGTCATGCACAGCCAGGAAGAGGCCAGTATGAAATTACCTTGGGAGCCTTTGTGTGATTAACATTTCAGCTGTTTATGGAGTCTTTGTCCTATCACTTCCTGTCTTAAAAATTAATGTGCTGATTTCTTTATTATTAAAAACCAAGAAGGGCAAATTCAGGTGAAGCACAGAGAAATAGTTCTATGCGATCCAAATAAAAATTTGTGAGGATGGAGAATATTTGGAAGGCTGCTTTTATATTCAGGTCCTCTTTTAATCCCTGCAACTTTTTCTTTTGATGTCACTTCTTTGCCCCAGCTCCTTGCCTACTGCCTGTTCCAACCTTGAATCTGAATAGGATAAAAGGTATTTGAGTCAAGAGCACTGTGATTTTTTTAATAATGCCAATGGTATTGTGTATGGTAGCACTGAGTGACCCATTATTTCAGAGCTTCAGATTCAGAAGGGATTTTGCAGGCCACGGAGCTTGACTCTCTCATTTTACTGATGAGAAAAACTGAACTTTAGAGGTTTCATTGCCCAAGGAGACACAGCTAATTAGTGACTGAGTTTTCTCTGAAGGACTCCAGATCTGACACACTTTCCTCAAGTAATCCAAATTGACTACTTTTCTTTTACTTGTATGTAAGTGTAAAGCCTGCTCCTCCAATACAGGGATCAAATGCTCTCTTCTTTGCCATCCACTTCGCAGACGTCACCATGGTCCCTGATGCTCTGTGACGCCACCAACTCAGCTTCCACAGGGAACAGAAAGCTTTCTTAAGCCTGATGGAAAGACATTGTTCAATAAGAAGGAAAGACGTAGGTTAGATTGAAGGGGCGGACTATCTCAGTCACCGGTACTAACTCTCAAGTGACGAAGAAATAATGTTCTTCAGGGATCGTCAAGGACACTCCAGGTTTATCTCTCCATCAGATGCACTTGGTCATATGCTACTTGGTCTTCCTCTTTTTTCTGTATCTACACTCTCAGTATCTTTCTGGTAACTGGTGTTACATATTGGTAAACACCTTGGGCTTCCTTTTTCCAAGATGAAAAAGAAATTCTGTCCTAGAGCCTAATCAACCTGAGATCGTTATAAAGCTTTTGACTGGACGGACCATTTACTGTGTGTGTAGAAAAGTTAACATAGCAGACCTGAGACTGCTCTCCACAGGGAATCCTGCTTGCGACATTGGCCTTGGCTGTCATCTAGGAACTTGAATGGTGAACAGTTCCCTATACTGATTCAAAACCATCCCTAGCCGATAGGAGTGGCTTACTGTGCTTAAACTGTTTGCACAAACAATATCATTCAAGCTGACCCCATGTTTTCCTTCTGGGATTCTGGAATTTTGGCACATGCCAGGCAATGGATGCCGATGTGCCCAGCACCCAATAAAAACTTTGGTCATTGACTCTCCACCGAGCTTCCATGGTAGACAATATTTCACGTGTGTTGTAACAACTGGTTGCTGCAGGAATTAAGCATGTCCTGTATGTCTCCACCTGGACAGGTATCTTGGAAGCTCGCCCTTGGTTTCCTTTGGACTTTGTCCTATGTGCCTTTCCCTTTGTTGATTTTACTTTATATCCTTTCACTGTAATATATCTTATCTATGAGTAAAACTAGAAACTAGATATAATTCCTCCTAGCCAATCATCAAACCTGATGCTGGTCTTGGGACTTCTATTTCTTAGGAGAAATATATTTATTGTATTTTCTGAGAGGCCCTAGCACCACTAAAGCAGCAGGCGGCAGCTTTTAAATATTTGAATATTTAAAATATTCAAATATAATACCATACCTCTTTTATAACCATCTGGTTTTATTTCCCTCTGGTTTGCCCATCTGCCCCTCTCCAGATCCCATATGTTTTCTCTTTTCATCTCTGTTCTCTATTTTCTGTGGTTCTATGTACTTTCTAGGGATGCAGGCATAGGCATCTTTTTGTTTCATTTGTGTATTTCATATTATATCTTAGGCTGTGAACTTCATGAGACCAGAGACTATATAAATAGTAGGTTTAGGAGAAAAAAGAACAAAATTTTAGTGTATGAAGACTCCATTTTTATTCTCAGAAATTTTATTATTTATCTTCTAATGAAAGGAAATCACTTATATTTTTTTTGTCCCCCACTTTTCTATTCTAATCAATGGATCTAATATGGCCTGTCTATACTGCAAAGTTACAGAGGGGATCCAATGAGATAATTCTTATGTGAGAATTTAAAACCTTGAGCTACATAGAATTGCTGAGAGGTTCTTCTCCTGGGGATCTGCACAAGTGGATTGCATGAGAAATACATGGTCCTGAGATGTGGGTATTCTCCCTCTTTATTTGTAAAAGGCAGAGCAGAGAATGTAAAAATTCTCAATGAGGATGGGCCATAGGAATAATTAGCCTGAGTAAAAAAAGGCTTTGATTTTATTGACTTCAAGTATTTGAAGGGCAGCCATGAAGAAGAAACAATAGAACAATTCTGTATGACCCCACAGAATAGAGTCAGGACTGATGGGGGAAAAAAAAATAGAGGAAGAAGAGGAAAAACCTGGCTGAGGCTTGGGGAAAGGGTTAGTGGGAGAGGAGACACTGGTCATTGGAGCTGTTCAAGATAGAGCTGCACCACATCTTGCATGTTGCCCAAGGAATTAACCATTGGATTTGTGAATGAACTTCTTTTGTGCACCCCCCACCCCACCACACAATTTGGGCTCTAATACTCTTTGTACTATTATTTTTGAATCTTTCTTTAAATGACTCGCTCATTTATTATTAGATACCTTTATTTAAAAACTGTATTTTGCACATTTGATGTTTCGGTTATTTTGTGTAATGCACATTAAAATAAAAGGATGACTCTAAAAAAAGCTTGTATCTGTCAGTAAAACCAAAACTAGATGCTTGCCAGACCTGGTATTCCATGGAACTTCTTAAGCCAAATGAAAGGCAAGAATAAAAATAAAACTAAAGCCCTGGGGTCCTGATTTCTATTCCCGTGAGCCATTTGGTTGCTTGGCCTCACACATTCTTTCTTGAAGAAAAGGACGTTGTTTAATTTGTGGAGCTGAGAGTGTCTCTCCTCAAGGAAAATCACTCATGCATTTGCTCAACACTCTCTCACAACCCACTGACAAGAGGTGCAAAGCAGGACTACAGCAAACTGGGCTATTTGGTAATCCTACATGTCCTCATTCTTGCTGGGCTGGTTTTGCGCCTCCCAAGAATAAAGCAACAGCACTTAATTCTTGACCCTTGCTCTATTTTCTAGGGCCACAGGTGAAGACCTCCCTTTGTCTTGTATGCACACCTGGTTGGCAGAAGTTATCATCCTGCCCCCGTGACCACAATTAATTAGAGCCGAGAAGGACACCTGACTGAAATGGATCAGTTTTCTTCTTGCTGGAATTTTGCATTTTTAACCTAGAGACAATGTATAGTTTGCCAAGGCTATTTTAGCAAAGTATCAGGTACTGGCTGGCCATCGGGGAAGAGCAGTGAATAGTTTGTTCCAGGGTCTGAGCAAAAAGAATGTTTATACTATATACTCAATGAAGAATAAACAGTGACTAAAATAGAAGAAACAATATTACAAACATCTCGATACAGTCCATAGAAGCCACTGCTTGAAGCAACTGAGCTTTATTAATTGAGGTTATAGACGGATGTGGAAATCTTAAGATACACTGTTGATAAGTGTATCTGAAGTGTTATGTAATGTATGTTACTTAATGGGGAAATGAAAGTCATGTTTAATGAACAGGGCTGGAAAACAGTTTGGTCAGAAGCAGGAAATATAATAAACGCAGGGCCAATTTAATATCTTTGCACGTCTTAGGCTCCCTTGTTTTTGGAGGCCCATATCATATCAAATATATATTAATAAGACAAGTGGTACATTTTAACTCATATATAACTGTCTTAAAATTTAACTGTCATAGAGCAGTTAACAAAATGATGCATTCTGTAGATATAGTATAGTAATAGCATCTATTAATTCCTATTTTGCATTATTCTTTTCTTATTTTAGGGCCACTACATTTGTTGCATTTTTGTGTGTGTGTGTGAGTTTTGAAAATGTTATAGGCCTAACCCATTGTACTTTTGGTATCTAGTGGAAGAAATGGATGTTTGTATCTTAATCTTTTAAAAATTTTTAATAATTCTATAATTACATTTTTCTTAACTGCAAAACACAATTAAGAAGTAGTATAGCTTTAAAGTGCTGCAATATTTTCTCGCAAAAAGCATCTAGAAATAAGCCCATATTTCCGAACACGAGTAGTTCTGTATTTCAAAAGCTACTATTGATAGCCTCTACAACAAAAGTAATCTCTCATTTTAAAGTACACTTTTTAAAAAAGTGTAACTAGAACAAGCCACATTTCAGCTGACTTATGTGAACATCAATATAGCTTATTCAAACTCAAAATGTGTTCAGAAGCATAACATACAATCAGCCTACTTATGTAGTTTCTACATTTTTGACATCAACCTGAATGAACCACTTCCTTTGTAGTGAAATAAGAAGAAAATGACTAGGTACCATTTCAGATATTGTGCTTCCTGCTTAAAAACAAAAGGCAATGAAACATATTGCCATTTGTGAACAATTCTACTGTTTCTGAATTAAGGTTCATCCAAAAGAGTGGGCTCACCATTGCTCAGAAGGACATGCTCAACCAACTAAATGTAATTAAGACAAATCTCACAGCATTCATCAGGTTTCAGCTCAGGATCTAGCCTTTGCAAGTTTTTCTCCCCTCTCAGACGCACTACAGCATTTGTTTCATTTAGTTCCTGACTGAATACCATCTTGTATTATTTTCCAACTACTTTCTGTCTGATCCTTCAGGAATGATAAGCTTCTTGAAGGAACACCTATCAGCCCATGTCTAAGTTAGAAATGAACCCCAGTAAGTGGAAGTGTGGATGCTGTGAGTTTTTCATATACACTATATTTGCCGTGTCTGTAATAGTTCAGGTGGCCATACTGTTCCTTTGAGCTTGTTAGCCTGTGCTCAAGTAATACTATGAAACAGTACTTACTGATCTAACTTGAATTAATTCTCCTCTTCTCTCAATTCATCAAATAATCAATCAACTAACAAATATTTGTTGAACTCCAACTACGTCCAAAATACTGTGATTCAGAAAAAAAGAATTCAATTGAATAAGTGCAAATTTAAATCTAAAGTATTGGGACAGACAATAAAAACCATAATATTGTGTTGGTGAATGTAAGGTGAGGTATGTACTCTCACATGTAGTTGCATATTGTGTGGTCTTTGTAAAAATTGATAAAAATAGTTATCAAAAGCCTGGCAACTTTTCCCAAAAGACAGCTTGGAACAATGTTGAGGAATATGTATTTAAGTTCAAACCCCGGTTCTTCCACATACTGTGTGACTTTGGGAAGTTACTTCATCTTGCTGTCTCAATTTCCTCTTCTGTAAAATAAGGATAACAATAGTATACCTACCCATTATAAGGATAAAATAAGCCAATATTATTAAAGTTAATAACAGTGTCTAGTAAATAGTATGTGCTAAACAGGCTTCTAAGATATCTTTTGACACAATATTTGCCCTTACAGAAACTTTGAAGAAATAATTAGAGATGAGAGTAAGGATCTGGGTATAAACATGAAAAATTAAATACATCTTAAATGTCACACTTGATGGGAATGGTTAAATTATCAAGGCATATCTATGTTAGAGATAATTATACAACCATTAAAAATTAAGTATTCCAAGAATACGGAAATAGAAAAATTCTCAGATACAGTGGTATATTTTAAAAGCAGTATGTAAAGTTACTAATATATATTCTGATCCTAATGCTATTAGAAGGCACATAGGAAAAGCTCTAGGAAGAAATATAAAAAAGGTTAATGGTGATTATCTCACGTTAGCAAAACTAGGAATGATTTTTTATCTTGTTCTTTATCTTTTCCATAGTTTTAAAATTTCTCATCATTATTGTTTAGAAAAAAGCAGAAAAAATGCATATTTAAAAAGTAACACAGGGAAAGGAAAAGTGGTGATTAGAGAATTATATTCCCTAATTTTTTTTTTCTGAGTGGTTAGATAAACTTACAAAAAGAAAATCTTAAATATCTTCAAATAGCAATTTTTAAAGCAAGAAATAGTTTTAAGGTATAATTAACTAGAAAGTATTTTTTAATAAACAGCATATATATATGTGTATATATATAGATATATCTATATCTATATATATATACATTTTCACACCTTAAAAGAAGAAGCTTGAGTGGTGAATCACACCCTGGTTAGGAGGTAATGAAGCAAAAGCTGATGAGTTTTGGATAAACTTAGCAATAACTCAAATCAGTAGACCAGTAGGAACCAAAGCCAAGTTTCAGGGGGAAAAAAAAAAAAAAAACCCCAAAATTAAAAAAAAAAAATCCTCAACTGACTACAGACTGATGATCTTGGGAATTGATAAAGTAATTTGTAAAGGCTAACTGTTATTGCAAATATGACAACTGGATGGACCAAAGCTTAGTCCCTCATCTGTCAGCTAAGTGACAGAATCCCCTTGCCAACCTGGTGGTGGGGGGTCACTTTTCCACCTAACAAAGTCCCTTTTCTGCAGGGGTGAGTTATGAGCTCAAATCCCCAAGTCTCTTAATGAAAATATACCTTCAAATGCTTTGAAAATTTTTCTCCTCTCATTTCCTGGTTTGGAGGAAGTAGTATGCCTTTCTGGTGGGTGTCCAAGGAATATTTACTGCCTAGGCAATCCCCAACTGCATTTTCTTAAAATAATAAGAAGGGGGGGGGAGTGCTCTTAACACTTGTAAATATACCCACTGCATCAAAGAACGTGTCAAGCAACCTCGTAGCGAACATACCATAGCTGAGGTGCATTCCTTTCTCATTTTTACAGTAGCTCTGTGCCTGTAATTTAGGGACCCCAGAGAAAGTTACACGGGAAAATGTAAAGGTTAAGGACATGTCCTTTCAATGGGAGATAGACACAAGATATGTGCTCAGCCACTCTCAAAAAGAAAGTGATAATTGTAACTCATTCGAAGGGGAGCATTCTTAATTTACAACCTTTAAAAGAAACTGTCTTTATTACCCTGTAGAGCATTCTAAGTGTGTATCATGGCTGCTAATATTTTATGCATACATTTTTTCAGTTGAAGGCATTTGCCATAATTCAGCTTTAACAAACACTGTTCTCAGCTGTAACTCAGAGCGTGACATACGCATATATCCGTTGTCCAGCTATAAATCTGTGGTAGTTATTATACTTTTATGAATCGGATTCATGCAGAAGGCACTCTGCCTGCAATTTTAATTAAGGAGTTAGGAATTTCCCCATTTGAATTCCTAGCATTCTGTACTCTTTATTGCACCTTCCCCCATGAGCCCCAAATGAGATATTTGGATTACAGGTTCTTAGCAGAATAAAATCCATAAGCTCTAAATCAGGGATGCGTAAGTGGATTTGATCCAATTTTAGAACTGACTTTGATGGTTCAAATTGCATGGAGCCTCTTAGGATTAGATCTATCATCAATACCTAACTTTTTAAAGCTGTAATTTTTGGTATTTGTTGATATCGGGAAATTAAGCTGTGATCTCTTATTGTTTGGCTTCTTATTTCTGAGAAGCCCTCCAGTCTCTTCCTTAGGTTCTACTAAAGTCAAGATGGTATGACTCAAGATTAATAGGACAAAGTCAGGTATGAAGCATAGAGAAATCTATGTATGACCTATCATATTACATGGAGTTACTTGTAATATAATGAGGTTGCAAATATTAATTCACATGTGCATGTGTGCAGGTGATTTTACACAAATACATAGGAATTCCACAATACTAATTGCCTTTGTAATATTTAGCCATCTTGCATTCCTACCTCAGTCCCAATTTCCCATTCTAATACTAGAAATACACATAGCATAAAAGCAACAATACTAGCTCTTAGATACCAGACCTGGTCTAAGGGTTTTGCATAAGTTATTTGAATGTTCATAACTGGACAATGAGGTCTTTACTATGATTATCCCCATTTTACAGATGAGAAAACGGAGGCAAGGAGAGGTTAAGCAACTTGCCTAAGGTCACAGTCAGAAAATGGAACAGCCACCTACGAACATGAACCCAGGCAGATCTGGCTCTGGAATTCACGATCTCAAGCATCTACTATGCTTCCTGAACTAATATAACTCTGTCAGCACACATTTGTTGAGCATTGTAAACCAGTACCGCTTTATCCTATCAGGGATGAGAAAATGTTTCAGACGGGGGCCTTGACCCCAAGGAGTCACGAGACAAGAAGTGCATACAGGGAGAAATTAGGGAGGAGCACGTGTCATGTTCATATCATTTATTGGGTGACTGCTCTGTGTCAGCTGCCATACTAATAACTAAATTCGTGTAACCATGGAAGGGACTGTTTTTATCTCACTTTTACAAGAGAGGAAACTGGAGGTAAGTAATTGAAGTTGCACAGCAGAGTTGAGATTTGAACCTAGGCAGCCTGAATCTAGAGCCCCTGCTCTTAACCACTGTATTCCACTGGGGGTGAACACGTATCCACCTGTATGTGGCAGATAGCAGAAAAAAATGCTTTAAGAGCATAGGGACGGAAGGAGGGGTGGAGAGTCCAGTTAATCAATAACTTAGCTAATTCATTCATTCACTCGTTCTTTCAATATTTATTGGTTATTTTTATTGTCTTGAGCCATACAAAAGTCCTTTTGGCTCTCTGAACTCACTATGTTCTCTTTTGTTTCCAGATCTTTGCACATACCCTGCTAAGAATGTTTTTCATGCCCTGCCTCCCCTAGCACCAACCCACACACCCACTTTATTACTTCTACCACCCCTGCCAACTCCCTCCACAACCAGCATTATCTGGTGATTCCTACTCATCCCTCAGGCCTCAGCTTGAATCACAAAACCTTTGGGAAGGCTTTCAGTTCCTCCAAAATTTGAGTGGATGAACTCGCTTGTAATCCCACCCCATCAAAGCACGTACCACACTGTGGCATGATTGTGGCTCTCCTTGTTGATCCATTCCTCTTCATACCCTGCTCTACTGCACCCCTCCCCCAACCAACACCCACTCCAGTAATAGTCCCTGAGTTTCTTGAATGCTGGAACTGGATTTTACTCCCTCCGTTGAATTGCAAGCTCCTAGCACAATGCCTGACACATAGCAAATGTTTTATAAATATTTTCTGGATGAACGACTGAGTTCTATGTGCCAGGCACTATACACATAAAACATTTATAATGTGACAGCGTTGACTCAACATTTATTTCCATGATCTCATTGAATTCTCATAACAGTCCTCTTAGATATTATTATTTCCATTTTACAGACAAGGCTACTGAGGCTCAAGGACATTAAATAACATCCTCAAGGTCACATAGTAAACGAGGAGTCAAAATTAGAAATCAGGTCTGTCTGACCCTAATCCTGTGCTACAGAGGGACCAGTGGTTGCAATACAGTTTCTAAAATGAAAACATAGTTCTAATAAGATGAGGCAAAGGAGTCAGAAGTCACCTCTCCTTGTGGATGGTCGGGAGGGCAGCAGGATTGTCACAGGTGCATAGACTTGATTTTGAAGGATAAGTCTGAGAACAAAGAGAGGGATTTGCAGGTACAAATGTGATAAGCTGTGAGATCCCAGCCTCTTCGCTCCGAGTGGAGTGAGAAGTCTTCTGTAACGAGAGCTCAGGGTGCAGGGGGTGGCAGACAAGGGCAGTTGGATTGGAGCATAAGGAGTAGAGCCCACCTAGTGAGAGGGAGGAACTGACAGGATGGGAGCATTGACAAGGTATGTACCCTTAATTCTAAGTGATTGAGTGCCAGCTCCTAAGGAAAAAATGGCGTTAACAGACCCTGGAAGGGATGTTAAGTTAGTGTGAAGTCAGGTAGAAAATCTGTTGGCGAATAGAGGGAAATAATTCCCCCTCCATACTGCATGAGAAACAGAGGTTCAAAACCTTTTACTTTGTTAGGAACTCTTCAAATCACATGCCATAGACAACTGAGTGGAGACCTGCAAGAGTGGAAGAGCAATCAGTGTACTTTAGACATGCCTCCTCTTCTCATTCTCTTCCAGCAATGCCTGCTGTTTTATCAACTGTTTGTATTATATTTGTTATTCTTCTTTATATGTGTATGTTACACACTCCACTACATACATTGTTTTGTGTTGTTTAGTGCTTCCACTATGAAGGGTTATTGTTATCTCCACTTTCTAGATCAGAGAATGGAAGATCAGAGAGGCTAAGTGACTGGTCCAATCCCGCAGCTAGTAAGTTACAGCTAAGAATTAACCCTTGTATATCTGACATCAAAATCTATGGTCTTAACCAATAGCATGGAGATTAAAGTAATAACAACTACCAAATACTCAGGGCCTCCTCTGAGCCAAGCACTTTATGTAGATAATGCATAACAAATGGGACACTGTATTGCTCTGTCTAACCATTTAGTCCAGTTCCTTTTCTCCTTCTCCTTCTTCATCTTTTTAATTTTAAGAATTTATTTCAGCAAAAATCAATTGGAATCGGGCAGCACCAAACCGGAGGTGATTAGGAGGGTTTCACTATCAGGAGCTCAGGGAGAGACTTTTACAGACAAAAGGCAGAAATAAGAAAATTATTGATTGGCTGTAGTGTAAAGACTAGTTGGCTGCTTGTGATTGGTTGTCCTTAGCCTTTTGATTTCCTAATCTTGAGGCATTTACCAGGTTAGAGTTTGGTTTGCTTCCATAAGCCACCACAGCATTCAAACTACCTCAGTCTATGAGCCTCATTTAATTAATTTAACAATTCGCCCGTTTTGGTCATACTCTCATACATGAAGGATTGACTGAAAATTTGGTATTCGCACTACTCTCAGTTACTATCAGTTACGTTGTTTTGGTCTCCTGGTGCAACTCATAGGGTATGACGTCAGGTCCGTGGAAGAATTGTTGTTGCTGTTCATCTCATTCATCTTGTTTCTCTTTCTCCAAGCTCACTGAGACCATCTGATGTGCTGTTGATGGACAGCTGTGAACGTGCATTGAAGACCTCTGTGAGAACCTAACGCCCCAGCAACACTATAATGACGTCTATGAGGAGCATAATATCAAGCGACTTAGCCATGGGCTGCATGAACCAAACCAGTACATCAAAGGAGGTCCCTGAAGGGGCATCAGGCCATTTTAGCCAAGTGGCTTGTTTGTTCACTTCCTGTATTTGCTCTAATACCAGAGCTGTTGATCCACGTAGAGCAGGAGGTCCTTGCTGTGGCACAGACTCCTCCTTGTTCAAGTAATAAGTCAAGTATAACAATTCCATTGTCTAACACCACCTTAGCGAGAAAGTCTCGGGACTTTTGTTTTTCAGCTGTGTCCTTAGCAGTAGATTCAAGGATCTGGAGCCTTGTCTTCTCGTGCGTTCACAGAAGAAGGAGGGAAAAGGCAGCAGGAATCGAGGTTTTATGTTGGAGATGAACATCTTGATCCGTGATCTTGGGAGGGCCGTCTACCTCAAGATGCCAACAGCTTCTGGGGAGGAACCTCCCCAGTCAATTTTAGTTTTAGATCTCCAGCGGGTGTGCAGTTTCAAGAGTCTGAAGGAGCCCTTTTAAATGGGAAGACGTGGACCCAATGTTCAATTCCCTGAAGTGTGGCTGCCGTCTGGGTCGTGAGCACCTGCCCTGTCCCTTCCAAGGAGGGTCAAGGACAGTCTTTGTTCTTCCTCTCTAGACGAGCCCCCACAGAGAGAGACCTGAGAGATCTGACTTTGCAAGACATCTTATCCTTTGCCGGCTTCAGTTTGCCCAGGATGCTGGCTGCAGGTTCCGGAAGGAGTGGGGTCTCATCCTGAGAAACTGAGGCCTCACATTGAACCCGGCCTGGTTTCTAGTGGGACCCAGTCCATCCCCAGACCCGGCCTGTTTTTAAGTGGGAACCAATCTATCCCCGAACGGGGTCCGGTTTCTAGTAGGAACTCGTTCATCCCCGGACCTGACCTGGCTGGTAAGACGGACCCAGTCTGGTTCCTGCCAGTGTCTGGACCTAGTCCAGAAAGAGAAGGGCTCGAGTAAAATCTGAAAGCTCAAACGCAAGAGGTGCGGCGCTAGGACCCAGGGCCCGGAAGGCCTTGCCCACCATGGCAGAGGCAGCGAGAAAGCAGCGAGCTCCAGAGGCTATGTAACAGGTACTTACACTTGGTTGCTCCTTGTTCCTGGGGACTTTGGGGAAAGGGGGTCTTCTTTGGTTCCCTGTTCTGGCACCAGAACTGTTAAACGATACACTGAAGCATACTGAAAATGTTTAGAGTTTATTTGAGCACGCATAGATTTGCATTGGGCAACGCAGAACCGGAAGTGGCCATTACGTCTGGGAAACCGGAAGTGGCCATTACGTCGGGGAAACCGGAAGTGGCCTATGACTTCTGCAGGCCCTGCTTCAGTTTCTCCCCTCTGTTCTCCACTACCTCCTTTTCTGCTTCCACGTTTAGAGGGCATGGAATAGTTGGATGATTTTCCCACTTATTAGAAATTCTTTGGGAAACTTGTTTCTTCTTGAAGTCCACAGTCAGAGTCTATGAGAACAATGTCATGAAAGAGCCTTAAAAACAAGTGTGTGATGCCAGTTGCACCCCTAGTCTCCTTTTAGTGAGAAATGGACAGGTTATTATGCTATTACATGGTCCATCCCATTCCTGGAAGCCATCTTAAGCTGTTCAGGATAATGTATCTCTATGCTGCACCAGTTTTTTTGTTCCATAGATGCTATTTTTTATAGTTTTATGAACAGCAAATGGCTCCTTAGGAGAACATTGTAATCGCTCAATCTGGATTTTCCTGCAGTCTCGGTATAAGAATGATAAAATGCTCATGGGACAGTGCCAATTGGAAAGGATGACTAACTCCAGCTTTCTCATCCTTGGGATGGACATTGTGAATGTCAGGATCAAGCTCTGATGTATTCCAGATGATGGGCAAGGATGTACAAAAATGCAGGCTTCCATTAGCAGGAAGACTGGGAACAAAAGAGTACACCATTCATTCACTTAATCAACGGACAAATATATAGTGAGGGCCTGCTCTGTATCAGACACTGTTCAAGGTGCTGAGACTACACAGTCCTGACTCTCAAGGTTCTACATTGTCTGAGAGAAGACAGGCAATAGATAAATATATTACATTCTATCAGGAAAAATAAAGCAAGAGAATAAGGCACACTATGGGTGAGACATGTGATTTTATGTAGCATGAGCAGGAAAAGGCCTTCCTAAGTTTATAGTCAGCAGATACCTTAAGGAAGTGATAGAGCAAGATTTGCAGATGTCAGGGGAAGAGTGTTTCAGGCAATTATGGATAAATCCCTGGGATAAAGTGTGTTTAAGGTGTAGCAGCATGGATGTCCTGGCTGCTGGAAGAGTGGGTGAGAGAGAGAGTGATAGGAGACGTCATCAGAAAGATGCAGGTGACCGGCAGAGCAGACCGTCAAGCCTCATTTACATCTTGGTAAAGAATTTGGGTTTTATGTTGTGTGGATTGATAAACCACTGAGAGGTTTGAGCAGAGGAGTGACATGATCTGGTTTACTGCTTGAAAGGTCCCTTCTGTGTGCTGTGTGTAGAATACATGTAGGTGGCAGGTGGAAGCAGGGAAGCCATAGATAGGTTAGTCCAGGCAAGAGATGCTGCTGTTTGGACTCTGGTTCTCATGGTAGAAATGGCATATGGGGATCGAATTCTGGGTATTTAGAAGGAAGACTTGAAAGAATTTGCTAATATGTTGACTATGAGAGAAAGAGAGGAATCAAGAAGTTTTACCTGCATACCTTGGAAGAATAGAGGTGTTAATGAGACAGGAAAGATTTCAGAAGGAACCGACTGAGGAGGTGGGAGCATTATCTCCATTTTGGACATGTTCAATGTGAAATGCTTGGTCTACTTACATGTGAAATTCTAGAGGAGGCACTCAGGTAGTGAGTCTGGAGGCCAGGGAACAGATTTGGCCTAAAGGTTTACATTTGAGATTAATTAGTTTGTAGTTAATCTACAAGACTCGATGAAATCACCTAGGCAAGTGTTGCCAGGAAAATGAGTTCTTGATTGGTCTCTTCAAAGGGTGCAGTTATATCATCAACTTGGTATAAAATCTCCCACATATGTTGCTTTCATCCCATTCCTTTGGCGGGCAACATGCTTCCATGCTTTTCCTAAAATGATTTAAAGTGAAATGCCACCCACACTAACTCCAAATTTTGTTTCTAAAGTTCTTAGAGACTTCAACAGAGAGCAGCAAAGCAGATGGTATACTTTGTACCGAAAGAAAACAACTCAGAGCAGCTTTCCTGCTCTACCTGTTAGGAAATAAATCAGTGTGGCCCAATCACATGGTGGTGTATTCAAAATGCCCATTCCTCCCAAATATCTATCCATGTCACAAATGTGTTTCTGGATTCTTACCAAAGATAATGGTAACTGTGTTTCCTGGAAAATAAGACCTAGCTGGACAATCAGCTCTAATGCTGATTTTTGGAGCAAAACTTAGTATAAGACCTGGTATTATATTATATTACATTATATTATATTATATTATACCCAGTCTTATATTATAGTAAAATAAGACTGGGTCTTATATTAATTTTTGCTCCAAAGATGCATATAGAGCTGATTGTCTGGTTAGGTCTTATTTTTGGGGAAACGCAGTAGTTGCAGGTCAAGGTCTCAGAGCCATTTTGCCCTTTATATATGACTTCATCCTAAGTGTATAATCAGTAAAGCAAAAGCTTGAAGAGAGGAGAGCTGTGGATCCTCCAGCCAAGGGCAAGGGAGCATGCTGAATTGTCCATACAAGCCAGCCTCAGCACAGAGTGGGGTGGAGGGGTGACGAGTAGATCTGCAGGGACTAGGAAATATCATCTAGCACATCTCCTGACAAGGACACACACAGGTACAGTGATCTGTAGAGGTATTTGTTACATCATTTCATATCTGACTCCCATTCTTGCTACATGTCTTAATAATGTATTTTGAATTGATTGTAGAAATTAATTCTATAATTTTCTTTTGACTAACACAGTAATATTGTGTTGAACTTTTTGCATGTGAAAAGCATCAGTTTATTCAAAGTCAACATTTAAAGAACAGCACAGTTTTAAAACCCTATTTTATAATTCTGTGTGTGTGCACATGCACGTACATATCTGTATTCATTTTCAAATAAGAGCCTCGATCTTAAGCACAAGGACAGTGTTGGGTCCCAGCCTCAGAGAGACTGGCTTCCTGGCCTGGTTTCCAAGCAGAGGATCAGGTGAGAGGAACAAGGCAGAAATCATTTAAGACAGAGATCAAAGCTGGGTGGCCTGGTCAAAAGACTACATATCAGAACTGGAGCAAAGGACCTCAGGCAGGCAAGTGGAGGTGATTCAGTTTGTTATGAGTCCTGAAATGGGACTTTTTAAATGCTCTCTGAAATTGGTGCTAGGGCCTGGCAATTAGAGCTGAGTCAGCAGGAGGGGACCAAGTGGCTCCAAGTGCAGGTGAGAGAAGGGATAAGGACTCAGAGAACAAAACAAGTGATTGCACAAGCAATTAATGTCACTACCTCCTTTTAACAAGGTTTAACAGCTCCTACCTCTTTGCTCAACTGTGCATATGGTTCTATGCTGATAGGAGAAGAATCAGAGTTTCTTAATGGCAAGCTAGTTTGCGTGCCTGACGCAAACATTGTGACCTCCTAGAACAACAAATGGAATGACATACTAGTGAGATTGGTAGAAACCAGAAATTCTATTTAAAAGTTGAGTTATCCAATATCGTGATTTCCAGAAGTTTCAAATAAACTAAAGTTTGGAGTCTGAATCACTTTGTGAGGCCTTCTGTGATACCTTTTAACTTTCAGTCATGGCATTTAATTGAAGGTAGCTGCGATTTTAAAACAGTACAAAGATGGTAGGTGCACAGCAAATACAAATTTTTCATAAGTTCACTGCGTGACCTTCATAGGGAGCAGCAAAGTAAGTATTTTCCCAGGTCGTTATTGCCTTAATTTTGACTACAGTGCAATACCTGGGTCAAATGCTTAATTTTATCAGAATGAAATCATGCTACTTTTTCTGCTGCTATAATTGTCAGAGCTATTGAGATTACACTCCTAAATAATTATCAACAATGATTTGATTTTTAAACTAAAATGTTATGAAATTTTAAATATTCCCTGGTACACAATTATATTGTGAAGGATATTAATAGAATGCCATCTCACTTTCAGTAAAATAGGTCCAGGATGCTGATTTTATTAATTTATATGAGCTTTCAAATGATGGACTATGTAGGCTATTTCTGCACTAAGAAATTAAAGGACAAATTTAGATAATTATAATAAAATATTTGAACTTTTTTTTCAATATCCAGATAACTGAGGTCAAAGGAAGGTTTTGATAAAGAATTATCTAAGTATCTCAGATTTTAACTTTATTCTGTGCAGGTACACAAGTGGTAAAAACATACTTCTGATATTTTACTAAAATTTATTATTTCTTAATTAACTATACCCTTTTAAAGAAAACAAATATATTAACATAGCAAAAAGAAGAAAATAAAAATCATCTATGACCTCACAGTCTAGGGATAACAACTATAAGCATGTAGGTATATAATAGTTTATAGTTTTTAATGTGAAATATCAAAAAAAGATCATTGTACAGATTTTTAAAAAATATGTCTATATATAGAAAATATGAGTATACTTATACGGATTTTTAATAGAGAATGATTTAATTACAACAATTTGTGTGGTCTCAGTGGCTGCGCTTTGGGTTAAAAAGTTTATTTTACATTGATTCTGATTTCTGATATTTCAAATGATATATTTAAATTCCTTGATTTTGGATCATTCCCAATTAACTGTAATTAATCTTAGCAAATTCTAGGATCTCTGGCTAGAAACGGACTTCAAAAATGATACATTTGACGCCTGAATCTGATGCTGTACCTCTTCTTCAATATTTCCGCTTGAATTTATCAAGCCTGGACTTACTGCTTTTATTAATGAAAGATTCACTTCCTTTTGGGGTTTTCCCATCTTGAAATAATTTTGACTGCTTCAAACTATTTCCTTATGTTGTTTTACCATCTGTCTCTATATGGTCTCTAGCCCTCAAAAGCATCAAAGTCTAATCCCTTTTGTACACGACAGTAGCCCAACCACAAGATTAAACACAGTCATAAATCCCCCTACCTTCTCAGCTTTTCCCCCCATTTCCTCTTTTTAGCGTAAGTGCTACACATTCCCTTAGGCCCTCTATATTTCAGTTTCAAAACACCCACCAAACTATGTTGGAAACAGCAGATAACTTTAGTCCATTATTATAGAAACTATCGGGTTCATGAAGGAGTATAATTTAAATTAGATACAAATTTGTCATGAAGACTAATTATAATATTTATTTTTTCCTGGAGAGATAAAATTCAATGAATTGCTATGCTGAAATTGGACAATGTAATTTGCAATATTTATCTTTCAGTGATGTTTTATTGGGATATTAAAACTCATACTTAATTCAGTAAATTGGATTTTTAAAAGACCTACTTAGATTCACTTAGTATGTTTATGGAGCACCAGCTGTTGACTATAGGATAATTCTGACATTCTTAGCTCCTTAACTATCCCAGCACATCACTAATGCAAGATATAATTTCACAAATTGTCTGGTACTGAGATCTGGCTCTTTGAATACATTGCATTTAAGCACAAAAAGCTCTAAATCTACATACTTAATTATACATACAGCGTTATCATTTCTGTCCCTAATTCCTTAATCAAAACAGTCATTAGCAAAGCAAAGGAAATTGGATTATGAAAGAAATAAGGATTGGTGGCTCTAAAATCAGATAGCTGTTTTTAGAAAGTCAGGTTGAAATTGAGTTCTATTTTATTATTCAAATACATAATGTCACTCTCCTGTCAGAAACATTTTCAGTTTTAAGGATAAAGCGCACAGCATTTTTGTTTCCTTTGATGCAAATTTTGCATGCAATCCATGGGTAGCAAGGGATTGAACTGTTATGCATTTTGATAGAATGACCTGTAACATATTGACTCACCCCAAAGCTTTTTGGGGTGTCATTTGTGAAATTGGTTTTTGGTGGATTTTCAATCAAAGGTATTTGTTTTGAATGGTTGCATAGCTGGAGTCCCTGGAGTTCAAGTATTTTTATTTTACCGGTTCAACTGAAAACAGTGTTTTACAACAAATATTGGTTCCAAGAAACTCATTGAGAAGAAGCAAACTAGTACTTGGGAGAATCTATAATAAATTTAATTCAAGTTCGTGCCAAGGCAAAGACTGGCAAATGGTCCTATGTCAGCTCTCACCTCCAGGAGAGTCTTACTGTGCTCCAGAGGCTGGTTTCATTCACTCGGCCTATGTGTGCACAATGCAAACAGCATCTCTGCTATTTAGATTTCTAGATGGTACATATTAGTTATATAAATATTAATAAAAAATTCTGCCCTTAAATATTACATGTCACAGTTAATATTCTGCACACTCTGTCTAGATGTCTGCTTCTCCATATTTGCTATTAGAACTTTATTAATCAATTTGAAACTTGTTTTTTTCCCTATGTGCGAATTTTATCTGGAACACTATGTTCAGACTAGCACGGGAAGAAATATTGGCCATTCATTTTTTGATGGAAGATAGGAACTTAGGATGTGGCCTACAGTTTTAGCCATACATGATATTACTGAGATAAGTGTTATCTTAGACACAATGCACTTCATCTTGTGTTTTGCACAGCAGAGGAATGCTTCACTGTCTTGTGGGGATACAGAAGTTCCCCGTGTTGATGAGCTAGCTCGCACGAGAGCAGGGAGGCTGAAGATGAGCTTCCTGTGTTTGTGGGAGACTTGATGGCTGTGGCTCGCAATTTGGCTGTCCTTTGTAACTTTCTCTGGAGCTTTACAAAACACCGATGCCTGGGGTCCTAGCCTTAGGCATTCCGATTTCACTCATCTAGGGTAAGGTTTGGACATTGGGAATTTTAAAACTTTCTCAAGTGATTCTGATGTGCAGACACAACTGAGAACAGCTGTTCTAAAAATCACTTCTGACAGAGATTAGAGAGCTCTTCTAATCTGATTCTATAATTTCAAAATTATAATTATATTTTTATATTATATTTTATAATTGTAATTATATTTTTATGTTATAAAAATATAATTCTACTCTGGTTCTATGATTTTTATAGCTGTGCTCCCTAAGAAAACCCTAGACCTGCAAAATAACCTACAAAAAGACATTCCATGGTCAGATAAACTTGGGAAATGTTACATATCTTACCATCATGTAGGAGAAATTCAATTCACCTTTACAATGCTAAAGAATCTTATCTTCTCTAATGTTTCTCAGAATTTTCAAACAGGATCCTCGCTTTTTGTAACAGTTATTATGATCCCAGGAAACTTTAGCATTTTGTGTTCTAGATGTTGGTTATGCTGCTTTGTTTTGTTGATTTGTTTCTGAACTTTGTGTTTAAGGAAGGAAATTCTCCCATTACTTGCTTATCTGTACATTATACCACGAAGTAGATTAAGCTTTTACTGGTCTCTTGGTTTTGTGTTGGTTATTATTATACCTGCATGGCTATTGAGTAAAATAACAATGTGGTATGAAGCTCGCTGGAGATACCTTTTTTTTGGGCCATTCCCTTTGGACCTGGTGTTTGTTAATGCAAAGAGCCTGGTCTTTAGACCATCCACCTTTAGTGCCCTATGTGACACCCTTCGGGGAGGGGTTACTGGTCTTGTTTGAAAGTTACCATCTTGCCAGTTACTTAAACCTCCTTTGAGTTGATCCTGTCTGCAACTTAAGTCATGAATTCCTTGTCTTAAAATGCTTTTCTCTGTCTTAAAATATCTTAAAATCTTGAAAACAGTATGGAATGTATTTCTTTAGCAGGGAAGAAAGCTGGAAGATTTGGGATGTGGAATGAGTGGTATAACCACGAAGGGAGTTTTACTCACAAATGAGAATCAGACTCGGGATGGTCATTGGCCTTGAGGCTAGAGAAGGCAGCAAACATGTCGTTTATCATTTCTCCTTGGGTAGAAGTGAAGATGTGACTAGACTATACACCAAAAAGCAGAACTATCCATGCTGTTTATGTCACATCCCAGGTGTTGTCTTACTTGGTTTTTTGGTCACATGCCAACTTGGCTTCCTACACACTCGTTGGCTTCTGTAACTGGGCACGCTCATAGCTTTCTTCCTATGGCTGTCACTGCTTCTTCTGGTCACAGGTTGGTAAAGACACTTGTTCTTTGCTCCCATGGTGACCTATGCCCACTTACTTCCATTATGATACTGGCTCCAGGTAGTGACAAAGCTTTCTTTAATTTTCTCTTAACCATATTCTCTGTATTAAATACATAGCTAAATAATATAACTTTATATGTATGGTAATCTCCTTAAGAGTGGGAAACATACTGTTCATTCATGTCTCCCCAGATCACAACAGGCACTTAACAAGGTGTCAACAAATGTTCGTTAAACTAAGGTAATTGACTGATCCCATGAACACTCGGAGCTCCAACAGGGAAATGGAGTCAAAGCCAGTGAGAAACACCACCAAAAGGAATACATGCCTTTTGCCACTAAAAACATCACTCTTTCATAACAGGACTGATGAATATTTGTTGTAGAAGATTTTAGAAATAAAGGAAGAAGTAGAGAAGATAAAACACTATTCACACACCCATCACCTACCACCAAAAAATAACCTTTGTAAATAATTCAGAATATGTTTTTCTGTGTATAGGAGGGGTCTATCTATCTGTGGGAACAGAGTCCCAGAGTGCAGTTTCCAGGCTCTCAGCCTCACGTAGAAAGGTGCTGGCTTGGTTATTAGATGGCCATCCGCTGTGGCTGAGTGGCCATGCGCTGTTACTGGTTAGCCATTAGCCACTAATATAATTGCCGTGGCTGCGCTAGGGGATTAGTTGGTTGGTTGGCAGAGAAGTGGACGGCAGGTTGCAGATCGTGTGGCTCATGCTTCCTGTGTCTCCAACCCAGCCACTAGCGAGAAATAATGGTATGACTCTCCTATCTATGGCTCCGTGGGTGTTCCTTTTTGGCCTCACCATATCCTGAGTTCTTGTGCAGGAGCGGGAGCTGAGACCCTGCACGACATTATCTATCTATCTATCTAAATTATACTTACAAGAGAATTTGGATAATACTGAAAAATGATTTTGTACCCTCTTGCATTCAGTGTTACAATCTTTCATTTAACAAATATTTACAGGGCTTCATGTCTTGTAACAGGCACTGTTTTTACTTGTAGGGATATATTTAGTGAATAGTTATCTTGAATGTTTTCCTGAAAACCTGATTTTTAATGATTTAACTAATATTTCATATTTTGGCTTAACTATAAATCCATTTAGCAAATTCCTGGCTGTTACCATTTCACACTATCATTAGTAATCATACAACAAGTATGACATTCATAAACCTGTATGTTTTTCTCTAATCACGCAAGACAGAAGGGTAGTTATTGGATTATAAAGCAAGAACTTTTTAAAAAGTTGGTTAGAGATGCTTCTGTGATATGACAGGTTGTAATAATTTATAAACCTTGTCCTCCAGTAGTGTACGAGAGTACCCATCCTGCCACCCTCACTGGTATAAACTTGTACTTTCATTGTTAAATACATTTGTCTGCCTATGTATTGTCTCATATTAGAATATTTTTATTCTAGTATGTCTAATATTCACATTCTTACCCAAATATGTAATCTTTGTTTTTTTCCATTAATTTTTGTTGACTTTCAACAAAAATGTGACCATTCAGAAAATACAGATTCAAAGGAAACTTCTAAAAACCTCTTTTAAAGGATTTTCTTTTGAGCATCTAGGTTGTATTTTAGCTTACTGGTAAAGGTCCTGGGGTTTTCAAAATGGTTTCTTGCTAGTTGCTTTCCTCGGTTAACATATTCAGTTCAGGTGCTCACATTTAGTAGAGGTACATTAAGCAAGGCAGATGTTCAGTGAAAGTCAAGCGTCCTTCAAAGAGTAATAACAGCATCCCAGGGGCTCCCTAGAGTGTGAAACCTTCTGAGACTCAGCATAATAATTCGTTGGGAGAATCCTGTCACATCAGTCTCTTCATGAAAAAAACAAATCCAGCTTAACTGAGATCAACATATCTGACAGTACTGCCCATTATGGGATGTTCTCTATATTTTTAGACTTATTGATGGAAAAGTTCCAGGTATTGTCACAAAGAACAGTTTTAATCCCAGTCACTAATAAAATGGTCAAATTTCTGAAGGCAAACGCTAAACTTGTTAAAAGGGAAACACATCCAAGGACAAGAAATGCCATTCATCAAGGATTTTAAAGTGTTAATATAATGGAATCTATATGTATGCTGTTTAGTTTAATTAAAGGAAAATAAAAAATAATTGTGTATTCTCCATCTATGAGGGTCACCTTTTGAGGTTGCCATAAGAAATTAAAGGGAGTTCCCCTAGTCTCAAGAGGAAGTCTCTTTGCTTTTGGTCCAAAAAGTGGCGCTAGTGGATGACTCCATGTTTGGAGTGACTGTATATCTAGCATTACAGCTTGTTTTCATTTGCTCTTTCCATAGTTTGCTTCTTTGTTTTCCATGAACACATGCCTTAGAATTCATATAGCTTGTTTCTTCTGCTGTTTCTGTCATGCAATCAGGAAGTCAAAGAGCAGGTCTGCATGGAGCAAAGAAAGGTTTCTCAACCTCGGCACCACTGAATGGCTATTTCTTTGCTGAGAAGCCCTGTCCTGTGCATTAAGAATAGTTATCATCCATCGCCTCTCTCCAGCAGATGCCAGTGGAACTCCTTTTTCCCCATTGTGATAATCAAAAACCGTTTCCAGATATTGCCATGTGTCCTGTGGGAGGCAAAGTCGCCCCTGGCTGAGAACCTTTAGAGTAAGTATAGAGTAAATGTACCCCTGTGCTCCTAAAGCATCCTCTGCTTCACCTCTGGCAGGCCACATTCCATTGTCTACCCAATAGGCATAGTGGTCTTTCACTACAAGTACGATCCGTCACTTCCCTATTTAAACATTTCAATGTCTTCTCGTGGCCCTGTAATGAAATCTGTTCTCCTTGTAGAATCTTTTAATGGAGCATCGTCGATGATGTTGACCCAGCCCATTCTCTGACCCATAGGCCACCCTACTTCCCATTGTAGAAATAGGACGGTCTTCTACATTTATTCCGGTCAGAGATACCATCTCAAAGAGGCCTTTTGTGCCCATCGATAAATGTAGCCTCTCCTTCCTTCCAGTCATTCTATCATCTGGTTTGTTCTCTTTCTAAGCACTTATTTCATCCTGGTACCAATCTTAGTTTTCCTAGTTTATTGTCTTTTCCTGAGCACATTAGATTGTAAACTCATGGATACATTTCTACACACCTAGTACTTCATAGATACTCAAAAATATGTACTATGCATGAATGAATAAATACATGGGTACAAACAGGCAGACGTAGTGACTCGGTATACGTATTTTCTCTTTTTTCATATTCAGATTTAACAATTCAGTAATACTTCAAATAGTCTGATTGGTACAAAGAACAACATAAATATCCTTTTGTATATACTATTCAGACAATGTGTGGTACAAAGGATGAGGTGTGTCATGTATTGGGCAGAGTCAGTGTGCATATGTATACAATATTTTACAAATGTATCATCAAGACTTTTTCCATCTATGTAAATCAACACTTAACGAGTTAAGTAGTCAACAAGGGTGGAATGCCACAAAGAGTAAGATTCATTTCCCACCGTCGAGGGGCTCAGGGACAAGGAGACCAGTAAAGAGAGTCTGATAAGTGATTCAATGTGACATGAGGCTAGGGACTGGGGGAGCATTTGGGAGAAACTCTGAAACAGATAGAGCTTGAGCGTATATGTTCAAAATCAGGGAAGCTGACTAGCGTTCCAATTTTCAAAGAGCCCTCTGATGTATTCTGGTAGAGAAACACTTCACATGGTTAGTGAAAGGAGCACCCTTATATGTCCTGCAGGAGAAGCTTGTTGGCAATTGGCTGTGCTCCATGACCCCAGGCGCCTCCAGATTTGGAAGGCCTTCAATCTCCTCACTCACTTCTTTTGCTTCCTATTTTTCCTTGGTATATATACAACTCCTAGACTTCCCTACTTCCAGAAGACCTCTGAGCCAGTAGGAACAAAAATATCTTTGGGGAACTTCCAAACAATTGTCGATTGCCATTGATTGCTTTTTCCACTGTAACAGCTAGGCAAATCTGTACCATCTAATAGTAATACAGTATTGATCTTCTGTCCTCAATGATGGGGCCAGTATAAATATTGTGCCCGAGAATTTTTCTTGTGTGTGTGTGTGTGTATGGCACTATTTAAGTGGGAGGCAGTGGTATGTGCATGTATGTCCCATAATTCCAAAAACTGTGACTAGGGTATTGAGGTATGTTAAATAATGGGGATCCATTATTAAAATGTTTAAAACCATTTTGGGGAGAGAGTTTATGACCTAGTAAGTCCAGCTCATTAGTTCTTCAGTGGAGTCATTCAGTGTGACTTCTTCAATCCGATTCCTCATGGATAAGCAACCAGGCCAGTGAAGCTTCATGTAATTATTACATTGAACTATGATGCAAGAACTCAAAAGGCAGCTGTCTCTCAGATGAATTTAATGTATGAGAGGAAATTCACGCTCTTCTTAATTGTTTGGGGTGGGCAGAAGCTATGCACACTGTCCCCAGTTAGGTTTTCCGTGTGACTTCAAATACATGTGTCAAAATCATTCAGATATCGTTAATTTGGGAGGCCGGGCCCAGGGAGGAACTCAAACAAGGAGTTGATAGTTTTCTACTCTGTACAGATGAGTAGGCAGTCATCCTGAGAATAACACCCTTTTCCTCTCTTGTTTTGCTGAAAGTTTTAACTACCCAAAGTAGAACGGGGCAGTGATTTAGCTCTTTACTCCTTGTTTCCCTCTTCCCTCCCCTGACTTTTTTAATTTTTAATTTTTTGTTTTTGCAACTTCTGTGCCTCTAGTGGTGTACTGAGGTGGTTTTGGAGATCGCTGCTTTTGTTAGTTGAATTTATGCAAGGTTTTCTTTTTTGTTTGTTTTTCTCTGATTTATTTCAATTAGTATAATTGACACTCTCATCCATCCATGTTGTTGCAAATGGCAAGATTTCATTTTTTATAGCTAATATTCCATTGTGTGTATATATATATATATATATATACATATATGTATATATATATATATATATATATATATATATATATATATATATATGTACTAGGGTTTCCAGGAGGGAATTCCAGGCCATTCTCAGAAACGTTTTTCGCTTTCCCATTTCCGAATCCCGAGATATAAACTGTTTACTGTTCTCCACGATGAATCATTTCCACAAAGTGATGGCCGATATTACCAACCACCTGGGTTCAAGGAGCTGATTTTCCTGATTTCCCAACCAACTTTTCTCGGGATTCAGGAAAGGGAAAGTGAAAAAAATTCCTGAGAATGTGCGGGAATTCTCGCCTGGAAACTCTAATATGTACCACATCTTTATCCATTCATCTGGCTATGGACACTTAGGTTGCTCCCGTATCTTGGCTATTGTAAATAAGGCTGCAATGAATATAGGGGTGCATATGTCTTTTCCAGTTAGTGTTTTTGTTTTCTTTGAGTAAATACCCAGAAGTGGTATTGCTTATGCAGGGTTTTCTTAAACTGCCTTTATGATACCATGCCTTCCCACAGGCAAAATAGTCACACATTCTGTGCAAGGCAATAGGAACTTCTCTTCTTCTCCAAGGAGGAAAGATACCTACTTTCTAGTCTGTTCCTGCCCCGTGGTCACAAATGTCAAAATCCATATTGCTGGTGGCATTTGAAATGGTATATGCACAGTTCAGGAAGCATAACTGTGTACTCATTAATCATTCTGGACCACCAGTCAAAATATTTTCTCTGCAAAGATGCCTTTTGCATTTTGTACCAATTAATGTTGGATGGAATTCCAGCCACAGTTAATCTGTGGCAAAGCTTTTATTTGCTGTCAGGCATGCAGACATGAAAAATGCTCAATGAAATATTTTAATTAATAAAAATGTGCTGAGAAGTGTATTTTTCTGAAGTAGATTTTTATTACACTTCATTACATTTCCAAATTTAATGGACACATATATTATGTCCTGTCACCATGGGAACCGCATCAAGACAGGCTTTTTATAGGCTGTTGGATATAGTTATAAAACTCTCACAAAGACAAAATTGTTTCTTGTAAGTTTAAAAGAAGCTGTGTTCATTTACAGTATGTATAATTTACTGCAGAGCTTGAGGCAGTAGAGAAGGTCTTTATTTGATTTAGAGACTAACACTTCTTTTTATGAAGCTCTTAAGTTTTAATTATTTCAGGTCTATGTTCATGAAGATATAACTTGGCTTTTTATGAAAGTAAATTTGAAAACACGTAAACTTTGTATAACATGAAAAAAATGAAATTCTGTTTTATAACTGTTTAAAGCAAAATACTTTTGAAAAACAAAATGTCCGAACATACATAAATGAACCCCAATATCCAACTTCAATAACTATCAACGTTATCTGTACTTATTTTATCTATTCCCCTGCCACCACCACTTTTTGATGGTGGAAGTATTTTAAAGTAAATCCCAGACATTATATCATTTTATTATCAAATACTTCATAGTATGCATCTTAAAAAAGAGTGGAGGCAAGTAAAAGGACCATATAGTAAATGTTTTATATTCGATAAAAATATCAGAAAACAATATGACAGAACATATAGATCATATTAACAAATATAACAGGCTTACCTCACTTATTATATGGGAAAAAAAAATTTCAGATTGTCCAAAAAGGCAAAACTCTGCTCTCCACTGTTTAAAAGGGACATACCTAAAATTAAATGATTTCCTAAGTTAAAAATAAAGGGTAGACAAATACAATTAAAAGAAAAAAACAAAAACAGGAGTCTTGTTATAAGCAAGATGGAATTAAGGCCAATAATAGTAAAATAAATAGAGGAGGACATTTTTATAATACTAAAGGCTGAAAATCATAAAGAAGATGCAAAAGTTATCATTATTGTTTATTCATCCAATAATACAGCAACAACTCTGAAAAAAGCCGCAACTACTAGAAAAGAGAACTACAGACACACTGACGAGAGGACATTTTAACACAATTTTCTCAATCCTGGGAAATTGAGAGAACAAAACACCAGTAAGGAAAGAGAAACTTCCACTAACATAACCAGTAAAGTGTAGCTAATAACTGTATTGAACTCTGAACCCTGATAATAGAAGTCTTTACTTCTTTCATGTGAAAGTCATTGAAACTGAAATTAGTAAAAGCTGATAGAAAAAAAAAAAGAGTTTGAATCCTAGCTTAACATTCTATACCACTTTCAAAGTTAGAAAATGTGTTCATTTTTTTTACTTAAAATTATTTATGCGTTTTCCATGTTCCAGTCACATGACCTGCTCCTTCCCAAACAGGGATTTATTCTAGCAATTTATGACTTTCTATATTAAAAGTAAGCATTGGTGCTGATTTTTACATCAGACAGAGCTTGAGAGATTTTTCCTCAAAGGTTTCCAACTTTAACCTGCAAGAGACTATTCGGTGTACCTTCATTTGAGCTTTCTGCCTTTTAAAAATGCCAGTGTGAGGTTTGACAAACAGGGAGATAGCTTTTCCATCAGTCACAGCTCAGGCCAGATAACTGCACGGGGGGCGTCTTAGTTAAACAGACAAGTAAAGGCAGGTCTTTTAAAACAAAATGAGGGATTAGGCTGTTTCTGAGAGGTACTACTTCCCTTCTTTGTTAGAAGGCTCTCCTTCCCTCCAAGGGAAGTGACATTTAGGAGGGAGTGTTTGTGGCCTAATTTTCCCAGGAATGCAGCATTGCTGCATTTGTTACAATCCTTTAGGATGTTTCAGGTCTCTAAGGTATAGCATTTTTTCCCTCCCAGTTTTCATTAAATGAATATGAGTGTGTGATGGGGAGTATGGTTTATTTCACAGCAGCCAAAATGGGTTGTAAGGGGATCACAGTTGGGGACTGGCAATCTATAAAATGGTAAAAAAAAGTTGTGGGAAATACATAGTAGGAGTTCAAATCCACTTTGTTTAAGTGGCTGGCTGCTCTGCTGGCTTGGCATTTATGCATTTGTTTACTCTTATGCTTTTTTATTTGCTTTGTTTTAATATCTGGGGGTTGTGAATTGCTGTAAGTGAAATTTGCAAATAGAGCAGAGTAGCTATTGATGTGGATTTTTGGAGTCAAACTGCTCTGCAAATTAGAACCCCTTACTAGCAATATGACCATGGCAATTTACTTAAATTTTCAGACTTTTGTATTCACCACCTGTAACATGGGAAACAGAGTAATAATACCCATGTAATGGTGTTGCAAGGATTCAACTGAAGAATTTTTGTGAAATGCTTAGCACAGCTCTTACATGTGTTAACCATTCTATCATCGATGCCAGAAGCTACCCTAACAGTACCTATAATATTGTAATAATTGATGTTTCATGTTGAAGGTGATTGAAGAGAAACTCCTGACTGTGTGGCTAAAAGTGAAACTGAGGCTTTTACCTTAAAAAAATTAATTGTGATACAAAAATTTACCATCTTCTTAAATGTATTAAGTTAGTAGTATTAAGTCTATTCAGTCACACTGTTGTACAATAGAACTCCAAAATTTTTTCATCTTGGAAAACTGAAACTCCACACCCATTAAAGAAGGCATTTGTTTTAAAGGACAACTTCAGATTCACAGAAAAATTGCAAAGATCGTACAGAAAATCCCTACATACCGAGTTTTCCCTATTATTAACATCTAACATTAGTATAATACATTTATGACAATTAATGATATTGATACATTATTATTAACTAAAGTCCATGCTTTATTCAAATGTCCTTAGTTTTTACCTAATGTTCCTTTTTCTGTTCCTGGATCCCATCCAGGATTCAATATTACGTTTAGTTCTCGTGTCTCTCAGACTTCCTTAGTTTTTGATAACTTTGACAGTTTTGAATAGCGGTCAGCTATTTTGTAGCATGCTCTTTATCTGGGATTTGCCTCATGTTTTTCTAATGCGTAAACTCAGGGTAGTCTACATACTAACAACATGATATTCCCGTTGACGTTGACCTAGATCCTGGCCAAGAGTGTTTGCCAGAGTCCAAACTGTAAACTTACTAATGTTTTAAATTGCAATTCCCTAATGACAAATGATGTTGAGAATCTTTTCATATGTTTATTTACCTTCTGTATATCGTTTTTGGTGAAGTGTATGTCCAGATCTTTTGTCCATTTTTAAACGTTGTATTGTTTTCTTCTTGAGTTTTAAGAATTCTTTGTGTATTCTAGATACAAGTACTTTATCAGATATGTGTTTTCCAGATATTTTCTCCCAGTCTAGTAATATCTTCTTCCATTCTCTTAACAATGTTTTGCACAGAGGAAAACTTTTTAATAAAGTCAAACTTAATCAGTTTTTTCTTTTATGGAGTATGCTTTTAGTGTTGTTATCTAAAAACTCACCAGCAAATAAGTTCACATAGATTTCCTGTGTTACTCTTTTCTAAAAGTTTTATAATTTTTCATTTTACATGTAGGTGTATAATCCATTTTGAGTTAATTTTTGTGAAACATGTTAGGTCAGGTCTGTGTGTATAGGTTCTTTTTTTTGGCAAATGAACATCCAATTGTTTCAGAACCATATTTGAAAAGACTGTCTTTATTGCATTGCCTTTTGCTCTTTTTTCAAAGATCAGTTAACCATATTTGTGTTAGTCTATTTCTGAACTATTTTCTTCCATTGATTTAATTCTTTAGTCAATGTTACACTGTCTTAATTACTGTCACTTTATTGTAAGTCGGCAAATCAGGTATTGTGAGTCCTTCAACTTCGTTCTTCTTCAGTGTTCTGTCGGCTATTCTAGGTCTTTTGCATTTCTACATAAACTTTAGAATTAGTTTGTAAGTATCTGCAAAAAGCTTGCTGGGATTTTTGACTGGGATTACATTGACTCTGTAGATCAATTTGTGAAGTATTGCCATCTTACTAATACTGCGATTTCCAATCAGTGAACGTGGACTATCTCTCCATGTTTTTTTAGATCTTCTTTTGTTTCATCAGAATTTTGTAATTTTTCTCATATAGACCATGTACATGTATTAAATATATACCTATGTGTTTTTTTTGGTGCTATTGTAAACAGCATTGTTTCTTTTTTAATTCCAATTCCAATCGTGCTCTACTGATGGATAGGGAAGGACTTGACTTTTGTGTATTAACCTTGTACGCTGTGACCTTGCTACTAAACTTTCTTATTAGTTCCAGAAGTCTTTTCTCTGACTCTTTGAGATTTCCTACAGAGACAATCATGTCACTTAAGAATAAAAACAATTTTATTTCTTCCTTTCCAATCTGTATACTATCTGTATTCTTTTCTTGTCTTATTGCACTTGCTGGGATTTCTAATATGATGTTACGTAGGATTGGTAAGAGGAGATATCATTGCTTTCTTCCTCATCATAGGGGGAAAGAGTTCAAAGTTCAGTTTCTCACCATTGACTATGATGTTACCTATAGATATTTTGTACATTTTCTTCATCAAGATAAGAAAGGTCCTCTCTAGTTTTTCTTTGCTGAGGTCATAAATGGGTGTTGGATTTTGCCAAATTCTTGTCTGTATATAGTGATATGATCATGTTATTTTTTAACTCTTGCCTGTTGTTTTGGTGGATTATATTGATTTTTTCAAATTAAATTTATTGGGTTGACAATTGTTAGTGAAATTACATAGATTTCAGGTGTGCAATTCTGTATTACATCATCTATAAATCCCATTGTGTGTTCACCACCCAGAGTCAGTTCTCCTTCCATCACCATATATTTGATCCCCCTTACCCTCATCTCCCTTCCCCCACCCCCCTTACCCTCTAGTAACCACTAAACTATTGTCTGTGTCTATGAGTTTTTGTTTCTCATTTGTTTGTCTTGTTTATTTGTTGCTTTTGGTTTATATAACACATATCAGTGAAATCATATGGTTCTCTGCTTTTTCTGTCTGACTTGTTTCGCTTAGCATCATACTCTCAAGATCCATTCATGTTGTCACAAATGTTCCTAGTTTACATATATATATATACATATATATATATATATATATCATATATAGTGTACATATATATGTACACTATATCATCTTTTCTTACCGCCGAAGAGTATTCCATTGTGTATACATACCACAACTTCTTTATCCATTCATCTATCGAAGGACATTTTGGTTGTTTCCATGTCTTGGCCACCGTACACAAAGCTGCAATGAACATTGGAGCACACGTGTCTTTATGTATAAATGTTTTCAGATTTTTTGGGTAGATACCCAGGAGAAGGATTGCTGGGTCATATGGTAATTTTATTCATAATTTTTTGAGGAACCTCCACACTGCCTTCCATAATGGCTACACCAGTCTGCATTCCCACCAACAGTGTATGAGGGTTCCTTTTTCTCCACAGCCTCTCCAACACTTGTTACTATTTGTCTTGTTGATGATAGCTATTCTGACTGGGGTGAGGTGATTATCTAATTGTGCTTTTTATTTGCATTTATCTGATGATTAATAATGTTGAACATTTTTTCATATGTCTATTTGCCATTTGTAAGTCCTCTTTGGAGAAATGTCTCTTCAGTTCCTCTGCCCATTTTTCAATTGGGTTGTTTGTTTTTCTGTTGTTGAGTTTCATGAGTTCCTTTTATATTTTGGATATTAGCCCCTTATCGGAGGCACTGTTTGCAAAAATCTTCTCCCATTCAGTCAGTTGCCTCTTTATTTTGTCGATGGTTTCTTTTGCTGTGAAGAAGCTTTTAAGTTTCATATAGTCCCATTTGTTTATTTTAGCTTTTACTTCCATTGCCTTTGAAGTCAAATTCACAAAACACTCTTTGAACCCAAGGTCTGTAAGTGTAGTACCTATGTTTTCTTCTATGCAGTTTGTTGTGTCAGGTCTTAAGCTTAAGTCTTTGATCCATTTTGAATTAATTTTGGTACATGGTGACAGATAGCAGTCCAGTTTCATTCTTTTGCATGTGGCTATCCAATTCTTTCAGCACCATTTATTGAAGAGTCTGTCAATTTTTTTTCATAATAAGCCAGTCTTGCAAATTCAGAATAAGTCCCACCTGTTCATGGTGTAATTATATTTATACATAAAATTTTTATACACAAAATAATTATATTTTATTTGCTAATATTTTAAGGATTTTTGCATCTGTATTTACAAGAAATATTGGTTCCTTTCTTATAATGTCTTTATCAGGTTTTGGTATTAGGGTTAACACTGGTTTCACAGAATGAGTTGGAAAGTGATCCATTCAATTTAATTTTCTGAAAGAGATTGTAGAGTACTGGTATCACTTTTTTGTTAAATTTTTGGTAGACTTCACCATTTAGTAAAACTGTATGGACCTCATGCTTTCTCTTTTTGGAAGCTTATTAATTATTGATTCAATTTGTTTCATACCCTGTTTCCCCAAAAATAAGGCCTGGCCGGACAATCAGCTCTAATGCATCTTTTGGAGCAGAAATTAATATAAGACCCGGTCTTATATTATATAAGGCCTGGTCTTATAGTAAAATAAGGCCAGGTCTTATATTGATTTTTGCTCCAAAAGACGCATTAGAGCTGATTGTCTGGCTAGGTCTTATTTTCTGGGAAACACGGTGTGTGTGTGTGTGTGTGTGTGTGTGTGTGTGTGTGTACACACACATATATAAATATATATATATTGTGTATATATATATATACTGTATATATACTATATATGTGTATAATATATACTATATATATTTGTGAAGTATTTCCATCAGTGTGTGTGTGTGTGTATATATATATATATATATATATATATATATATATATATATATATATGTATATATATGTGTGTGTATATACTGTGCTTTACATAATCTCAGTTCTCATGACAATTCTCTAAGATGGATGCCATTAATAACTTCATGCTGCAGACTTGAGGAAATCAAGGTGTACAGAGCCATGTAACTTGCCTGGTCACCTATCAGAAAAGTGGCAGAGGCTGAATGTGAACTCTGGTCAGTCTGACACTTGTGTGAACTTGATCCACTGTTTCCTGGCACTTTCTTTGACATTGTCACTGCTTAAAGTATTATATTCATGATTGTAAAATTCTGTTTCCTTAATATCACCTCTTAGACCTTTCTTCATTAATTTATTGAATAATATGTGACCTAATAACTGTCAGGTCCCAGTGCTAAAATAATGAGCAAACCAGACATGGTCCTGCTATAAAGAAGCTACCAGTAAAGCAAGGCAGAAGGAATCCATCAAAGTGCACAAAAATAAATCTGGAATTATGTAATATTGTAATGGTGTATGAAACTGGTTGGATTTGTTGTGATATAAACAGGAAATGATTCCTCTTTTTCTGTTTCTGCCTTTAAACACGCTATGATAGATAGATTTCCATTTTTATGCAAAGAGGTAACTTTGGCATGTCCTACAAGTTTTCAATTGAAATTTTTATAGAGATAATTTTAAATGTACATACAGTTTTAAGAAATAATAGAGAGCGCCCATGTACTCCTTACCTACTTTCCCCCAATGGTGACATTATACAAAAGCACAATATCACAAATAGGACATTGACATTGTAAAATTCATTGACCTTATTTATAATTTTCCGTTTTTATTTGTGCTCATTTGTGTTTTCATGTGTATGTATGTGTGTTTTGTATTTAATTCTATTTAATTTTATGTCATATATAAGATCATGTATCTACCACCACAGTCAAGAATTTGAATAATTTCATCACTACAAAGATCCCTTATGTCAGCCTTTTTATAATAACATCCATTTTCCTCTTTGCTTCCCCTCTGTATCTCTAAATTCTACAAACCACTTATCTGTTCTCCATTTCTAAAATTTTGTCATTTGAAAATGTTATCTAAATGAAAAATACAATGTGTAACCTCTTGGGACTGGCTCTTTTTCACTCATGACAATTTTTCTTGAGATCCCTCCAAATTGTTGCATGTAACAATAGTTTTGTGATGAAGAGATTCTTACTGTCATCACAGGTATGAATTCAAGGACACACCGAATAAGGCAAGCAAACAAAGCCAAGCAAGCGGTGGATTTATTAAAAGAAAGAAAGAGAGTACACTCCCAAAATAGTGGGAGTGGGCAGGCCAGGAGGAGGGCAACTGCCCCAGAGAACAAACAAAGAGGCTTAGGATTTTATCAGAATAAGGGTGCAAAATATTCAAGATTTAGGGGTGGCATCACAGGCGTTCCCATGTGGGAACACTGACCACTCTTCGCTGACTACTTCTTTCCCTCGGGAAGTTGGAGTCCCTTGTCCTTATTTGGCCCTTGTTGGCACTGTCATGGTGACACAGGGGTGGAGATTTTTCCCTGCTTGCAATGCTAATAATACGATCTATTATAATTAATTCAGTTCACCTTGAGGGGCAAGATGGCCTCCTGAGTCACCAAAATCTAGTTCTGGCTAGTGTGGTAGCTGTACCTTTTCTTAAGAATGACCTTAAGAATGATCTTTTTTTTTTTTTTTTTTTTAAGATTTTTATTAAAATACAGCTAACATACATATTATTTTAGTTTCAGATGTACACCATAGTCATTCAACATTTATATACCTAAAAAAGTGATCATCATGAGAAGACCAACAACCATCTAATACCACACGATTCTATCACATTATTATTGACTACATTCCCCATGCTGTACATTACATCTCCATGACTTACTTGTTTTATAGCTGGAAATTTGAACCTCTTATTCTACTTCTCCTTCCCCGCCTTTAAAATTTTTCAATTACAGTTAATATTCAATATTATTTTATATTAATTAAGAATGATCTTATCTTCTTCCTTTACTTTGTGTCCCCTTACTTCCTCCTTCTTTTTCTCCCTTCTCTCTCCCTCTCCAAGGTCCTGTTCTTCCTGCCTATGGTTATAGTTAGTTGTGTGAACAGGGCTCTTACCTTACATATCCAAGTACCTCTTTGGGAAGCTTCCTGAACTCTTTTTCTTTGACAAGGATTTTCAGGTAGGAGGGTGGGCAGGGTAGCTGGACAGTAAAGAAAGGAAATCATTCAAGGTTTAAGTTCTTAGTTAGCCTCCAGATATTTTTAATCCAGAGCATGTACAGGTGATTACTCCACCAAAGTAAAGCAAAAAGCCCATATAAATCCTACTTCCATTTGTTTACATAGACGTTATCAGAAACAGACAACATTTTGTACTTTACAGAAATATTTCATTTTACTCTATTCCTTTATTTACTTCTACATCTTCATTCTTCAAATTGATGAACTACTGTTTAGTTGGTTAGCAATACAAAATTTAATGTCTGTATATGGGTAGTGCCTGAAATCTGTAACTTTAGTTTTCATCAAGGCCTTGAAAAGAAGGGAAATCAAGGAGCACTGAAAAATATAAATACTCATTCTTGTCAGAGCTTCTAGGCATATCTCTTTAATGAGGCAACCGATTTTCAATCCAGTTGACTACATTCATCTCTAAGCCAATTCAAACCAATTTTACATATAGATTTTTATGAGATTTTGCCACAAGCCTCACCAAAGGCCAATTATGAAACATCTGCTTCATTTCCTTCGGTTATTGATTTTCTAATTTGTTGGCAAAAGCTATTCAGTTTAATGTGATATTTTCTTTGTAAGTCCATCTTATCTTTTGCTTATGATACTATTGTGTTCTAACTGTTTAAAGATTTTTCATCTTATTATGTTTGTTTCATTATAGTGCTAAAGTAGAGTTTCTGAATTATAATAGCTGGCTCAGCTATTCTTACCTGCTCTGTGGAATGATACCACATCTGTTTTTTCCTAATCTTATGGTATGTCTTGAGTGCTTTGTTTCAAGACAATTATAAGCAATTCAATAGATGTTTGCTAATTTTCTTATTATGTTAGGATACATATCATCCAGACCAAATGTTTATGTTCGCATTTACTCTAATTACTCCTCACGGGTTATTTGCCAATACTTATTTTGCAGCGTCTCCATTCTTCTTATTGTGCAAGTTTATTTTTCTAATTTGACTTGATAAACAGGAGTTGAAAAATGACTACAATCATTCAACTAAGTTCAGAGTCATAATAATTTAGTGCTCTAGCTTTTTATTAGCATATCTGTCTTCTGTAGAGTTTATATTTCTCCCGTGTATATCTCTTTAATGCTTTTTAAATTCCATTTCCTTTTCTTTGCCTCTTAGTAATGTTAATTTTATTCACATGATCATGTCTGGCCACACTTTCTAATAGAACAGGTATTTTCCGTCTTTCTTTTGCTGTCCCTCTCTGTGGGACCATAAAGCAAATTATAGATATTAATTTTTACGATGTGAAGAGCAAAGTTAAAGAAAACTGTCAGCAAGAATTACACAAATGACCATAATCATTCTCCTTGATAAGAACTTAAGCTTTTAAATGCTGGTGCTTTTAAATCCTGTCTGAAAATATGAAAAATCTTCTCTTGGCACAAACTGGGCATTGTAAGAAATTGCTGTGGCATTTAATGTGTTACTTAAGGGAAGTGAGAAAGAAATGAAGGGAGGAAATTAATCCATATGTAGGTGTCATGACTGACACAGTTGGACCCTGTGATCAGAAAGTTAGAAGAAAGTCAGCTGCATAATGAGGGTCTTGAGAATTGGCTTTAAACAAAAATAGTAATTAGGACAGTCTCAATGTATAGAGTCTTTCTTTGAAAAAACATTCCGTCAGTTGGATACATGATCTCATGCTCTTCTAAGCGAAGTTGATAATAGTTGAGGATTACCCAAGGGGACCACACACAGAAGGTAATCATGGTAACCATGTCTGATTGGCCGAGTCCTTCATTTGCTGGCGGTTGGGCTTGGACTTCTTCCCGGGCCATTGCGTTTTGGGTATGTGAATATGGCTGTCTGATCATTTTGGCTACAGTGCAGATATAAATGTAGGCCCAGGGACCTTAAAAACCTGGATACTTAATTGGAGGCCCATTGAGAACCATTAAACATATTCAATAAGAATATAATATGAAAAGAGATGTCAAACCTCTCTTGAACCACATTGCCATCTCCCAAACAAGTAGGAGTTTGGGTTTCCTGTATCAGAGTTCAGTGAGAGAAGCAGAATCACTAGTGTACGTGCATACATACAAAGGGTGCCAAAAAATGTATACACATTTTAAGAAAGGAAAGAACTATATTAAAATTGTAATACTCAATATATACCAACAACAAAAGATGAATACAAGTCGTGTATACATTTTTTTGGCACCCCCGATATTTCTTTCAGGGATTTGTCCATATGCAATGGGGGAACCTGGTCAAGTACTTTTTTCAGTTTGTTGTCTTTACATCTGTTCCTAGAGCTTGAAGTCCACAGGTCAGGCAGTCCTGAAGGGAAGGTGGATATGAAGTAGGGTCAAGCAAGATCAAGTTGGAAGCCACAGGCGTGAGCTGGAGCCCACAAGGATGGACTGACATCTGTGTCTGTTCTTCTTGTCTCTGATCTTGATGGTGTGAGTGTTCCACAGAAGCCAAGACTCTTTGTCATGAGGAAAAAACACACACCTGCTCCAAGAGTCAGTGATACTTCTAATGAAAAGATCGCCTCCATTCTTGTCACTGCTGACAGCTTTCAAGCCCCATGGCTCTTCCTTCCCCTCTGCTGCACAACTGAGCAGGCTGGTAAGAAAACCCAGATACTCCCTCCTTTGACACTTGTGGGAAATTCCAACCACATAAGCCTCAGCCCATGTGTGGGAGCTATCACCCCAGCGCCACCCTTTAACCACCATAGAACCCCAAGAAAATCTCTTTGCTCTCAATCTATGTTCCAATCTGCTTGAAAGACTGCCTTGCTCTCTCCAGAAAATCTCATGTGAGTAACGGACCTCTCATGGTGTATGTGTGATCTCTGTGGGGTGACCACAGCACATTTGGAGGATCTAAGTTCAGGGGGAGCAGGGGAAGGTCCAGCCACTATTTCATGTCAATAAGATGATCAGCAACAATGAATGTGAGCTATGAAAGCAGTGACCTCCAAATTTCTCACAAGAACCTTCCTTGTGGTTTAAACTAGCATGAAAAATACAAGAAAAGGAATTTGGGGGAATGTTGGTCTGTCAATCCAGCTTAATTCATTTGATTTCTTTCCTTTTTTTGATACCTGTAATCATTTAGTAATCGACTAACCCAATATGTAATTTGCAGTTCTCTGCATCTTTTCCTTTTTCTCTAAATGAGATATTATTTAAGTGTTTGGCACAGTGCCTTGCACATGCATAACACTTAAAAATATGATAGAATTTCATTTTGCGGGGCTGACCATTCCCATCAGCCACTGCGGAAGGCTCTTGACTTCTCCGGCCAAGCACCCTCTGAGGGTAGAGTTCAGAAAGTGTGGAGGAAATTTGCACCCATGACAAATCTGGCATGCTCCTGTGCTGTTGCCACAAAGGAAAAGGGATTCTGATTCCTAATAGGAGCAGATTTCCAGTGCAAGAAGTCCACGGGACCAGGCATCCACCTTCCACGTTAAGTGTGTTTTTCATTAGATGTGTAAGTCTGTGAATTTATTATAGTCCCTCCTTCCCCTCCCAGAGTTAAAACAGATTTTATTATACGTCTAGCTCTTCTAGTTAGTTTTCTTAAGTCCTTCATGCCTTTTAACATGGCCCTTGGTTCTTCTGTTTGCCTTCTACTCTTGTTTTCTGGTAAAAGACTGCCGTGCTTTGGGTTTTAGTTTAAAGGATTCAGGTCTATTAATTTTCTCAAGTACATTTTAAGAGCAAACCTAGAAACTTGGAAAAGAGAAACTAATGTGCAGAGAGTTTAATGAAATACTGGCAGGAAAATAATTCCTTTGTTTAGTTGTGTTACAATAGACAGCACATTGAACAATATAGAGAAATACAAGTGTTTGTTGGTTCCCAGATAATCTCTCTGTGATAAGGGTCGGGTACCAGGAAAGCAGATTCTGAGATTGAGTTTAGCATTTAGGGCTTTTATTAGGGAATGTTCCTGGGATCAACCTACGTGGCAGGGAAGTGAAACAAGCAGGATCTTGCAGAAGGAGAAGTCAAGCTGAGATTCAGTTTCAGTAGAAGCCTCAGCCATCCCCAAGGGCAGTTCTGAAGGTGGCGTGGCCCTTCAGAAATGTCCCCAACTGAGCTGAGAGGGCTGGTCCTTTATAGGTCCGTGTTAATCAATCATTGTGCGGACTGTTCTGGGATTGAGAAGAGGTGCGTGACCTTAGGTGCATGTCTCTCTCCAAGCTAAGGCAATCCCTGGAGGGCAGTGACAGTTGGGAACTGTTGGCCAATACCATTCCCAGCAACTGGGGCACTAAGACCTTTATTTCAGATCAAGAATCTGGATGACGGACCACTGTGTCCTACGTATTCTGAAAGGAGTGCTTGGGGAGGAATAATTTTCTAGAAATACTGTTCTGCTACCCTATTGTGGAATATTTTCTACTAAACCCAATGTCCAGTACCTACACCGTTACTGGTTAAGGGAATAAAACCACAATAAAAATAGTACTTTTTCTAATGAGTCTCATGGTCAATTTCACATTTCTTCCTATAACGTCTTTATTATCATAATTGTATATCCATGTCAGTATGTTCCTTTGAAAATTGTTGAAAACACACGACTTTTGTAGACTTTGCCCAGGGCAGTGACCATTTTCTGCTCTCCCCTAGCCGTACTTTTGATCCCAGTCAGCTTCAGATGACTACGTGGACCTTCAGAACTTGCATAGAGGAAATACAAACAACGCAAAGAATCTTCCCTTTGCTCATCCCCCTGATCTTGTTCTCCTCTCTGCTCTGCACCCTGCAAGGCTGTTGCCGGGGAACTACATTTCCCACCACCCTTTCTGACTGGCTCCTCTTTGGGTTCAGCCAATGGGACACAAGCAGAAGGCAATGAGCCTGTGAAAGCAGAAAGAGGTCGGGAATTCCTTCCCTGCTGCCTCTCTGTGTCAGTGACAAGTCTCAGCAGCAGTTGCCTGTGATTGCAACCCCAGCCTGGCAGGCCCTCCTCTAGGTTCCAGCTCTCACTAGTTCAGCTCTAAATGTGGGCCACCACAGTACATGCCAAAATGGCAGTTATCTTTTTAAAAGCCATCAATAGCTTTATTACATATTTCTCAGGAGATCTGCCCCCAGAAAACTGGTCAATTATATGTTGATGTCACTCAGGATCAAAACAACATCTGTAAGTTTTTATACCAGATACTCAGATTTCCTAATTACTGTCTGTTGTTAGATGGTGATAGTGAAGAACCCACATACCATGGAAAGGGTTGGTTGCGGGTCCTGAGGCAACAGTTTATCATCATTAGCAAAGCTGAAAAGGCCGATACCAAGGAAGCCAGGAAGATTTGCAAAATTAACGAGGATAGCCGCCAAGCTCAGGCACTCCGACTTCTGGACAGCTTTCTGTAGGCCGCCTGCAGCCAGTTCTCTCCGTGTTTGTGCAGGTCATACCTTCTCCCCCCAGGCAACTTTCTTCACCGTTTGTCTCCTGTAGCAGCTGTTATTATTTAGTGACAGTGAATGACTAGGGAGAACACAGACTCCAGGTGGTGTTAGGAGCTCCTTTCTCCCTTCCTAACCCACAACAGTGAAGCCAGCACTATGTTTCTAAATGTCTAGGTTGTCTTGAACTGGCCGAGGTAGGAGCCTTTAAGGTTTGGATCTGTTCAGGCGGGTTAACTATGGATTTCTCCATGGAGAAGGAGGCTAGTGCTGGGATGGGCAGAGTCAGAGTGACCTCTGAGACTAAGAACCTGGCCCTGCTGTGTCTCAGTGAGGAGGGGGCAGGTGTGGCATCAGAGTCTGTTGGGGGTTGGGGGGCTGACTGGGGGCGGTGATAGGCCGAGAAACTCCTAGGAGATGGATCCCTGAACTTGTCGGGGTAGCCATGCTTAAGAGGACAAACTGAAAAACTGAGTACGCCAAAAATGCCTGAACAGTGGTTACAGTGTGGGGTGATGCCAGACAAATCGATTTATTTATTTAAATGCCTATCTGAAACATATAAACTTTGCACATTAAAACTGTGGTTTTATGGCCATTTTTAAATGGCCACACTGCTTTGAAGATCAGGTCAAGAAAATAGTAATATAGAGAGTCCCCAGATGTGTGATGCCTAAAATAGGGGAATATTGAGTAGCCCAAGGAGCAGAGTTATGGATTGCAGCAATCCCCCAAATCTGGAATCTCTCCCAACATTTCTGCCACAAATTTTTTGGATTTTTCTGTAATCCCATGGAGGAGGTGAAGCAGCCAAACATTTACTAAAATTGAATTTCTCTCCAACTAGGTGGATGGAGACTTAGAGCAGATGTAATCTGATTGAGAAAACTGAAACAGGTATGCTGGATATTCTACATGTTCTCCTGTGAATTTGCTCAGTACTCTCTCAGCCTTGCTTTGTGGCCCGCATGGCAATATCCACAGGCTGTCTTGCTCTTTGATGTAATGGGGTTCACCCAGGGCCAGATTGAGGGTGGAAGGAGCAATGTCCCTAGGGCAGTGTGATGGTCTCCTTAAATTTTGTGCCTGCTGTGAGCCTTATATTCGCCAAAGCTGGGTATCACTTGTATTCTTCCACTGAGGCCATGGTTTCTATCAGCCAGCCCTCTCCATACAGTTCTTCCAGAATCCTCTAAGCATAGCCCTCTCATTCCTTTAATTGTGTAGATGAAGTGGGGATGGGGGCCAGGGAGAAGGACTTGGGGGTAATAGCTGGCTCCCTACTGTTGCTAGACCTGGGGTACTATATGCTGTTCCTTGTTCTTACCTGGGAAGACTCCACTATTCCCCATTATTACTCTGGAATACTCCACAGTACCCTTCAGGGGCCTAAATCCTGCCGACACCTTTATGAATAGTCTCTTTATGAAAGTCTCCCATTTGCCTATGAAGTGTGCCTGTGTTTCTTGCTGGTACCCAAAGTGATTCAACTGCAACTTGTCTTGGTCCCTAGAGCTGTGATCCAAATTCAGTTTTTCTACATTTAATAAGTGAAATAACTTCTTTTTTTTCTTTTTTTAAAGTTTATTGGGGTGACAATTGTTAGTAAAATTACATAGGTTTTAGGTGTACAATTCTGTATTACATCATCTATAAATCCCATTGTGCATTCACCACCCAGAGTCAGTTCTCCTTCCATCACCATATGTTTGATTGAAATAACTTTCTTAACATTTGTCTTCCTCACTAGTTTTCTGGCTCTCTTAGTAGGCAGTGCCACACTCTGAGTTGTCACCAGTGTGTCTGCAGAACCCAGCAACGTGCTCAGCATATAATAGATGCTCAATAAATACTAGCTGACTGATTTACTATCTCGGCAAAATCTAGGTCACAATTTCCTCATATAAGAAAAATATCAAGGATTATTGGATACCTGTCTGTTAGAATAAAAATCTTGCAGCAGAGGAATAGACTGAGAAAAGAGGTGAATTTGTCCTCTGTCTCTGCCTCTCTAACACATTATGGATTTCCCCTAGCACTTTAATTTTTACTTTGTCATTTCTTGGCTGAAAATACCCCTGTTTGGTGGATATAGGAAAACAGCTTCCAGTAAGCAAACTTCAGGGGGGAAAAAAAAGAGTAAGATAAATACAGCACATGCTCATTCCTCCGTAATTGGCTTCGTCTTCCATCTGTTGGTCTGGGATAATATTGATAAAGGAATTAAAGATACTGCACCATCTCCTGAATCAAATGAGAACAGTCATTCTCAAATTACAGAGTATGACATTTTTATGTTTTGCAACATGAAGAGGAAAGAGCATTTAATTTATTTTAATGTGGTTAATTTGAAGCTAGATTAGATCATCTAGTTAACTCACAGGTTCTTGACTTTTAAGACTAAACGTTGTACAGCATCTAATTTCCACAGTGGCAGTTGCCACTGTTAATATTGGCTTACATCTAATCAACTAGGAAGTTAACCTTGAATACCAAACACAAAATCTATAAACTAAAAGCTAGAGCTAACATGATTTCAGGAGGAGAGCCACTTTTACATAAGAGGCAGCTTCACGTTGCTTCAAAGTAAATACAGCTTTGATGTTTGAATATTTTGATTTATTTTTACATATGGGAAATGTCTGTTATTTTAGAACCTATTTACTTCCTCACGATAAAGAGTAGATAGCACAGTGGAAAATTCCAAAAATAATAACAACACTGGTGGTCAGTATTTGAGATCATTCCTATGGTGCGTAGAAGAATGGAATAGCTAACTCTCAATCCAGAGATAAGACAAGGTGACATTTTCAGATGAGCTTAGATAAGTTCTTAGGTGGAAATTCTTGCTTCTCTAAGGAGAGGATTCTTTGAACCACTAAACCAGATATAGAGTTGATAACAAGCCATAATGGAGACAATTGCAGTTTTTCACCATTAGGCAAATAAAATGTTTCAGGGGCTTGGAATTTTGAGACTCCTGAAGACTTCAGTATTTGAAGACTAGGGTAGTAAGATGTAAAGTTTAATTTCCTTTTTAAGTGATTTTGGGAGCTCTTAAAATATGCTTTAGCTACTCACTGAGTAGATGATTAATTTCACATTTGCCCACCATCACAAATCTGTTTACCAAACTCCGGTTTCAGTTGAAGCTCAAATACTGGCAGATAGTTTTCAGGAGATCACCAGGTCCCTCGGGTCTGAGGGCTACATTCTCTCCCTGGTTAATTTTCATCCCTTCTATCCCTTTCCCCACCATTGCCCTTAATCTGATTCTGGAATGATCTCTTTTCCTTGAACTAAAATTGTAAAGAGTATCAAGTCCAGACTATTCATGGAATGAATATATAGTACACTTTAGTTCACTTTGCCTATCCTCTAGGTATCCTTGAATGATTGGTGTAGATTATTTATGTCTCCTGTAAACGAATTTTTCTGCAGGCTACTTTTGATGGTATTTTGAGTAGTGTCCATTATTACCGTATGCTTAAAAAATACACTGAGATGGATCTGTATTTATTTCGCTTATCTCTAATATTTTACAATAAAAAGGAACTGTTTTATTTAGCATCCTCTTCATTTTCAAGCCCAATCAGGTGAAGTTCTTTGTGATCCACCTTTTACAGGTGAAAACAAAATGAGATTTTAAAATTGGATCTGTAGGCCATCCAATCACTAGGAAAGTAAATAGTTAAAGGATTTACGTGTGAAAAGTCTTTTCAGCTGAGTAGTAGAAATCTGAATGGGAGCATCAGTATCTCTGCTTTAAATATGGCAGGTGGTATTGGTTGTATGGCTCTGAGAGCAGGGGAAAAGTTCTGAATAAATGAACAGGACAAGATCATACAGAAAGACCTTTATTCTGTAGAAGTCTCTGTGTATTACCCTTTGCCCAAAGGCTCTTCTGACTTGCTAAAAACCATGGAGTCAAAATCAATTGCTCCTCCCAGTGTGCTCACAGAAGAGACTAGAATGTCAGAGACATCTAAAGATGAGGATAGGCCAATGCCATCTCTGAGTCCCAAGAGTCACAACATATTGATAAAATGGTGACCAGGTTTACAGTGTATTGAATGGTATCTTCTGTGTGTCAACATGGCTACTCATCAAAGATCCCCACAAAGGATGAAAAGACCACCTGGAAGAGGGAACCAGTGAGCTTCCTGGCTGGTGGTTATGTAGTCTAGGGCACAGTTCACTGCAGAAATAGGAAGTCTTAAATCTATTGCCAAGGACAGGTGGCTAAGGAGAAAACCCAGACTTAAAATGCAGAAGGGAATTGAGTGACACGAAAGGATACTCACGTTAAAGTGGAATGAAAGCAACTCAGCCTAGCTAAGATCAATGTAGTTTAAAGATTAGATAAAAAGTAAGTTTGCAGTAGTTTGGATGGCAAAGAGAAAAGGTGGCTTTCACTTGGCCAAAACACAAGAAGACAGGTGTTAGAAAGGTAAGAGCAACAGGCATGGGTTTGGGCATGGAAATTGTGTTTATCCTGACTAACGTTGAGAAAACCCGGGGAAGTCAGACAATCGGCAGCAAACACCATCTTACAGACAATCCTTCCAGCAAGAGAAGAGGATAGAAACAATGAAGACAAGGAGAGAGATTAAACAAGAATATCGCGTGGGTGAAGGGCGGGGTGTCAGGATCCATAACATGGAGGCTTGAAGCTGGCAGCTCACGGTCCACAACTGGCCTGCGGGCGCTTTCTATTCATACTGCTCCATTTTCAAAAATTATTGGTTGATCACATGTTAAAACCAAAAGACTTCACATTGGTCAAGATTTTAAGCCCCTGAAAAATGGGAAGATTGGGCAAATCCTGCAGAGCACAAATTCCCGTAGAGCAATAGTTATATGGAGCCGAGTAGCAGTGGCCATTCCCTCACCAGTTCCCAGAATGCCCCAGGCCAGGACCACTTACCTCACTTACCTTAGCTGCTTGGCCTCTTCATGCAAACATCTGAGTTGGGGAAGGAAACCCTGGCTTAGGGTGAGTACGACAAAGCCCATATCTCCTTTGTCTAGAGTGATGAGTGTATGTGTGTTTGTGTGTGTATTCATTTTGCTATCTCATAAACATTTACCAAGCACCTGCTATGCACTGACCTAAATACAACAGGAGACCTGAGGACAGCAGATCTAGCCTTCTCTTTCAAAGGACTCGTGCTCTAGTAGAACTGTAGCGCATGCACACATCACGTACGTGCAAGCTGCAACATGGTGCAAGCTAAGATGTACAGATAAAGGATCATGGAGCTCAGAGCAGGACAAGACCACTTCCATTTGAGTGAACATCAAGGAAGACTTCATTAAAGAAGAAATATACATTTTTAAATTAGTGACTATTTTTAAATGCCTCAGGGGATTTGCAAACTTTGTACAGGTGGTTGTTAATATAGAAACACTTGACTCTGGTAAACTCCTTTGATAAAATTATGACACCTATGCAAGGCCATTCTCAACAGCTTTCGAGGCACATCTTCATAGGATCATATCTAGGCATTTTGAGATGTTTAACTACTCGGGTCGCCACCACCTGGCTTTGTGACAGTAGCAAGAACCCTCTCCTTTTTCTTTTCAGTCCCGCATTTAGCTGCTGAATACTTCCTGTTGTACGTGGTCTTTCAGGAATCCATAGCTGATAGGGAGTATCTGTCAATTCCTCTGACCAGGACAGGTGTTCGGTTGCAGTGAGGCTTCCCCTTTTTAGGCGTGTTGGCTTGGACGTTATCCTTCTTCATCTTGCCACCAGCATCAGCCTTCTTGGTTTCAGGTTTCTTCTCCACAGTGTCCGGCTTCTCAGCGTTTTCATCCGCCACCTTGCAAGATGGGAAAGAGGTGACCACAGTAAGTTTGATTCAAAGCCAGGTTGAAGTCACTTTCTCCAGGCCCAGTTAGGCTCATCTCTTAGCTCAGCATTTTCTTTTGCTTTTCTTTTTTCATAATCAGGTATGAGTTTGAGAACTACTCGTGGTGTGGTAGGAGAGGTGTTGTCTGTACTCCCAAAACGCGGATCATGCTACGTCTTGTCACTATGTGTTAAAAATCATTTTATAGTAACAATTGTTTTCCTGGTTTATTTGCATTGTGGCAATTTTAAAATAAGCTTACACATCTGAAAATACCTGGGTTTAGGGGTGGGGAGGGCAAATAACTATTCTATTGCCTGCTCCTATGCCTGTAATTGAGTTTAATCACACTGGACCTAGACTCAGCCTCAGAGCCTTCTAAACGGGGCACTTCAGCAGGGATCAGACTGATCACTGAAGTTCACACAAAGTTGTTTATCTTCCCTGTCCAGCTGATGGAGGCAGAAGGCAGTCAGAGAAGTTACACAAGGGTCATTCATTGAAATACACCATATGTCAGGTCCTTGCTTGGCATTTCACCCGAATTCTCCCTCAATCCCTACTCATTATCATTCTACTTTTAGAGATTACAAACTGGACGGTAAACCAAGCTAAATTACTGGAGCCTGGGGGCAGGGAAAAGCATTTATCTCCTTCCTAGTAGGCATGAACAGAAAAATCACTGAACTGAAGAGCGCCCCGCTCCGTTGTCCCTGCTCCTCTTTAACCGTCTCACTCACTGTGGGGAAGTCTTGCTCCATTTCAGCAGCAATGGCACTGTCCAGGCTTGTCATTGATTGAGAGCGGACTCAATCATTGATTGAGTCAGGCTGCAAGCCCATGCCCTGTCTCCCCATTGCCTACCACAGTGCCTGACGCAAAGCACGTCCTCAGTTGACATCTGCTTAGTGAAGTCATGCTTTTTCACCAGCAGATGCTTCTCTTGTGTACACGGCGAGGGGATATTTCCAAGGAGTCACCTTTTCTCTCTTTCTAATGCAGTACACTCCTCTCCTTAAAAAAAAAAAAAAAAGTATGTAACATTTTCTGACCCTAAAAGCAATCTATGTTCATTGCAGAATTATTGAACATCAAGGAAAAACTGAAATTATAAAAGAATAACATTTAAAAAAATTAAATAAAGACACTTAGCTTGCTGTTAAAGAATAACCAAGCGTATTTATTTGCACGTTCATGGGAGACCTCCAGGCTATATTTTTGAGTGATAAAAAATGAGTTTTAGGACATTAAATATGAATGTGACACTAATGTGACTATTTTTCTAAAATACAGTAAATGGAAATTTGCCTAGAAAAACATCTGAAAGGACATACACCAATACATTCTTGGGTTGAGTGAGTCAGTGATAAAGAATGGAGTACGTCATGGTCTTCACTTGAGTCTTTATGTGCTCCCGGGTTGTTTTGATTTTAACTGTCATGTTCTACTTTTATAGTTACAAACATTTTGAAATTATACTTTTATAATTAAACAAAGCAACATTAATCTCATGTCAGAGATAAGCATTGTTAACATTTTGTTATCGTTTCTTAACTTTTGGATCAAACTGTAGACAGATTATTGTTTCGACTTTTTTCGCTTAATATATTTTGAGTGTTTTCACATGTCATTAAATATTTCTTTAAACCATTATTCTTAATTATTTAGTGTTTCATCATTTGAGTTTTTCATGATTTAGCTATTCCTCAGGTATAGAACATTGAGATTATTTCCAGGTTTTCTCAATAATAGAAAGTGCTCCCATCGGTATCCCTGGACAGACTTCTTTGTTTGCATCTCTGTTTCATTAGATGAGATTTCTAGAAGTGGAATTACTGGGTCAGTGCATATGTGGACCCTGGATAGGCATTGCATGTAGGCCTTCATGGCTGGGTATACTAAGCTGAGTGGCCGTAGATTTGGGGTCAGGGGAGGGAAATGTTTTCCTTGACTCTCCTAGGGTACCTGGCTGGATCTGAAAATTAAACTGACAAAGGCAAATTAACAGGAGAAACGCATACAGATTTTATTAAATTGCTTGTATGTACATGGGAACCTTGACAAGAGAATAGAGATCCAAAGAACTGACCAGAGCAGGGAGCTTTTATACCTTTTAGAGAATAAATTTGTGAAGCATTGACAAGACAAAGGGGTTTGGGCTAGGTGTAGTAAATGGTAAAGAAGTAACTAGAAGATAAGGGTTAGTTTGTCCAGATTTCTTGGCTCCATATTCCCCATCTCTGGTGATAAGAATGTCTTATTTCCTCCTGGTACCGGAAGGTTACTTTTCACATGGGAAATTTATCTCCTGCTTTCATGAGGACAAAGGAGCGTCAGAGTGTCCTTATACCAATTGTTTCTTAAGGCCCTTTAATTCAAAACACGTAATCAATATGCCAAAGTGGCATATTTGGGGATGACTATTCTGCCATCCTTCAGTAGACACATAAGATGGTGTGCTTGCCAACTGGCTATCTTTACATATTTTCTATAGGACTGTGTCTGTGAGGTCCAACCATTGCTACAAGACCTGGCCTCAGGCTGTGATACCTCAGGCTAGTGACGAAGGAAAAATTCCCATCAGAAATAAGTGTGATCGTGTGTGCTGGAGGTACAAAGACAGAAAGTTTCTACTTTGGTCTGCCCATGCCCTGGCAGGACCCATTTTTCCTAATACTCTAGTCTGTTAGACTATAAATTCTTTATTTTACACACCTTCCTAACCATTTACATTTTTCATTACCTATTTTTCAAAAATTTCATCAATATGGAGTCTGTCATTTTAAAAACTTGGCTATTTTGAGAGAATATTATTTATTATTTCAGTACTTTTTGGATTATATATGAGGTTGAAGTTTTATTCATATGTTTATTGATAATTTGCATTTCTGAGAGTTGAATATTTAGGTCCTCTGTCTACTTTTTTCACGGGAGGTTTTTTCTTATTGATTTATGAACTAATATATTATAAATACTTATATTTTATCTAAAACATTCAGATATTTTTTGTGTTATTTATTTGTCTATTGATTTTATTTACAATGATATGTGGAAATTTTAATTTTATATAACAAATTCTATTAAAATGTTCCTTTGTGCTTTCTACTTTTGTGCTTATAAAATCTTTCTCTGCCAACATCAGCTACATAACCTATTTCCTCTGGGTCTTGCTAATTTTTCACATTTCATTCTTTAATCCACTTGGACTTTATTTTGATGTATGTGTGAGATGAGTTATCTAACTTGACACTATTTCCTCAAAATAATCCATCTGCTCACTTCCAATCCCGATAGCCCAGACAGTGTAGGTAATTCATTGAAAAGGAAGAAGTAATCAAGAAAGACCATCTTTTCTAGTGCCCACCATGCTAGAGAGGGGTGCCCACCTTGATTTTGTCATCCAGAGATTCATTTGACACACCACTGAGTTTTTAAAAAGAAAGCTTTACAGGCGGCACTGAGTCCTCATTCTAGACCATAAATAGTGCTACTTGTCTTCTTTTTGCTGCAATATTATTTTTCCAGGTGGAAGATGTGATTTCTTTCTTTACTTTTTTTTTGTTTTTTGTTTTAATTCTCGTAGTCACCCGTGCTACTCTTTTCAAATGAAGTGGATAAAATTGGCCTCCAGCTTCCCCTGTACCCTGGAATAGAAGCCACGCTTTCATGATAAATTACATAGAAAAAAAGGCAGCAGGAGTTGCTTGTTCCAAATGAGAGTGGCTTCTGGCTTTGCTTCAGTGACTTCCTTCCACATTTCTTCCTGAACTCCCAGACAACAGTGATAATTAGAGTTTGATCTCTAGACTTGTGCCATCAGCTGTTTATTTTCCTATTTTAATTCTTACACAGCCTCGATTTCAGCCACTAGACATAGCACTTTCATGGGAGTTCTTCCCTAGGGTGGAAATAATCAGAGGGTAAAAATCCAAGGTTTGCTGTATTTTCAGCTGTGATCCAGTGTATTTTCACCATTTTGAAAAGACTGAAGCATGCTAGGAAAGCTTAATGGAAATGAGGTGAAGGATAGCAAAAAAGATATTCTCCACGATACTGGAACTCAGCTATCCTTAGGGAATGGTATTCAATATCCTTGTGGATGCTGCTTTATGATCTTTACGTTTCTCAGGATTTTCCTCCCTACTTCACTGTACAGGCCTGGCACGTGCATTGTGGTTCATGCTGTTGGACTTGAGCAAAGCTGTGTGTGTGTTGCCCACAGATGTGAAACTCATAAGGACTAAGGATTCTTTCAGTGGAATCCTTCCTTGAAGTAGGTCAAGTATAGTGTGGTTAGAGGAAGTGGTGAGGTCCAACGGTGTTGCTCTTCTAACTTTTATTTTTTTTAGCATTAAAACTATTTTTCCCAAGTCTTATGAAAATGATACTGTTAATTACTACACGATGCTTGGTATACAGGTAATTCATATTTACGTATTTGTTTAAACCAAATCAAATCTGGCTCTCGGCCTCTTATTGCCAATATTGATGAAAGTCCACCCTTTCTCCTGCTTTCTCTGGCTCTTTTATGTTTTATAAGGCTCTGGGGCTAATATGGCCCTCATCTTCCCTCCACAGTGGTTACAGCTGCCCTGGCCTCATGATCCGTGGGGGGAGGATGGCTTTTGCCTGCTCCACTTCTTTGTTTCCATGGCAACAACAAAGCATCTTTGCTGAGGCTTTTCACACCAAATCCTGACAAGCACCCACATTGTGAGCCCCCATGAGCACTGGCTTGCCTCAGAGGGGGACTGTATGTTGAGAAGGGCCTCTACCATCATCGTTTTATTCAAGTTCAGGGGATTTACTGTCTCACAGGAGCCTGGGAGCTTCCCTTGCCAAGACATAAAGCTGCCATATCTTGCCTCTTTAGGTGATTCCACTCAGTTTCAACATTTGCCTAGAGCTATCATCTTCAAATGTTTCTTTAGGAGTTATCATTAGGGCAATCTCCTTCTTGAAGAGCTCTGGAGGGTCCATGAAATCTCAATTTAAAAAATGATTACTCTGATATGAAGATAACCTTTCTTCACACCCACACCCACCTATTATAATAATTTTGCCCTAAGTGTGTAAGAATGGCTAAAGAAGACAGCTCCAACCTCCATTGAGTCACCTCAGGTTCCCTTCGTATGAGTTTATCTAAATGTTTTGGAAACCTATTTTAAAATTCTTTCCTTGTTTGTAAGTAATGATGATAATATTAATGATAGCTAGCACTTACTATATTTTAGGAGTTTGGACACATGCACACACACACACACACACACACACACGGTGCCAAAAAATATACACATTTTAAGAAAGGAAAATACTGTATTAAAATTGTAATATTCAATATATATCGATAATGAAAGATGAATACAAGTCACGTTTGACTTCTGCAATTACAAGATGTACTCAGAGTGGTTACCAGCAGCATCCAGACACTTGTGATTACGGCGAACTAATGCTTGAGCATAGATAACAGCTCTTAAAATATGTATACATTTATTTGGCACCCCTGGTGTGTGCGTGTGTGTGTTATATATTATATATATATATATATATATATATGTGTGTGTGTGTATATATATATATATATATATATATATATATATATATATATATACATATATATTCTCATTTATTGAGATGATACATAAGGATTTTACAAAAATCAACCAATATATCAAAGAGTATATATAACAGAAGAAAGCAAAAGTCGTCAGAAATCCCACAGTTCTAGACAACCACAGTTAACATTCTGGTGAGAATCTTTACAGGCAGCTTTCTCTACACATTTCATACATGGACCATACATATAATCACACAATTTTAGGTAAATGGACTCATACTATGGATACTAGTTGTATCCTGCGTTTATCTATTCATTTTTTCAGTCAAAATATTTATCGAGAGCTTAACATTTATTAAGCAATATCCTTGAAACTAATATGTAGTACACATTTTCCTATTGAGATAAGCAGAAAGATTGTTCTTTCTAATAATACGTTATGTTAGGCAGGATAGACAAGGTTACTTTGCAGTAACAAACTAATCCCTACAATTCAGTGGCTAATGAAACAAGGATTAGTTCTTGCTCACATAGTTGACAGTGGGCCCACTGGCCCTACACAGTGACTCAGGGATCCATGCCTCTTCCATCTTGTGGCTCTCATCTCAATCTAAGACCTCTGGGTCATTGTCAAGGGAAGAGAGTGCGTTCCATGGCTCAGTTTACAAGTAAAACACTTTGTTTGGGTCCTTTGACCAGAACTAGTCATGGGAAGCCACGCAACTTCAGGGGGCCTGGGACATGTAGCCTCTGTGCCTGGGGCAGGTGAGGAGAATCAGAAATTAGTGAACTCTACTAACGTCTCCACAAGAGGATTCTGCTGTGGGAATGTACTATTGTTAATTTAACTAATCCTCTCTTGATGGATATTTCAATGGTTACTGATGTTTCTCTGTTATAAACCCTGTTGTGATGAGGCTACTTGCACAGGCATCATGTTCTCAGATCTGTTCATTTCTAAGTTTAAACTCTTAGAGGAGGAATCACGGAGTCAGTGATAGAAACATTTAACATATTAATATTTAATATTAATATTAAATATTAATATTAAATATTAATACTAGATGTCGCCCATCACTTCCATTCTAAGTTCATTCGTGTAACGCAGTGGCTTCAGCCCAGGAAGTATATTTCCCAGATATTCTTGACTTCGGTTTAGAATCCATCACGAGAGACGCTCGCACAAGAGAAAGGAGAAACCATTATTGTCTGGACCAGCTAAGGGTCCACACATGGGTAAACACAGCAGTGGAGTTTTGCCCATGGCTTTCGGGCATCCTCAGTGAGGTCATGAGAGTCTCCTTGTATCTTTCCCAAAACCATGTATTTCAGTGTTGCAGGGAAATGGGATATTCATGCTGACTTCTTTATGACCCTACACTTCCGGATTTCCCGAAAAGGGCCTTTCTGACCTACACTGCTCCAGATCCCCAGCTGTGGTTTAAGCCTTAGTGCAAGTGACTTCTGTCCCGACTGCATCTGGATGGATGCAGCACCCACTACCGAATTGCTTTTCAGGAACCATGTACCACAGGAACTCCCAACAACACCTGTACATGAGAGTGGCATATCTTCACACTGTGCACTCTCAGTATTTTTCAAGTTTGGCAAAGTAATGGGCAAATCAAAGAAAATTAATGGTGGTTTATATTTGCTTTTCGTGGGTAGAAAATACTGTATTTTATTGGCCATTTTTTCTTCCTTTGTGAGTTGCATGTTAATGTCTTTGTTTTTAGGTTTCCTCTTTTAATTAGCAAGCTTTCTTAAATATGCTCTTCTTTAATATAATACATCTGTTTCACATGCTTCTTTCGGACTTGAAGGAGGAATCCTTTGTTTCCGTATATTAGATTCAGAAATAACGAGCATATGCATGTGAGCAGATACTACGTCTCCAAGTTGGAGAGTGTCTGAGCGGTTATCAGGACAAAGGTGGGAAGTAGAACAATCTGTCAGGGCTATTTCTTCTCTCTACATCCAGGAAGACAAGCGCTTGTAAATATGAAGACCATGTTAGAATTGGAGGTATTTTGAACTGTTTAGAGCATTCTACTGGCATTTGGTTGTCATTTCTCCCTTTGTTACCGCCTTTCCTTAACTGGACTCTTTTGGACTGGGTCTGTGGTACATTACATCCTTGGGAAGAAAGAGAGAGAAGTTGTGCAGCTAAAAGGAGTTAGAGGGAGTAGGTTTATGCTATGTTGCAAAAGTTAAAGACAAACCAGACCTGCCTTATGAAACTTTCTGCGAAGAAAGGAATGTTCAGTTATCTGTGCTGTTTCAGTCCAGTAGCCGCTAACCATATATGCTAATTGAGCACTTGAAACATGGCTAGTGTGACTGAGGAACTTAATTTTAAATTTAATATAATTTAATTTTATTTAGGTTTAAGTGTCAAGAGTTACATTTGTAGCTAGTGGCTCCTGTTAATGCAGATTTAGATGGTTATCATTCCCATAAGTATAAATGCTCCAAGACCAATAATTGGAATTCTCTTGCCCAAATTAAGTGACATGATCAAACCTCGTTTTTGCAAATAAAAGTACAGCATCATGGAGGCAGTTTTTGAGAACTGTTCGGCTAGTTCTTTGCAGGACTCTTGGAGAGGCCTGGTACTCCAGGTTGTCTTCATTTTCATCTCAATTGGAGAGGAGGAGATGAGTATGTAAGTTTCCCTGTGAATGCGATTTCTGGGATACTATGGTAATTTGCTGCTAGAAGCTCTTCTAGACTGAAATTTACTTGCGTTTGAGGTTTTTAATCAATATGCTACACAGTTATCTGATTTTGGAATCCTTTCACATAATGATTATATCTTGTGACTTACCACCAGAAGTTTTCCACAGATAGTAAGTAAACAACCTTCTCAAGGTTACAGTTTTTTAAATAAGAGAAAGATATTGCTGTTTGGAATCAAATAGAAATTCTATGTGTTAGTCATTAGGGCTTCCCCAGATATTTTTGGTTCACTTGTTTTTGGCTAGGCAGTACTTCCAAGCCTTGTTGTGATTAGATGGGGCCAAGTGACCCTTCTGGCAAATGAGTTCTGAGAAGAAGTTACGCATGCCACGTTTGAATCCAGTGCTTAATTGCTCATGCAGACACTTCAGAGTTCTCTTTCTCCTCCGGCACAGCAACCGGCAGGTTTCAAGATGGTTCCTGCTCCATCAATGTGGGACTTTGAATGACTAAGACAAGCAGAGACCTGTTGGCAACCTGCAATGGATATATAATATGGGAAAGAAATAAATCTTGGATACTTCAAGTCAGCGACCAGTACGTGTCTAAGTGAGGAGCCAAAGAGTTACGAGTAGAAGATAGTACTAGGTCAAAATATCAACAGAATGGATGCATTATCTGAAGTTGAAATCCATGATCTGCATGGCCCTGGATGAGGACATCAGGAACGCCTGGAAACCTTTGTTAATTGGGCAGTTTGTAGAGCCCTGGATGAAGTTTTCTATACACGTAAAAGTGCAGCTTTTACGTGTATAGTGAAAAAGGTGCTGAGTGTCAGTGATGGGCCCAGCAGCTTCAGAATAAATTGTTCCCACATTAAAGGGCCAAACAGACAACCCGTTGATCTGTGGTCAAGTTGGGTTGAAAAGTGGATGCTAGGCAGATGAAGTTATGTTTTCATATGAACTTCTTAATTTTGAAGAAGAACCTGAACCATGGAAAGGAGATAAATAGCTAGAGATATAGGATGTTGGCAAAAATATGCACTTAATTTCGTACAATTGCCATTTCTCATCCAAAAGCTTAGGCTTGAAATTTGTTTAACAACTCTCATATTGGAAAGACTGTAGGTATATGGTGGTAATATCAGGTTCTTTTTATATTAAACCCTAGTTTTATTAATATGACCTCTTAAAGGAATCACATAACTTATTCTTTTCAATATGAAACTCCTAAAAATCATATTGCACCACATTCAGTTCTTCTAATATTGTCTAATATAGTCTTAGTGATTAATTATCATCAATAACACTAATTAATAATAAGTAATTATTAATATTAATTACTATAACCATTACTAACAGTGCCAATTATAATAGAAACAATACTAATAATGCTAGTAATTAATGGTTCCTATTTGAATGCTCTTTCTACTCCCATGGCACTGTAGTAAAAGTAGTAAATGTCATACACAAATTATCTCATTTAATCCTACCAACACTGTGATTTATGTTATAGAAAAGGAAATTATCTCTGAAAGTTTGGGGAACTTGCTGCAGGCCCCATACTGGCAGGTGATGTCTCCTGTTTGAAGGTGGGGCTGTGTGAGTTCACCGATTGTGTACTTCACGTTATGTGCGGCACTGCTTTTTTTAGGGCTAAGGTTTAGAATATCAACTTGAATACAACCAATGCCTTATTTGTATTTAGTGAAACCTTTTACATAAGGGCATCACAAATTGAAAATAATTGAGGTGATTTTAAAGAAAAATGAACATTTCTGCACCTTATTGTCAGATGAATTATCTGATGGCCTGTTTCATAAAAAAAGGTATAATGCTTAAAGAAAATGTGAATACCAAAATAAAAATGATGAACATAGATGAGGTAATATACATTTTTTTTTTAAATGAGAAGGAATGCCGATCCCATAGTTTATCACACGTTCAATTTGCAGCTTTCAAGACGGCCTGCGTGTGTCACACCAGGGGTAGGCCTACCTGGGAATTTGTACTGCTTCGTAGCCCTCTCTCAGTTCACGTAGGCTGGATTAGCAGACAGATAAACTGTTTGCTTGCACTGCCTCTGGACAATTATGAGACCTAGACAAGTTTCTCTACTTTCCTGGATCTCATTTTGTTCATTTGTAAAATGTAGGGTGGGCTATGGTAACTCTAAGTCACCTCTTATGTCTAACATTCTCTTGTGTCTCTCCATTACATCCTGACATCACAAAACTTCTGTTTAACTGTTTAACTACAATTCCCAGAATTCCCTCCTGTATGCAGCCCTGGGCTGGGGCAAGTCACGAAAGACATTCTGTATGAGATTTGGTAGCTGGAAGTGAAGCACCGGTGATACTCCCTTCATGCTCAGGAGGTCGATGCAGGAGGTGCTGTTGCAGCTCATGTATGTTGTCACTTACCTACTGGCACACCTTGCCAGCATGTGGCAGCTCCAAAAAGACTCCCTCTTTCAGTTTTTCTGACTCCTGGGTCAAGTATAGGTACAACTCCATGACAAAGGACTCCAGCAGCTTCTCCTTTATATTATTTCTGTCATCGAAGGTGGAGGCTCAGAGGCAGGCAGAGTCTGATGCAGGTTCTTGTCCATCCTCCTGGGTTTCAACCCGTTCAGAAAAGATTCCTCTTGAACGTGCTTGCCCCTCTTCCCATCCTTCGGCCACTCCCAAATGCCAGACCGGCTGATTTCCACAGCCACCACAGACTCTTTATTTTTTTATAATTAAAGCTTATTGGGGTGACAAATGTTAGTAAAGTTACACAGATTTCAGGTGTACAATTCTGTATTACATCATCTATAAATCCCATTGTGTGTTCATCACCCAGAGTCAGTTCTCCTTCCATCACCACATATTTGATCCCCTTTACCCTCATCTCCCACCCCTCTCCCCCCTTACCCTCTGGTAACCACTAAACTATTGTCTGAGTCTATGAGTTTTTGTTTCTCATTTGTTTGTCTGTTCTTTTGTTGTTTTGGGTTTATATACCACATGATTCCACTGATATGTGGAATCTTTAACCCACAGACTCTTTAACCCACAGTCAGTCACCTACAATCAAATCCCTGTCATAAATCCCTTATTATACAAATCCCCTCATGGTTCTGCTTCTCTGATCAAATCCTGACTAATACAGGTTGTTGAACAGCTCAGGAAAGATAATTAGGTAGAGAAAATGGCATCTAGCCAAATTCTTATCAGAGAAATAACATATGTGATTGGGAGAAATTCTTGTTAAGCCATTTAGGCGCTGTTGAATGGAAATTAATAACCAGTATTTACCAAGTTGCCTTTTTTTTTTTTTTTTTTTATTAATTAATTTATTTATTAGTTTCAGGTGCACAAAACAAGGCAACACTTAGACGTTCATCACCAAGTTGCCTTTTAAGGAGGGGGATCCAGTTCAGTGCAGGGCTTTTGCTTTTCTTCTGAATGGGGATGCAAGTTAGTGGGCCAGGACTAAATTGCTTGGGGGACAACAGAATGAGGTCGTTACCGCTGGTGTTCCCACTACGCCCTTTCCTCATGGAGGACTCAGAATCATCTCTAAACACTTACTACAACCGATTTTATGACTGTCACCCTGAAGAGCCTCCAAATGATGAGGCTACCGGAGGCAATTTCATGTCTAGGTGTGAAAGCCACATGCTATTTCTACTCCTCCAACGTCCTAAGCATGTAATGACTTTTCAAAAATGGCACCTTCTGCACCCATCGGGGTGTTAGAATAAGCAGTCAGCCCGACTCTTAAACCACCCTAAAGCAACGTCTATCAGTTCAGAAAAATTATACATACACGTTCCTTCACTAGTTCATTAAAACACATTCGGGGCCTCATGTACAAGCAACATTTCTCTCTCCTTAGTTGGAATAACTTTCAACAGTTTCAGATTCCCAGAAAATAATGGAATTGTGAGGTTCAGGCATCCCTAATTGCATGGTGCTGTCCAATTCAATTTGTTGTTGATTTTTGTTGTTCTGTCACTGATAGAGAATAAAAGAAGCTTCAAAAGACTGTGGAGGAAGAAAATTCACAAATTTAATCTTAATAGCATACATTAAAAATAAAGAGAATGATGATGACTCAGGATAGTGATTTGGGCACTCATTTTTTTGTGTGATTTAAGGAGCTGTTCACCTTCATGGGTCCATGGTCATCGGACACGTAGGGTAATGCTGCAGCACTTCATAAACATTATTCTCTGACAGAAATCATTTTGCCTATGGAAGTTCCAAACACCCCTTTTTTCCCTTTCTCAGCTTTCCTAGGGTCCCCCTTGTGAATAGGCTAAGTGAACGTTAACCGGCAGCTCCCTCCGCTCTTTCATCAAATGTGGACAAAAACATAAAAGGAGTTGAAAAGCAAGGCATAGTGTGTGGGGATTCATTAGACTTTTGTTCAATAATAACAACACATTTTCTTTTTTTCTAGTCCTTGGCACTTTTTCCACATCATTTTTGTGTTTGTCATCTCGTGTGATGGTGAATTTTTATATGTCAACCTGGCGAGGCTTTGGGGCCCAGTTCTTTGACCATTCTAGATGTTGCTGTGAAAATTTTTTTAACCTTCTATTAACAGTTAAATCTGTAGAATTTAGGTAAAGAAAACTTTACTTATAGTATGGGTATGCCTCATCCGATCAATTGATGGCACTAAGAGCGAAGTCTGAGTTATCTGAGGGACAAGGAATTCTGCCTCCATACTGCCTTACGACTCAAGACTGCAACATCGGCTCTTGCCAGAATTGTCTGCCTGCCCTACAGATTTTAGACTTGCCAGCCTCTGAAATTTGTAAGCCAATTCCCTAAAATAAAATCTGTATCCATCCATCCATCCATCCATCCATCCATCCATCCATCCATCCATCCATCCATCTATCCATCTATCCTATTGGTTCTGTTTCTCTGAAGACCTCTGATTAATACAGCTCACTTTAAATCTCTGTAAGGCGAAAGATGTGTGAGAGCACAAGATTTCAAGTCCAAACGTTCTAGGGATTGAATCCTAGTTTTGCAGTGATTCGCTTTCTCATCTTTGGAAATCTTTTTTAAGCTTCTTTGATCCTCATTTGTTAACATCTATAAAATAATAATAATAATAATAATAATAATAATAATAATAAAAGTAACATATGGGACTTTTACTATATGTCAGGCACTGTTAAATACTTAGACACAGTAATATTCACAACAACCCTATTAAGCAGTGACATGACCACATTTGCATCTTGTCAAGTTACTTTGTCTTTAGTAAAGAAGGGGTGGGGATGGGGCTGGTGTGTGGTCATGCGCGAAGAACAGGTACTGACCTCCCTGGAGTCTGTCAGTGTCTCTCCACTCCAGCAGTTTTGAAGTTTGGAGGCTTCTCCTGTTTGATCCCAGATCCACGCTCTAGCATTTATTAAAAGATTTACCCCAGCTCTTTAAACAGATATCACTATCACCAATGTAAAATAACTAATAAAGTTTGTTCACTTGCCTCTGAAGCTGGTTCAGACTGCAGAATCCCCTTAAATTATCCAAAGGACGGGCTCTGAACACTTCTGGGGTTGAAGATGTTCCAACTGCTTTTTTGTCTAAGATTAAAGTTATTTTTTGAAAATGCATGCTCACAAATCCAAAATGATGTAAATAACTATTTATAGTTCCTCTGAATGTGAACATAAATATTACATTTAGTTGACTGAGCACATTTCCTGTTACTCTGGTAGAACCCTTTTCTCTCATTCTCAGGGAGTTGAAAATTGTTGGGCCGCTCTCCTCCTATATGTTTATGAAGCCAAGCTTCCTTGTTGCCAACATTCCAAGATCCTGAAGGACCTCAGTAGACATTTTATATGGATATTCATAAGTGGAAAGTGAACATCATGTCTTCATATAAATGCTATGATACTTCCTTTGTTCTCTTCAATCTATCCAGTAGTCCTCATGTCTTTTTTAATTTCTAAGCATAGGGCTGGATGACATACCAGAGGTAATATTTAATGTCTGTCAGTAAGAACTTAACTTTCTAGAGATCCCTTCCAATCCCCCAATTGCTTTACAAAACAAATCTTAAATAACAGCTATTTCCCAAGGTTTGTGTTTCAGGTATTGAGCTAAATGTATTATGTGCATTATCTCAAATAATACATGAAATTTCCCCCTCAGAAAGTCACTCCTTTGGAAGCTCATTTACACTGATGCTGAGCAACACCCTGGGTCAGACTGCTATGGAGTGTGGGGCTGGGTGCTACTAGATTCGCGTTGCCCACAAGCTGGAGAGCCAGCTGGGCCTGGAGTTTACGTCCCCTCTGGTGGCCCTTAGCCAGTGCCTGCTCATGATGGATTATGAAAAGGAGTTGATCCTATGAAAATCCGGCACTCTGCAGAGTAATAAGCAAATCCAAACCCCTAAGTTGGGAGCAAGCTTGGAGAATTTGAAAAACAGAAAGATAACCAGAGTGGCCGGAATATAATGAACAGGGGAAAGAGAGGAAGACGATGAGAGTAAAGAATGGGTGAAGCTGTTATCTAGCATATTTTGTTTCTAAAATATAAATTCACTCTGTAGACTGAAATATTTAATAGTCACATATTTAACAGGGGTGGAGGGTTCTTACATTTTCATAAATCAAGATAATGCTACAATTGAAAAAAAAAGAATGGGTGGAGGCCAGATCAAGGGAGGGCTTGTAAACCATGGTATGGAGTTTGGCTTTATTCTCTGGGTCAGCACTGGAGGTTAATATTTTAGAAAGGTCGTTCCAACTGTGCTGCTGAGGATTGACGATTGAGGGATAAGAGTAGAAGGAGGGTCATTTAGCACATGATCGCTGTGCTTCACGAGGAAGGTAATAGTATACTGGACTAAGCTGGTCACAGGGGCTGTGGAGAGTTGTACACAGATTTGAATTTTGAGGTAGGGCTGCCTCATGGAGATGGGTTAGATATGGTGATGGGGGGCACAGAGCTTGCAGGTTACCCCCACGCATTTGAGGGGTGGAGTATCTGAGCTTATATGTGGATATTTACTAAGATGGAGCAACAGACTTTGGAGATGGGTGGGATAAATCCTATTCATATAGGTATAAAAACACAGTATTTATAATGTGCCTTTAGTGTTACACATTTTGAGATTTGTTTTGTTTCCCATGCCTTTAATTAAGAACCTCATGTTGATTAATAGCCTTGTTTCTACCATGAAAAAGGTCCTTTCGAGAAGTTGAGTTCTAGCCCCCCATCAGCGGTGTTCTGGATGGGACATTCTTCCCTGTGGTCATCTATTCACAATTACACAAGGTCATGTTCTTTCACATGGAAATAAGTGGCAACACCCATTGAAATCAGCAATAGGAATTTGGCTTTCCTTGCCGTGAACTGTGCAGTTCCAGAAACCCTGAAGGTAAGAGTTGGGGAAAAAAGAGGACCGAGAAAAAGTGCCTGGCTCTGATTTTAAGGGTGAGCCCGTGTAAACATTTCTTGAGCATGATTCTTATCCTCAAACATTGCAGAATGACTTTTATAATGAGCAAACATTTCTTCCTCCCCCAATCATCAATGCTTATGTTTCAGTCATTTGGGTTCTAAGAAAATGTTTTCCTTTCAAGGAAACATGGTCACCACAGTTGTCAGTATCTTAGGGAAGATATTCAACCTGTTACTGGTTTTAATGTTAGCGCTTAATAGATTGATAATGGGTTCTGCCTGGTAAGGAAGCTAAGATACCCTCGTTTCCTCATTGTTCTTAGCACTTGGAAGTCTGTCATAAATGAAGTTTATACTCTTTAGCTCTTCTAGAGTAAAAAAAAAAAAATTTGGTGCTGAAGATGGGTAAGATTTATGAAGAAGCTTGTTTTTCTTTTTTTTTTAATTCAAATTTGTTGGGGGTGACAACAGTTAGTAAAGTTACGTAGCTTTCGGGTGTACAATTCTGTAATACATCATCTGTAAATCACATTGTGTGTTCACCACCCAGAGTCAGTTCTCCTTCCATCACCATATATTTGATCCCTTACCCTCGTCTACCACCCCCGCCCACTTTACCCTCTGGTAACCACTAAACTAAGAAGCTTGTTTTTCATTTCTTCAGAGAAAGCTTTGCTCTTCCAACAAAAGTTCCCTGATGATGTTGCGGACTGCAAGGTGGTCCATCCTGTCATGTCAACCCCTCACCAGCAGATGGCAGTCACACCACACTGCGCTCTGTCATTGAGGCGAAGCTTTAGAACAAGGGGAGTTTGTCCTGTTCACTAAGGGACGGAGGGTCTGGCGCCCTGTGTGCCTTGGCGGGAGGAGTGACTTGTATGGAGACTAATTCCAGGGAACCCATTACATAAATATATGAATTTGGCCTTGAATCTAAAGATATGCTTAGTTGGAACAGGAAACAAAAACTGAGTAAAAAACCAAAAACAACAGCAAAAACTCCTTAAATAAATCTGTCAAAATGAGCTATGAGGTGAACATCCCAAGGTCTTGGGTTTATTCTGGGCGTTGTTTCACTGATATGTGGATCAATATAATCATAGTCAAGGAGCTGGCATGAAAACATAATGGCCAAGAGAATAAGGCTGGGAACAACTGCAAAAGTATTTTATTTTCAGAAGGATTAACTGAGCTTGAGCAGCTGAACATTGTAGGGGAAAAGTAGAAGAAACTTAGAGGTGACATTAGAAAGCTAAGAAGGACTTTTCGTTATTCCAGAGAGATGACATTTCCAAAGGAATTCTTTATAGTGATAATAAGGATTTTTCTCCAGCTAGAAGGGAGACATTGCATGTATTGCTATCATTCCAGCTCCTGCTTCATCATGCATTCCTGAATTTCTGCCACAACCCAGCTGGCTTTGGTTATTCTTCCTTTCCCACCCGTTAAGCGGTTGCTTTGCTTTTTGTAGAAGGTATGCCGGCTTTGGGACAGGTGTAAGGGATACATGGCATTCAGAGGATATTCCCATCTCTCCACCCGCAGTGTGGTTTCTGTGTCTGAGCAAAAGGCACATTTGATCTCTGTTTACGTTCGGTTTGGTTTTTTGAGTATGGTTCACCAGGGATAGTGTGGGAACAGGGCTCTGTTTAAGGAAAATGGCCACAGTCCATTGTTGGGGAGAAGCCTTGGATCTCACGGAATTAGACTACATAGGTCAGGTATTTCTGTGAATGTTCTTTCCCAAAGAGCTATTGAAACTTTTTTATAGGATTTTTCTTTTGGACTCAACTTTTTAGAGAGATCCTGAAATACAGAGTGACAGAGCTATCCACAAAATTGTGATGGGAAATGTTACAGATTTAAGCATAAAGGTGTTGGGAAAGGTGTTAACAGCTTTCTGGTTCTGTCACCCTTTCTATGTCTGTTGAGGGTTTGCTTATTTTCCATTCCAGTAAGTGGATAGTTACATGACCATCCATCTGTATTTGAGCAGGGGTTGGATGCTTGTTCCATCTGGGACACAGACAGTTAGGCGGTGCATTACCCGTAGAGAATTTAAAAGCATAACGAAAATGACTAAAAGTCGGTCTGCTTTGAAAGTTCTCCCATGCCCTGTAATTCTTAAGTACTGTCAGTGAAAAAAATCTTTTTCTGGTCCAAGCATTTGCCACGATTGCAGCTCAGTTTCAATAACATATATTTATGCTTCAAATTAGCATATTTAAATGACCTCTTTAATAAACATCACATTCTACACGAGAGTTAATTCGGAGAACTCCCAACTGTTCAGTTCAACACACGTGGACTCAGTTGCCAAGTTCATTTCCAGAGGGAGTCCCAATGACTCAGAATCCTTGGAGCTTGCTTCTGGTACAGTTTATATTTCTAACTCCCATGGCACTATACATTCCTGCATTTAAACCGTACATTTGAAATGAACAAAGATAGCTGTATGAGATTTTTCTTTTCTGAATTGTATTTTTCCTGGTATGAAGGAACCAGACATAAAAATATTTGCAAACAGCCAGACTCAATTTAATGATATACTGAAAACAGCAAACTTCAAACTTGTTCCTTGAAGACTGGTGCACAGAAATGGTGGGAAAAGCTATTAGCTATGAAAAATGTAAGGAATTGGAATGTATATAGAAAAATGAATCAAGTTAGAAGAAAAATACCCAGAGAAACAACAAAAATGATTACATTGCTGGAGAAATAAGAAGGCAGTGTTTTAATGACCTGATCATTTCATCAAGATACGGACACTAGCTTCTAAAGCAGAAAAAAAAAAAAAAAACTCCTTAAGGTTTTACTAAATGAAATAGAAATTTAAGATGAATTTCTGGTAAAAGTCTTTTAGTGGAACTTTTTTGACTGTAGAAAAAAATTGGAAGTAACTAGGATTGATACCAAAGAAACACAGACATAGGCAGTATGCAACTTCTGAAATTATTATGAAATGGGATTTTTATGAAACTCTGCCAGGCTTACCTATGTTTAAGAGTTTTCTTGTCTGTTTATATCTGTTGCTTCATGTGAAAGAAACTTTATGACATTAAAATAAATAAAAACGTGTTTTTCCATCAACTGTTAGTGAACACAGATTGACATAAAAGTCTCTACTTTCAGAAACATATGAAGAAAATTAATTTTGATGAACATTGACAAATTTGTAGAATGTTAAGTCTAGAAAAACAAACTATGATTTTATTGGTTATTCCTACAATAGATCAATGTGTAGATAAAGGTTTCTCCCCTTTAAAAAATACAGCAATGCATAAAATGATTAATCATTACCTTTTTTCTTATGTCGTCATATTTATTTTTTGTTAAAAAATTTAAGATGTAAGATATCAAACGGTCAATAAAATAGAACAATTTACTCTGCCTCTCTTTTTTGACCATTATTATTATTTTGTAATTTCACATCATAGTCAAAATAATTTTCTCATGTTGAGGAAGAGGATGTTAAAAATGGTCTTCTGGATATCAAATATGCTGGGTAGAACATACTGTTCATATTTATTGATCACGGAGGGCTATGCTATAGTAACAAAGAAACTCTGAAATCTCGATGGCCAAAACACGATTAAAATTTGTGGTTTGCTAGCACGAAGTCAACATGTCTGGTCCTGATTGAATGACAATCCTTGGTGGTTTTCTGCAAATGGAAACTAGGGGACTCATCATTTTGAGTCTCTACTACGTGGTCACTTTGGGGTTGTCCTGGTACCATTCAGCTAGCAGATGGGGGATGAGAGAAAGTTCAAGATTAGGCAAGATATTTTGTCAACAGGCGTGGAAATAGCATACATCACTTCCATCTGCATTCAGTTGGCCAAATCCAGCTACCTGGTACTAACCTAATTGCAAAGAAGGCTGGGAAATAGTCTTTCTCTGTGAGAAAGAAGAGAAAACAGCTTGGTTAGCATCTAGTCAGCTCTGTCACTCCATCATGTTCCAGCTGCTCTTCTTGCATCTTTCTACCATTGCAATAGTTTGTTAAATGGTGTTTCTGCAGTCTCCCTGTTCCTGCCATGCAATAGAGTACAACTAAACAGCCAGTGGTTTTCAAACCAAGCAAGTGAACTGCTTTATATCAAATGAAAGATTCTATGCAAACCATTATGCTAAAAATAGATGCAGACAGCTGTTCTGGTTGGAGTAGCAGTGAGCAGTCAGAAACATTATTTAATTGGTCTTTTCATTAACTCACACACTCTTCCCCTCTCCTCCCGCCCCAGCCATTTCTAGGACCCCAAGTCCCCTTTGTGTAATCCCTGGACTCTGATTAATGGAAGTTGAAAAGCATTGTGATAGGCAGAGCGGGGCCGTAAAGGCTCTTCAACAGGGAGTGTTATTTAGAGAGATTAAAATTCAAACTCAGGCATGTAAGGCTGCCACACCTACCCAGTAATTTTTAACTTTGTCTTATTCAACTGTACTTAATGTTCCTTAACTGTTTCCTACTCATTTCAACTTTTATGTCCATATCGGCAGCCTTGTAACTTTGTTTTTAATGTTCGACTTATTTTTGTATTCATTTAACATTGAGTACTAGGCGTCAGGAAGATGATGGCAGAGACTGATGTCAAGGGAAAGAATTCTCATGATAGTAAATTAAAATTTCTAAATGCAAAGTTGAATATACAATGTGATATGAATAATGCATAAAGAACCTCTTTCTCTATCTGTAAAAATAGTATGTTGACTCTCTTGTTTATTTATCTAACCCCTTGGGTGGGTTCAAGGCCCACCAACAGTAATCAAGACAAAATGCTGCCTTACTTGCCAGGAACCCAAGCCAATCCCCAAAAGCCCCCATACCAGGGGAAGGAGCTTTCTCCCAGTCCTGCACGGAAGGAACCTGGGTATAGCAGACATGACACTATACTTAGTTTATTTGTCCTGACTGACCAAGGCAGACCTCTCTCTGTACTGTGCGTGCAGGCTGGAAGTCTGCCTTATTTATAACCCAAGACTAATGTTCTGTGATCTTACACTCGTGAGTCCCTCAACATCTCCCAAACATCCCACTGTTACCACTAGGCAGATGCAATTACAATGTGGTCTGTTTCACCCTATTTACTGTTCATTTGCATGGGGCTCCTCCCCTCATGATATCAGTGACCAGGGCAGAGGTTTATACCACCCTGTTAGTTACAGAACAGACATAGAGTCCCCTTTTCAGAGACCTTTGCCTCTTTTGGCCTGGACCCAAAACCTTGCTATCTTATCAGATTCGTATGCTTCCAGGAATGTAAATATGTGTCACATTACAAACTATTTCCAGTTTTGCCTTTTCATTTACTTGAAATCATTTTCTCCTGGAACAAGCCTGACATTGCTAATTCAATTATTACATACACTTCTGATCACTTTACACTAGACACCAGCTGTCCACACTGTTGTCAGAACAAAGTATAGAATGGGCAAAACATTCTTGTGCAAACATGAATTTTATCACATCGTTTTTTCTACATAAGATCACATTTTTTTTTCCTTTTTCTGTTAATGTGGTAAATAATTTTGACAGATTTTTCAAAATTTTAAACTAACTTTTCATTCATAGAATAAACCCAATGTTGTTGTGTTATATAATGTTTATAAACCATACCGCGTTTCCCCCCAAATAAGACCTAACTGGAAAATAAGCCCTAGCATGATTTTTCAGGTTGACATCCCCTGAACATAAGCCCTAATGCATCTTTTGGGGCAAAACTTCATATAAGACCCAGTCTTATTTTGGGGGAAACATGATATATCTTTTGTACTACCTTAATAAATAAAACAACCAGATTTATTTATTTTTTTGTAATATTCCATGTGGTCTGTTACAAAGTTTATACTGGTTGTAGGAGATGAATTGTAAAGTGCTTGCTTTCCGGTTCTTTGCAAGATTTTTGTGTAAGATTGATGTAATTTCTTACTTAAATGTTTAAATTCTCAGTGGTTCCATCTAGACCTAGATTCTTTTTAGTTTGGTGTGAAAAGAGTTTAAATTATGGTTTCAATTTCCTTAACAGACACAAAATTATTCTGATTGATGTTAGATAAATAATATTAGGGACCTATTTACACTAAAAAATTATCCGTTGTTTATCTGAAATTCAGACTTAACCTCATCCTATATTTTTCTAGAAATCCTGTAATGTCCTAATTGCATTTTGAATGTCTGAAAAAATAATTGTTCCCTTTCATTCCTATTAGTAATTTGTACCTTTTCTCTCTTTTTTCTTCATTAGTCTCAAAAAGTAACCTTTGGGTTGTTTATTGTCTTTATGTTTTCATTGCCATTAATTTCTACTTTCATTTATTTTTTCTTTTTCTCTTAGCATTTAGTTTGTACCCCTAACTTCTTGAGATGGATAATTTGATCTTTGAATTTGAGCTTTCTTTTTTCTGCTATAGGAATATAAATGTTTCTCTGTGAGTGATTTCAACCAGGTCAGAGAGGCTTTCTCAGAGATTTGGATTTTATTTTGTAGGTGCTACGGAGCCATTAGTTTTATACATGGGAGTGACAACTATATATTTGCTATTTTGATGTGTGCTATCTGCTGTGTTGGGAAAGAGGTAATTTAAGGAGGCAGAAGATTAGATGTGAAAGAGCACATAGCTGAGGACCGAATATTGAGTGATAGCCTTCAGGAAAGGGACAGTCAGAGGACACAGAGTCACCATTATTAGAGAGAAGGGATAGCCAGAGAAGAAAAAGCCTCCAAGTTCTGGGTTACAGAATTGAGGCTGTGAAGACTAGGTGGAAGAAATTTCTCCAAGTTCCATATTTATAGTAATGATTCTGCCTAAGGTTTTTCCACTAGATTTTGCATATTATTCATATTAGAATATATATGTAACTCATATTGAAATATTATATATATGAATATATATATGAATTATATGTACTAATATGAATTACATACAAATGGGATGTATATATGTAATTCATATTGGAATATATGTGTAAAATATTAGAATGTATAGCAAACCTTAAATCAAAGAATGCATTTAACCACTGTTTTGACAAGGTTCCACAGCAGGCCGGTACTTTGGCTTTCTCAGGCATAGATAAGCTTTCCTGGTGACCAAAGATGTTGTTGGCCCAACTCCAGGATAGAGCTCCGAGCATGGGCTATACTGAAGTCTTTCTTCCTAGGGTGGCCCATAAAGGAAAGTCATGGACTTGAAGCTACTCCACCCCTTGGCTTATCACCCTGTCTTTTTTGTGTATCTGATTTAGTGAGGTAAACGCTATCCAAAATGATTTTAGCAACTTGAAGAATGATAGCTTGTAGTAAATAAGTCTGTTTTCATTTTAGTTATAGACAATAAAGGATAAACTCTCATCCATTTTGAGAAAGAAGAGTTGAGATGAACTTACAGCAAGTCAAATGGTGTATTGATTTTGTTCTTTGAAAGAGAAAAAGATTGCCCATGAATAAAACTTGAGTGATTCATTCATGGATAAGTCATTTCATCTTTATCCGGGATAGACTAATTTTCTTTTTCACACAAAGTGAATAGCAACTAGATATATATTTTTTTAAAATGGCTATCTTTATGAATCAGCAAATTTTGAGATATCAAGAGAAGTAGAACATAATGATTTCCCGAGAATGAACTGAGATTTATAAATAAGCCATTGTCCTACCGAATTCCAATGTCTAAAGATCTCGCCACTGTCTCTCTTCTGGCATGTTTGGAAGAAGCCCACTGTTAGTTTCCGTTTCCCCATTGGTTCTCTAGACTTGCCATGTGCAGGGTTGCTCAGCTGACATATCTGTGGGAAAGGAAAAATGTCCTCTTCAACAGAATCCATTTTTGTGGTTACCAATTTGGGTAGACATTGGCCAATTCCTTCTGAAATCTGAAAACTTCCTTGAAGTTCCCATCATCTTGTTAATTCATAGGAAGTTGACATCTTTATAAAGCTGTGGCAAAAAAAAAAAATCGCTTTTAAAACCACATAACACCGTCCTATGTACACACACTGTATGACATATCATGGTTCAAAATTTAATGACAGGGAATAGCTTCTTTAGATTTAATGCTAAGATGTGGGTTTGGGTGTGATTACAGGAAAAAGAAATAGATACTTTCCTTGTCCGTAATCAGTGGCAACTCCTTATTGTGTTTAAAATCAACACAAACAAATATGCAAACCCGTGTTCCATTTGACTACCCCTTTTTGTTAAAATGGTAAATTTTTTGCCAAGGACTTAGAACTCAGATAAGGAGTAGTAGAATTTTTGAGCTGCCTGTGATGAATTCACTGTACTGATTTGCTTTTTCATTTTTCATTGATCCATGAATAGTTGGAATAAAACATTAGAAATGTGTTCATAAATAAGCCATCCTGATGATGGTGGAGGGTATACACCTGTCCATCCATTCATCTAATATGTATTGATGTTCAGATAGAAATAGAGATGAATAGGAGGAAATATCTGCCCTAACATAGCTCCTGACAAGTAAACAAGAAATAATGTAAAATGTGCTAATAATAGAGCCATATATGGAATGTAGTGAGTTCAATGTGAATAGAAAAGGAGGTGACAAATAGCACAGATTGGTATAAAGAAGGTCTTGACCAGGATAGTAGCAGCTGTCATGAAAAGGAACATGCAGATTAAACTACTTGTAGGAGACAAGAATCACAGAAGTTGAGAGTTCAGTTTTCAGGTCCTACTGTTTTCTATCTTACTAGTTGGACCATTCATGTAGTCACGTGTTAAAAATTTTCTGAAATAGTACTATCTCGTAGGGTTGTTGTGTGGATTAAATGAGATAATTTGAGAAAAGGTCTTAGCATTCAGTGCTTCAGACATAGTAATTCAATACATGTTGGCTATTGTGTTAGTCAGGGTTTCCCAGAGACACAGAACACATAGGATATATATTATCCTATTCATTATACGGAATCGGCTCACACGGCGGCTGAGACATCCCATGGTCTGCTGCCTATAAGCTGTAGACCCAAGAGAGCTGGTGGTGTACTCTAGTCTGAGTCCGCAGGCCTGAAAACCAGGGGAACTGATTGTGCAGGTTCCAGTCTGAATGCAAGAGACTTTGTCCTAGCTTGAAAACAGTCAGACAGAGCAAATTCATCTTTACCCCACCTTTCATTCTAGTCAGGTCTCTAATAGATTAGCAGTGGCCCACTCACATTGGAGAGGATGATCTGCTTTATTCAGTCTGATTCAAATGTTAATTTCATTCAGAAACACCCGTGCAGACACACCTAGACTAATGTTGAACCAAATATGTGAGCACCCCATGGCCCAGTCAAGTTGATATATAAAATTAACCATCACCGTTATTATAATTACTATCAGTACTGGAACTTAGGTGAGAAGTTATGTAGTGAATAAAACTTGTGTAAGTTTCTAAGCCAGATAACCTTTCATTTAAATCCCATTACTCCCTGTACTATCTGCAAGATGTTGGTCAAGTTGCTTAGTATCGCCCTGACTCGTTTCCTCATCTGTAGAATTGGGATTATAGTAGCTATTTTGTGGGACTCTTTTCTGTGAAATGGATCAAAATATCAAAAGACTGTGTCCCCACATCAAAACTAAATAAAGGATCAGTACCATTATTGGGGGCTGAGAAAGGTATGTTTAGAATGACATCCTTGAGTTTTGAAGTAAGCACTAGTTGGATAGTTATACGCAGAGAGTATGGAGTAAGAGGAGGTTCCCTTAATCATGGGTCATTGACTACAGCTGGGACCTCTGCTGGGTAGTCGGACATAAGGATATGGTTCTCAGAAGGGATACAGGCCTGGGGATTTAGCTTTGTGTATCGGCAGCATATCTGACTCCATGGATATGGATTGGATTTTCGAAGGAGGGGGAAAAGAACCAAGTTTACAATTTTGGAGAACACCAACCCTTGAGGGGAATGATGGAGGAAAAACAGCCCATGACTGAGATTGGGCCAAAGCAGTAGTGTTAGGAGGAAACCAGGCAAGAGGGTGATCATGCACATTGAGGGTGAGAGTTATGTTCACAAAGACATATACAGTGGCCAAAGGGAGAGAAATGAAAACAGTGCTCACTGGATTTGGCCACGTGGAGGGCACCAAGTGATTTTCACCTTAGCAATTTCTGTGGAGCAATGTGGCAGGAGGCAGATTGTAGGGGATTGAGAAGAGAATAGGGATGAGGAGGTAAGAATGTGGGGAGCATGGGCCAGGCTCAAACGTAACTCCTAACCTTCTAACCATCAAGTCATTTAGATGGCTTGGATGGGCGGGGCATCCTGGGAAGATAGGAAGTTTGAGTGTTCGTGATGCCATGGAGAGTGGTATGAAGGGAATTGGGCCCTGAGAAGCGCTCCTGGCTCATTGCAGGCAGTTGGACAATGATAGCTCCTGTTAGCTACCAGTGGAGATGCTGCTGTGAATAACTACGTGCTCCTGCCTTGTACGTGTCCTCTGAGTCTCTACAGGGCACAGTTGGCTGCACAGGTTGACAATGGGTGGGAACAATGAGGAAACGGGAAATTATTCCTCTACATCCATCAAATCCTAGCAGTGTGCTTGAGAGTTGCCTAGTAATAGCACCACCTTCCCTCTTTCCACCCACTTCCTGGAAGCTACATTCATTTTTTTCTAAAACGTCTATTTCTACCTTCTCACTCCAAGAAATGTTGTTGGTGCTATTTTCGACGAGCTTTAAAGTGTTAAGGTACATCTGGAAAGATGGCCCTTTTCCTTCTACCTCATGCCCCTTATTTTAGGTGTTTCACTGTATTAGACACAAATATTGTATGCTTGTAACTCATATAACATTTCTATAAAATTTTTAAAAATCATGTTACAAGTTTGTTAAGGATATAGGCACCCTCAGATGTTGTTAATAAGAGTGTGAATTGCTCTCACCAACCTTTTTTCAGAAAAATTATGCATGTATTATTTGACCTAGGCAACCCCATTTTCAGAAATATGTTCTACAGATTAAAATACCCACTAAAATGAAAAGCTATAGCCAATGATATGTCTTCTATTATTTGCAGTGGCAATAGAAATGGAACGGCCTGAATACCTATCAGTAGGAGGAAAATTGGCTAAATTATAGTACTCCATAATGTAGAATATAATGCCCAGAGGGATGTCCATGATATATTATTAACAACAGAAGCAAGCAAGGAATCTGTACGCGTAAGATGATCTCATGTTTGGAACATAATTAAAACACTTTGTTTATACATGTTTACATTTTTGTGTGAACATATGTATTTATTTTCAATATAATGTTTTGGATCATAGAGAGAAAGGAGTGGAAGGGTACCAAACTGTTAACATTGGTTACTCCCATTGATAGAGTAGAGATGAGGTACAAAGAGACTGTTATTTTTTTCCTTGTACACCTTAGTATTTTTTTCACTTGATTACTAGAACAAGCTTGCATTACATTTTCAATTGAAAAATAAGTCCTGTAAATGAAAGGAAAAATAAAACTCCCACTACTGTCTCATGAAATTATAAACCGTCTATTTGGGAACAAGGTATAATGGCTACAATGAAGAATAAGGGGTAATTAGCAGGCCTGGGATGAATAAACTTAACTTTGGAGTTAAAAAATGCTAGCAGTGATTGGTCTCTATGATGGGACTTGAAAAACTGGTCTTGCTACCTGTCTTTAAAGGTAGTCACTCCTAGCAGGTCTACTGGACCCTCACATGTGCTTTTGAATTGAATTACTGTGCAGGGTGACACATTAGGAAGTTCGTACATCAGCAGGGATTAGTTTATTCATTTTATTTAACTACCATTTAAAGAAATTAATAATAAACGTTAATGTTAACAATTTTATTAATAAATTACTAATTAATATTAATTATTAACTGATGTTAGTAGTTAATTTCATTAACCATAGGAAAGAACAGGATATAAAGGAATGGTATTCAGACAACGAACTGTTGATCGAGTGATAGTCATGGGAAAGAGGCATTAGAAAGATCACAAAATTACAGCACTGCCCATTCTGATGGAATCAATTTGTAGGGAGTGGGTTGAAAGAATTATTGGAAGGTCACTGGTACTCTCAGAATATAGAAAAATGGACAGGAGAAAGCATAATAAAAGGCCCTCAAAAAATAATGCTAATAGCCCTCAAAACCTTGAGGGAGCTCATCCAGCTTAGGGAATGAGAATTTGGAGGAGAGGAAAAGAGGATAATGGAGATGGGAAGGAAGGAAGTTGGGACAGGATGTGCTTGGGCAGCCAAATCAATGAGATACTTTGGACAAATGACAGACAAGCAGGGAAGAAGATGAATGCTAGGAGGCAAAGGGAGGATAGAAGGGACATGAGAGGTCATCCAAAACAAATATGCCTAATTTGAAGTTTTCCTGGCATAGGTTTTCCTTGTCATCTCATCCAGCAGCCAAGTGGATTCCTCTGGGTAATTTATAAAGTGACAAAGTATGAATTAATATCTTCACTTACTTACTCGTCTTTTATAACCAAGATGTCTTAAGCATTCAGAAGGTTTAATGTATCCAGTGTGTGCGTGATGGCTTCAAATGATATATTTGGATCTTTCCCTGTGGATGTTTCATTCTCCTTTGCCACAACAGAGCTTCTTGAGTGACGAAAAAAAAAATACTGCTCATCAGAAAGTCATAGTTAAAAAAGAAGGGGCACAAGAAATCCATGTTATAACAAGTATAAGAGACCAACAGGACAAAGAAACCTAGTTTTGATATGAGATGGCATGAAGTAGCTTTGACATCTTATGTAAGTCATTTAAATTCTTTAGGTCTTTGTTATATCATCTGTCAGGTGAGGAAATCTGTGATTTCTCTGATCTTGGGTGATACAATTCTATTAGGAAAGGGATTCCTTTGAAACTGATGAAGATGGCTAGAATTGGAGGGAGCAATGGAGAATGAAGAGACAGACTTCAAAGTCATAGAAATTCGTAGCCAAGAGTTAAATGTGGGAATGTCACTGACCTGGGTTCAAATTCTGACTCTACCACATATTAGCAGATGACTTTGGGAAAGTTTCTCTGCGCTTATTTCCCCTTAAATGAAACTGAGGATAATAACAGGTATTTAGCTATCCATGTGGTAAGTGTTAAAGGAGATAATGTGTGTTAAGTGCTTAATGATACTTGTTAACTTGGAAATACTCAGAAGGTGGCAGAAAATGAAGTGAAACATTTCTGTTCATGTAAAGCCATGCTTTTTTTTCCCTTTCTTTTCTTAATGACTTTTCCTCCGGATTGGGGGGAAAAAAAGAAGTAGCGTTGGAGCATCTTGGCAATAAAAATATGAGTAAATATGGTAGTGATTTAGCAGTACACAGTAAACATACCATTTCACAGCAGGAAGGCAGGAAGAACCAACAGTTGACCAAACAAGAGAGGAATATTATTCAGACAGGGAAGTAGCCAGCTCAATGGCTAAAAATACTGTGGGATCGTCAGAGAAATTGAGTTGTTCCTTGGGTCAGGAACCCTGTGATTTATAAAACACAACACATTTCCATTCATGACTGTTTGGTAGTCACCCCATGGTCTCTCCACTTCCAGGACTGTCATACTTTTATAGCCTCCTTGGGACTGCTGATTGAGCTCTGTGGAAGATTTTCTGTGAGTGTCTTGATGAGAAATGACCTAGACCATCATCACCACCACTACCACATGATGCCTCAAGTTCAAAATCCTGTTAAATGTTAACAACACCTGCACCTTTGTAGCCCTCTCATAGACTGACACCAAGAGATGATGAAATCCTTCTATTTGCAGCATTTAACTTAATGTGAGAAAACAAAGATTTCAGAAAGGGGCAATAGTGTATTTGCACATAACACTTCGGACATGGCAATATGTGCCCAGCCAGTGGTTTAGCCAAAGTACACAAGCAACCAGTACAATTGAGATCAATTTCTATTTCCAGAAGGTAACAAGCTGATGAGGGGGACAAAAGTGGAAAGGGATTGATTCTATGCCCTAAGGGTTATAAGTGTTGTTACAATCTGTCAGACTGGAGAGAGTGAAGAAATCTACTGAAAAGTTACACTATATTTCCATGGGAAGCAGGTAAAGAATGCCTGGAAAGTTTGGAAATGTTTTGGCATATTGAGAGATAAGATTGGATACTAAGATGGAGTCAAATTTCTCTCTCCCATTTTAACAATTATTTTTTATTTCCGATGAGTAAGATAGGCCATGTGGTTTTTCTGATTTTCGTGACTTTAAGGTTTTTGGTAAAAATTATTTAGCATGAGGGAAATGATGAGGGCATGGCACAAATTATATCTGGTCTTGAAATATATCACAGAGAAAAATCCATTCAAAATGGCGGTTTTCACGGTCACTGTATTCTTTCCTCATTATTCTCTTAGACTAGCAGGTCTGGCCTTCCACCCTGACCTGGCGTACTCTCATTCCACACAAAGGACCATAGGCACAGAGAGGAGGTGGCTACATGTCAGAGGCCCCAGGACTGTTTCTGGCTGAGCCATCACATGAGGGTACACATGAAGGAGCAGGAGCAGGGAGGAGAGGAAAGCCCTGCCTTTTTGGTAAAAGGCACATTTGATCTTTCCTGACCACAGCTGAGGACACGGCAAGTTTCCTGGAAGAAGCTCAGGGGAGGGAAAAGGAAAATTAGAAGGCTTCATCTGAAAAGTTGGGGCTAAGCTTGAATTCCTAATTACCACAGGTCTTTTCCAAGAAGCATGTCTGTCTGTGGTGTACCAGCCTTGAGCTGGGTGGCTCCTGGATCATGTCTCCTTCGTCAACCCGGCTGATGGCACCAGCACCATCAGCTTCCTTCCAGGAATGCAGCGCCCATCCTCTCTGGTTTTCTGTTGAGTTGGTCTGGCCCTACTTAAGAGGAAAATAATTGGTATTCTTTCCTCCTGCGTCGGGCAGTAATTTCTTTTTGAGCCACCCTTCACATCAGGGCAAGCTTGCCCTGTGCAAAATGATGCAGTAGGCAGTTTGTTTTTCAGCATTCCATTTCTCCCCTTGATGCCCGTTGCTCACCCTATCCTTCTCCCCTTGGCCCACATTTTCAACACTCTTGAAAATGTGTCAGGGGTAATGTGCCCTCATCACTGTGGTACCTGCACTCAGCCAGGAAACAGTTCCTTCTGGAATTGTCACCTTGCTCTAAAAGGTACCAGTCCTTTGTCTCATTCTGCCATGTGCCAGATACTGTGTCAGGTGCCATGGCTGCAACAGTAAACAAGACATGGCCCCCATGCTTCTGAAGCACAGCTTCGTGAGACAGCTAGGGGAGACTATCCAGTGTCACCACCAAGATGCAAAGGCATGACACAGCATAAAACATGGGAAGAAATGTCACTGTGGCAGAGCTTGGAAGACCCCAGCCACATGCTGGGATTTGTCCTGGAAAGGCCACTAAACAAGTGCGTGTGATCTTTGTCCTGAGGATTGTGGTAACCCAAAGGAAAGGTATGCAAGAAGGTGACAAGATCAGATTACTCATTTACGGAAGTCTCTCTTTTAGGTTGAGTTAGGGAATAAGACTTCTTAGTTTATCACAAATCCAGATGGGGTGGCCCAGATTGAAGTAGTGGCAGTGTGAACAGAGAGGAGAGGACAGATTTGGGAGATATTTAGGAAACAGAAATTGCACATTTTGGTGATTGCTTTGTGCCATTGCTTGGGGAAGATAATAAGGGCGATGGTGGATTCAAGGATTCTGATGAAGGCTAGGGCGTGACGGTGCCTTCCCAGAGATGTGGAGTGCACTCAGTGGAGTTGATTCAAGACCCATATTTTGGTGGTGGTGGTTGCAGGTGAGGCTTAACCCAAGCTCTAAAATTCATTAATCAGTTCATATGTGACTTTCTTACTAAAAAGGTATCAGATTGGTTTCATTAAGTTAAAATACATACTTCTTTTATTACACCCTTAAAGGATTTTTGATAATGCGTGCAGTTTTAGAGATCATGATAAATCAATTGAAGAAATGTTCTTTTGGTTGAATGATGGGATGGAACAGAGAATCAATTTACACAATCTGAGAATCAATTTACATTATCTGGGCCCCTGATCATTGGGTTTTACATGTGATCCTGGCTTCCCTGTACAACTTAAGTTTTTTTCACTTAAAAAAAAAAAAACACCCTCTAATTTCTGTCCCCTTTAGTTTTTAATTCATTCCTTTAGTCCTTCCTCTTCACCACTACCAAAACTCTCTCCTCTATAAAAGTGCACTGGCTATATAGCACAAGAGGTCTCCCAGTTTCATGTATTTGTAACCTGAAAGGAAAGGAATGAAGATTTCTTTCCCATGGACTCAGGACTCGGAGAATCTCTACTGCTACCACAGAAAACATTACCGAATCCAGTAAACATTCCCAAATCCCTACTATTTTCCAGACACATAGCTCATTAATGCTGACATAGTTTAGGGAAACAAATTACTTGGGAAATGAAAAAAAATGTTAAAAAGCTTCATGCTTTTGGTTCCTTTGTTTCTATCGTTGTGGCTCTTAAATATTCATTCTCTCTCTCCCCTATTTCTTGACCAGTGGGTGTTCAGTGAAAGCTTTAAATTCCCTATTCTCCTATTCCCGCAAGAGTTATATTTTGCTTGGATGTTAGGAAAGAGAGAGAGGAAGACATCGGAGGCAGAGATGTGAATGCTACAGGACGGGTTATGGGTAATGAAGTCAGTGATATGCACATGAAAGAATCTGGGGTTTTGACAGAGGAAGGACGAGAGACAGCCTGGAAGTGGCAGTGAGGAGTATGACTTACCAGGCACAGAAGCATTTCAAGTATTTCCGACCAAAAGGACAACATGAAAAAATAACTTCAAATTTGGGCATCCAGTGGACTTGGCAGGTCCTTCGCGTGCTGTCCTTGTCACTGTATTTTTATCCCAGGGAAAGGAAGTTCTTGTCCTAGGGCCCTGTTTTGGTACAAATCATACTCAGTTTAGGAGTGAAGCTATCAGATTAACCAAAAGGATCCCGCAGTGATTTTTTTTTTTTTTCTGCCTGGTTCTCCAACACCAATATCTACATGACAGTGTGTTTTCAAAAACACATGAAAAACTCTCAAAGTTAGGGACTTTTCTGCCATGTGAGATATTGCAAATAATGTAATTAGATGCCAATGTTCTAGTTCAGCTTCCTGTGACAATTTGAAATTCAGTGAACAAACCAATGAATTGAATGCTTTTCAAAACCAGTACATCTAAATCGGGGGTCAGCCAAGTGCAGCCCAAAGGCCAAATCCAGCCACCACCTGTGTTTGTGTGGCCTGAGCTAACAATGCCTTTAATCGTGTTAAATAGTAGGAAAAAATCAAAAGACAAGTAATATTTAGTGACATGAAAAAATTATATGAAATGCAAACTCTAAATGAAAAAATTAAAATACATCAGTTATACGGCAGTATTAACAGGTGGACATTTGCAAAATATTCTGATGAGAGGGGCCATAGAACCCAATTAAACAAATTGTTATTCCCCCCAAAGAAAGAATACCATTTTTCTCATTCCATTACAAAAAAGAATACTCTATTTTTACTATTATATTTTTAATTTCATCAGTAAAATACACATTTTCGTTAGTGGAAATTTGTTTTCCCTCATGTTGCCTAAGTATCTATCTAATATTCTCAATTTTACCTCTTAGCCTAAAAAGTTTAAAAGTTTTGCTATCTGACCCTTTATAGATAAACTTTGCTGTCTTTTGGTTATAGGTAATGAGTAGATGAAGTTTATATTATTGTAGATATCATAATGTAAACATTATGATTATGATGTGTGGACGTTTGTATATAAATGTAACCTTTGATCACATATCCATTCTTCTATGAGCACTTATTATATACCAGAAACTGTCTTGGTTGATGAAGATACAAAGTTGAAAATACATAGTCATTACTCTCAAGAAAATCAGTCTTATAATTTATTGCATAATTCTGGTAGAATTTAAGAACAAAAGATTCCTACAAAATTCTCCTTGAAACGAATATGTCCTCCTCTTTCTCTCAATTTCCAGCTACTATTGGTTATTATATTTTGTATTTCTGTATAACAATCAAGTGATTCACTGTTTTCCAAGCTAGGAGGGAAATGAGACGTAGGTATTGTGACATCTCTCTCCCACCTTTAACACCACTGGAATCTCTTTTGACCTCTCCTTTCTATGCTTACCTCTATTGTGTCATTTAATTTGTTAGGGTCCTGGCATGCCACTTAAAGTCATTCAAGGTGTGTGCCTCTGCCAAGAGAACTGAGCCTTTGTCCATTGTAGCAATTGCATTGCTCATCTACCCAACCATTCCCATATTTTTCAGTAGCTAACTCTTATCCTTTTCTTTCTAAATTGCCTCTGACATCAACTGCCCTAAGGGATTTCAGTGTGGGTTTAGGTGACTGAACAGCCAATGAATTTGGGGCATTCTTATAGCATGCAATCATAACTTGTGTTTAGCTTTCATAACAAAATCTTATCCAAAACCATCTCAAAGAAGCCAAAACCAATCCAAAACCACTTCCTAGGTCCACATTGCATAATAAGTGGATACGTTCTTTCTCACCACATGACCAAGGGCACTAGGTAGCTAGATTTCTGATCATATGAATGGTGAAAGTATTTGACTATTATGTTTAAGCTACAAAAATTGAAGATATCTGGTTCCATATTTTTATTAAACATTTTTCTATTCACATCCATTACTATTTCTTCTTTGATTCCTGGGAACAGATTGTTGCTCTCTTTCTTTCCCAACATCCTAGCAAAACATAACTCATGTGGGAATAAGAGAATGGGGGAATTTATAGCTTTATGATTTTTATTATTTTTCAGTATTAAAAATGATGCTTACTATAGGTTCCTGGAAGATACTTTTAAATAAATCAGGGCTGAATCCTTCTACTCCTAGCTTGTTTTGTATGTTTCTAGAGAATGGAGTTGAATTTTTAAATAACTTTAAAATTATTTTTTCAACTTGTTTTTCTCTCTTATAAGTTTTTTGTGTGAGATATATCCATAGATTGCCTAATATCAAATCATCTTTACATTCCTGGGATAAGGACTTTTTCTAAGTGCTAATCAACTTTATTTATTAATGGTTGATCCAAAGCCATCTGCTTTTTGCCTCCATTGTGTTCTCACCTCCTGGCCTTTTTCTATTTTCCTGCAAATCCCCCCATAGGACAGTGGTGAAGGACAAAGAACCTGGAATCACATTGATTCGGTTCAAAGCCTGGTTCTATCACTTGCTAGCTCTTCTCCGTCTCTTAAATTACGAAGTGGATATAAAAATAGTACCTACCTTGTTAGGACGTAGTGAGGATTAAATGAGATTTAAAAAAATAATAATAATAAGTGCTTAGAACAGTGCCTGGCATATAATGAACACTCAATATATTCAGAATCTTCACCACCATTTGAAAATAAAGCAATAAATACGTAATACAAATGCAGGTTGGGCTAAATGCTAATACTTACTGAATGCTTACTGTGTATTAGGCATTGTTGAAGTTACTTTATATATATGAACTTATTTAGGTTTCACAACAACTGTATGAATTGGCTTATTATCCTTTTTCTTTAGATGAAGAAACAAAGGCTTATCGATGTAAAATACCTTGTCCAAGATCACCAGCCAATAAGTGGAGGAGCCAGAAAGTCGATATCCTACATCCTAGACTCCCAGGTCCTTGACCTCTTCAGCTCCACTATCTTTTTTTTCATCCTGGTTCAGCCATCTTGTCATTACCAATAGTTAGACCAGTTCTAACATTTTTATTTCAACCATCCATTCTCTGACCACCTGCTCAACTTCTGACATTTTTAGTTTACTTCCTTTAGTATTCCCATAACAAACATTCTCTGACCTCATTCAGGCTTTGAACCCAACTGGCCTTACTTCTCTTGTTACTCAGCCAAAAAATTTCAGGATCTAGTAGTACTAGATCACTCTTAATGCCTTTGCTTCCTTCTCCCCTCCACGATGCTACTTAACTGGAAGAATCCCATCCCCAACCAAACCAAACTATCTACTAACTCTGTGCTATCACTGTAACAGTAAGAATATTTTAGAAAACCTGAACCCTGACTAGTTGACCCCTAGTACCACTCTAGTCAATGCACTTCTTTACTCTCAGAGACTCATTTATTATCCTCTTTCCCCAAATTTCAAACATTCCTCTTCATCTGTCTACTCTTTTTATAATATTGTAGCTTACTTTATAAAGAAAATAGATACAATTGGATGTGAATTACCTTATCTTCTAACAATCCAATTAGTCTTTCAGCATTTGTACTCAACTACTGAATTACCCATCCTATTAAAAGGTAGACTTATTTTTGTCTTAGATTCCTTTTCATCTCATTTTCTGGAGGAGTTAGCTCCTGCAATTGTCACATTTCCTCCATCAATTCCTTCCCATTTTAGGTTCATTCATACTGACGTACTAAAATGCCACAAAATCACCTATCTTAAAAACAAAACTAAACCAACCCCAAATTTCTTTGACTCTATATCCTTTTTTGGAAACTGTTGTGTTGATCTTCTACCCTTTGTATCAATCCCCTTTTATTTAAGAGTATCTTCCAAGAACCTATAATAAGTGTCATTCTTAATATTGGAAACATAAAAATCGCCATGAAAGCAGAATAGCAAATTTCCTCATATTTTCTTCATTTCTCAAAAACTCTGACCTCTCTTTCAGCCCCCAACTAATAAGTAACAGGAGCTGAAGAACTTAGTTCAGTCCCATTTGATTTAAAATATAATATGACCCAATAGCCTAAACAGTTTCTCTGGGTACAACTATTAGGTACAATTATATATCATGCGAGATGTTTGCACAGTCTTTTAGTTTCCTCCCCCTTTCTCCAGCTCTCCAGTTGGCATGTGGTTTATGAGGAGGGCCTAATAACAGTTTGACATTGGATAGAAGGGGAACTTCCAGCTTCTAATAAGCACCTGAGTGTGCCATATCGGCTGTCGGAGGCACGTATGTTCTGCTAGTGTCTGCATGTAACTTTTGTGACTCAGAAAACCCTGGTCTCTTTCTCCTTGGCTCTGTGAGGGCGTGATCATCTCTCCCTCCTCTATCAGTATTTCTGCAGGTCTCTGTGGTATAGCATCTCCTTAGGAGCCCTTGTCCCATTCTCCTTTGGACCCTGGATGACATCACCCATCACTCAGCAAGTTTCTCCACCAAATAAGCCAGTGGAAAGATCACTGGCTCTTTACTCAGGATCCAGAACACACCGGAACCAAAATAATCCCCAAGGATTCCTCATTCACTCTATCTCTGCCTGACCAAAACTGCACTTCACTATTATATTCATTGTCCATGCAAACCCAGCCTGCAAAACAGTAGAAAAAGAATTATTCCTCTCTTTTCCTGCTGTGTAACACACTATATCTTGGGAGACTTGCTGTCTGCTCCTTCTCCACAAAGCACTCTACATTTTGGTGTGACACAGGACTGTCTTTTTTTTGTTTCTTTAGCTACAGTGTCTCCCTAGGGAATTCATCTATGCCAGTGGAATCTATAAGTTGAAGACTCACTTTTACATTTCCAGCCACAGTCCCTTCCTGAATTGCAAATTTCATATAATTACCTATATGACATCTCCACTTGGATGTTGAGTAGGCGTACTAGTCATAACGTTAGTAAAGCAGAAGTACCTCCCTTCCCCCCCTACTATATCTGCTTTCCCATAAGGTTTTGTTATGTCAGTAAATGTCATCACCACATAACCTGTTGTACAGTCAAAAGTCTCGGATTGGGGATTTTGATATTTGATTTTTTTTTGACACTCTTCATACAGTCTTGTAGGCTTTTTCTCCAGAGAGCATTCCACATCCAACTACTAGTCACAAATCTCAATGTTATACTTGAGTTCAAGCCTCCATCATCTGGCATGTTTTTCTGCAGTGACCTCCAGCCTCTCTGATCTCCATGCCTCCACATGTCCTTCCCTCACCTAGTCCTTCCTTCAGAGTCATCATTTCGAACTACATGTCAGGTTATGTCACTTCCCTGTTGGAACTATCCAGTGACTTCCCATTAAAAATGTTCAACTCCTGGCTTTGGCCTACTAAGCCCTAAAAAATTCAGATCTTGCTCACCTCTCAAACCTCTTATGTTTGTCAACTCAACCACTGAGATACAGCTATACTTGCTTTCTTTCTGCCCTGTGAACAGGTCAGGCTTGTACCCTTCTCAGAGTCTTTGCACTTGATGTTCCTTCTCTTTGGAACTATCTTTCCCATTCCTCTTTTCCACTCCTCACCTCCCACCCACCCAGATTTCTGATGGTTGCCTATTTCTTATAATTCAGGACAAAATACACATAGTTTGGGTGCCAGAGGGATTTGACTTTGATCCAGTCTGTGGACCTCATGTTTCTTTGGCATCAGCTAGTCCTGTGAGATGCTGTGCGTCACCCCTCTAGCAATAGCTTTCTCTGAGCCACTTTTTCTTCTCAGGGTTGCAAACAGAGACAAAATCATAGAGAAGTGAATGTATTCCCGCTATTTGTTTACTGGGTTGTGTGGACAAGACACTTATATTTTAATTAACTTATGTTTTCCGCATCTACATAATGAAAATAATACACCATAGTTTTTGTAATGGACATCTCTGAGTTTGGTTTCTGAGAATTGTCTCCAATTCTCCTGGATCTTTCTCCCAGTTCCTCTTCCATTTGGTGTCATGCATATGGTTTCTTTAAATAGAGTTCATTAACCTAGTGGAATAGGGAGGATAAACAGAACTTTGTGTGTTTTTTTCCAGGAGTTTTTGAATTGATCAGTGCAAGGAGAGTTAGTATATCTCCAGGGCCAAACATTTTAAGATATACATCTTTGGAGCTATTGGTAGCCCAGTTCATGCTAAAAGGAGAAAACTTGTCTGGAATAAGAGGGAATAAAAGGTACAAGCAGAGAAGAGCAGAGGAGAGAGACAAAGACTTGGGAGACAGAGAGAGGCTGGCTCTGAGCATTCCTGAAGCTCTATGACATCTGTGACCATCTTTGAGTTTGTTTGTTTACCCTTCTTTGGAATTTTTAGTCAAACTTTGCCCCGCTCCCCCCTTACTTTTGGCTAAATGAGTTGAAATCCTATTTCTGACACTTGCCAACAGAAGATCTAGAAACCAATCCAACAGAGGACAGAAAAGGGGCCACAGGTTAAACCTGACAAGCTCAGGAAACTGAAAATAACCACCTAAGATGGAGTGAGAATAAAAAAAAAATCATAACTAAGGTGGGCCATGGCGGGAGGTCACATCTTTAGCTTGAAACTTCCTGCATAAAGTCAATCTTTACCTTAAGTGAGCCTGTCTATTGTTTTTTACACCTAAAATGACATCCTTGGAATGTCAGTAATCCCTTGCCCCACCCCCACCAGTGCAGGAAATTACAGAATCCCTCGTTATTGTTCTTATTTCTTGATTAACACTTCTATGCGAACTATTAACTATCCTGCACCCTTCTATGTGAAAGAAGTACCTATCTCTCCAATTTACTTTTAGCCAATCCCAGAGATTTCCCCACTTTGCTTTCTCCCACTGCCTTAATCTACCACCAATGACTTCATGTAACCCTCTTCCTTTGATCTTATGTATAAAATAAGCTGCAAACTGCCATTTTGCAGAGCATTTTCTCAATCTGTTGAAATTTTGCTTCCCAGCAATTGTCAGTTTGGCTCAAATAAACTCTTACGAGCTTTCTCTTAGGCTGGATGTCTTTTGTTGACACAACCTTATGGCCTTTTGTAAGTTCTGTGTCTTCTGTGAGCCTACAAAGGGCACAATACTTACTTTCATTTAAAAAAAGTAAGTGTCTGGTATACAGTTGGTGATTCATATAAGGTAGTTATAATTAGTATTATTATTATTATCAATATCACCATCATCCTTATTAACAAAGTACTCCTGTTAGTGATAGAATACCTCTGATCCACTCACCATCTCAGGCTTTCTGAGGCCAACCCAACAGAATGGTATGCAAGAACTACCATAAAGCAGAAAATGTTTCTTACAGAGACTTATGGAAGGAAAGTTCTCATCATATTCAGGGTAGGGGATTAATGGAATATGGAATCAATGAGTAATGAGAAGAGAGCTTACCAAGGCTGACATGGTCAGAATGTCTTAAAGAGTTCTAACTAGTCAGCCTCCAGGGTACCAATTTAAATAATCTAGGTCATTTTTCAAATAAAACTTTTGATTGCTATCCCAAAAGCAGCAATTTTTTTTCTTAATTTAACACATGCTGTTAACAGAAGTAGTAGGAAACAGAAAATGAGGGAAGTGATAGAAAGTAGAGGAAGAATTACAAGCCAGCTATTCTAGAGGTGAAGAATATAAACATTGAACCACACTCCCTCCTCCTCCCCCATAAGTAAGAGAAAAAGAAAGCAAGTTATGATAAAATACGAGGTTCAGTGTAATATAAGCAATCAATCAATCCATGTTTCTTTTTAGTAATGAACTTTATTTTTTTTAGAGCAGTTTTAGGTTCACAGCCACATTGAGCAAAAGTACTGAGTATTTCTTTATTCCTTGCACTCCCCACTGCCCCCCACACACGACCTTCTTCATTATCAATATCCCACACCAGAGTGGTGTCTCATTATGATCTTTTTTCATTTAGTAATAGGCATTTAAGTTTCCTCCATGTCTTTCCATAACTTGATAGCTCTTTTCTTTTTAGCACTAGATAACATTCCATTGTCTGGATATAGCACAGATTATCCACTTTCCCACGGGAGGGCATCTTGGTTGCTTCGAAATTTTAGCAATTACAAATAAAGCTACTGTAAACATCCATGTGCACGTTTTGTGGACATAATTTTTAAATATCGAGAAGCATGATTGTTGGATCATATGAAAATAGTATTTTTTTGTAAGAAGCTGCTAAACTGTTTCCGAAGATGACTGTACCCTTTTCCACTCTCACCAACAATGAATAAGAGTCCCTGTTGCTCTCTATCCTCACCAGTATTTGGTGTTGTTAAACATGCTGGATCTTGGCCATTCTAATAGGTATGCAATGCTATCTCATTTTAATTTGCATTTCCATGATGGCATATGATTTGCATATTGGCCATCTGTATGTTTTCTTTTGGTGAGGTGTCGGTTGAGGTCTTTGGCTCATTTTTTTGAAAAATCAGGTTGTTTGTTTTCTTACTGTTGAGTTTTAAGAGTTCTTTGTATACCGTGTTTCCCTGAAAATAAGATAAGGTCTTAATTGTTGCTCCAAAAGACGCATTAGGACTTATTTTCAGGGGATGTCTTATTTTTTCCTGTACAACAATCTACATTTATTCAAATACAGTCATGTCATCTTCTAGAACATTGTCTAATGTACTAAATGCATTTGTCTGGCTGGCGATCTTAACTGGGGCTTATTTTTGGGGTAGGTCTTATTTTCAGGGAAACACGGTATTTTGGATAACATTCCTTTCATCAGATGTGTCTTTTGCAAATATTTTCTTCCAGTTGGTGGTTTGTCTTCTCATTTTCTTGAGGTTGTCTTTCTAATTCATGTTTTTGAAATTGACAATATAACTCTTTATTTTGATGCGCTTGCACTGATATGCCTAAGGTTTGAAAACATCTCAAGGCCATGTGTCCCCTTCATCACTGCTCCATCATCCCCCTCTGGATCCATGGATTACAACTGTCTGTGGGCCAGCTCTTGCCACCCAAGCAGTCATCTCAACGGTTACTCTCTCTTGTTCGACATATTTGCAAAATTAGAATAGACAGAAATATTGTCGTGTTGAAATACAGTGTAGCCCGAGGTGGTGTCACACAGGACTCAGTGCTATCACTTGTATTTATAATCTTTATCAACATAATACAAGTACTATGAAATGAAGTGACTTTATCTACATCTGTTTAACAGAGAAATACAAGTGCCCTCTTTATGCTGATAACCTTGTCCTGTTCTGTAAGAATGAACTTAAGAAGGAGTGTGGGTCTATTGGCATCTTATTTCCATAAGGAACAATTGAGCATACAATTCAGCAAAAACAAAACAAAAAATCACTGTATTTGATAGACATTCAATTTTAAATATCCTCAGGCAACAAGTCAATTTATTCTGTCTTTTGTAGGGATTCAGTCACTCTTGGTCCACAAGTGGGTTTATTCTTTTATTCAGGCATACATTTTGCTCCTAATTCATTTTGATGGCTCCTGAGAATCTAGTTCTTAAAATGAAATGTTTGCTAGTTTACGTATTGATGTTCTTCCATAGATGAGGCCAACAGCTGGACACACACACACACACACACACACACACACACACACACACTGCCATGAGATAAAACTTAAGCAAAACTAAATCTTTTTATTTCATGTTGCCTGGTTCTTAATTGTAGGGTTTCAAACAAATACACATGCTGAAAGGATCAAATCTCTGCTCTGAAAATGCTAAAAGGATCAAATCTCTGCTCTGAAAAGCATAAAAAATTAGCTTTATCTTTATATCTCCCTGCTGCTCTCTCTCAACTATTATAATTGAATTTGAATGCGTGGGACATTTTTATTTTTGCCTCAGCTGCCAGGAAACAATATCATTCACTATCTGTGATAGGAATGGACTATTTTACTTGACCCTAGCCTGTTTACAAGCCTCAAGTGCTTCTATGTCCTTTAGGTAGTTTTTAAAAATTATTACATTCAGCATGTGTGTTTACATTTTTAAGCAATTTCAATTATTTTTGAAGAAATTCCGACACATTTCACTAGCTTCTTTTAATAGAAATTTATTGAGTACTGTGCAGTTATTAAGTTTTTGTCTCTTAGCTCCAAACCCACCCTTCTATACTCAGCTTTGTGAGGCTGGCTGGGGCTGGGACTGGGCAAATATTTTGGCTTGCCCAACTGACTCCATGGTGGGCTCTGTCAACAGGGGGCGACAAAGGGAGACAGCATGGCTTGAAGAGGAAGAAGGGATATTCTCCTTCCTCCTAGCTTCCCAGGGACTTCCTTTTTGCTTTCTGTTTTCAGTAGTGTCACCCACGCAATACTTCTTCACCCCGTAACAGATGTTCCCTCTCATAGCAACAGCTGGATCCAGGGTGCCCTTAGATTTTCCATCATGAGTAGAGCTCACGTCATCACACTTGCCCTCTTGCCAGCCCCAGCCAGCAGCAGTCCTTTTTCAGAGCTCTGGGTCTCAAGTCCACTAGGTCATTTCTTGGAGCTCAGAGACACCAGTTGTGAAAAGCCCTATCCTCAGAGCTCTGAATTTCAGCTCTGCAAAGATCGTCCTCCAGGTTTCTAAGATTTAATAATTGCAACATCTTCCTTTTTCCCCCAGCCTGAGAGATGGTAGTTGTTTCCTGCTCTTGTTACTTCTGGGATAGTTGAGAGTTTTCTTTGTATTCTTTCAAGTACCTAGTTAACAACTTATAGTAGTTAACATTTCTTTATATTAAATTTCCTCTATTAATAACTGTATGGTTTCTGATTCCCGGTTGGCCCCTCACTAATGAAGTATTTAACATGGATCAGGCATAGTTCTGTGTGCCAGGGAACAATCATGACCCAGATAAATTTATTGCCTTCATAGAATTGATCTTCTTGTAGGAAAAGATCAATTCTGTAATCCGAATCAGAAACATACATATGTACATATTATGATGTGATCCTTTTTCATTACTAGGAATAAAGAAAGAAAGAAAGAAAGCCAGGTAAAGGGAAGGAGAGTGACCAGGGTGGCAGGAAGAGGCTGCCGTTGTGTGGGGATTGTAAAGAAATGGCCTCTCCGGGCAAGTGCCACTTAGGCAGAGTTGAAGGAAGTGTAGGATCCAGTTACACAGCTACGTGGAGCAAGAGTGTTTCAGGCAGACGGAACCGGAAGTGTGAAGGCTCGGGGGGTGAAGTAGGCTTGCTGTAGTCGGGGAATGGAAGGGCGAGGCTGTCTGTCTCTAGCAAAGGGAGCACGTGGGAAAGTGGAAGGAGATGAGAGGGAGAGGATGGTGGAAGACCTGATCCTGCAGGGTTCTGGGAGCCGTAGTTAGGATTCTCACTTTTCATGGAAGTGAAATGGTAAGACATGGAGGAGTTCTGAATGTTGGAAGCACAAGCAAATCCTCAATGGTCCAAACTGATTGAGCATCTCCTTTGTGCCAGGCGCTGCTCTACAAGCACATAATATAGCAGTGAACAAAACTGGTTTACTCCTGACCTTCTGGTGGTAGAGACAGACAAGGAACTTCTAAGTCAGCATAGAATACATTAAGTAAGTGCTATGGAGGAAAGCACAGCAGCGTCCAATGTAGGGAGACTCGAGAAGAGCCTGAAGGGAGCAAGGGAAGGTAGGAAGGCCAGTTAGGAGGCAACTGCAATACTCTGGACAGGAGGTGATAGTGGCTTAGCCCATGATAAGAATGATGGTGTGTAAAACGTGGTCAGATTCTGGACATATTTCATCTATAGAGATGGTAGTATTTTCTAATGATTATGCGGCCTCTTCTTGCTCTTAGAATAAAGTGGAGAGCCTGATTACGGCCTACAAGATTTTGCATGATCTTATCTCTGCCCACATTTCTAACCTCCTTTCTCCTCCAGCTTCCTCATTATACACTCTGTTCTTTCACTCCACCGGACATTTGTGAGTTCCCCAAAACAGCCATGACTCCTTCTCATTTTCACATGCCTATCCCACCTTATTCACCTGAATAGCTTCTTGTCCTCCTTCAGGCCAGGGCTGATATTTCCCTATTCACAGATACCTTTCTGTTTTCTGGACATGAGGTTAGGTGTGTCTCCTACGAACAAGACCTCAAGGCTGACGTGATCTATAGCTAGAGACATTCAGAAAACTGTGCAGACTCTTCTTGTAGTCAGAATCTGCCTTTTTTTGTTTAGCCACATCGTTGACCTGTTTTGGCTTCAGAGCTCTTGCTGGGGGAAGAGTTGAGGAAAGGTCCCTTTCGACCACAAACACACATCTATAAGACACCAAGCAATAGATAGGCCTCATAGCATACAATGAACACTTGGTATGGACAGTCCTTGTGTTCATATTTAGAAACAACTTTATACTAATGAAGAATAATTGGATGAATCACTGAATGTTTTGTTTTGGAACCTAATGTGTCACCATTACGACCTTTAAATGCCCTCATTTTCTCAATATTTTAATTTACTATATTTACTTATTTTAGTGTTTTGTTCTTACTTCCTGGTTGCGAACATACAACAGCTTTTAGTCTGCGGCTCACAGCACCCTGCTGCGAGAGCTATTGCTGCTTCGATTAAAACAACATGCAGAATATATCCCATGCTCATTTCCCGAAATATGGAGTGAATTTCTTCAAACTTTGGAAACACTCCATTTCCATGAAATAAATCTCTCTAGACTGGTAAATTCCCTGAGATTATCATAACAGACTTAAGTCGAACTAAGAAGGGATTTCTATTTTGAGAGAATGCTGCTTCTAGCAGCCAGTTGAGCCTTCTGTAGATGTCTTTTTGAGAATGGGGTAACTTATCTGAATTCATCATAGCCAGAAATAAAGATTTTTGGTACCTGATATAAGTGCATTACCGGAAGGATGGTAAGTCTGGCTTAGTATTACTTGCAAAAATTATTTATGGTTGGCACTCCCAATGTGTTTAGAAAATCTCTTTTCACATTTGGTTAAATGTTTCTGTCTTGCTTTTCATTATTTATTTGAAATCTATCTTCAAAACACTAAAAATAAAGTTGTTTTTGGATAGGCCTCTATCTGAAATCCAGGAAATAGTTTTCATTTTGGCCCCAGTTGGAACCCACATCATGTAATATTAATGCAGTTTTCTCATTCCAAGCTACTTTTTGTTTCTCAGTTGCAGCTAAGCTTTTAACTTGCTTAAACCAATAAATCCTCATCTTTACTGGAGTGAGCTAATTGTATCCTATAATTAAGAAGTCTGAACGTCATTTATCAAATTTATGTTTGCACACGGTCCACCTCACTGAAAGCAGACCAGCTCAAGGCAGAGGAATACCGCCTGTCAAAGATTTATGTTGAATGAGTACTTCACAGAAAGCTTTCCTTGCTAATGAAAGCGGCATTATATATGATGCTTAATTCTGTGAATGTTATTTTTGCTGGAGGTATGCACACTCTTCCTACTAATATTTACCGGTCTACTTCCTGATATGCCATTTCCTGTGGGTTAGAATGTTCATCTTACCCACAACACTTTCTTTTATGAAAAGTATGTAATCATCAACTTCCGTGTTGCCCCGAAAATAAGACCTAACCAGAAAATAAGCCCCAGCATGATTCTTCAGGATGACATCCCCTGAACATAAGCCCAAATGCATCTTTTGGAGCAAAAATTAATATAAGACCCGGTCTTATTTTCAGGGAAACACGGTTGGTTTATTACTTCATGTTAGAATAACCTTTCTGCCCTTTGCTTGGCTCAATCCTGTGCCCTTTTCAATCCAACTAAAACTCTCACCCTCACAGCCTTACCTGATTTTGGCAGAATATTGTATAGATCATGGAGGGTCTACTACTAAGTGTCTTATGTGCTTTAAGTGGGGTCAATACAGGCAAATATCTCCTGGATGTCAAGTATTTGTCCAATTATAAGAATTAATTTAGTATTATCGTAATACTAAAAATTATAGGTCCTGGGATCAGTTTTATGTGTTTGTTTGCTTTTACAACAATTCTGACATGCATTGTAGGGAACATTGGTTACTTTGGCCTTTCCAGAAACCATTTACCTTTATTCAGGTAATAGCACTCTGATGTCTGTCCCTTGGGATTCGTTCTGGTGATGCCTCCAAGTATGGACATAGAACTGATCTGAGTAAATGAGGTTTAATTCCTAAATTCTTGTTGGACCTATTGGCAAAATGAAGTCTTCATTAAATTGGGCTTGGGGCTGTGAGGATATTGTCCTTGAGTCCTGGGGCAATCATTACGGGAAAGCATACTTGAAAATTAAGCCATTTTAGTAGAAAGAAGACATATGGGAGAGGTCACATCCTGACAATATTGAGACTGAACCTAGGTGTGCCAGAAGCTAGAGACTTCTAAGCTTTTCTGTTATATAGTTGTGGGGACAAAGCCCCCAAAAGCAATTTCCAGGCTCTCGGCCTCACATAGAAAGGTGCTGGCTTGGGTAGTAAATGGCCATCAACTGATCAGATGGCCATCAGCTGTGGCTAGTTGGCCGTCAGCTGTAACCCGTAAGCCATTGGCCACTAATATAACGGCTCTGGCTACGCTAGCAGAAGAATGGGGGCTAGCAAGAGCGGATTGCAGAGAGGCGGATGCCGCCGGTGAGAATATAGTGATATGACTCGCCTACCTATGGCTCCGTGGGTGTTCCGTTTTGGCCTCACCATGTCCTGCGTTCTTATGTGGGGAGAGGGAGCACAGACCCCATCTGACGCCCCGCACGACAAATGGCGCAGCGAGCAGGGTCCCCTGCGCGACAATAGTCAATACATTTATTTTTACTTATTTTTGTTTGTTTTGCTTAAGCAAGTTTGGGTTAAGTTTTTGATATTTATAATTGAAAGAGCTCAGAATAAATATATTAATCTCGATTCTATAAATGAAGACATTAAGCTAAGAGAGGCTTAGGAAACTACAGAAGTGATAACAAAACTAGAATTGGCTGTCAGGTATATCTGCCTCCGGGTTCATTCTCCCTCTGCTCTATCATATTACATTACATTGTGCTGGTATGTATTTGCTGGTATGTTTTGGCTCCTCCAAACATTTTTATTTATTTATTTTTTGGTGGAGAAAGGCCATGACTTGCAGTTGTATCATTTCTTAACTGGTATTTCTGAGGAAGAAAATATGAGGAACACAGAATTTGTGTTCTGAGTATTGACAATTGAAACGCCATTAATACTTAATGGGCTTTCAGGGATTAGCATTCATCACATGTGGTCATTCTCTAGGTTGAAAGCACTTTGGCTGACGTCAAAGCCATTCTTCTTCACAGAGAGACTGGCTCGTCTTTGAGTCTGTGTTACTCTAGTATCCCATGTCCATGATCCCTATCTCCATCTATTTGCGTTATTTTCAGAAACACAAACAAGGGTTGACTTGGACCATTGCAAAGACTTATATTGGGAACACTGGGGAAATTATGACTATTCTTAGGCGGGGTCAGAGACAAGGTTGCAAGAAACTTGTAAATTTCATTCCTGGAATTGTCACTGCATTTCAGGGTGGCCTTGGACACAATTATTTTTCTAGGTTTCTCAAAAGGGAAGAGGATCGGGATGGGAGAGGAAGGAGCAAACAGTCCCAAAGGAATACATTTATTCTTTGCAGTGGTAAGTACCGTATTCCCACTTTCCTGAAATTACTGTGAGCTCACAGGCCAGATCTCAGAGAAAGCCTTTTGAAATTCCCCGAGCAGCCCTATTCATTTATAGCCAGAACAATAACAACAACAACAAAGCAAATAGGAAACAGGCATGGGGCACACACCAAGCTCCAGACACGTGGGCCATGCCAGTCAGTCAGTGTCACTTACTAAGACCTAATTAGCTAGGCAGCCTTGGTGGCATTTGCAGAAAGGAAGCTGGAGTCCTGAGCCTGTAAATGTCTCCGTTAGCTCAGAGTGTGTGTTTTCATTGGCCTTCGGTGAAGACTCCAGGTCTATTATGGTTTTGTTGATGGCTAACAGAGTTCTTGGCGCCGAGTGAGATAGAGAAGAAGGCGCAGGACCCACCCAGGGCGCTTGCAACCTAAGTTAGTAAAACAAATAACTCGCTATTAGTCTTGACCTTGCTGGAAATTGGACTTAAATATCAGTGGTGCTAAATTCCAAAATACTTCTATTTATGTCCCTTTGGGATGGGCAAGCATGACATTGTAGAGCAAATGTATTGCCCGGTATGCTTCCTTTCTTCCATTTTTAGCGCATCTGTCTTCTTTTCATAGTCCAGGGCTTTTTCTGTGGCTAAGTTAACCACATACATGGTCTCTGAGCATCTGTTTGTTTTGATGTAATGTTTACCCTCGCTTGAGTTCGTTATCGTCGAATCTCACGTATCTCCACCTATTGTGGGTGGTAGAAAAAAATTATTGACCCAAATAAACCCTATTTTTTTTCAAATGTGGGAACAAATTTTTTTTTCATATATACAATGGTGTGGATATCCCTCGCACTTCAAATAAAATAGTGAATCTTGAGTGTGAAGGCCCAGCTAGCCAGTGGTTGAAAAATTGTCCGACATTCTCTGCCCATGTAGTTTTCTTCCATGTTGGTAGGAAAGGAAAACATTGCACTTCAGACTCCCTGATGTTCATACTTTTGGGAAGGGTGGATCAAGTAGAAGAGGTGGTGGGGGAAGGATGACTGGTGGGGCAGAGCCTTGAAAACGCAGGCGAGAAATATATAATTTGATAATAATTTTATCGTTGGTCTCAAGTTATTGCCAAGTGGAAGACTGTCTGATAAAGAATAAATAGAACCGTTTGAGAGCTAAGCAAGTTGTTGATCTTGTATCTAGTCCATACATAAGCACTCAGAAGTGCTCCAGGGTTAATATATAATAAAGTTAATTGAAATCTACTGGTAAGGACTAATCTACATCAATGAAACAAATAGACTTCTGCTGCATGCAGTAGAATAGGTGACTCATATAGCCATAGGTTGAGCAGAAGAAGTCAAACACAAGAGATTAGAGACTGATTGCTTCTAATTTCAATAAAATTCAAAAACAGGCAAATTAATCTCTGATGTTAGAACTGTATATAGCGTGACCCTTGGAGGGATGGTGACTGAAAGAAGGAGTGATGGGAATACTCTGGGATGTTTGAAATGTTCTGTTTCTTGGTTGGGGTGATGGTTATACGGGTATATGGGTATACTCCCTTTGAAAATGTATCAAGCTGTACACTTATAATTTGTGTATTTTTCTGTATATATAATTTTTTTACTTAATTTTAAGATTACTTAAAAATTACTTATGTTTATTAGAGAGATGTTTACATACATATATATGTTATTGTGGAGCCATAAAAACTTTTGCTAAGTAATTATATTTGCTTGTTTTTCATATTAGACATTGTTTTCTCTCTCTCTCTCTCTCTCTCTCTCTCTCTCTCTCTCTCTCTCTCTCTCTCTGTCTCTGTCTCTGTCTCTCCCTCTCTTATAGGAGGGAAGTAGGCATTTGAAAGACTATGGTTGACCTGTCATATAAAAGATCAGACAGAGAGAGGAAATAGGAGAGAGGAATGAGAAGGAAGACAAGGAGAGAAGGAAAATAGAAAAATGGAGTAAGTGAAGAGAGATGTGTCAAGGTCATCTGGAGATGACCTTCAAAGAAAGCCCAACTAATGATGACCAAATAGTGAGGTCTTCATACTGTCCTATTTTTAAAGAGTTGAACTTACACTTGCTATATGCTAGGAATTGCCTATATGCTATATGCCCTATGTAATTCTATTTGATTTTAATTGTATAGATGGTAAAATTGAGGGAGCAGGAGAATTGTGAACATAGTGTGTCAGACTCCAGTCTAAACTTTCTTATTTACGAGCTAACCCCTCTTGTTCAGAACCCACTGAGTAAGAATAATCATGCAATGTGTTGAGTGCTTAAAACATCCCAAGTACCTTTATTTTACCTTTTAAAAAATTTGTATTGTGGTCAGAGCACTTAACATGAGAGCTACTCTCTTAAACTTTGCAGTGTATAATACATTATTGTTGGTTATAGGTGTGGTGTTGTACAGCAGGTCTCCAGAGCTTTCATCTTGCTTAACTGAAGCTTTACACCCACTGATTAGTAACTTCCCATTTCCCTTCCCACAGCCCCCGGCAACCACCATTCCACTCTTTGATTCTATGACTTTGACTATTTCATATTAATAAAATCATGCAGTATTTCTGTTTCTGTGACTGGTTTAGCATATAACGTCCTCAAGGATCATCCATGTCACATACTGCAGAATTTTGTTTTCGAAAAGGCCGAATTATAAGTATAGACCACATTTTCCTTATCCATTCATCTGTCAGGTTGTTTCCATAGCTTGTCTATTGTGTGACTAATGCTGCGATGAGCATAATTGTGTTACTATTTCTTTGCAATCCTTATTTCCATTATTTTGCATAAATGCCCCAAAATGGGAATGCTGGATCATATGGTAGCTCTAGTTTTGATTTTTTGAGGAACCTCCTACTGTTTTCCTTAGTGGCTGTAACATTTTTCATTTCCACCAATGGTATAAAGGCTTCCACTTTCTCCACCAATACACTTGTCCTCACCAACATATTTCATCTTAAATCATTTGTTTTTGTTTCCTCTGATTAACACACATGGCTAAGGCTGGATATCTGTGCTTATTTGTATCTGCTACTTGTTATGGGCTGTGATCTTATTATTTGGGTTCCCAGCCAAGAATGGGCTAGAGCTGGGCCGGAGCACATGGAACCACTCCAGGAGTGGCTACATGGACCCTCTGGCCACTCTGGTCTGGACTCACTCTCCTCTCCACCAGGGCTGATCTGGAACTGAACCAGATCCCAAGGGTAAAGGTAGGTCACTAGGCAGACGAACATGTGCCTTTAACTGCTGACCCTGATTTGTGTGTACTGGCTTTGAGTGAGGATTCTTGTGGCTTCTTTTTACTCTGGGTTGATATTTAAGCAAAGATTAGACTTGCTGCAGTCCTCTCACTGACACATGAAAGGTTGGGTGTGCACCATTGGATAGCATCCTACAAAACCAAGGGGCTGTGCAAATAAATTATGCCATATATAAGTGATCAACTTGGGCCTTCACATTTGAATGACTAAAATTAACTAAAAATTGTGTAAAGTCAGTTACAGGATCATCACAAGTGTTTGAGTATCCATGACTTGCAAGTGTTATGCTAGGTAGTTGCGGAGATAGAGGTGTGATGCCTAAGGCTAGAATAACATAAACAACTGAGAGGAGGCTGTCAAACACTGTACTAATAAACAAGGCTGTGCTGAATGAAGGTGATTAGGAAAAGAAGCTACAAATGGGTACATGTTAAGATGATGGAGAGAGTCACTTCACAGTGCAGGGAGAATGATCTTTTCATACATCTCTATGAGTGATCAGTTCTATACATTTGCAAGTCACATACAGTGATAATTGGTGATTTGTGGAGAACATGTCTTCACTGGCCAAATAAGTTAGGAAATGTTAATTTAAGAAGACATGTACAGGTCTCCTGAGCTTTCTTTATGCTCATTTTGAAGCTCTGAGAGAGAGGAATTTTCTGGTTTCCCTCATTTTGTACCTTGAAAACATTTTCATCTGCAGCATCTTCTGGAGCTTCTCTTTAGAAAAGCTGGAAACAATGGTTTAATTGTTTTCCAGGTCATCTGCTTTTCATTTCATGTTCTCTTTTCCTTTAGGTCTAGAGGATAAAATATAGGCAGGATAATGTAATGGGAATGTTACCAGAGAGTTGTCCAAGACTTGGGCTCAACACTCAACATTGTTTTGGTTTCTCCTTTTATGAAAATTAACCCCCTCTTAGTGTCCTCAGCAGAGTGAGCTACTTGAGACTCACTGACTGTGTGGGCTAAAGAATTTCCATTTTCCTAAACCAGGAATAAATCCAACCATAAACCCTTAAATACATTCCCAATATGCATAACCTTTTACTTTGCTCCAAATGCTCAGCTCTGAGCCCTGACCTTGTGGCTCGTTTTGTGTTTGCCCATAGCAAATCCAAATAAATGGAGTAGATCAGTGCTAGAAAGGACCTAAAAGGGTGTGTCAGTTCAAGCCTCCCATTTTACAGCTGAAGAATCGGAACTCTCTTTGGAGTTTGACTTTCCCTTGTATTATAGGATGAATTCGTGTGAGGGACAGTAGAGGATTAAAGTCACTGGATGGAAAGTCTATGCATATGGAGACCCTAGCAGCACTCAGAGGTCGGAGTCCCTTGACACGAGCCTAACCTATGGAAAATGCCCAGGAGAAACTCCTCAGTTCCAGTCAGACCTGCTTACTCTTCTCAGACATAGTAATACTCAAATGAAATATAGTTGCTCTTATCTCTTGGGGAAAAATATCCAACACAAGCAGTGAGGGTTCAAAAACACCTTGGTCTGTTAGGAATTTATCTAACTTTGACCCAGAACTACAATATCTCATCCCCCCCCCAAAAAAAAAATCCCTATTAACAAATTTTAGATGCTATTATATCAAGGGTCTCAGGAAATGATTGAGTTTAACACTTGAGGGTTTCAGACTAAGCTCTAGGGAAAGAGCATGGTGTCTCTAAACCTCAAGCAATTTAACTGTGGCTGCCAAAGCATCCACAGAAAGTGTTTTCCAATTGGTATATTTATACTTTCTTTACTTAGTATTGATTCTAAATAAGGATATAACCCATCCTTGATGGGAAGCCTATGAGTAAGAACAGATGAATTAAAGTTTGTTTTATCTTCCCACTTTCCTTTCACTGTAGCCAAAAAAAGCCTTCCCCTTAGAGGCAAAGGGAGGTATTCTCAAGGCAGGAGCTGCTGCTTTCAGAACAACTAAATAATTAAGAACAGAGTTCTGGTCTAGATCCAGCACTTCCTAGACCTTTCATCTGTAAAACTGGGGGAAGTAGACCATCTTGAAGGTCCATAGTCCTCTACGCTTCCCCTGCCCTATGCTGTATACTGACATCCAGGCCCATTATTTTCTAAACCCTAAATTCTTAAAACACCTGCTTTGGGGCCACCAATAAAGCAAGCTTACTCTCTCTTTTAGGTCTTGCAACAGATTGACTTCCCATAAATATTTGCTCATTGATTATTGTAGAATTCAGAATAATCTCTGGATAATTTACCCTATGGAAGAAAATGAGTGGAGAGTGAGTGACCAAGGTATGATTGTTCAGACATCAGCTACTCATTTGTGTGTGTGTGTGGGGGGGGGGGTGTATATACACATTAAGTCAGACCTGCTCACATAGGAATTGTGATGGTTCTCCAAAACTAAGGTAGGGCTCAAGTTTATCTTTGTTTCAGGTGTGGGACAAGGTTTGTGAATATAGGGAGATTGTAGCTGTACTTCTAAGAACAATGTTTTCCAACTTTGGAAATTGCACCTCTATCAATCCATAATTTGCCCCTCCTTGCTGTCTGTTTTCTGTACACCAGCACCCATAGCTACTCTCCTCTGAAGCCTTTGCTGATACGTTTTCACCTCCTGGAACCCACTTTTTCTTCCTCCTCTTTCCCTGCTATAATCCAGTTATCTTAGATGGTTCATTTTAAATACCTTAAATCAAGGCCTGCCTCATCTTCTACCATCTAAACTCATTATCCCCTCCCTGGGTTCCACAATCATTTCCTCAGACCTCCAAAAAAATCCTGTGGGGACAAAGCCCCAAAAAGCAGTTTCCAGGCTCTCGGCCTCACATAGAAAGGTGCTGGCTCGGGTAGTAAATGGCCATCAACTGTGATCAGATGGCCATCATCTGTGGCTAGTTGGCCGTCAGCTGTAACCCGTAAGCCATTGGCCACTAATATAACTGCTGTGGCTCCGCTAGCAAAAAGAAAATGGGGGACTAGCAAGAAGATGGTGGCGGGCAAGCACGGACTGCTGTTAGGACAGGCGGGTTGCAGATTATGTCGATCCTGCTTCCTGTGTCTCCAGCCCAGCCGCCAGCGAGAATATATTGGTATGACTCACCTACCTATGGCTCCGTGGGTGTTCCTTTTTGGCCTCACCATGTCCTGCGTTCTTATGTGGGGAGCGGGAGCAGAGACCCCGCCTGTCACCCCACACGACAAATCCTTAATTGACTCTGCCTGATATTGTGGTGAGATGTCGAGAGAGCAATAGTAACAGAGTAGATAGAGAAGAGGCTTTGGAAATACAGAGGAGGTTTTAGCTCTTGAAAATCCTAGCTAAAAAAGTATTGAACAAGTTACTGAGTCTTTTTGAGCCTCTGTTTTCTTCTCTATAAAATGGACATAATAATTGCCTTGCTTTTTTTTTTTGTCAGCATGAAAGGAGTAAATATAGGTAAAGAGCCTAACACAATGCCTGTTTTGTGGGAAGAAATAAATATAAGCTATTATTATCAGTAAAAATGATAACAGGAATTTTATCATTTTGTCATTTCTTAGTGCTTTCACAGCATCTGGAAAACTGGATCTGTTTCAAAAGTGTTTGTTGAATAAGCAAATAATTTCCTTGATGTATTTTAAGTTCCTCTTACCCCTTCACAATTGCCACAAGATTTCATATAATGCTACTAAATGAATGAAAGATAGAATTGTTTGATAAGGCAAGCAGAGGTATAAAGATACAATACAATTATCTAGACTATTTAGTTTATTCCCCAAAATAGCAGCTCCATGGGGCAACACTTGGGGTTTATTTATTAAGTCATATGGATCTTGAGAATTTTCTGGGCAGTAGTACTTGGAGAACAGCAGTGGTCAGCAAGAGCAGCTGATAAAGATTGAGGGTGAATATATACCTGAGACTGGCATAGGGTTTTTGAGGGACGATTTAATAACCTGCAATACCAACAGTACCTTATGAGGTAGATTGTATTATTGTCCTCATTTAAAAAAAAAATGGAATGAAGCCCATTGAGATGGAATAACTAGTCAACATTGCTAGAAGGATAAGTGGCAGATACCACACTCAGACCCAGGACTAACTTACCAAATCCATTTTCCTGCTGTGCTCTGTGAGATTTCGTCCTCAGATAGTTTCCACGCTAATCAAGTAAAGGAATCGACGTAGTGTAATAATGCTCGGATCCAGAGAACTCTTAGGTGATTGGGAACACACAGGGGGTGCAATCTGAAAGGCAATTGATTAGTTAGGCTTTTCTGCCTTTCCTCCCAGCTACTTCCTCCGTTATTCTCCAACGCTTCTTGACCGGTTATTGGTGGGTTTTCCCCTCACTTTATCACAGAACTACTATGATTCATTTAGCTGGAAGTTTCAGCTGAGAGGGAAAGTACCAGCCTTTGGACATGTTTGCTCATTGGCTGCCTCCAGCGGTTACATGTAGTCATTGAAAGAAATCAAACGATTGTATTTGGAACAATGCTGCCACTGGCCTCTGAAGAGGAACCAGATAACCCTTCCGATCTCTCTCTAGTTTCTGCATGAACTTCGGTTCTTTCAAGGGTGGCTTTGGAAAAACCAAAGAGAGACGATAGAATTAGCCATAGCAGCAGCCAGCTGGCAAGACTTATTCAGATCCTCCATGCACAGCAGGATTTCTCAGAGCCACTTAAAGAAGGCATTAGAATCCTAAGGAGAAAGCATGATCAAATAGTGTCTTTCTCTCACCTGTCTGATACAGAACTAGACATTGTCCCATTATGGTCACCCACCTGAGGTTCTTTGCAGACAAGTCCAACTTGGACTAGGTTTTAGATTTTCTGTTACATTGATTTATTAGTACTTGGTTTAGGGACTACTTACCTGATTAATTAATGTATTCACAGCAGATTGCTACATGGCAGATAGAGGGAGATAGAGATACAGAGATAGAGATAGAGATGGAGGGAGGGATGAAAGGAAGTAGGGAGGAGACTGGAGAGAGAGAGAGAGAGAGAGAGAGAGAGAGAGAGAGAGAGAGAGAGAGAGATTTTGGTACATACAGATAGGGGAAGGAGCCCAAAACCTAGGTAGAGATAAGCTAAGGCATTCCAAAAAACATTGATAACCAAGGGGAGGAACCTTTTTTACAGTTGGAAACAAAGGGAGTTGGGAAATAACAAGGCAAATTCCCTTTTATCTTAGGCTGGTCCAGTTGTTTTGTTTACAGATATTACTATCATTCGTTCATTCTTAATTTAGCTGTAATGCTTCTCCAGACACAGTACAAGGCAAATCACCAAAAGAAATACAGAAGAAGAAAAAAGAAAGAAGAAATAAAACTTGGTTCCCTCCTTCAAATTCACAATCTACTGAGAGACAAATGTCTGCACGATTAAGGCCGCAGAAGGCCTGGTTTTGGAAGGCAGGTGTGCATACAGTGGCATAGAGAGCCATGGAACTTTTGTCCTTTTCTGGGTCCTGAGAAAGGGAAATAGAAGATGGAGGGGTCTGCAAGGATGAGACTCTGGGTGGCACTTTGCTCATCTCCCTGTTGTGGAGTTGACTTCAGTGTGGTAGTTGCCAAAGGCCTGGGGAAACCTGCAAGTAGGTAGGTACCTTGACCTTGTGGGAATTTGTGTAGCCTGTTTTGCTGAGTAAGTCTGGCCAAGGCAGGGGTGGGCAGGCCGATGATGAGAATGCTACGAATGAGAGTAGACATTTTGGGGTACTTTTTATATACTAGACCCTATCCCAGTCTATTTAACCATTTTGGCAACCTTGTAAGTACTTCTATTAACGTATTCATTCCTATTTTACAGACAAGGAAACGGACACCGAGGGAGGTTAACTCTATGCCCAAGGACACACATGTTAAGTGGCAAAGCTGATAGTTCCTTCAGGAGTCCCGCTTGACGTTGCAAGCCTTACTCATTATGTTCTGGATATCCAGCACTTCATAATGCAGGTAAGTGGAGTTCCCCTAAGAACACACCGTGCTGGGGATCCAGAAGGGTCTGTGGGAGTGTAACTGTAGGAAAGGAAAGCATGTACCATCCTGGGACAATAGCATTCCTTTGGTCTGGGGAGAGGGGATAAGTCGAATGAGATAGACTTTAGTGTAAGTAGTGGTTGGGAGCAGGTGTGTGGTTAGAAGGGCTGGGAGTGATGTGTTCCCATTGATCCAAGAAACTTGAGTTTCGTATCCTACTGATGAACCCATTTTGAAGAGGGGATATGGAACCATTTTTGAGCCTAAGACCTCCTGCTCCCTGCTCAGCCAGAACAGGTCTCACTATCACCATTTTAGTGTTCAAATCCAACACCGCTATCAATTGAATAGGAAAACAGTAGTCATTTTTTTTGTTGTTGTTCAATGGATAAGTTTAAAACAATATTTTTTGTTTTGTCTGTGGGAAACTATGAAACAGAACTCGCCTTCTAAACACAGGTTGCTCTGTATAATTAGGTAGATAAACACGGCTGTAGAAGTTACAACTGCACGGACCTTTAACAAACAGCAGGGAAAAGAATATTATAGTCATTTATTCGGGAGGATATAATTCTGTCCGTGGCCAAAAGCACAATGTTTCCTTGATGAGAGTTGTACTCTCAAGGTTTAGTAAATATGTGACTGTGTGTTTTGCCCTGAAAGAGTGTGTTTTCAGTTGAAGATAGTATTCATTTCGGCTTTTGGCATCAGGACTAGAAGGCACTGACATAAAAGCTTATTCACTTCAGTTTTTCTAACGTATCGCCTGGATTTTAAATGGAAAAGAAGCACAGGTTAGGGTACAAAACAGAAGCGTGAGTCTAAATGTTCTGTACACAGGGTTTGGATCTTTCTTTGAAATGAGGGAGTGTCTGGAACAATACGGTCCCTTTCCATGCGCTGTGTCCTCCAGCCTTATTAGTGAACTGAATTGTAGAGCGTCTACTAAAGCCAGGTCTTTCCGGGTATGTTTGCCGTCTTGAGCCCTCTAGCCGTCCTGTCAATCATGTTATGTGTTTTAGGTAGTTGGTATGTGTTATATAGGTAACTATGAAAATAATGCTGCAATATCCCCCTTGCACAAATATCGTTAAGCACTAGTGAGGAGTCCTATGGAAAGAAACTGAAAGGTGAGACTGCTTAGGCCAAAGTATAAATGCCCTTGGATTTGATGAATATTGTGAAATTACTTTGCAAAAAAGCTCTGTTTGCTCTCTTACGTCGAATGCATGAAAGTGTCCATTTTCCACTTGTACTTCTGCCAACACCAGACATTATTTTTAATTTTTGTAAGTTTAATGGGTAAAGAATGGTATCTTAGTGTTGTTTTAATTATTTCCAGTTCCTCATTTACCACAGGTTGAGTATCTTTTCATGTTTACGGGTGATTTGCTCTCTTCTTTTTTTTGAACCATGCATTCAAATCTTTTGTGCGTTTTCCTAGTCATTTCATTACGTTATTCTAGCCCCACCCCCCGGCCCCACTCCAGTATGGCCTCATCTTAACTCATGATATCTGCAGACACCCTGTTTCCACATAAAGTCACATTGTGAGATGTAGGAGTTAGGATTCCAACATATGAATTATGCGGGAATACAATTAAGCCTATACATAGTCTAAATTTCTTATCCCCAGGCCAAGGAACATGTTGCAGAATCTTCTCTTCACATTCATGAGCCAGATGTCCCTTTGCAGGTCGCTCTCTGTGGCTAAGGGGCACCACAGTTCTTTGGAAAGGCCTTCCGTGTTCTTCCCTATTTCCTTCACTCTGTAGGCACTTTGAGGAAGACATTTGATTTGAGCTTCTTGCTCATACTGCGTTCTTCTTTTCGGCAGCCTGATACCAGTCTTGCATGGTTGCTTGGAAGGGGCCGTATATTTTAAATCAGTTTGCCAAGGTTTGGAAGTAAAAGAAGTTCATTTTTCAAACTCATCCCATTCATACTTCGGAGTAAATGGAGATTTCTATATGCAAAGCATTATACTTACTGTGGCTTCAGACATTTCTGAGGCAGGCCTCTCTTATAAATTTACAATGTCAAGACTACACTTTTTTTGTTTTCCTTCTGAGTCGCAGACTCCCAGAGTAATAGAGAAAAGAACTAGAAGCTTTGAACTGGAATTAGCACTAGTCAGTAATTTCTTGTATCTTAACAACAACAGCAACAAGCCATGAATTTTGGATCAGGTTTTGTGTTTAGAGGTAGCTGTGGGGACATCCCCCACGGTAGACTCACAGTAGCAGACACTGCTAGTTTCCTGCATATTTGTTCTCTCTACTGCCAATTAATATAACCTGGTTTTTATTAGAGAAGCAACACTCTCTATTTTCCTCTCCAGAATTCCTTGTAGCTAAGCCTGGCTAGGTCATATGACCTGGTATTGGCCAATGAAATGTAAGCAGAAGTCTAATAGGTACAGCTCTTGGAAGAGCTATAGTTTTTTCTTTGCTGTTTTGTTTTTAATTGCTTTTGTCTTAAACTGGGGCACTGTCACTGTCATGGCTGTAAGATGGTTGCTCCACCTTCATCTGAGTTATCGGCAGAAAGATGAGGGAAACACAAAGGTCAACAGCTACATGCAGTTAAGAAAGATAGAAAGAGTCTTGCTTGAGGAGACACTAGCAGCTTCTCCAGGCTTGAACTATCCTCCTTCAGACCTTATTACCTAAGAGAAAAATAAACTCTTCCTTGGTTAATATGCTGTAACTGGTGTTTTGACACATGCAGTTGAGTTCAATGCTGACTGATACATCAACCGTCTCTGGCTTCTCTGTAAAGGTGAGCAGTTGACTCATGTTGGACAGTCTGGTGCCACCTGTCTGAAAATGCCCCTGCTGTTTCCAGGAATAGCTCCCATCAATGGGATCTCACGATAAGGGTGGCTACTGCCATGGCTTCCAACTGATAGCAGTGGTGACAGCCCCTCAGGAAATCGGGCTTTGGCAGCACCTCTGGGAAGCCGTGGATCTTGGAATTTACTGTCAGTGTTTCACTGTCTCCCACACATCTCCAGCAAGATCCAGGCAGAGGCTGGGTCCCCCATGGAAAGGTTCGCTCAGGGTGTTATTCAAGAACTCTTGGACAGTATGTTCCTGTTGAGTTCTCTACTATATTAGTTGGATAGCACTTAGGTTTTTCAAGGAAAAAAAACTCTTAAGGAACTCCCGGAAAGCTCTTTGGAATTGGCCCAAGAAAATAAGCTGTTTAATCCCATGTGGCGTTATAATTTTAGTGTTTATCTTGTCTATTTTGCATTTCCCTGAACCCAGCATGTGTCTCCCAATCTGTGTAGGTTGGAACTCTGATAGCCCTTAGGGGTATGCTCCTTTTCTGGAGTATCAAGAATTAAGTAATTAGGAGATTTGACAAGAGACCACGTTCTTCTTTGTAGGTATTCCTTGAGACATAAGGACATGCTTGCCAGGGCCTTTGGGAAAGAGAAATCAGGGGTGACTGACTACTAGTAATCCTGAGGTAGCAGAATTTCTTTTTTGAGATGATGCAAATATTCTGAAATTAGATACTGGTGATGGTTGCATACTTTGTGAATGTACTTAAAATCACCGAATGGTGTACTTTAAAAAAGTGAATTATATGGTATGTAAATTATATCACAATAAAGGTATTTAAGAAACGGAATCAAAGGTATCACCCCGGATCCACTGAATGAGTATTTCATGGTATGACGCCGTCCTTCGGATGATCATGACGCACATCTCAGGTTAAGGACCACCACTGTCACACCATGCTACCTCGGAGGGACAGGGCCACACACTTAGATGCACACACATGCCTGTCTAACACACTATTATACCAGAGTTTTTTTACGTCCCTCTGCTTTCTTGTCTGATTTCAGCCAGTGGCCCTACACATAGAATGTGTCCGAACATGGTCTAGGCATCACTGAATGTGACCGTGAAGTATGCCAGTGAAAGTTTTACTCCTCCTCTCCTACCATCTAACTTCTTAATCCACTGATCTTGAGAACTTACTTTGCTTGATCCTAATGCGAGCTACATTTTTTTTTTTTGTAATAAAGAAAAGGCCCAAAGGGTAAGGTTTTTATTACTATCACGAGCTTTCTAAATTATGGGACATTCAGAGAAAATGTAATAATAACCTTATAAAATTGGCTACCAGACTATGTTTTTATTCATCTTTGAATTACAAATACTTGCCAGACATGAACTTGACGATCAATAACGTTGTTTTTTTTGTTTTGTTTTGTTTTTTAAATAAACTGTTTCTGTTTGTCAGGAGGGGAACTTTAGACACTCTCTAAACTAATCTTCCTCCAACCTACCTCCCCACCCCCCCAAAGTAAGTGACTTGTACGAGGTTTCTTGCCTTTTTTAATTGGAGAACTGAGGCTAGAACCAAGGTCTTATATCTCCTGAACTGGTGCCATCTTTTCATCTTCCTTCAAATCATCAAAACCCAGCATTGTTAAAACACCATTTTTTCCCCCCAATGCCAAAAAGTACTTCAGGATCATGGGCATCCCTGGTGACAAACCAGATTTTAAATTTGGAAGGTTATGGGAATAAAAGTTCAAGAACAGGCCTATATTTCAGTAGTTTGTGGCTTAGAATTTTGTATTTTTTCACGTTGACTTCTTTATATTAACTGGATTTCCATGACTCTGTCCCCTTGGATTGCAGTTGTAATTATGTAGCAGTTAACATCTTCTCTGGGCCCAGCACATGCCATAATTAGCTGTGTTCTCTCCACAGCATATGACTCAACCCCATGTGGTTCTTCTAGATCAAAGGCAGGGTGGCCAGATTTTTGTAACCACAGTACGTGAGCATGTAGTGGCAGATGGCTGCACAACCAAAATGCATCGGGTCCTTTTGAAGAGCGACCTCACCAAGAACAAGCAAACAAACAAACAAAGCCAGACCCTGAGATTTATTTTTGGAAAAAGGGAAGAACTTTCTTGGGGATGTTTCCAAACACTGCATCATTTTGAAAGAAAAGCATGTCTTTCTTTCTTTTTTTTTTTTTTGAAGAACTAAAATAGAAATAAATGAGGTAGAACTTTGAGGTCAGACTTTGTCAGGAAGGAGGGCACTTCCTGGTCTCTAATCAGAGGTCTACTTGGTTGAGGTTTATTTGGTTGAGCGAGGGCATTGGATATAATCGGGTATGTAGTGGGAAGAACACAGGACTAGGGGTCTGGAGACCCGATTTCTTATCTTTGCTCGGCCACTAAGTAGGTATCTGAAGCTTTCTGAGCTTTGGTGACTCCAACTCCTCCTATCTGAGATCGCTTATGCCACACCTCTATTATAAATGCAAGGTCTCATATTATTTTTAGACCAGCTGGAAAATGGAGCATCTCAACCTCCCTTTCTGCACACAGACATGAAGCTACATCTACTTGTGAAGAACCCCAGAGTAGGAAAAGTCTCGGTAGCTGCCCTGGTAAGTGCATTGCAGGCTTAGGGAAATGCACCATCAGGGAGTTCCTTATTATATTAGTAATAACATATAAGAATGGAGAGGGTTTTCTTCACCAGAATTCTATAGGGAACACAGCCATATTTTTTGGGAAAAGCACTTAGAATGGAAGGCTGGACCCAGTGGGCATAAATGTGAGCTTCACTGTTCTGTACTATTTAAGGGAACAGATTTTCTTGCCACTCCTCAGAGGGAGGGTGGAGGGAAATAGGAAAAGGGAAGAGGGCACGAGGCTAGAGTAGGGGTGCTACATGATATGCAAGGTGACACCGCCTTGTAACCCTCAAATACTGAATTTTCTCAAAAATGCGTAAATGCTGGTGTATGTGTATATGTGTGTGAAGACAGGAAGAGGTAGTTAATGAGAGAAGTTGTGAAGGGACCCTATTTTACAGTCATATTAAATCTGAGTGGTAGCAAGCTTGGGTATAGCAATGAGGAGGCAGAGACAAAGCCAACCTTGAGAACTGGGGAATATTATGAGAGCTCTGTTTCTGTTTCATGGAATTGGACTTCAGATCAAAGTCAACATATCTTAACAAAAGAATTTATAACTTAAATATGCCAGCTAACACCTATGATATGTGCACTTTTCACATTCTAGGTACTGTTGCAAATGCTTTATGTATGTTTCATGCATACATACATACATACATACATACATACATGCAAAAATCATTCCTTTTAATCTTTACACCAGCCTTGTGAAGTGGGCATTATTATCTCAGTTTCACACTTGGAGAAACTAAGACTCAGAGCAGTTATATAAACTGTCCAAGGACATACAAGTATGAAGTGTAACCTAGATTCCAAATACGCTCAAATATTAATGTATTAATTATTCATGAATATAAAAATGTGTCAAGCACTTTGTCTACTAGACATCAAAGGGTGTACAAAGATGATTTTAAAATGAATCTTGCCACCACGTATTTATCTTATCATCTAACAGGAGCTACAGGGTGAGGACAGAACCATGTGATTAAGACAGTAGAAGGCCTGGGCATGGGAGAGGTTTAAAAGATGGCAGTTTCAGAGGAATCAAAGATCTAATTCCCCTCCCCACTCCCCAGTATAGTCTGAGTCTTTTTCTCCTGTTGTGCTGGAGAATCACTAACATATTCTGGGTGTAACCTAACGTCAGATGTTCTGTTGTCCAGCGTCCTCACTCATGACAAGGATCTCACCTCTTCATGAATTTCAATACTTCTGGCAGTCACTATTGAAAATCCTTATGATCCCAGGCTGTGGTCTCCTCCAAAACACACTGCGGTTCATCCTGTCCATTCCCCATCCAACATTTGTCCTGTCTCCGAGCTCCCTCCCTAGGTTCTTATTTTTCTCTCATCTGCCACCTTCTTCCTCCTTACCTTTTGGATAGGTGGCATCTCTCCCTCGTCTGCCTACCACCTCTACTCATTCCCTTCCCAGGGCTGCCCTGAAGAGACCTTAATATTTTCTAGCCATGCACATCTCTCAAAGGGAGGGATTTGTTGTTTTGTTGCCAATAGAACAGATATGTCTTCATGTAAAAATTTCTTTCCTGAATTTATAGACCCACTCAAGACTTCCCTTCCTTAATTGTCACCTACTTTCTGAGTCTTCTCCATTATCTTCATTCTCCAACCCTCTTTTTGATCTCACCATTTGATATTCTGTTGCTCATTAGCTCACCATTTTCCCTATACATTGGATAGGGGTGTATAGATAGTATGGGAAACTCAAAATCAACCAAAAAATTTATGTGCAATTTTCATAAAAGATTTGGAGGGAGAAGGCATCATGGCAATTAGAGCTGGCCTGGAAATTGTCACTTACTTGATTTTTCCTATTTCATCAATTCTAAACTAAAGTTCACTTTCCTGTGGAAAAAGGGGTTCTTTCTTATTACATTGGTGTGATATTGTAAGAACAATTTTATTTGTTGGAGCTAATGCTGGCCTTGAAGTCAGAGAGACTCTGTACATCCAGTTCTATCACATCAAAGTTCTGCCTGGGCAAAATTATACTTAGCCACTCTGAGTCTCAGTTTCCTGAACTGTAAATTGGGATGATAAAACTGTATATACTTCATAATGTTATTGTAAGTGTTAAAATAAGATAAATGTATGTGTAGAATATAGTAGGTGCTCAATAAATGGAGGCAATTGATTATGCTAGATGTGTAAAGCATGTCCATTAAGAAAAGGAACATTTGCAAAAACATAAAAATTTTCAAATTCCCACATTCTCTTTGACCTTTTAACACCAACATTAGAAGGTAATGCATAGGTTGGCTGTCCTGGGGTTTAATCCAGTTACAATTCTGTAAATACATAATGTGAATGTTTATAATTGACTTACAAACTCTGCCAACTTAGAGAAGCCTAGGGTTGGCATTCATAGCTGAAAAAATTACCCCACCTCGAGTCTATGTATCACATGTCTGTAATTCATTTCCTGAGAAGCCCTCCAATTATGGGCTTTTCCATAGCTTCAGGCTTTGTTATTAGTTAAGGAATCTTTTGGGCTTATCACCAGTTCTGGCAGAGGCTGGCACAGGTTAAGGGTGGGGACAGAATGGAGGTGGGGGCTTTCCAATTGCAGGGGAGAAGATTCTGTGTAACAACAAAGTGAATATATAGCTTATCTGGGACATAAGATCTCTCTGAGGAAGTAAGTAGGGGTCTACAAAAGGAATGTGCTGACAAGCTAAACCGTAATGATTGAATTTAATAAAAAATTGTATGTACAATAAAGCTCCACATTCATCTTTGTGTTTTACATGGGAAAAGTACAAGGAGAAAAACCCTGTGAACCAATTTTTCTAACTTTTATTGGCTCAAGCTGCCTGGCACCTTACATGAAAAGGGTAAGAAAAAGTGATCAAAGAATAACAAATAATTGCTATCATTTATTGAGCAATTATTATGTTCCCCTGAATTACATAATATTCTTAGATTTCATTGTACAGATGAGGGTTGTGAGGTTTCGTGATATTAAATGATTTACCCAAGATTCAAGAACAAGAAGTTATTAATATTTCCAAGAATCCTTTAGTTCCACAGTTTTCTTCCATCCAAAAAAATACACTAACAATTGTTTATTACATCATTTGCCTTTATTTTTCCTATTAGTTTCAAGAGGCATTTAACCAGAGACTTATATTCAGAACTGCTTAAATATGGAAGAATCCAGTTCAAAAGGCATGAAGATTACTTCGCTTTTTCTGTACAACAGAATAGCTGGTCTAGATCGCTTCTAAAATGCATTTCTATGAAAAAAAATGATTCTATGAAACCCAATACCTCTTAAAAGCACAAGGACAATACTAATGAAATATATTCAGTCCCAGAATACTGAGAAGTCTCAACCAGATTCAAAAGGAAGATAACACCATGCAAACAAAATGCGGTCTTATTCTTTCTAGAATTTAGCTTCCTTGAGGTGTGAAATCCTGTCTTTGTACACTTCAAAGCCCTCATCACCGTTTTTAGTGAAGAATGTGCCTTCAGTAATTAAATCTTTATCAAATGAATAGCATTTAAACATCTCAGGTATCTCAGAAAGTCTTGTTTCCACGTCTCTTTATGATTAAAGCATTTTGCCACAGAACAAACATGAAAAACAACAAGGATAAATTCCCCTCCAAACATGACATAGGGCATTCAATTAGGAGAAGTGAGATTATGGGTATTTGAAATTTTACTGTGTTCAAAACGGTAACTCACATGACTGATGACCATTTATCAAGATTTTCCATAGGTTAACTCCTTTTCCACAATGGTTATTTCCATTTTTCTGACAAGGAAATAGAAGCTGAATGATATGTCATAAACAGAGTGTGTAAAACTGTACAGCAAGTTGGTGGATGGGCATGATTTAAATCTTTTTACTTAACCAACGAGGTTGACTCTTAGCTCTATTCCTTCCACTCCACTCCACTCCACTGTCTCCTTGTACTGAAAGTTAGTACGATAGTTTAGGAATACTTCGTTTTATAAAGATTGATTATAGATAAAGAACAATCCCCTAGAAGTAACCAGACCAGCAGTACCAGCAGTACCAGCCGCACACAGGAGCTTTATAGAAATTCACAATCTCAGAATTCACTCGCTCCCTACTGTGTCCGAATCTGCAGTAGTCCCCCCCTTACTTGAGGTTTCACTTCCCACAGTTTCAGTTACCTGTGGTCCACTGCGGTCTGAAAATATTAAATGGAAAATTCCAGAAATAAACAATTCATACGTTTTAAATTGTGCGCTATTCTGAGTAGCATGATGGAATCTCCAGCCCTCTCACTCAGTCTGCCCAGGACGTGAATCATCGCTTTGTCCAGCGTCTCCGCGCTGTAGACGCTCCCCGCCCATTAGTCACTGAGTAGCCATCTTGGTTTTTAGATCCGCTGTCGGGGTACCACGGTGCTTGTGTTCAAGTCACCCTTATTTTACTTAATAATGCCACATTCATGTAACTTGTATTATAGCATATTGTTATAATTGTTATAACAATTATAACAATTGTTATAATTGTTCCATTTTATTATTAGTTATTGTTGTAAGTCTCTTACTGTGCCAAATTTATAAATGAAACTTTATCACAGGTATGCAACTATAGGAAAAAACGCAGTATATATAGGGTTCGATAAACACAATATATCTGCAGTTTCAGGCATCCACTGGGGGTCCTGGAACATATCACCCTGTGAATAAGGGGGGACTGCTCTACCCTTAACATGATCTCTTGGTTATTTGTATGTAGATTAGTGCTTCAGAAGCACTGCCCTAGAAGATAGACACCCCCAGAAGCTCAGAAGGTCTTTTTCAGAAGATAAAACAAGATTGTGCTTTTTCAAGTAGACCTCTTTTCATTCTTGGTAGCTAAAAATATTTTGACTGTTATGATTTCTGCCAGGAATATGGCAGAAGATCAAAAGTGTGTGCTTTGGAATCAGCCACTAATTTATTCTGCCAGATCACTTTTGCGTTATCAGTGCTGAAGAAATGAAGCCTCGACAGGACGGTTCCTCACTGGAGGCACCGGCACTCACCATCTTTCCTGTAGAAGGGGAAGCAGATGGGTCTGGACGTAGACATTATGCATTCTGATAGCAAAGCAGCAGTCTTTCATGGGCTGCCCTGGAGCAAAGTGGGACGAGTTCTGTGTTAATTTTTTAATGTCTTTTTAATTAAAAGTGTCAAGTTGGGAGTCCCTGAGTTGTGCTAAGAGAACTGGGTTCTTTGTTATCCTCTATGAAATGAAAGCCAATTCAAAGAGCCATTTATTTTTCCTAGCCTCTGTTTCTGGTTTCCTTGTTTCCAGTTTTTCTATTTTTGGTACATTTCAAGGTGAAACTGTTATCATTATTTGCTAACTTTCAAGTTTGCATTTGAAATCCTTTTGGAACAAAAAACATGTAGACATCTGTACCAGTGAACAGTGGCCACAGTAATGATGCATGATAACATTAATATCCATGGCATTGAGCAGTGAGCATTTATTTCTCATACCACGTCTGTGGAGGTGGGGACTTGGCTCACCTAAAAGGAGCTTGGTGAGGGCAGGTCCCTGCTGTGGCTCCCATCCACGGGTCTCCCGTTCTCCTTCTGGTACCTGCAGGCTGGGCATGCTCTTCTTGTGGAGATGACACAGGTCATGGGAGCAAGCAGAACTATCTATACAAGGCCTCTTCTTGCCTATTCTCCGAACTGAACACTGCTGTCACCATTGCTTTCTTCCGTTGACCAAAGCAAGCCCCTTGGCCAAACCTCAAGTCAGAGGGCAAGGACATTTATTCTACTTTGTGTATGGGAAAAACTACAGAATCAATTAGCAAAGGGTGTGGAGAAAGGGAAAGGGGAAGAATGGGGGCCATTACTGCAATCTCTACAGTCTACCACACTGCCTGTTTTGTTTTCCTGGTGTTTCTGTAATTCCAAGTTCTCAGCCTTAGTTCTGATAACAATAGGCATTCTGATATATGTAACATAATGGATATTGGATGGTTTATTTCACATAGGCTGAAAAGGAGATCTCCTTAACACTCTGAGCTCAATTTATTCCCAGTCTTTTTTCATGCTCATAAGTAGTGTGACATTATTGAAAAATCACATCATGCTAATTATAAAATCATTTCAGTTGCCCAATATTATGGATTTTTTCCCTTGCTTGATAATACAGCCTTTTCGAGATGGTCAGGTCACATTGGGAGAACTGCTGAATGTAAATAGTGGGGAATAATTCAAACACCGGTCATGAATCTATTGAGAAATAAGTTCAAGATAGGGAATCCAAGAAATTATGCATTAACAGTATTAAAATCTACTACTTTTTAACAACTCTTTCAGATTATAAAACAACCTTCCTTAATTTTTTGTTTGAAGTACCATATTAGAAAAAGTATTTTCCATACTTTTGGGAAATGACAGGAAGATTGTGTTAAAGCTAAAGCAAGCTGATTGCCTCACCCCAATATTTCCCTCCCTATTGACAGTGTCTAAAAGTTCATCCTTAGACAGTTACTCTTTGGGCTGAGATAGTATTGATTTTTAAGATATTTACCATATTTCAGTTTATTCTGTCTCCCCAGTTCGTGCATGGGAGATGAAAAAATCAGTTATCAAAACAGCAACCTCCCAGGAGGCCAATCTTTTACATTATCTCTCACGTTAGCTATCTTTGTTTTATCCTCTTTATCTCAGACTGGGCTATAGTCTTGCCTTGTGTAACCAGAGGTCTCATTAAAAATTATAACTAAACCAAAGGGCAATTTTTCCTTAGGATGAATTAGGTTCCTTCCTTACAATTGTTAGACTCATCAGATTACTGTGAACACTAAGTGAATGAACACATGCAAACCACTTAGGAGAGTGCCAGACACAAAGTATATCATTACTAATAAAATTTTGCCATAGTATCTACATCACTTTATTGTATTTATTTTTGAGGTTGTCTATTTTTTCTTGTTAGAACTTTTTTTGCTATGCCTAAAAAAATCCACAGCAAGTAATATGTGCTGTATGTTTATTAAAGAAAGGACTTTGTTGAGTATTCATTATGTGTCAGAACCTCGTAAGGCATTGGGGATGCAAAAATAACAATTAGTAGACAGCTGTCCTGGAGAAGGGCTTAGTCTATGAGAAAAGATACATTTCTATAAATCATAAAATATAATAAGAAAATGGGTAAAATAGAGGACTATAGAAAGTGGTATGGGAGACTGGAAGCAAGAGAAACAATCAGATAATCCCACATCTTTGGCTTGTGTGGCAGGAACATTGTCCAAGCAATTAGAAAATGAGTGAGAGCGGTGCTTCTCAAATTCACCATGCGTCAGAATTACCCGGGAGGGTTTTAAAAACACACATTGCTGAGCCCTGTGCCAGAGTTCCTCGTTTAATTGGTCTGGGATGGGCCTAAGAATTTGCACTTGTAACAAGTTCCCAGATAATGCGGACGATACAGGTCTAGGGAACACACTTTGAGAACTAGAGAGAAATAGGGAGGTAACACTATCAACAGAGTCATTTCTTAAAATGGTCATCATGCAGGGGATAGAGAAGTGCAAGCATGGAAGGAGGTGGAAAAAGCCCCTATCATATAAAGTGCTTCACACTTATTTTCACGTATTCGTCTCCAGCAATGATACATAGTAGGGTTATTAGGCAGGGTAGTGTCTAGGCCATGCTGCTAGTAACCAATTAGCCATGAACTCTCAGTGTGTAACACATACACATAGTTTATTCTTGTTTGTGCACATGTGCTGTGCAGGTAGATGGGGTTCTGCTCCACACAGTTACTCAGGGACAATAGCAGACAGTCTGGACTCCCACCCATAGGGCTTAGATACTCAGTCCCCTTAGTGCTTGGGACTTGTAAAGTTAGAGAGCTGCCATGCAGTGATTGGGCAAAGAGGGGAATAGAGCCCTGGCCCTCTTGCAGGAGGGTAGGACAACCCTGAAGAGCCATTTCAGCTCTAGAACTTGCTTGGATTGAATGTATTAAACCTGGATCCCTGTGGGCCATCGTAGGCTAGAACTCCCCAGGAAACAGAGCCTGACGTTTTCTGTTCAGTAAGTGTAATGGGGAGTGTTCTCAGTATCTACCTGGAGCGAGTGAAGAATGTGGGACTGGGCTGAGGGTGTGATTGCATTTTGAGTCTGGAGCTGAGATGGGAGCCTACACCTAACAGGGCTACTTTGCCTGGAAGCTGGCATGGCCCCGCAGTGAAGGCTCATTGTCATCATGTAAAACACAGCAGCACCGGTGGGTGAGAACAATGGGCTCTGCTTTGACTGGCTGAGTTTTTGAAGAGCCACACTGGCGTTTGTCACGCATTTCATGGTTCTCTTATCTGAACAGAAATTAATTAGTACATCAGTATCATCTGGGGGAAGTTTTTTGAAGTTTATAATTTAGGCCCTGCTCCGTAAATCAATCTGTGTTTCAGACTCAGCAGACTTGAGTTTTGTGTTTCATTCTAGGCAGCACATTGTGCAGGTGACCACTGAGAAACAGAATCCCACATAGAAGAGGCTTACTGAGATAATGGAGGGGTCGGTAAAACACGACAAGTGAAGCTATGTAGCCCAGAAAAGAGACACAACTTGAGGACACCTGATTACCTCAGATGTTGATACTGTCCTGTGGCAGAGGGTATCAACTCAGTCTGTCTTACTTCCAGAACAGTCCTTAGTTAGATGTATAACCACCAATAGGTTAGGGACAGTGTCTGTCACAATTGCATTCATTGTATTCTCAGAGCCTGGCATAGTACCTGCCACAAAGTAGGTGCTTGGGAAATACTTGGTTAACGGAAAGAAATTGAATAAATGTTACATGAGTTCAGATTTTAACTCAACAGAGTGAAGGTTGGTATACTTTGGGCTCCCTCTAAAACAATGAAAAAGGCTGCTGTATAAGGTAAATCAAAACCTTATCTTTGAGGGGCCGGCCCAGTGGCTCAGGCAGTTAGAGTGCCATGCTCCTAACTCTGAAGACTACAGGTTCGATTCCCACATGGGCCAGTGGGCTCTCAACTACAAGGTTGCCAGTTCAATTCCTTGAGTCCGCAAGGGATGGTGGGCAGCACCCCCTGCAACTAAGATTGAACACGGCACCTTGAGTTGAGCTGCCGCTGAGCTCCCAAATGGCTCGGTTGGTTGGAGCGCATCTTCTCAACCAAAAGGTTGCCGGTTTGACTCTCGCAAGTGATAGTGGGCTGGGCCCCCTGCAACTAGGCAACTGGACCTGGAGCTGAGCTGCGCCCTCCACAACTAAGACTGAAAGGACAACAACTTGAAGCTGAACGGCACCCTCCACAAGTATGATTGAAAGGACAACAACTTGACTTGGGGAAAAAGTTCTGGAAGTACACACTGTTCCCCAATAAAGTCCTGTTCTTCTCCTTCCCCAATAAAATCTAAAAAAAAACAAACAAAAAAAAAACCCAAAAAACAAAACGTGATTATTGAGACAGCCCAGATGTAGGTAGGATGACTTTCTGGGAGCAAGGGATATTGCAAGATCAAATTCCTGCTCTGGATAGGAAGTTGGATTTTTAATGATTCTTTCAATTGTAAGATACTTAATCTTGTAAGGATAGAAAATTGCCTATTTGTTATGGAAAGAATTGGCAGAAGGCGTGGTGGCTACTGTGCATAGCAAGTCTTTAACTTTCTACTTTTACTGGATTCCAACAAAGTTTTCAGAAACAGGGTGAAGAAACTCAAGTTTACCATGTGGCATTCAACTTAAAACATCAATTATTAATACATCAAATTTTTCCTGCACTCAAAGATGGTTTCTTAGTGAAGACCAAGGGATCCCCAGAGCCTCTGGACATGTACTGATAGAGAGTTGTAGATCCAAGGACGCTTCCTGTTCTCACACACCCACTTCCCCAAGCTAGTATTAAGGAGTTAAACCCCTTATACTGTAATTCGGGTTAATGGAGTAGAAGCAGAAATTATGGTGTATGCTCTGTAGGGCAAGAGAGTATGATTTCTGAAATCAGGAACCATAGTTACCTTTGAGGATTTGAAGAAAGCTTGTGTAAATTATATGAAAAAAATGCATTCATGTATAAAATTTTATACACATGGGCCTCTTAAAAACCCATTCATGAATTAAGAACCAGTGGATAAAGATGGGAATTTTTAGAGGCCCCTATGCCTTTTCGCACAGGAAGCTACTCTTATCCCTGATGCCCTATTAGGAAATAATTTATAGAGACATGACTCACTGCATCTATGAAGTTCAAGGAGAGATCGGTGACCTGACTCAGAGTCAAATAATTTGGGTATAGAACTGACATCTCATTTATGCTGCAGGAATTATTAAAGCAAGTCAGACTTCAGCTTATGATTACAATACTTCATCATAAATGGTATTGATTGGCACTTGGTTTTCGGAACACTTGTCTGCTTGAGTTATATTTCAGAATCCTTCTAGGTGTGATACTCTGCATAAGAGGTTGAATAGCATGTCTACTTGACCTGATTAATGGGTAATGATGGACCTGCCCATTGAAAGATGTGTCAAGCCAAGATGAATGTATGTCTGACATTACTATCAGCAGGGTGAGCCCTTCAGGAATTTCTGGATGTATATACCAATTAATAGAGAGAAGGCAAAATGTGACCTGGGAAGCTATGTGGTAAAATGAAAAGGGCATGGTTTGGGGGACAGAAGGAATTCTGTCTGGGGACAGAAGGGATAGAATTCAACTTCACCACGTGTGTTCAGTACATGACCTTACGTTACTTCTTTCATTATATTGAGCCTCAGATATTTCATCCATGGAACGGGGCTGAGAGTACCTGTTTCACAAATTCTGTTGTGATAGTGCCTGTAAAGGACTGAGCTTCAGGTTTGGTACAAAGAAGATGCTCCCTCTTAGTTCTTGCCTTCCTTTCACTTAGACATATTCTAGATAAGTATTGTCCAATAATAGATTAGTTTCATTGACTGAAAGAACATCAAGAAGATCTACATTAGACAGCATCTGCAAGGGGAGCACACTGCAGGGAATATGGAGAATGTGAGATGCCAGCAGGAGGAAGCAGCGGGATAAAAGGAAGCGGGCCAGCAGAAAAGGCCAGGGAGATCAAGTTCACCTCCCTACTGGTGTTTTTCTTCAATGCCTTTCCTGAGTTCTCCCCATATCTCTGCAAGATTTACCCGATTCCAACACTTAACTTTCCCAATTTGGTCCAGAGGGAAGGAAACAGAATCATGACTGAACCCCCCACCCCCCATCCCCACACACATACACATCTTCTGTACTTATTCTGCAGTTATCCTTGCTTTGACGGGAAAAAAAGAGTGAGAATGCAGAGTTGGTTACACAGAGAGAAGTATGTTATCCTGCCTTTGGGGGTAGTTTTACAGAATTCTGAATATAACAGTAGGAAGGAATTTTACATTTTTCTAGGCTAAGATTAACAATTTGGGCAGGATAATTCTTTGAGATTGTCTTGAGTGTCCTATGCCAGTAGTCCCCACTGTTCTTCAATTGTGACAACCAAAAATGTCTCCAGACATTATCACATGTTCTCAGGAAGCAAAATTGCCCACAGTTGAGAACCATCGTTAAAGCCCAACCAAACTTTTATCCAATACATGGTTATTCCTCTTATGACTTTTTACTTCTAAATTAACCCCTGGCTTGATATCCAAATATTTGCATCTTTATTTATATTGTCTAGATGTTTAGCTAGAAACATTAAGGTGAGGAAACATTTAAATTACGGTCAACTGGAATTTTAGGAAAGCAAGACTGAACTAGAAACTTAAGAGAATCCATTATTTTCTTTTCATGGTGGATTTTGGAGGTAAAACCTGAATCATCAAGGGAATTATTGATGTTCCGTTGGCTAGAGATTTCAGAGATTAGACAATGAATCTTAGATTCTTCTGCTCCCTTTAATTTGACCTTTAACAAGCTAACTTTGGTCTTCGAGGGTGAGGACAGCCTGTGGACAGGAGTTAATGGCCTCTGTGTGGTGCCTCAGTGCCGCTCCATGGAGACTGAGGACAACAGTGTTTTCTGAATCATGGCTGCAGGAGCACTTCAGACAGGGATGAAACGAGAGCATGCAGGTAGAGCATCTGGCACTACCGTGTTTCCCCGAAAATAAGACCAGGTCTTATACCGTATTTCCCCGAAAATAAGACTGGATCTTATGTTAATTTTTGCTTCAAAAGACACATTAGGGCGTATTTTCAGGGGATATCTTATTTTTTCATGTACAACAGTCTACATTTATTCAGATCCAGTCATTTCATCTTCTTCTGGAACATTGTCGTAACGTACTAAATGTATCCATCAGGCTGACAATCTTAACTGGCGCTCATTTTCGGGGCAACACGGTATGTTCAGCGAGGTTATTGCTAGTGAATATTGGCTGTTATTATTATCTAATGAGTGTTGAATGTTGGCTATTATCATTATCTAATGAATATTGGCTATTATCATTTTTATCACCATCAATGCCCGCGTTAATCTACTAATCCACTTATTGTTTACCTGTAAGTCTTTGCTTGCTTGTTTCAGTTTTTGTCTCTTTGAATGACAAATTCATACCTTACAGTAGGTTATAATGATGAATTGATTTTGAGTAATTAATTCAATTAGTGAGACAAATGTAAAAGTTTTATGTGTTTCCATCCAGCTCACAAAAATTATAGGAGTACATGGAATAAGCACTTGGAAATTACATAGTCTAGAGCCATAGGCATTTCTTATGTCTTATCAATGGCCTCCAAGGACAAGTAGAAGATTTTAGTGGGGGCAAAGAGGTAAACCATAGGAAGTCGTCATTGCTAATTGCTAGAATAATTGTAAGTGTCTCTGTGGACACCAAGGCAAAAATAGTTTCTTTTAAAGCAGTCCTAATAACTGTGGTATACAACTGAAACTAATATCATATCGTATGTTAGCTATATTTTAATAAAAATAAAAAAAAATTATAAATAAAGAAGCCCTGAGGGAAGTTCATGGGCTTTGATAGCCAGAATGTCCTCAGAACCCATGTCTTACTTTCTAAAAACCCTCTACCTTCTTCAAATCCCTGGATTACTCTGACAGATGCGGAGGCATTGTTCTGGATCAGCGGGAGTAGAATCAGGTGTGAGAGATTATTGTAACTGGTTCTGAAATGGGGCCGGGACTGGGAGCTCCCAGGCTCCATTGCTGACTGAAAGGACTGCTAAGGAAATCTGGATGCTGAAGTCCTTCCTTCTGGAACTAATACAGGGAGGAAGAAAGTTGTGGAGAAGGAGAAGGGAAGGGGAAGAAAATATACAAAACTGGTTACACGTCCTTATCCAGGACGCATGTAGGGTTTACTGGAAGCAGTAACTGTTGGGACGGATTAGCAATTCAGCCAGAGCCATGCTGGTGATAAAAATAATGATAACGATAATAGAGTCAGTGTTCCTTAGCAAGTATCGTGCTAGATAGAGTGTGGGGGCCCCATGTACATTCTGTCATTTCACCCTCACAGAAATCCTGGGAGGACTCTTACTAACTTGCACTTTGCAGATGAGGAAACATCAGGATGGGAGCAGGAAGGAATTGTTCCAGAGGTAGAACTGGGTTTCAAATTCAAGAACAGACTCAGTGCTCTTAACCACTTCTCTCCACTGTGTGTCTCAAGATATGGATCATTGTTCAGATTGACCTAGAATCAGGATGGGGGCCAAAAACCAGAATAGTTAGGCTCAGTACCAATAAATATGCATCATGGAAACACTTACATAGAAACAGAGGCTTGCTGCAAGTCGTTTCTGAGAAAACTGGAGGCAAATGGTGTTTTTGTGCTGCTCTGTGCAAGAACGTGGGAACTCTGTATTCTCAAAAGTGCAGGAAGGACAAAAGCATCTCCTGTTTTCTCTAGAAACATGTCTAATGGTCTAATTTTGTAAAATGTATGCAGTCTGGTTTGTATAGGATCACATTTAATACCAGGTTCAAACCCTCCCCGTACTGAAATGCTTCATGGCTCAATTTCTTCCATGCCTCAACACACCGATTTTCCCTAACACCTTTTATCGGGAGCTATGAGAATTTCTCACAATTCTTTGATTTGCTTTGGGAAAATTATGCAAACGCATAATGTAATAACCTGATTTATACCACCTAGAGAGAGTGACCTGAAGAGGAAAATTAAATAATTATGGGCCTACATGGATGATTTATGAGTAAAGCATACAAAATGTAAAAGTTCTAACAACAACAAAAATCCCTAGAAAGGTTGAGATGGGAGAAAAATGATGTGGTTGTTGCAGTGGCTTCTGGGTAAGATTAACAGTCTGAAATTGAGAAAGAAAACAATTTTGTTCCCTAAAACAAATATCAAGACATTCAAATTAATGACATACTGAGTACTTTTATAGAGAACCGTATACCCTCCAATCTTAGAGGGCCTAAAAACAATATCTGGCAACATACAACATATTTGGAGGCACTATGTGGGTGGGAGATGGTGGAATATAATGATTAATGCTTGGGCACCTGCAGAGATGAGGTCATTGGCTGCTAAGGTTAATGGCAAATACAGTTTCTGTGACTCTACTGCTTGGACTTAGAATATACGAAAGCACCCATTCAGAGTAAGAATGCCTCTTTCAGACCATCTATGATTTATAGATTCACATGTTTACAATATATAATCTTAGACAGATGAGATAAGATATTTCCATACTAAAACTCAACTGAATGTCGGGAAATTCTATACCAGTGTTCAGAGAAAGTATAAACTGTGTAATTCTCTTTAGGAAAATCGTAAAGCAATACCAGATAGAAACATTTGGGCTGGCTCATGTTAAGCAAGTAGACAAGCTGTCTTGAATAGTATTTCTGCCCTACATTTGATTTGATGCCAAAACTTACAGGGAATTGTTACTTTAGGAAAAAAGGTAAGTGTTGAATAAGAAGAGGTAATTTGTCATTGTGGCTGACCAACTGAAAGGGATGACCATGAAATAAATAAAAACAAGTACTGACTCTTTTGAGTCAAAACCTGAGATGGTTCATTTTATTGCAACAACTGTCTATTAGAAGTGATTCTGTGAACAGCACTATTTAGGAGCTGAGGAAGAGTCAGGATGTATGTCACCAGGGTGTTCCCAGTATAGTGAAGAAGACACAGATAGACATTAAAAATGGTCCTGGAATAAAAGGTAGATGAGAACAGTGGAATAAAGAGTAGGTAAAATAGGAAGAGGGGATAAGAAGAAATTCATATGAAATGAGATAATTCAGGATTAGTCTTCAAATCCCTAAGTTGGTGAGGAATAGCAAGCCAAAAGGGATTTATAATGAAAATATTCCCCAAATTAATATGCAGCAATGCCAGCCTTCTGGTATATACCTCGAAACAATGGACATAATGAAGTTTGGGTAGGTATTAAACATGGAAGCAGAAGTGCAAGGTAGAACTAGGAGCAACCACATTCATTATCATTCTCATTGTCCCACTAGGACAATCTGAGCTTCTGTTCAGTAACTTCAGGCTCTGTGGGTCTCAGAAAACAGACACTTCCACCAGGGACACAGCCAGAGTCCCACTAAACATAAAGCTATGGCTGCCAATGGTCACTTTAGAATTTTTTTTACCAACAGGCCAATAGTCAAATAAAGGAGTCAACATAAAAGCCAAGCTATTAACCGTGATCACTTTGGGGAAGTAGGGTTGCTGCTAAATAATGCAGGGCAGGGAGGAAAAGGAGGTTGACAATTAAGGTTGCAAACTCGTTGCAACGATGTCGCTAACCTTTTTTGATATCAGAGGGATTATTCATTATGAGTTTGTACCAACTGGACAAACAGTTAACCAAGTTCACTATTTGGAAGTGCTGAAAAGGCTGCGTGAACAAGTTAGATGACCTGAACTTTTCGTCAATAATTCATGGCTCTTGCGTCACAACAATGCACCAGCTCACACGGCACTGTCTGTGAGGGAGTTTTTAGCCAGTAAACAAATAACTATATTAAGACATCCTCCCTACTCACCTGACCCGGCCCCCAATAACTTCACTTTTTACCCTAAGATAAAGGAAATATTGAAAGGAAGACATTGGATGACGTTCCGGACATCAAGGGTAATACGATGACAGCTCTGATGGCCATTCCAGAAAAAGAGTTCCAAAATTGCTTTGAAAGGTGGACGAGGAGCTGGCGTCAGTGCATAGCTTCCCAAGGGGAGTACTTCAAAGGTGACCACAGTGATATTGAGCAATGAGGGATGTAGCACTTTTTCTAGGATGAGTTCATGAACTTAATTGTCCGACTTCATATGTTTAGTAGTCAGATGACTCATTGAGGCATCAACATGTACTCTCATGGTAGTTTTAACTGTAAGGAAGGGGAATAACTTTGTCCTAAGAAGGCATTCCAAGCAGAGGAGTGGGCTATTTGGAAATAGGTCAGACCAGCAGGCATGACACATGCGCCGCCAGAAAGTCATGTCAGAGGAAAAGGATCGTCTGATACGCATGATGGCTGATGTATGAGGGAGATGATGAGTATCAGTTATAGTCTTGGAATCACCATCCACGGAGGGCATGTAGTTCCCACTAACGTGTTCTTGTGACCAGTGAGAATTCTGGAAAAGCTGTGCCTGGATGGACTACACTCAGTATGAGAAAGCAAAAGCCGAATATAGACTGCAGAAGATACTTTGGCATCTCACTCATACCTCCTTTTCAGGCTGGTCCATCTGTCCTGCAGCTGCCATGAGTGTTGGCTCCTCACCACTCACAGCTGCTCCCCTCTCCAGTGAAATGCCCTCAGCCCACGGGAGCCACCTTGCCCGGGAAGCTATACATATTCCCAGGAGGGGCTTACAACCAGGGGGTGACTCTAGGTGTACAAAGGGCTGGCCCCTGGCATTGAGGTAGGGTTTATTTGGGGTTGCTAGTCATGCTCCAAAGGTCCTCATGGGATGAGGCTGAAACTAGACATTCTGGCTTGGTTTCTTCCTCTTTTCTACTGCCTTCTTCCAAGTCCATTCTGAGCTCTCCCTCAAGAAAACATTTGTACAAAAACCCCTGCTTCAAGGAAATTCAAAACAAGATACTTGCTCACTACAAAACAATTCAGTGATACAGAAAAATATTTGTTAAGCCATCTATAGCTTTCCTTATATTGTTTACCACTGATGATAGTTTGTAATCTCCCAGATGCTTCCATAGTTACTTAAACATTTATATAAAATGGAATCATATAGGTGATATGTGTTTGTGTACATATGAGCGTATGTACACATCTGTACGTAGTGTACATTTTTGTGTGTCTTCTGTGTGAATGCTCAATTAAGTAACCAATTCCCTATTTGTCCTCATAGTTAGCTGTATAAATGCTATGATAAAAGTATTTATACATATGTCTCTGCACACTTACCCAGTTATTTTCCTGGGATAACTTTTTAGACATGTAACTGGTAAAGTACACATCATTTAAGCATTTTATTTTGTTTTGGCAACTTGCCTTTCAATGAGCTATGTCTGAGACTGACAGTTTCCCCCACACCTTTGCTCGTGCCTGGTGTAAGACGATTTAGTGCTCAGTCAACTTATACTGTGTATTAGAACTGACAGTTTAGAGCAGAAGTTTTTAAATGACCAATTGAATTGAATATTAAGGTTAATGACTCATTTAATATTTCTAATGAATGCTCAAAATAACATTTAAAAACTATTAAGTGCCTACATGCTCAGTGCGTAAGATAACTTCACCAAATTTTTATAACTTTAAGAGATAAGTTTCATTATTATCCAGTGCAACAGTGAACAAACCATCTATGAGACAGATTAACTTGCTAATATTTACACAGCTAGTTAAAGGCAAGTTGATCTGCCTGACTCCTAAGCTCTGATTTTATTACATAGCCCACTACCTCCCACAAATACCTCAAAATATTATAGTACGAAAATAACGTCAACACAGAAGATTTGCTGAATGTTGATTAGGAGGCTGCTGATACCTGAAGTATTTGTGGAAAACACCCCATGCCTTTACCATGTGACTTGCTAAGCTTTCCCCCATCTTACCTGTTAACGCTTTTCCCAAAAGTAATCATTGCTTTGGCAGGTGCTGCTGTCAAGAACAAAAATGTCGGATCCTAAATAGATAAGACCCAAAGGATATCATTCCTAATGTGACATTAGACTGGCATGGAAAGGCAAAGAGATTTCTTCTCTTTTCTTTTTTACCCCACTCCAGTGGAGATGAAAGAGTCTGCCGCATTTCCTTGACAGGTCTTTCCAAGAAGAGGGTTTGAGGAGTAGGAGATTATCCTTTTTCTGCTGCAGTCTGCTGAGCTCCAGTCCTCATGGCTGTGTTTGCTGTGACTGGGTTGACAGTTAGAAGAGTGGCATGGTGTCTCCAGGCAGGAAATGGCAGGGGTTGTGCTCCATTCTTGTGGCCTGCACATGCCATGGAAGAAATCCAGATGAAAGAGCTGAAAATTGATAGCTAAATTGTCTATAGAGTACGGCCAAAGAACAGGCTTTAGGGACTGAGACGACCAGTAGCAGTGGCATGAGCAGGCAATCGGGGGCCTATTCCATTGGAGAAAGGGGCCAGTCTGCATGCTATCCAAGGAAAACAGGTAGTTTTGAGACACTCACGTAAATTGCCTTTTCTGTCCCTTCCTGCTCCAGCCAATCAAGGGCAGGGAGTGACGAACAGCTCTGTTAACAGACTCAAAGCATTGCAACTTTTCTAAATTGAGTGAGACATCACTTGGCAGCACTGGATTTGCTGAAAGCAATGCAGATGCAGTGGCAGTCATATGGAATGTTTGTGAGCGGGTGCAGTAAAATGGAGTGTGCTCAAGAACAATTTATTTCACTTATAGAAAGAGTTTCAGCTCTGTACATTGGGACTTGTCTACGACCTTAATTGAAAAAATGTCTGAGCAGTTACAAGTGCAACAGTAACATCTCAATACTCAATTTAGTAAAAATAAAGTAAGCCCATGTTATTTTATGCGGTACATTGAAATAGGTGACATGGAAGTAATTGAAGATATGAGTCAAATCTTGGTGATGCACATGGATTTCTGTTAGACTTGACTTTATGATTCAAATACTAGCTTTCAATTTTTTTTTTTTTTGCAATAGGCTCATCACCATAACAATTGCCCTATCGTATTAGATGCTTTTGGGGAAAAACAGGGGCTCCAGATCTTACATCAGTGGTTGGAACAGAACTTTATCCAACAAGCAATGAGCTGAAACCGTAACTTTACCCACAATACAATATTTGAAGAAAGCCAGGAAGTTTCATAATCTTTCACTCTGCAGCACTCACAAAATTTGATTCTATTCATAGATGAGGTAGAAAAATGGAGAGGAAGATGTGCTATTTATTGAATCCTAACAAGGAGAGAATTCCTGTCTAAAGAGAGGCAGTTTGGTTGAGCAAATTTACAGACAACTTTTGACACATAATATTCGCAGGTCATGTAAAGCCTGTGCTACTTGTCCAGCTCATCTGTTGAGTTACCAGAAAGGGTATTGATTTTCATGTTTTTACAGGTATGAATTTATTGTATCATTTGTATGTGAGAGATGTCCATTTTTTTTTACTTTAACCAAATTATATCCAGGCCTAAATTCTAATTCATCAGGGTAAAAATAAATCCCATTCCATTGTTTTGGAGAAGAGGAGGAACAGGTGAGACGTGGATGGAGGGTCTTTTCTACCTTTGGATTACATAATAATCCAGGGAAGTACAAATAGCTCTGGAAATGGTCTCAAGGCTTGGTCCATATTTCATGGTGCTGATATAAGCAGCAATTGTCATTGTCGTCACCTCCTCCATATAAGCAAGAATGAAGCAAATGCTCTGCTCTTCTACTTAAGGGGCATAATATCTCAGCGAGGAAAATGAAGACTCACAGGCAAGTGACTAGATAATGTACAAATAATTAATTCAATAATCCAAAATATAAGGGCTTTAGACATGCAAAATGTAACTGCCTTTTAGTTAGGCTGGTTGGATTGGATTGTGCGAGATAGGCGGCCATGGCATAAGGAAAGGGTTAGTGTTCATTTCGAGGGATCGTGATGTGACATAGTATGTGTTCTCCTTACAAGAAGGAAAGGCGCTTTTCCCCTTCCCCTACCCTAAGTATGCAGACAGACTTTCCTACTCTAACAGAGGCCGGGCTGCCTTGCCTCCCAAGTTCTTTGGCAGCTTTGGACTCAGCATATGTTATCGGCACAGCTTGAGGGAAACCAGCTGTGCGTCTGCTAATTCAGCTCAGTGACACCTCTCTGTACCTTTCATTTTACTTAGAGTGGACTTACCAGCCAGCTCAGATTAATTAGTTCTATGTACTGGAGAAACTCAGCTTTCCTAGAGCCCAACTGATTGCAGCCCGTGTGTACCTTCCCACATTTCAAACCAGGGTTCTTCTCTTTTCAACATCTGTAACCCTGTCGTGGGCCACTCATTAAGTCCCTCTCTTCTGTCTGAATCAGCTCCCAGCCTTCATTTGCTGAGCCCAGATGACTTGCTTACTCTCAGGCCAAAGGGCCAGATTGCCTCACCTGAACTAGGTAAATAGCCCCACCCACTTTGAGGTACTTAGGTGTTCTAGAAGGGTTCATTTGTCACCTACCCACAACAGGTATGAGATATGACAATGACAGCTGCTCAGAAATTCTGTCCATGTTTGGTAAGTCACTGGTACTCATTTATGGTACATGCTTGTATATTCAACTCTGTGGCCCCACATGAGTATAAGAATATTTCAGTATGGAAACAACTTTTGCTTCCCCCGTCCTTTTTTGCTGCACTAGAAGGATGGAAAAAACATTTCCCTTCACCTTCAGGGAAAGTTTATACTTTAAGCACTTCCTGTCCTCAAGGAAAAAAAAGAACCCAGATTTTTCATTTGCTAATGACTTTGGCTTTGGGTTTAATGGCCATAGAGGTTTAATGTGGAAAAATAACAACAGAGGAGAATGGGTGGAGTAGGAAGAGAAGAAAGACTGTGCTTTTTGGAAGGCAAAAGGACTTTTCAGATTAAAATAGGTCAAAGCACTGAGGGAATGAGGCCAGGTTAGCAGAGGAGCCCTGTTCCTGCAGCTTTCCCACACCCAGGAGCACCCATGATGAAGAGGGGCCCTGTACGTTGAGTGATGGCAGTGGGTTGGTGAATAAATCTCTCTATGTATACCTTACTGAGTGGTTATACAGCTGAAATAGTCCCTGAGTTGGGGCGATGGTTTATGACACCGTTTGACTTTTCACATTTGTCAGTCCTTCAGTAAAGAGTACCTTTCGTGATTGGAAGTAAGTGGAGACCTAAGTCTTCTACCCACTACTTTGCTATCAAATATTATGTCATAATGAAAGCAAGTCTTAAGAACAAGGCTCAAAACAATCACTTTTCATGAGAGATTTAATCCTAGATGGACAAACAAGATCCTGAAGGTAACACAAGACCTTCTTCTTGTCCATATTTAGAGATAGGGTTTTTACAGAGGTTTAAATTAAAATGAAGCCATTCAGGGTGGGCTCTAAACGAACCTACCTGGTGTCCTTATAAGAAAATGTTAGAACATACAAAGAGGCACTGGTACACAGAGAAAAGACCACACGAACACACAGTGAGAAGGCAGCCATCTGAAGCCAGGGAGAGAGGCCTCAGGAGAAGAAGAAATCTGCCGATGCCTTGGCCTCAGACTTCCGATCTCCAGGACTGTGAGAAAATAAATTTCTGTTTTTTAAGCCATCCAGTCTGGTATTTTGCTATGGCAGCCCTAGCACACTAATACAATTTCAAAATTCTACAGGCAGCCTTTTCAACTTACACTGGCCTCTTTTTCTTGAAGTGCCTATGTCCCAGTAGGTACAGTACTTAGAACCACTACTCCTTTTAATATCTCCTAACTCCTCCTTATTTGGGGTGCCCCCACTTGGAGAGGCTGATTATCCAGTGTGGTCCGTGACAGAGTGGATTATAGGAAGCCCATTGTTACTGCATACCTTTCCCAGATATCTGTTGCTATTGACAAACTATCGTACAACTTAGTGGTTTTAAAGCAACAATGATCTTATTAGGTTGATGATTTTGTGGCTCAGAAATTAGGGCAGGACAGAGCAAGCATGACCCAATCTGCTCTATCATAATTAGAGCCTTTGGTTAGATTGGCTCAAATATCTAGATTTGGCTCAGGTGACTGGATGGGAGCCACATAGCTTATACCTTAATTCTAACCATCAGCTGGGTTCCTCATTTTTTCTTCACACCTACCTGGGCCAGAATGTCTAAGACTTTTACTGACGTGTCTTTCCCTGGGCTGGCGTGGCTGAACCAACTAGGGCTAGCTGGGCATTACTAACTCTCCACATGGCCACTCTACAAGATTAGCTTGAGTTTCCTCCTAACACGGTTGTCTCAGAGTAGTTGAACTTCTTACATGGGGGCTGGCATTTCCCAGAGAGAGCATTCCAAGAGGCAAAAGTGGAAACTGCGAGGCGTCTTCTGACCTAGTCTCAAAAGTGACATAACATTAGTTCTGATGTCTTCTGTTGGTTAAAAGTTGAGTCACAGGGCCAGCCAAGATTTAATAGGTGAGGGCTGACTACACAGCATGTTAATACCAGAAGATAATTCAAAGGAGGAGGGGTGTCTTTTTTAGAAACTAGCTACCACAATGCTTCAGCCATGCTCTTAAATCCTCCTGTCATCTCCATCTGCCTTACTCTTTTGTTTTTTAGTTTCCATTTGATTTAAAACTGAGGCCAGGAAAAGTGAGATTTTTTAAATTGATCTTCCCGTACGCCAGCAACAGCTATCATCTGTCCTTTCTTTTTTTTTTTTATTTATTAAATTTATTGGCTGTACTTTCAATATGGCTTATATCAGGAATATTCTAATTATGGACAACATTCAAAAAAGTTCTGTTTGCAAATAAGAGCATGTCAATAGATTTTGAGGGGTTGGGATGTTGTCTAACACCAGGTGTTAGACACAGATTAGCATCACATTTTAATTAAGAGTAAATCCTAAAGACAAAAAGGAATTCTGAAAACATAATGGCTAAAACATTCTGCTGCCCTGATATTCTCAAATTCAACTTTCTTCCTTCCTTATGCGGCAAATGGCCGTTGGGTCTAGAAGGGGTCCAGAAGGCATCCAGAGCCCGGAGGACGGGATGAGAGGGCCTCTTGCAGGGCTTTCCATGCTTTGAACACTGTGAGAGACTGGGACCAGTACAAATGAGCGCTGGGGTAAATATTTGAACCAGGCCCCGATATTGGGGTGGGTCAAAGCTGGTCTGTCTTTTCTGATCATCTGCGGATAAAGGAGCAAGTGAGCTGATCCACTCCACCCCTGAGCCTGCAAAGCTTGAAGAGACCAAGGAACAGATAGGTTTTCCAAGGCGATAAGACAGGAGGCAGAAAATCTGCTGGCTACATTTCCATATAATCCCACAGGAGCAGAGCCCACCATGCCACTTAGGGTGGTAGTTCAGCAGCTGGTCCCAGATGAGCTAAAAAGAAACCACACACTAGAACATTTCCACTGTTCAGAGAGGGAAAGAACAAGCAGAACAAGAGGGGCAGTTCCTGTCCACATGAGAGATGGTGGACAATGTCAAGAACAACTTGAATAATAACACATAAGAGAAGATAAGAAGGTTCATTCCAGCACCTAAATGATTCTGAGAAGTAAGTGACATTATTTATGAAGTAAAATACCGGTGGGTGAATTGAAGAAGAAATTAGGCCTTATTGGAATACGAATTAGAGGCCAGGAAGATCAAGTGGATGAAATCTTCAGAGGCTACCTATTCAAACTACAAAGAGATAGAAATCAAGAGGGAAAGATGAGACTTGTGGTCACAGGAGACTTCACTTGTAAATAATCATAGTTCCAGAGGAAAAAAACAAGAATATCTGGGAGAAAGGTAATAAGCAAGTAATAGAAAAAATTTTTTTCCCTAAACTGAAGAAAAACCTGAGGCAAGTCTGATACAATTATTAAACTTCAAGAAATAAAGAAAAAAAATTATAGGCTTCCAGTTACAAACAACAAGATATTTTGAAGGTTAATTCAAAAAAAGTTGCTGTTGCATTTCTCATCTGTAAAAGCAGAAGTTGCCAACCGTAGAAAGACATCTACAGACTTTTTAAAGAAAAGATGTGCAACCATGGATACTATAAGCAGCCAATATGCCACTCTACTAGGTAAGGAAATAAGAATGTTTGTAGATGTGCAAGGATTCAAAGTATACATCATTCGATTATCCTATAGGAGGAAAATTCTGGAGAGTGAACCACAACAAACAACAAATAAATCCTAATAAAGATGACACACTGTCCTGTTTGAGAGGTAGCTGGGGAGAGGTTGAATCTATGAGTGGGGGTAGGAAGAGTGAGGAATCTAAAAGGGTCATCCTATAAGGTGCATGGGTGATGGAGGGAAGCACAGTAAGTCCTCATTTAATGTCATTGATAGGTTCTGTGATTTTAAGTGAAACGATGTGTAGCTAACCCAGTGTTACCACACGTTAGTTGGTATAAATAAGAGTTAAGTTCCTAAGGCATCTCATCAACATTATAAGGAAATAACTTTGAATGAAACGATGTTATTTGAAGATCTGATGTAATAGAGGATTAGAACACTGTTGAGGGTCTTGTAAACTTTAATATTAATATTAAAATTAATATTAATAGAGATATAATGGGTTTGATTGTTACTACCAGAAAACGAAAGGGAACCATGGGTAATTAGCATAATACAGTAGAAATCCCAAATTAATAAGCAGCCCTACTTGTAAATAAGCTACAAATATAAAAAAGAAGAAAAGAAAAACATCAAATTAAAATTAAATTAACAGTTTATGTTTCAGGCTTATGCTTAAGTCTTTGATCCATTTTGAATTAATTGTGGTACATGGTGACAGACAGCAATCCAGTTTCATTCTTTTGCACATGGCTTTCCAATTCTGCCAGCACCATTTACTAAAAAGGCTGTCTTTTCTCCATTGCATGTTTTTTGCTTTGTCAAAAATTATCTGTCCATATTTATGTGGTTTTATTTCTGGGTTCTCAATTCAATTCCATTGGTCTATGTGTCTGTTTTTCTGCCAATACCATGCTGTTTTGATTATTGTAGCCCTGTAATACAAGCTAAAGTCAGAGAGTGTGATACCTCTAGCAATGTTCTTTTTTCTTAAGATTGCTTTGGCTATTCGGGATCTTTTGTGGTTCCAAACAAATCTGATGATTTTTTGTTCTATTTCTTTAAAAAATGCCATTGGCAGTTTAATGAACTCAGAAACACAATCAAAGAACACCATGAGCATTTTACAAAAGAGATTGAAATCTTGAAAAAGAACCAGATAGAATTTCTGGAGATTAAGAACTCAATAGAAGAAATTAACAATAAAATATCCAGCTTAGGTAGTAGAGTTGACCAGATGGAGGAAAGAATCAGTGACATCGAAGATAGGAACCTGGAATTTACACAGAGGGAAGAAGAAAGAGACTTGAGACTTAAAAGAAATGAAAGAACTCTACAAGAACTTTCTGACTCCATCAGAAAGAGCAATATAAGAATAATGGGCATACCAGAAGGAGAAGAAAGAGGGAAGGGAACAGAGAATATATTCAAACAAATCGTCGATGAGAACTTCCCAAACTTGTGGACAGAACTGGATCCTCGAATCCAAGAAGCAAATAGAACACCTAATTACCTCAATCCCAACAGGCCTTCACCAAGGCACATTGTATTGAAGCTGTCTAAAATCAATGACAAAGAAAGAATCCTCAAGGCAGCCGGGGAAAAGAAGACGGTAACTTACAAAGGAAAGCCCATTAGATTATCATCAGATTTTTCAGCAGAAACTCTACAAGCTAGGAGGGAATGGAACCAAATATTCAAACTATTGAAAGAGAGAACTCATGAGCCAAGAATAATATATCCAGCAAAGATCTCCTTTAGATATGAAGGAGGAATAAAGACCTTTCCAGACATCCAGAAGCTGAGGGAATTTTCTAATACACGACCTGCACTACAAGAAATACTAAAGGAGGCTATTAGACCACCATCAACAGGGACAACTTGTGGCAACCGAAACATAAAAAGGGGGAGCGTAAAGGCCTGAACTGGAATATGGGAATAGAGAAAGTAAGCGTACTGAAGAAACTGGAATACTCTAAATATCAAACTTTCTTTTACATAAACTCAAGGGTAACCACTCAAAAAACATCCAAATCTGAAATATATACTGTAATAAAAGAAGAAACAGAGGGAAACATCATAGAATACCACCACACAGAAATAACAGACAACAACAAAAAGGCAAAGAAACAATGGAGACACAGCCTTACCAGAAAACTAAAGACAGAATGACAGGAAATCCTCACATATCAATAATCACCCTAAATGTAAATGGACTGAACTCACCAATAAAGAGACACAGAGTAGCAGATTGGATCAAAAAATTAAACCCAACCATATGCTGTCTACAAGAGACACATCTCAGCTACAAGGACAAGCATAGACTCAAAGTGAAAGGGTGGAAATTGACACTTCAAGCAAATGGTACCCAGAGAAAATCAGGTGTAGCCATAATGATTTCCGATGAAACAGACTTCAGGGTGAAAAAGATAACAAGAGACAAAGATGGACATTTCATAATGGTAAAGGGGACTATACAACAAGAAGACATAACAGTCATCAATATTTATGCCCCCAATCAGGGAGCACCGAAATATGCCAAGCAACTACTAACAGAACTAAAGGGAGAAATTGAGCAAAACACAATTATACTAGGGGACTTAAATACATCATTGACAGCTATGGATAGATCATCCAAACAGAAGATAAATAACGAAATCGCAGCCCTAAATGACACATTAGATGAATTGGACATAATTGACATATATAGAGCACTTCATCCTACAACATCAGACTATACATTCTTTTCTAGTGTACATGGAACATTCTCAAGGATAGACCATATATTGGGACACAAAATCAGCCTCAGCAAATTTAAGAAGATTGAAATCATACCAAGCATATTCTCTGATCACAAAGCTTTGAAATTGGATATCAACTGCAAAAAGAAAGCAGGAAAAAACACAAATACATGGAGATTAAACAACATACTTTTAAAGAACGACTGGGTCAAAGAAGAAATTAGAGGAGAGCTCAAAAGATACATAGAAACAAATGACAATGAAAACACATCCTACCAAAATTTTTGGGATGCCGCGAAAGCAGTTTTAAGAGGGAAATTTATATCATTACAGGCCTATCTCAAGAAACAAGAAAAATCCCAAATAAATAACCTCATGTTACACCTTCAAAAACTAGAAAAAGAAGAACAAGCGAAACCCAAGGTCAGCAGAAGAAAGGAAATAACAAAAATCAGAGCAGAACTAAATGAAATAGAGAACAAAAAGACAATAGAAAAAATTAATGTGACAAGAAGCTGGTTCTTTGAAAAGATTAACAAAATCGACAAACCCTTGGCTAGACTCACTAAGATAAAAAGAGAGAAGACACTAATTAACAAAATCAGAAATGAAAAAGGGGAAGTTATCACGGACACCACAGAAATACAAAGGATTATCCAAGAATACTATGAAGGACTATATGCCACCAAATTTAATAACTTAGAAGAAATGGACAAGTTCCTAGAAACATATAGCCTTCCAAGGCTGAATCATGAAGAACTGGAAAATCTTAACAGGCCGATCACCAGTAACGAAATTGAATCAGTCATCAAAAACCTTCCCAAAATCAAAAGTCCTGGACCAGATGGCTTCACCAGTGAATTCTACCAAACCTTCAAAGAGGATCTAATACCAATCCTGCTCAAACTCTTCCAAAAAATTGAAGAAGCGTCAGTACTCCCTAACTCATTTTATGAGGCCAACATTACCCTGATACCAAAACCTGGTAAGGACAACACAAAAAAAGAAAACTACAGACCTATATCCCTGATGAATACAGATGCTAAAATCCTAAACAAAATTCTAGCAAATCGAATACAACAATGCATTAAAAAGATTATTCATCACGACCAAGTGGGGTTCATCCCCGGGGCACAAGGATGATTCAACATTCGCAAATCCATCAATGTGATACATCACATAAACAAAATAAAGGACAAAAATCATATGATTCTATCAATTGATGCAGAAAAAGCATTTGATAAGATACAACATCCATTTATGATTAAAACACTTATTAAAATTGGTATAGAAGGAAAATACCTCAACATAATAAAGGCCATATACGACAAGGCCTCAGCTAATCTCATAATTAATGGTGAAAAGCTGAAGCCCTTTGCTCTACGTTCAGGAACACGACAAGGTTGTCCCCTATCACCTCTGCTTTTCAACATAGTGTTGGAAGTCCTTGCCAGAGCTATCAGGCAAGAGAAAGAAATAAAAGGCATCCAAATTGGGAATGAAGAAGTTAAATTGTCACTCTTTGCAGATGACATGATGCTATATATAGAAAACCCTAAAGACTCCACCAAAAAGCTATTAGAAACAATCAATGAATACAGTAAAGTTGCTGGCTACAAAATCAACGTACAAAAGTCCATTGCTTTCCTATATACCAACAATGGAATCTCAGAAAAAGTAATAGAAAAAACAATTCCTTTTGCAATTGCAGCAAAAAGAATAAAATACCTAGGAATAAACTTAACTAAGAATGTGAAGGATTTGTATGCTGAAAACTATAAGACATTTTTGAAAGAAATTGAAGAAGACACAAAGAAATGGAAAGACATTCCGTGCTCATGGATTGGAAGAATCAACATAGTTAAAATGGCCATATTACCCAAAGCCATATAGAGATTTAATGCAATCCCCATTAAAATCCCAATGGCATTTTTTAAAGAAATAGAACAAAAAATCATCAGATTTGTTTGGAACCACAAAAGACCCCGAATAGCCAAAGCAATATTAAAAAAAAAGAACAATACTGGAGGTATCGCACTCCCTGATTTTTGCTTGTACTACAGGGCTACAATAATCAAAACAGCTTGGTATTGGCGGAAAAACAGACACATAGACCAATGGAATTGAATTGAGAACCCAGAAATAAAACCACATAAATATGGACAGATAATTTTTGACAAAGAAGCTAAAAACATACAATGGACGAAAGACAGCCTTTTCAATAAATGGTGCTGGCAGAATTGGATAGCTACGTGCAAAAGAATGAAACTGGACTGCTATCTGTCACCATGTACCAAAATTAATTCAAAATGGATCAAAGACTTAAGCATAAGACCTGAAACAATAAACTGCATTGAAGAAAACATAGGTACTAAACTTATGGACCTTGGGTTCAAAGAGCATTTTATGAATCTGACTCCAAAGGCAATGGAAGTGAAAACTAAAATAAACGAATGGGATTATATGAAACTGAAAAGCTTCTGCACAGCAAAAGAAACTATTGACAAAATAATGAGGCAACCAACTGAATGGGAGAAGATTTTCGCAAACAGTTCCTCTGATAAGGGGCTAATATCCAAAATATACAAGGAACTCATGAAACTCAACAACAAAAAAACAAACAACCCAATTGAAAAATGGACAGAGGACCTGAGGAGACATCTGTCCAAAGAGGATATACAAATGGCAAACAGACATATGAAAAAATGCTCAACATCGCTAATCATCAGAGAAATGCAAATGAAAACCACAATGAGATATCACCTCACCCCAGTCAGAATGGCTTTCATCAACAAAACAAATAGTAACAAGTGTTGGAGAGGCTGTGGAGAAAAAGGAACTCTCATACACTGTTGGTGGGAATGCAGACTGGTGCAGCCGCTATGGAAGGCAGTGTGGAGGTTCCTCAAGAAATTACGAATAGAATTACCATATGACCCAGCAATCGCTCTCCTGGGTATCTACCCCAAAAATATAAAAGCATCTCTCTATAGAGACACGTGTACTCCAATGTTCATTGCAGCTTTGTTTACGGTGGCCAAGACATGGAAACAACCAAAATGTCCTTCGATAGATGAATGGATAAAGAAGTTGTGGTACATATACACAATGGAATACTATTCGGCGTTAAGGAAAGATGATATAGGAGCATTTGTGACAACATGGATGGATCTTGAGAGTATAATGCTAAGTGAAATAAGTCAGACAGAAAAAGCAGAGAACCCTATGATTTCACTGATATGTGGTATATACACCAAAAAGAACAAGACAAATGAGAAACAAAAACTCATAGACACAGACAATAATTTAGTGGTTACCAGAGGGTAAGGGGGTGGGGGGTGGGTGATGAGGGTAAGGGGATCAAATATATGGTGATGGAAGGAGAACTGACTCTGGGTGGTGAACACACAAAGGGATTTATAGACGATGTAATACAGAATTGTACACCTGAAATCTATGTAAATTTACTGACAATTGTCACCCCAATAAATTTAATTAAAAAAAATGCCATTGGGAGTTTGATGGAGATTGCATTAAATCTGTGTATTGCTTTGGGTAATATGGCCATTTTAACTATGTTGATTCTTCCAATCCATGAGCACGGAATGTCTTTCCATTTCTTTGTGTCTTCTTCAATTTCTTTTTAAAATGTCCTTCAATAGATGAATGGATAACGAAGTTGTGGTATATATACACAATGGAATACTATACGGTGGTAAGAAAAGATGAAATAGGACCATTTATGATAATATGGATGGATCTTGAGATTATAATGCTAAGCGAAATAAGTCAGACTGAAAAAGCAGGGAACCATATTATTTTACTAATATGTTGTATATAAACCAAAAACAACAAAAGAACAAGACAAATAAATGAGAAACAAAAACTCATAGACACAGACAATAGTTTAGTGGTTACCAGAGGGTAAGGGGGGTGGGTGGTAGATGAGGGTAAAGGGGATCAAAAATTTTACATTTAATTAAAAGAATAGAAAAAAATTAAATTAACAGAGTAAGATGGAAGATATGACAAAAAAGTATATTATCTGTGTTGTTTTAGTTATCTATGGCTGCATAAAAATTAACCCAAAACTTGGTGGCTTAAAGTAACAAACATGCATTATCTCATAGTTTATGTGGGTCAGGAATTTTGTAGCCGCTTAGCTCCATGATTAGGGCTCAAGGCCTCTGATGAGGTAAGGGTATTGGCAGGAGCTAAAGTGATTGGAAGGCATGAGTGGGGCTAGACGGTCCACTTTCAAGATAGTTCATTTACATGACTGCTAGCTGGAGCCTCATTTTTCACCTGACACCTTCAAAGCAACCCTCTATGTCTCTAGAATGCCATTTCAGCCTCTCTTCCCTGCCTGATCTGACTAGAAAGTTGGCCAATCCTACCATCAGAATATTTGTTTAATTTCTGAAGGGGAGAATTTTCCAAGCCAGGCATTCTTTGGAATTCTTAAAAGTTGAAGAGATGCTGGGGCTCCATTGAGTTTAGAAATACAGAATATGTGACTATTTGGTTCCTGACTGCTAATAAATGGTTACGTGATTATTTTCATTGTAACATACAATCTGGAATATATGTGGAGAAGTAGAAATTTAGTTCTTATTTACCTTTAATTGTTGGAGATTAGTATTAATTTTAAAAACTCAGATAATTATAAATGATAAAAATAGCATAGGCAATGTGTTTATTGTTTACTCTCAAATACCTCAAATAATTGCAAATACGTTCTAAACTGTCAAATATTAAAATGGTTTCAGTTAAAACAGAAGCAAAAATTTTGGAAAAGTTATAAAAATAATTGTTTTTACTGATGAAATAGTGTATAACTAGAAAATTAAAGAGATTATAGTACATTAATAAGAATTAACAGGAAAATGAGGTAAATAAGTGGATATAAGACAAATATATAAAGAGCAATGGATTTTCTCTATAATAATGGTAACCAGAAATAAAATATTCTGGTTACCATTATTATAGGAAAATGTTGCATTCATAATGGTGACAAAAATGATAAAGCACTTAGAAATGAATTTAAGAAAGAAAAGAATCAGAACTTAATAAGAAAATTTAATAGAAAACTTATAGGGAAAAATGAGCTCTTATTGAAAGACATAAATGAATATTCATGCAATTCCAAAGACATACCATATGTTTAGGTGATAATATTCAATAAATAAAAATCAATTATTCCAAAATCATATGAATTGTAATTATAATTATAGGAAGAGTTTTGGAGAATTTCATAAAGGATTTTCTTAAGGAAGAATAAATAACAAAAACAGCCAAGAGAAGTATGAGAAAGAAATAACTTGGTAAAGATATTGCCTTGCCAGACATTAGAAGGTGCTATAGAAATAGGGTATTTATTATAAATAGATCATTAAAACGAAATAGAGAATTAAAAAATGGACTCTTAATATTTATGAATTTTAAATATATAATAAAGTTGACACTTCATTTCTTTGGGGGAAATGATAACTTGTTTAATATAGTTAACATTTAGTTCATCTGAAAGAAAATGAAGTGGAAGCCTCGTCTCATACCATATATAAAAATAAATTTCAGCTGGATTAAACACATAAATACAAGCTAATTTTTTAAAAGAAATAAATGAGAATCTGCACTTACTTCCTAGGTGTGGGAGAGAACTTTTAACCAGGACAGGAAATTCAGAAAGTATAGAAGACAGACTCATTTAAATATATGTAAATGTGGCAAAATATACCAAAGTCAATGGCTAGGTGATAGATTTGTAAAATGTATTTGCAGCACAAATGCAGATAACAGTTTAAAGTCTATAGAATACAAAAAACATATGTAAGATTCAAACTGACATGAAAACGGAATTGTGAACAAATGATATAAATAGGAAATTTTTAGAAACGAAAGAAATGTATGATAAAATTAGGATAGTGTATACTATCATTTACTTTGCTAAAAACAATAGCAACAATGTAAGCTTTATGGATATCAATACATGCATGAATAAATTTGATGGAGAAAATGGTTTGAAAGGTGGTTACTGTGTGTGTGTGTGTGTGTGTGTGTGTGTGTGTGTGTGTGTGTAGAGGTATTGTTGAGAGTGGTATTAACTAGCAGATTTGCTTATCTGTTCTTTTATAGTGTTGCTTTTACATGTTATAAGAATGTATACTGAAAATGTATACATTTATGTTTTAGTTTCCTATGCTATGTTAAGCAATAGATACACGTTTATGAAAAAACAAAATTCTAAATCATTGTGTAAGGTAAAATTGAGTATAGTCAGAATTACTCTAAAAATCCCTTGTATCACTAACGAAGTACATAATACTTGATTTTGGCATATATACTTATAAAATATTTGCACGTTAAAGTTTACAGACGAAACATCCTAAGGAGGAACAAAGGAAAAGCTCTTTGTAGGTGTCTAGGCATGTAACCCCTCTGCTCTAACAAAACCATCAAAGCTATGGAGGTAATGCAGTGAGGAAAGGATTCTTTCATGCCTGTACAGTTGATTCCATTCAGATTTAATATTAAATTTCTAAATTATATCCATTTATTGTGAGGGTGAAAATAATAGTCAAATTGCATTTTCAATTTAGGTTAGGTTCTAAGGTTACTCCAAAAGTTATATGATCTTGATGGTTTTATATAACTATATTAAATGACAGCTCTAACTAGCTGACAAATCTGCCTACATATCAGGTTGTTGGGTTAAATTCTCCATTTTCCAAGAAGGAAACCCGTTCCCAGTCTTTAAGTAACTTATATAAGGACACAGACGTAATAGGGAGCACAGGGGTATTTGAATCCACACCTGCCCCACACCTAAACCCAGCCTGTACAGTTCTCCACCTTCACCGCCCTGCAGTGAAGACAGGAAACTGGCAAAGTAACTCTCAAATCCACCAATTCAGCAGGTCAAAGAACAAGATTGAGAAGCAGGGAAGGCAGAGGCTTACATTTGTGTTTCTAGGGATGCATGTGGATCGGGGGTGGGGTCTTCATGTAGGATAAGTATATGGAAGAGGCGAGAGGAAATTGGCCCAGGGAAATCTGATTGGCTTGGGAGTGAGAACTGTGGGGGACTCAAAAACTGCAGTGGCCTCCAACTAGTAATTTGCACTTCATCCTACCTTAATTTCTTGTCCAAAGGGAGAAAACAACCCTTGAAGAACAAGAGTAGGAGGGAGAAGAAAGGAAGAGCTAGTGGGAGGTTAAGCCAAGGTTGGTTTCCTTCCTGACCTCACCCATGCTCTCCCACTCTTCCTGTCTGCGCCCAGCTGCTGCCCAGACAGTGGCTGCTACGGAGAGCTGGGTGTCAGGACGCTTAAGATGGAGCACAAGCTCCAGGGTGATTCCACAAGTTTAAGGGCTAATTCCCAAGACTTCCCACTTCAGAGGCCAGTTGTTACCTGTACTTCTGGCTCATTTAGCTACAAGCTCAAGGGTTCCCACAGCCCCCTTCTCAGGTTTGATAATTCTCTAGAATGACTCACCGAACTCGGGAAAGCACTTGACCCATTATTATTACCAGTTTATTGTAAAGGACACAACTCAGGAAGAGCCACGTGGAAGAGATGCGCAGGGCAGGGTATGGGGGAATGGGGGTGAAACTTCCCCTCCCCCCCAGTGACATCTGGGGCACATTATCTTTCCAGCACCTTATTGGTCACCAACCCGGGTACTCTCTGAATTCCATTGTTCAGCAGTTTTTATAGAGATTTCCTTGTATAGGCATGATTGATTAAATCATTGGCCATTGTTGATTCAACTCAAATCTCCAGCCCCTTTTCTCTCCCCGGGTACGGGGCAGGGGAAGGTGGCTGAAAGTCAGCCTTGTTCCTGAAACTATCTAGGAGCCCACAGAAGTCACCTTACTAACAAAACTCAAATAGGGTTGAAAGAGGCTTATGATGACCATCAAAACACACTCCTATCGCTCCGGAAATCCTGAGGGTTTTAGGAGCTCTGTGCCAGGAACTGAGGACAAAGACCAAATATATATGTCCCATTATACTACAGTGATACATGTTGATATTAAAAATTGAACTTTGGTGGGGGCAAGACATTTCTTTGTTACATTGGAATAAATCATTTGATTCATTCTAAGGTTAATCTGCTATACCTCCCCCCAAAAAATAGGAATTATTGTTCTGAATAAAGCCCCCTCTCATTCTAAAGAAAAGGCCAACATCATCTGTATTAGTTTTCTAGGGCTGATATAACAAAGTACCACGAACTTGGTAGCTTAAACAACAGAATTTATTATTTCACAGTTTTGGAGGCTAGAAATCCAAAATCGAGGTGTCAGCAGGGTTGGTTCCTTCTAAGGGTGTGAAGGAAGGATCTGTTCAAGACCGTCCCTCCATGGCTTGTACATGACCCTTTTCTTTGTCTCTTTTCATTATCTTTGTCTTCCCTCTATGCTTATCTCTGTGTCTCAATTTCCCCTTTTCATAACGGCAGCAGTCATATTGCATAGCCCACTGTAATAACCTTTTTACTTGATTAGCCCTATAAAAATCTTATCTCCAAATAACGTTGCATTCCAAAATACTGGGTATTAGAACTATAACATGAATTTTAGGGAGATGTAATTCAGCTCACAACATCTTCTTTGCTGGTGGTGTGGCTCTTAATGGGAGATGAACACTTTCTGAATCTGTCACTAAGGGCTCTTATGGGAGACTTTGTGTGAAAGCATAAATAGGACAAGTTGTGGACTAAATATTGTGTCCACATAGAGTAACTCGAAGGAGAAAGCACCGTAAATTATCTCTTTCACTGGAAAGTCCCCACTTGGACACACCAAACTGCCTGCCTAGCTTTGTTATCCTATCCTTGGCTCTGTGCCCCTTTCTTCCAACCTGCACAGTTGGAGACTTCTTCCTCTCACCTCCCCTGTTATTCAGAGACATTGATTTGGCCCTAGTGTTTTTCATCAATCGCACCTACACTTCCAGGATGTATTGGAACAAAGTAATCCTCAGTGCTGTCAAATTCTGCTATCTTCCAATCTAGAACACAGATTTGTTTGTTTCTGTTTCTCTGTTGTGTTTAGAAACAATGGTCTATTTCTATCCATTGCCCAGGCCACATTCCAACCTAACCAAACCAGAATTTCGGAGGGTGTGACCCTGATTTTTTAAACTCCCCAGGTGATTGTAACACACAGAGTAAAAACAAAACAAAAGCAAACAAACAAAAAAGAGAGAAAAAAAACACAGTGATCTAGAAAAGCAATGTGAGAAATGGCAAGATGAGGGCTGGCTTTGATACTCCAAGTACAAAACGCATATACATTTCCCAAAAACAGATGTTATGTCTCAGACACAGTACAATCTAGATACATACCATGGCCAGGAAATATTTTCCTAATTGCAAAATAATTTAAGGAGTTATCCCTGCCCACAGCGGATGTAACATCTTACCTCATTATGAAAAGAAGTTCTACTTTCTATTTGTCAGTTGGATCGGTGATTACAGACTATACCTCGCCAGTTTTTGGTACAAAAGAAGAAAACTAAGTTTAGAAGTAGCTATCCTTAATTCTATCCTTAGTTACACAAAAAGTTTACTAGGGTTTTAAAATGAAAAGCTTTTCATTACACTTTTTTTGGCTGTTCAAAGTGCACTTTTGAATCAAATTATACATTTATATAATTTAAAGGGCTAAATTATTTATTTTTAATTATTATGTAGAATTATTTATTAAGAAAACAACAGCTTCATACCCCTCATCTCATTTCCTTCTCCCACCGTAAAACAGTTTTCTATTTTCCTGCTGCTTTTACTGAAGGCTGCTGGGTAAATTTCAGCCTCTTTTGTCATCTTGCCATTCCTAACTGAGCCCTGAGGTGTCTCCATTTGTCTCTTGTCGGTGAGGTGATGGACTCATTAAGTTGAGTGACTTGTGCCAGATTTTGATCATCGTTTTCATTTCTTGGGATGCATTGCTTTTCTTGTGGGTATTCTTCCATAAACTTTTATGTTTCCTTTTATCGTCCTAGTTTTCTCCTAGTTTCTTGTGCTGCTGCTTCTTGTGCTGCTTCCTTGTAGAAAAAGATATTGAGGTAAAAATCGCCATAACCTTAACCACTTTGAGGTGTACAGGTCAGTGGCATATAGTGCATTGACAGTGATGTGTAGCCTCTACCACTATCTAGTTCTGAAACATTTTCATCACCCCAAAAGGAAACCCTTTACCCATTAAGCAGTCTCATCGGTCTTTGGTAAGATCAGATACTTATTGCATTGTTATCTATTGCTATGTAACAAATGACCCTGAAAAATAGCAGCTTAAATCAGTATCATTTATTATCTCTTAGTTTCTGGGTGTCAGAAATCTAAACACTGCTAAGACTTTAGCTCCTGGTGTCTCACAGGCTCTAATTATAGTGTCAGGGGGGATGGTCAGGTCAAGGCTTGACTGGAGGAGGGTCAGTTTCCAAGCTCACTCACGGGAATGTTGTGACTTGAGGCCTGCATCAGTTCCTTGCTGTGTGTGTCTGTCCACGGGGGAGTTTACATTAGGACACCTGGTGCCATCAAAGCGGGTGAGAAAATAATAGAGGACTGAGAGAGAGAGAGAGAGAGAGAGAGAGAGAGAGAGAGAGAGAGAGAGAGAGAGAGAGAGAGAGATATCTACTAGGATGGAAGTCAGAGTCTCTTGTGACCAGTCTGGGAAGTGACATCCCATCCCGTTTGCTATATTCTATTTATTAGATGCACTCACTAGGGCCAGCCCCCACTCCAGGGGAGAGGATACACAGGGCATGTGTCACCACTGTGCCCAGAGGTGGGCATCATCAGGGGTCATCTCTGAGGCTGCCTACCGTGCTTTGGTATGGCTTTCTCCAGCTAGTTTCTGTTTCAAAATGGTGGCAATTTGAGGACCTGTTATCCAATTTTGAATAATCTTTGGTAATTACAGGGTGATTTTGCTTGTCCCAGTCCACCTCTAAAAGAATTTACATTAATTTAGAGGAGAGAAAACTTATACAGGCAAAACTCATAACAATTAAGACAAAACAAAATGAAATTTTGAATATTTGTGCCTTGCACATGAAAAAGACAGGCAAAGTTGAACAATTATTGTAATCCTGTGCCCAAATATATGTATTCATAAATACATATCCTACATACTAGGTGTGGAGGACATGATATTGATAAGAAAACAAAAAAAATCAGCGTTGGCTACAGGTATTGAGGGGTGGGGAGCAAACTTTAAAAAGGCCTTACGTAAACGAGAGTGAACGCCACGGTGAGTTAAAACCATCTTATTAGAGCAGTAGGAATTAGTCGGTGTTTAACATAAGACTATTTTGTGAGTTTTGATGGCTGTTTTGAGAACCTCCAGAACAGGACTCCGATGTTGTATTTCCCGGGGGCAGAGGTAGAACTTCAGGGTGGAAAGAGCTTCTTTGTGTACTGGATCCCCCCTCCAACTAGTTGTGCAGCTTAAAGCACATTATTTAAGTCCTTTAGGTTTCCATTTCCCTGTACGTAAACTAGGATAATCATAGTATATATCCCATGGAGTTGATGGAATGAACAATAAAGTAGAAGTTCAAGGATATTGTCTCCTTTATTTACCTGTATTTAACTAGGGCTAAGGGATGGAAACATTGTGGTGTGGTTAGGTTTTGGCTCAGCACCGGGATGAATCATTCCAGTTTATAGCAGGAGCTGGCAAACTGTGACAGGTGAGATTTCGTCCATGGCCTGCTTTTGTGTCTTAATCACTTTGACTGTTATATCTGAGTACCATAGACTGGGTGTCTTAAACAATAAACATTTGTTTGTCACCGTTCTGGAGGCTGAAAGTCCGAGATCAAGGGGCCTGCATGCAGATCTGGTGTCTGGGGAGGGCCTGCTTCTTGGTTTGTAGATGGCCATCTTATCCTTGTATCCTCACACGGCTGAACGAAAGAAAGAAAAGAAGCAACCTCTTTCATGTCTCTTCTTCCAAGGGCACTAATGCCATTCAAGAGGGCTCTGCCCTCATGACCTAACTATCTCCCAAAGGCCCATATCTAAATGCCATCACATTGGAGGGTAGAATTTTAGCATATGAATTTAGGTGAGACACAAACATTTAGCCCATAACAGACTGTGAGTAAAGAATGGTTTTCATAATTTCAAAGAATTGTTGGAAAAGAAGAGGAAGAAGAAGGGGAGGAGGAGAAGAAGGGGCGTGAGACAAAGAAGATGGAGAGAAAGGGGAGTAGCAGCAGTGGACATGGTGTGTGGCCCACAAAGTCAGAAGGATTTCATATTTTGCCCTATTTCAAAAACAGTTTCCCAACTTCTGAAAAGCTTTCTCAAAATGGGATGTCACTCTAGGATAGCAAGTGAGTTTCCTGGGCTTAAGAGTTTCATAGAGGTACATGAGAAGGAAATAGAGTGTTTCTTCAATGATGGTATAGAAAGAATTCAATCCCAAAAGGACAACTGCAGAAAATCCTCTGATGTCCCCTTTAACCATAAGATTCTATCAATTTTGGGCTGTTCATTTCATATTTTGACAGCTCTGGTTGCTAGAAAATTCTTCCTTACATTGAACAAATTGTTTCTTTGTGAAGTTTATCCATAGCTGCCCTTTTCTGTCCTTCATTCTCTGTAGCTTTGTGTCTTAGAGTGGTTATCAGAGGGATGTTTGGAGAATTGAGGCTTCAGCCATGTCTGATATCTTGCTACTAGATTAGTCCATATTTTATTGCAAAGTGATGGAAAGCCATGCAGTAAAGGAACAGAGGAAGATACGAAACGAATCTTGCTGTTAATAGTAAGAAAAATAACTTAAAAAAGGAAATATTGGCTTGGACTTATTCAGATGTTCAGCCTGACAGCGGGCACCAGGACAAATGTGTGTGTGTGAGTGTGTGTGAGAGTGTGTGAGGGTGTGTGTGTGTGAGGGTGTGTGTGTGTGTGAGGGTATGTGTGTGTGAGTGTGTGTGCGGGTGTGTGTATGTCAGGGTGTGTGAGGGTGTGAGGGTGTGTCAGTGTGTGTGAGTGTGTGTGTGAGGGTGTGTGTGTGTGAGGGTGTGTGTGTGTGAGGCTATGTGTATGTGAGTGTGTATGGGTGTGTGTATGTCAGGGTGTGTGAGTGTGTGAGGGTGTGTGTGTGAGGTGTGTGTGAGTGTGTGTGAGGTGTGTGTGAGTTTGTGTGGGTGTGTGAGTGTGTGTGAGTGTGTGAGTGTGTGTGAGGGTGTGTGTGTACATGCATATCCTCACATTTAAGCCTCACAAAAGCACTATGAGATATCAATTATTATCACAATAGTAACTAACAGTAACTGAAAACAACAACATCAAAAAAAAATCATACAATAAGTACTGTTATTATCCCCATTTTGCAAACAGGTAAATAAAACTTAGAAACATTAAAAAACATGTCTGAAGTCACGCGAGAAAGTGAGTAGCAGATTCTGGCCTCCAGCCTATGTGTATCTGACTGCAAAGCTTGTTCTCTTACCTGCCGTAGTATCTAACACATCGTACCTGTGTTATAAACAATGTGAAAATCACTGGTCCAAAACTTCTTTCTTCTTCCCCCTAATAATAATAAGATAAAATGCAACTTTCTCATTTTATTTATCTCCCCTGCTCCCTTTACACAATGGGAAGGAGCAGTGTCCCTTCCTATATACATATCTTCTCTGGGTGCCTAAAACACAATGGGTATTTTGAAATATTTATTTTGGTCATCCAGTACTATGTATATAGGGAAATGGGATGGTATTTAATCCAACAGTCTCCTTCTGCTTTGTTTGGCCAAAAAGCAATGATTTTCAGGTCTCCAGGCAAGTGTAATGAATATTTTTTAAAGAAAATATTATCTTGGAGCTACCTGAATCTATTCTGTGTGGTAAGATTCCACATTCCTTCCTGCTTATTTTTCTACTTCTCCAAGAATTTGGCTCCTCTGTATTTTTTTTTTGCTACTCAGAAGAAAGTCGAAGTTTCTCTGCCTTTATTTTAATAGTAATCAAGATTTAGTGAAGTTGGGTACCATGTGTGCTGCAGACGACAGTTAATTATTCTACAAAGCTGGATCTTCCAGGGTCCTCATGTGTATAGCAGTGAAAATGACCCCTACATAAGGTGGGCACGTAGCAATGACTTTTCCTTTTTTATTTTTCATAATCAGAACATGTGACTTTGTTTAAAAGACAGAGAAATTTTTGGTTTGAGGTTAGGGTCATAGAGGGAGGTCAAGATGGACGCAAATTTTAATTTTTCCAAAGGTTGGTGATGAAGGTACCGAAGGTAGAAAAAGCCTTATACTTCAGTGGGATCATTTCCCCAGCAGTGAATGGAGCCCTATATGTTCTCCAGAGGCTTTGAAGACACGAGGATTTGAGCAGTCAAGGGGGTTGCATGTGATCCCAAGTTAGCGAGTTCAACTCACTCTCCCCAAAACTTGAATCTTAAGGTGACTCTAAGATGCTGAGTCATTCCAAATTTGGTTCTCATTCCAAAGTTGGCCCTGAGAAGAGGCTGTCCTTTAGTTGCTGGGATGTTTTGGGCTCTGGGTGGCAGATCCAACTGGGCTCATGTCTGCATGCTTTGGCTTGAGGATGTAAAAAGCCTTGGTGGACAGAACAAGCAAAACTATAGGAACTGAAGGAAGTGTAAGCAGATTGAAGTTACCACAGGCAAAGGGTGTGTGGCCCAGCAAGAAACCACCTAAGTCCTGAAACAAATACTTGGTCACAGTTGCTTTGTTTTGTTACTAATCCTCATCCTGGGCCTGGATTTAGACATATCTTATTATATATTTAGAAAAATAAAAGATTTCTATCTCACCATCTTTCTTTCTTCCTTTTTTTAAAAATTAAATTTATCGGGATGACATTGGTTAATTAAATATGCAAAGGGTGCCAAAAAAATGTATACACAGCTTAAGAAAGGGAAAAAACTGTATTAACATTGTAATACTCAATATATACTGATAACAAAAGATGAATACGAGTCACCTTTGACTTCTGCAATTACAAGAGGTGCTCAAAGTGGTTACCATCAGCGTCCAGAAACTTCTATTATGGCAAACATTGTTTGGTGGGCTTCTGTGGCGAGCGTGTAAATTGTTCCAACACCACAGCAGAAGCAGCAGGACTTGTTGCTGTGCGAGGCCTCCCGGGTCCTCCCTTGTACACATCACACGTAGCACTGTGCGTCTCAAACTTATCATGAATATGTGCAGTTGTTAAGTGTGTGGGAGGTTCTGTTGCATACTCACGCCTCCATTGTTGTTGTACTTCCACAATGTTCTCGAATTTCAAATACCACTTCAAAATGGTCTTCCACTCCTTGAACGACAACCGTGCTTCCACCATTTTCTCTGACTGCCCTGCCTGTCACCGGGTGACGCTAGCATTCGTTTGATGAACGCCATCTTGTGATGGAATGTCATACTACACGCTGCTACCGTAATTCAATGCAACTTCGAAAAGTAATACATGGATAACATCTCTTGAAATGTGTGTACATTTTTTCGGCATCCCGGTATAGGTTTGAAGTGTACTAATCTGTAACACATCTTCTACATATCTCTTTGTGTGGAGAAGAGAGAAAAGGGGGGCAAACACATGGTGACGAAGGAGACCCAACCATGGGAGGCGAACACAGCGACTTTTGGATAAGCAGTGCCCTGCTCATCTCTTTCCTTCTCCTTGCACACACCCCTCATCCTACTCCTTGTTTTCACAGCCAGGCTGCTGGAGGAGAGGCTCTTGACAACTAACGTTCGGAAAGACCAATGGCTCTGAGATGCCTTTTATAACTTTGGGCTTTGTACCAAGGCTAGGGAATATTTAAGGCCTCAGAAGTTCCACTTTTGCTCCATGGAGAAGAAAAATAGAAAATTTTAAGTTACAGAGCAGCTCTTTCTCATGACGTGCAGACTTAATTGACTACGGTGGGTTAGGAATTGTTGTTGAACCAAAAGAATATTTTCCAAAGTATAGACTTCAGATGGGTTCATAATTGTTATCATAAATTTTTTTTCATGCTCAGACAGCTTTGGAGAATGAAGAGTTAGAGTCAAACCAGTATTTTTGACACAGGAAAATTTTGTTCTTGAAAGTGCTAATGTTCTGATGTGCTTGTTTTTACATTGCTCGTAAGGGATAGGAACACTCCTTTATGATTCAATGTAATGTCTTCTGTGTGTCTCTGCCTTGGAGGAGATAATATCCACTTGTGGCGATCAGAAATAAAATGTGGATAAAGATAGACAAGTGGGTCCTAAAACAAATGAAGCCTGAAACATCACTGGAGGCAAAAATTACAAAACTGAAGCTATCCTCTGCAGGCACATCGTGAGAAGGCAGGGTTCTTTGGAAAAGACAGTCATGCTGGGAAAACAGAAGACAGAAGGAAAAGAGGAAGACCAAAGATGAGACAGATTGGCTTCATAAAAGAAGTCAAATGAGTCTTCAGGAAGTAGGGCTGTGAGGACAGGACACTGGACATCACTCATTCATAGGATGGCCAGGAGTCAGAGCTGACTCAATGGCACGTAACACACACAAGAAATGAACCAATATATTCTCAAGTATCAAAATGTGTGTGAATTAATCATGACTGAAGATTTTCAGAGAGATGAGATCTGATCTCAGTGAAAGATGGGCCCCAGCAATAGTGGGGATGAGACCGAGGTTGGCTACGGACAGTTCTTCTAAGGTCACTATCCTTCTGATCCCACGTGTCCTATGGCCTTGCCTCTGAGTTGCTGTTCCTTCAGTAGACGGGTGAGCTGCCAATTTGCTTAAAGCTTCTCAACCTGTCTTTTTCAGTGTATTTTCCTTGTCTCACATAGCCTTCCTTTCTCTTCCCCACTTTGCCAACGTTTCTTAATCCACTAATACAGAACCCAGTATCACCTCTATTGAACCCCTCTCAGGCTGCTCAGTTGGGTGTGATTTTATTCCTTCCAAACACTCCATGCAAATCTGTTATTGCATTTTCCTATTTATATGTTTACCTCTTCCAGCTATTCTGTGGCTTATTTTTCTTTGTGTGGAGAAAAATAAATGGCTTGGAAAGCCACACAATGAAATGAGTCCATTTTCTGAACAGGACTGGTTTCAGATAGGCTAGCACACAATCACACAATTGACTCATGTTAAATCATCTAAGAAGCCAGACACAAAAAGCCACATGTTGTATGATTGCATTTATACAAAATAACCAGAATAAGTAAATCCATAGAGACAGAAAATAGATCAGTGGTTGTGAAAAGCTGGGGGAAGAGGGAAATGGGAATGATTGCTTAATGAGTATGGGCTTTCCATGTGGGGTAATGAAAAATTCTGTAACTAGATAGTGGTGATGGCTACACAACATTGTAAATGTTCTTAACGCCACTGAATTGTATACTTTAAAATAGTCACAATGATACATTTCATATTATGTGTTTTGTACCGCAATAAAAAATTTAAAAAGTGAACAGATACAAACAGCCAAAAAAAAAAAAAAGTACTAAAGGCAATTCTCATATTTCTGTGTATGTATCTAAGGCTCTTGATCAGAATATCATAACTTCCTTTGCCTCCCCAAATACTGAATCCTTGACATTTTAGGATGCTATGAGGTGATTTCATAACCCACAGATTCTCCACTATAATTTTCTTCTATATCAAAGTCCCCATGATGGGAAAAAAAGAGAGAAGATTTTCATGCAAGAAAAATGGGATTAAATATTATCAAAACCAGGTAAAAATACTTATCAGGCATGACGAGGGATTGTTTTATCCCCTTTATATATATACTTGTTTTAATTTGCAAAGTAATAATAGTTGTTTGTAAAAAAAAAAAGGATACGTATATAATGTAAAAATAAAAATCATTAAAAAAAAAGAATCCCCTCTGACAGACAAAGGTGTTTATAACCAAACTGGGATTTTATCCTTTCCTGGGGACAGACTACATTCCCCTGCCTCTCTTGCAGTTGGGGAAGGTCTTTGTGTGTTCTGGCCAATGGGGTATTAGTGGAAGTAATGTGACCCACTTCCAAGGCTGGCTATAAAATGCCTGTGCAGTCATCATGCTCTTTCCCTCCTGCAATGATTTTGGAGGTAATGTTTCAGATTAAGTAGAACCACAAGTTAGGAGAAACCTAGATCCCTATGGCACTACTTGGAAAGTGAGCTACTCAGGAGGGCCAGGCAACGTGCACAAGACTAGGAGATGAATAAAAGAAAATCTATATTGTTATTGCAGTAAGCCTTTGAGATTTAGGGCCTATTTGTTACCATAGCATAACCTCTCTTATTCTGGTTCATTTATCTCTCAATCTTACTCAACAGGGGTACCCAATTTTTCAATCAAATTATAGAATGTTTCTATGTCATGTCTTCCTATTCCTTTAAGATAGATCCCAGATGTGGTTTGGGTAATCCCCTTACTGCTAGGAAGCCATGTTCTTCCTTAAGCCACATAAGGGAATCCCACTCTCCTTGGTAGGCCTTTCTTAGGAATGGATGTGTGATATGATTCTGGCCAAAGGGAAATGACAGGAAGTCTAAGAGAAGATTTCTTGGAAAGATACCTCCATAGGTTACAAAAAATGGCTGTTTCTCTTTTGCTCAACATTGTGAAAAGCCTAGATTTGTGGTACCGTATGTTGGTAAGTGGAGTTATCATGAGAACAAAATTTACATGCCAAGCAGATGAAAAAGATGATTGTAACCATTGTTCTTTATGACATTGAGCCAATGCATTAGTCAACACTCAAGATATTCTTCCCATTAAATTTTTAGCACATGAGGTAATAAAGCTTTCTTATTTTTTAAATTACTTTGAAATGCTTTTCTGTTACTTTTAGCCTAAAGCACCCTAAGACATATTGATATTTAAGTTGTTTGCAACATTTTAATATTTTAAATAATGTTGCAGCACATGCTTGTACATTTCTCTTTGATTTTGTCTACAATTTCTTTTTCTGTTGTACTTCTGGGTCAAAGAGCATAAGCAGTTAAATGTTTTTCTAGATAATGCCATATTTTTCTCCAAATAAACTGCCTTCCCTTTGTCTTTTAAATTTGCCAATTTGAATATTATCAATCTACTTAATTTTGCAATCTGATAGGCAAAATAATATTGTTTTACTTTGTATCTTTTTTGTTAATTGACTTTAACATGTTTTCATGTGCTTAGTGACTATTTGTAGGGCTTTTTTAAGTTGCCTATTCAAATTCTTTGGCCTTTTTTCCATTGACATTTGTATTTTTCTTAAGGATTATAGGAGCTCTTAATAAAAATAGGACTATTAACCCTTGAATTGGAAACATTTTCTTCCAATCTGTTGTTCATCTTTGACTTTGCTTATTACATCTGTTCCCACGTAAGGATTTAACATTTTTATCTTATCACTTTCATCACCCTTAAATAGAATGCCTATCAATTTTTACATCTTAAAATCCCAGATGTTGTTCCTCTCAGTGGTATTTTCAAGGACCAAGAAATCTTTAAAGTGAAAATGACCCCAGTTTTAAATGAGAAGATATTTAGGGGCTAGCGTCTAGAGACAAATATTTCTTAAATTACTTCACAGTACCTATGTAAATACTTCACATAGGTACTTGATTTTCCTGTGCGTGCACCTGAAGGATAGGGAGTGTATTTTTGTTGAGTGCTTACTGTATGCTAGGCATTATGTCGTAGGTGCATTACTTGTGATTTTTTTGTTCAATTTTAATCCTCACGACAATCCTGTAAGTTGGTTTTTATTTTTACTATTTCAGGAAAAATGAGGTTAACAGCTTGCCCGTGGTCACATAGCCAGCGAAGACTAGGTCTATGTTATCAGTCCGGGTCTTCTTCGCTTTTCTTTTTTAAAGTATTTGGACTTTATTTGATAGTTTAAATGGTTTTGAAAATGTTGATAAACAAAAGCTGTAGTTGGATCTGGATGACAGATATGCTTCTAATACAGGATTTTCATTCTAGAACGTGACTTTTTCCAACAAATCTTCAGTCTTAGGCCTCTTGCTGCAGACAGGTTGCTTGGGAATGCATACACACACACACAAAGGGCAGGGAAACAGTCCCCATGGGAGATGGTAGTTTCTTAGAAAACAGGCCACTGCTCCTCCTCGTGAAGTTCATTAAGTGCCTTTCCCTTTGCTTAGCCATCCAGAGTAAAGTCAAAGGGCTTCCAAGTCTTTCTAGAAGCGGAAGCAACGAGCCAGGTTCTCCTCCCCTTCCTTGCTGATCTGACATGCCTCCAGTCACACGTATCAGGAATATTAAGGATGACTTCACTGGCCAGGACCTCCCTTCCAAACTGCAAAGGGAAATTCTTTTTAATTCTATGGAAAAGCTTCTCTCCCGTGCCAAGTACAACATAAAAATATGCTGCTCCTGAGTGTGCAATCTGCTCGATGTCAGAGAGCTCTGAGATTCCCAGCAGCTCTGTCTATGGCTCCTGTGGCTGGGTAATGAAGGTATCTTTCCTGTCACCAGGAGCGCAGTGGCTGAGTGGCACAGGAGTGACCTGGAGCTGGAGGTGATGGCGCTCCTAATTTCTCTCCGATAGAACACACCGTTTCCCTCCACTCTTAAAGAACTGCCTCTGTGTAGCTTTATCCTTTCCACTTCTTCCACCACCTCTGCTGAAAGCTCCACCAGGAACTGGTAGTGTCCAGTGGGCAGGATAAGAACATGGTCAGCAGATGAGCCTCCTTAGGCCAGGGCAAGGTAGCAATGTGTTGCAAACGCTTCTCCACTTCAGGTTTGGCAAGGCGAAAGCCAAACCAGCAGGGTCCTGGAGGCTGGAAGTTTGGGAGGCTGCTTTGGGTGGGGAGAAGATTTGCTATTTCTGCCTGTAGATGAACGTTCTTTCCCTGCTTTTCATATAAATCAAAGAAAAACTGACAGGCTGACTCTTGCTCAGGAGCAGGAATTTGCTTTCCTAAGGATGCTTCCTTCCCAGATTTTCTTTAAGGGTTTTCAGTGACACCTGGAGGCCGTTTTACCAGTTCTGCAGCATCCATTAGTTTCATGGGAACAATACTGAGTGCATAAAGATACTTTTTCTTTTCTGGATTTCTAGCATTTGTCAGAGCTATGAACCTGGTGGCAGGCTGTGAGTTTTCCTCCCGAACAATGTGGTTTCAATATGGAAGCTTCTCACATAGGTCTTTCCCAAAGCAGCAAAAGGATATCTTGGTTTCAAGGCCATGGCAAGACTGGAGACGCTCTTTGTATCCACTTCTCCAGAGAATCCCCAAGGTTCCCCACATACTTGGGCCGTGGGGATGTGAGCCAGATCTCAACACCCATAAAGTGGGATGTTGAACACAGCATTGTCTCAGGGAAGACACATCGCTGGGATGAGAACTATAACCTGGGACCAGGTCACTTAAGGACTCTGTCCCACAGAGTTACCCAATCTGTGTGCCCCAGCTTCCAGTGAAGACACCTTCATGACCCAGATAAGTAATGTTTTCAGCTATTTCACACCCATCAGCATCTTGGAAATATTTTACTGTTTCCTGGTGGTTGGCACCTAGAATATATGTCTGAATAGGAGCTCACCTGATGCCAGTTTTAGGCTCCTCCCGTTCAGCATCTGGCGTGGAGCCAAAGAAATTTCCTACACGTGACAGCAGGTCAAAGTTTCCACTTTTCTTCTGAATTGCTCAAACTGTATTGAATAAAACATGAAACTTTCCTTTAGCATCTCCATAAGCTAAGAAGCGCAGCGGTCTGTGAGGCATTAGTCCCAATAGCCTAGGTGGCAATGACCCCTGAAAATTAGGACATGGGTCCCGTGCTGGGTCTTCTTAGCTTTTTATCACTACTCTTAACCAAGGTACCATACTGCCTCTGAAAGATACAAACACCGGATAAACATGCAAAACAAATCATATTTGGATTTTCCCCCTTCATACTTCTCTTTATCATGCTCTTTCTTTTATCCTGGAAATTAATAATAATAATAATAATAATAATAATAATAATAATAATATAATAATAATAAAAGAGATCTATGGGATTCAACAGCAGTCTTTTTTCATTTTACCATAATGTCTTCCCTTGAACTTAAAAAAAAAGTGAGACATTTAAAAAAATTTTTTTAGCTGTTTGTATCAAGCACTATTCTTCTACAAACCCAGATCAATCACCAGCTTTATCAGGAAAACAGTTCATGATGTTTGTGGGCTAGCTTCGTATGTTTTTGGAGACACTGATAAATTTGGTGATGGCTTTGTCCCATTTATCACCAGAGCTTATTTGTTAGGGACTTACCTTGCTGAATCCCTCCCTGTTTGAACAGTCACTTCCTCCTGTCTCAGCTGCCTGTCTTTGATGTCTAGTACTGTCTGGTATTATTTTTAAGATGAGAGTGTGGGAAGAAAAGAGGAAATGTGTCTGCCTATTGCTCTAACCTCTGATCCAGGAGAACTTTTCTGCTGAATTTTGATATGTACTCTACCAGTTAAGTTTCTTTGGGTACTAATCCCAATTTTAGCCCCGCCTAATAGCCTTTTTCTTGAATAAGCATTCAGAATAGCCAAAATAAAAGAACCTTTCATTCAAAGACTGAAAGGCCTTGAAAATAGGGTCCGGAAAAACCCTAACCAAGGATCCTAATCTTGAGAGCTTCCTTTTTTTTTTTTTTTTTTAATTTAGTGAAGCAGGTGAGGAGTCAGGAGTCTAGATTTCTAATCTTTATTCTGTCACTTAACTTACTGAATGGACTTGAACAAGTCACTTAAACGTCCTGGACAATATTTTCTCTGAAGTGGAGGGATTGAAGCAGGGTATCTGTTATTCAGTCTCACTCTAGAACACCAGAGCAGCCCTAGACAAAATTGGAAAGTTTTGAGTTGGACTTAAGTACTCTTATCTTCCTTTCCCATTTCCTTTTCTCCTCTGAGCATTCTACTAAGTAGATATGTGTTTTTATCTTGGGGTTCCTTTGTTCCAGTTTTCTCAGTGTATCTCACCACAAAACCTTTTGCAGTCTCCTAAGCCCATTCTCCTTGGTATGGAAATTATATATTAATCTGCACTAATCAGTGAATGAGTTACTTCTTCTTAGTAACTTGCTTGCATTCTAACAAGGACTTTCAGTAAACATAGTATATTTATTCCAAAGAAGTGAACCATAAAACGGAAATTACAGGCCCTTTGGTTGGGTCAGTGGGAAAGGCGAAAGGTTAAGGGTTGGTTGGGTACTGGGGTCTTCTCAGAAATCATTAGAAAACAGCCACTGGGTCTGTCTTGTTGAACAGAACATAAATGCATGGTATTCCTGATCTCCTTATAGAGACTAAATGACCTTGACGTCCTTTTTCTTTTTGTGAAAGCCTGATATATTTTTTTAAACAAAAAATTTATACACATTGAAGGCAAAAATGAGGACCCGTGCTTCCTATTAATTCAGAGAAGCCTAAAGCCTGGTCTGATATCAGCTGCTTCCGATGGCCCCATTAGAAAGCAGAACATAAGGGACCCAGCAGAATGACTGTGGCCCTTCCCTTAATTTTAACATCCTAAGCTCCAGTCATTGCTTATGAAGATATTACTTTTTTACTGAAGAGAATTTTGAGTTCTCTGTGATCAGGGTTTGGGCATCTTACTTCTAGCACAGGCTGGGAACATAGGGTTGCTTAATGAATACTTGCTGACATATCTTTCTGGAAAAGAGACCAAAACAGTTATATAGTCATGCAGCTATACAGTTATTACCTCATTTTTCTGGGATATAGCAGCCTTTAAAAATGTCAGTAGCACCAGTATCTTTATTTTGCTGAGAGAGGAAAACAAAGTTTAAATGACTTGCTTATGTCACAAGTAGAGGGTGACAGTTTGGATTAGAACTAAATTCTTACCAGGAGCTAAAGCAGAAAAATGTGAGAAGGATCATCTCTTTGTTGATTACTCTGCCAGTCCTTGAGCTCTTGTGAGTGGGTTTTGAGCAAAAGAAGAGAAAAAAAGGAATGCCTGAGAATGTGGGCTGGATTCATAGGAGAGTTGGAACCAGACAGATTGTAAATATGCTGGACGCTGGTACAGTAGAGGAGATAAAATGGTGGTCTTTGTGGTGGTACTGAAAGAGTCCAACCAGAGTCTTACCCGCTTACCTAAGAAGCCCTTTTTAGGTGTCACTACCTCAGATTTTGAACTGAAAGACTCAGTTATGCCCCAGACCTGCCGCTCGCCAGTTGAGAGCTCTTCGGGAAGGTACAGGGTAAAGAGTCCAAAGCTATTCCTGTAGCCTATAAATCCCTACACTGCAAAGGCTCCTGGCTACCTCTGTTTCAGTCCCGTGCCCACCTTGCCATTTCCTCACCACACCAAGCAGCTTTCAGTCTCAGGGCCTTTGCACTTGCGGCCCCCGCTCCTTGGAAAACTCTTTCTTCAGAGAGCTGCATGGCTGTCCCTCACTTCAATTGCATTTCTGCACCTTATCTGAGCCGTTGGGGTTTCCCCGATAGTACTAGCTAAAGCATTGTCTCTGTATTGTTCTATGCAAAAACAAGAATAATAACCCTACTTTCCTATCCTTGAAGAGTGAATGTATGTGAAAGACCTTAATCAACTTTCAAGTACTACGAATACAAATATAAAGATTTTGGGTTGTTTTTCTAACTCTGAGAGAACTGCAAGAAATTTACTAAGTGCTTTAAATTTAAGTATTGGTCAGTTTTTTTCTTTTAATTGCATCAACCTTTTGAAAAACTTTTCATTGATTCTTTTTGGGGTGGATTCATTTTACAGATTACAGTCCTACACTAATAGTGATGACCAGATTTTATATATATCTGAAGAAGGACAATAACCTGTGCAGTGGTTCTGTTTTTGTTTCCTTAGTCTATAATTGAATCAAGTGAAATTCATGACTCTAGCTGTCTTTGAGAACAAGGGAATTTTTCCAGTTTAGCAACAGTTGCTAAATGAGGAGGAAGACCTCTTTAGGTGGAAGAGGATAGAAGCTTGACTTTAGACTCAACAATGATGCCTGTGTACCTTCCATATGAAAATCCCTGATGGGCTATTGAGTATTAGCAACCGTGGGGTGGAGAGAAGTTAGCAAGTGTTAATCATGGGCTCTGCTCTGAATGGAGATACTAGGGTTAAAGTGAAAACCGGCCATTCCCCAGTACAAATTCAACATGAAATGAGTGACTTTGAATGACAGTTGAGCTCTTCCTACATGAGCAAGAATTATGCTTTGTGTTTTTCATGTATTATTTCACTTAATTCTCATAATAACCTTATGAGTAGGTGCTAACTCTATCCCCTGATTTAGTTGAGGTGACCATGGTGTCATGAAATAAATTAATTTGCAAAAGCCCACAGAGTTACGGAGATCAGGAGTTGGAATTCAAACCCAGGTTTGTCTAACTTGAAAGCCAAAGCTTTTAATCACTATATTACATTGTTTGGTGTATAACTTATGCAATAAAAGTTAAAAACATTCAGCAGGAAGGCTCTCCCCATGTAGTGCATTGCCTGAGAGGCCCATGGAGTCCCTGGAATGACTCCAGTGTTTCAGTCACGTGGCTCTCTCAGAGTAGAGTGTAATATGACATCCAAAGGGAGATTTCATATTTCCTACTCGTATGTTGAGTATTCATAACATGTCCTTTAGGAAAACACTGTCTCTCTTAAAAAACAAAGAAACGCCAGTGCAATTGCATGTGACACAAGCTTTTTTGTAGAGTTCACTTTTATCTCTGTAAGTATTGGGATATATATTATATGCAGTTTTGTATCTCCTTGAAATAAACGTAATGTGCATATTATAACTAAACGGAAATAGTTCCTGGCATGAAAGCAAAGTATGATGAATGAAACCTCGTGTGATTTGCCTATAGTTGCTCTCCTCTGTGTCTGTCTTATGTCCTTTCCTTCATTTCATTCAAGCCGGTCTAACAGAACAAATAGCCATGCTAAACCATACTAAATAATTCAATTCAGTACTTGCGGATGTTTCTGAGGTACGTGTATTAAAGATGACGGTAATCTTAGTAGGAAGGAGAAGGATCAGGGGGCTTCCACATATTCAGGAAATGTGCTTAAACATGAATTTATATTCTTTGCTTGGTTTCCTTTAAAGATTAAGTTTATTTTGAGCTTTTGTGAGTGTATTATGGGAGGAGTCAGCATACAACCCTTTTTTTTTTTTCATTTTCTCTGTTAGATACTCAGAAGACAGATACCATATTGAAGAGGTTAGCAGTAGGGGAGGTAGAGTGGGCATATAGTGGCTCTGGGGGTTCAAACACACACACACACACACACACACACACAAACACACACACACACACACACACACAAACACACACACACACACACACACGTGCATGCACAGACCAGGAAGTGGCTAGATGGCTAGAGAAGAGATTGATTCAAGGAGTGGTGCTAGAAATCCTCACAGGCCAGCAGCAACCGGCAACGTGGTCAGCTGATAGCTGCCTTAGCACTTGGCTGGGGTTTATGGTCAAGTCTCCAGTTCTTGGCAGCTAGGACAGCTGAGAATAAAGCAACTTGGAGTCACCAGATAGCTTATCATGATGGAGATGGAGACCCATTGAGAAGCAGAAGTGCAGTTTTCAGAATGAGGGCGGAAGGACAGAGCTGGAACTGGCTGGTCCTATTCCCAGTATCTCCTTTCCTCCGCCAGGATGAGTGCAGAAGATCAGAGACAACTTCTCTAGTGAGGGGCCAAATAGATCCAGGCACAAAGCACAATCTTTCCCTCTTCGCAGTGTGCTACACCTTCAGTGAATAAACCCTACACAATAATATTGACTTGGACTAGTAATGTGATTGATTAATACCGGGCAACAGAGCAATTCTGCGAGAGCTGCCAAGTACATAAATATACACAAATGAAAACATGTTTATCCAACTCATAATTATCTTTATCAGTGAGGGTGCCAGTAAGAAGCATATGTCACATTCAAATGGGATCATTAAGAAAAGAAAACCCAAAACTTAATAGATGATTAACAAGGGTGTAAGCAGGGAAGGACAACCCGTCACAGGATGATGAGACACCCCATGGCTCGTGACAGCGGGACCATGCCCATCCCATGATGGGACGGGAGCTGAGAACAGAAAGCACCTGCACCCACACAGCTTTATTTCATGCCCAGTGAAATAAAGTTTCACATAACTTTACTGCTTGTTTTAGGAACTTCCTGAAAGATCATTCATCTCAATACCCTGTTACTTAGCTTATTCTCACTTGAGTAAACATCCCTTTCTCAGGAGAACAGGTAGCTCAACGAAGCTTACGACACAATTGTTTATTCTTTAACGGACCTGGAAACCCTTGTCTTGCTGTATCCACCAACCCTACACTGTCGTATCATGAGCTTTGCCCAATTCTAACCAAGCCCCACACTGGAAAATCCACCTCAAAGCAGACCTTCGTCACCTCACGTATGTCCTGACTCTGCTTTCCCTTCTGCAAGTTATCGCTAAGACTGTCAAGGCAGTGACCTGTCTTCCTGGGATAAGCGAAAAGTGCAGCTTTGCTTTATCAATTTTGGTAATATTTTCAAGAGCCAGCATTTGACAGAACTCTGACTAGAAACTGGGACAATGCTTTAGCTGTAGGCAGTGGCCACCCTGCAGGATCTGTGGCCTCTGGAGCACAGGAATTGGCCAGGTTTGGTGGGGGCCCGGGAATCAATACCCAGAGTCACTCCGCTCTCATCCTCTGGTCTACTGTTGGTGTCGCCCCTCTTCACATCCAACTGGCAACCAGAGGGCACAGCAGTTCTGGATGCAGCTCCTAGATTCAGGGCAGGGTAGCAAAGGGAGCGACAAAGGACAATATCCAGCACACTGACCAGAAATAAAAATCAATACAAACCCCAAAATGGTGCATACTTCATGCTTAAAAATTTAGGTCTGCAAAACTTGACCTAGAAAAATTGGACTTTCTAGAAATACACTGAAGTAAAATTTTAAAAACTGGTTTTAAGTTCTAAAATAAGTTGAAAATCATGTGTAGTAAAAATTACCCTGGAAAACCCCTAAATTACCCATAAATATAGAGTACAAAGATTCATGGTGGGTAGTGCTGTACAGTAATATGTATGTATAGCTGGGTAATATATGCAATGTGCAATTCCACGAAAGGGCCATAGTCAGCAAGTAAATAATTCAAGTATTTTGCAACACTTTCACAATTCCAAATTGCTAACTCTGGCATTATCATGATTTTCTACATTAGATTTTAACAAACATTTTTTTTTCCAATGTATCAGTGTTTCTCTAATGCCTTCACGTAATTATCTTTTTTAAAAGAATTTATTTTGAAATAATTTTCAATTTAAAGATAAGTTTCATGAAATTACAAAGAACAAGTATATATACCCTTTACATAGATTCACTGATTTTGAATATTTTGCTATATTTACTTTTTATTCTCACTGTGTGTGTGCACACACCCCCCCACACACAACATTTTGCTGAACCCTTTGAGAGTAAATTGCATACATCATGATTTTTTATCACTTAATACTTTGTGTATTTCCCAGGAACCACGGGTATTTTCTTGCATAACCACAGTGTAGTTACCAAATTCAGGAAACTTAATATGCCTGCACTGATTTTAAATAATGTATCACCCATTCTCCATTTCATCAGTTATCCCAATATCATTCATAGCAAGAATCTAGTCCTGGGTCACATGCGTACCACACTTACTTATCATGCTTCTTCCATTGTATTTAATTGGGATGGCTCCTTAGCCATTTTTGTCTTTCCTGACCTTGATATTTTTGAAGATTAAGGGTCAGTTATTTCATAGAGTGTCGTGAAACTTGGTTCATCAAGTGTTTCCTCATAATATGATTCTGGTTCTATTATGTACTTCTTAGGCTGGCATACCTTAGGCACTTCGTGTCTGTTTGCCCTATATTCTTGGCGTTAATTTTCATCACTTGGTTAAGGTATTGTTTGGTTTCTCCACTGTATAGCAAATTGTAGTTTTTGTAAATTATAATTTGTAGGGAGCTATTTTGAGATTATGTTAATAACCCATTTCTCATCAACACCCTCCTTTTCCCCCAATTAATTCCTTAATTTCTTCGTGGAGGAATCATGGCACAATTTTATCCTAACTATGTATAAAACCTTTTAAAGTTTAGAAATCCCTTGGGGGTGAATTTGGGAAATCACTGAAGCTCTTGGATTTATTTTAATTTTTGGCCAAGCTGATTGAATTCATCTAAATTAAATGTGGGTCCGTTGACACTCTGTTATAATAACCATAAAAAAAGTCCTGAGGATAGATGCTATAATTAGTCACATTTGATATGGACAAAATGACTGACCAACAAATCACATATTTAGTGTACAGTTTACAGAAAAATGATCCTGCTGAATGTAATTTCAATAAAGTAAACATAAAAATGTTTTAACTATACTAAATAGAAAATCCAATAATAAACTGGCTTAATATTTGCTCTGTAAAGTGCTTGCTTGACAAAAATGTTTCAGTGATGTTATAATTCTGAATAAAAAATATTATTATTAGCCTCATCTTATTGAAAAGCTACGAGACATATTCAAGTTCATGGATCTAGGAAGAGGCAGAACCAGAATTTGAACCCTGGTGTGGAAAACCAAGTACCGATTCACTACATCCTAACTGCTTTCTGAAAATATTCCCTTTTGTGGAATTATCACTGCACTTTGTGTCAGGTTGGTTCTTTAGATTTGGTGTTACAGTAAATGATATTTCTTTGTCAACTTCATCAATCAGAGTTCTAGAAAGAAAGGAGAGGTTGTACATACCAGAATAATTTAAGAAAATACACTATGGAGACCCTGTACCCAGGTATGGACAGGATTAAGGGATTCACAAAGGGTTGGCAAAGCCCTCGGAACGGAACGTAGCAATGACGGGAAGCTGTCCCTGCCATTCCCACTGGAATCGGGAGAGAGCTACAGCCATGTCACCAGGGCCCTCTGATGTACCCACTCCTGCTAAACTGCCATCCAGCTGAAAGGGAGTTGGGGTAATGACACCCCAACCTTTCTCTCCTCCCATTATCTGACCTCATGTCGGAGCTTCCTACTGGCCAAACCCAACTGGACCCCAGAGAGTAAGGGAGCCCATGTGGCACAGTTGGTGGCAGTCATTCTCCCTGGGCACAGATTAAGGCTGAGAGGGGTGAAAAGTAAGCCGGTAGGGATACATGGAGTCTTTCTGTGCCACGAAGCGCTCCCAATGTATTCTTTCACATAGTGATCACTACAGTATCAGTGAATTGAGCAATTCAAGAGAAAAAAGATACAAACATATGCAAATGACAAACAGTATACTCTTCTAAGTGTGACAGGGGAAAAAAAGACTTCGTTAAAGAGGATATCCTGAAGGGAACTCCATTTTGCAGGTGAGTGGAATGTGAACTGTTAATGAGATCAGGAGTCTTTTGCAAGCTGCTTATATTAAACCTGTCCTTTGATCAGTGGCTGTAATTACATTTTAAAGGGTCCGGCACACCTTTCAAGTTGGCTGCTTTGCTTTCCAATTGGCTCTCCATCTTCGTGCCAGTACAGTTTTCCAAGTTGGTGTGGTTTCTGAGAGGTTCGAGGCCCTGTGGGTCCCTCCTGGTGTTTCTCTGCAAACGCTGTTTCCTGTTTCTCTATTGAAAGTCATCTGTGGGGGAATCACCTTGTCTTCTATTCCCCTGCTGCGTCCTGTCTTGTACTTCTGTGTAAGGAACCCCATGCCACAAGCCTGCTTGGCGGGATTTGATTTACGTGAAGGAAATCAAATATGAGTATGAACAGATTTTGTTCTCTTATGCATTTAGAAGACCATTCATAGGCCTTCATTCTGGTGTCCTGTCTGCTACCCTTCATTTGAGTTTCCTGCTTTCATACTTGCAGAGTTCACTTCTGGGACTTTTTCTGCTCTTGCCGAGAGGTACCTAGTGAAGCAAATGCAGGCAGGTCATGCCTTAACAGGCCACGAGGCTGAGCCTAGCCCAGTGTCTCACCGGTAGGAGAGAGCTGAAACCTGAAATCCATCAGTTATTTGCAAAGCTCCATCTAGTCTCTTCTCAAGCCAACTGGTATAGTTTAGGCACCAGGTAAATCCCTTCCAGCAATGCCTTCAACTGATTAGCCAAGGAGTCCCTAGAGCTCAGCAAGAACAATGGGGAGTTGGGAATTTAAAAATTAAAACAAAAAGCTGAGTAGAGGGGGGAACAAAGAAAGGCTTCGAGTCTCCTTTCTATTACGATATATTTTGTCAAAATTCTCCATTTTCAGTTTCTCTCATTTTACATTTTCCAATGATTGAAGCTCTTTGTTTAGGGCTAACAAATATAAATCAATAAAGAATTACTTAACTAGGAAATGCAAATCAATAGCAACTTACTTACACAGGATCTTTTTGGTCTGAAATGTTTAGCAATATGCTATTTGTTCTAAAACTGTGGCTTTAATAAGTGATAGCTTGTAGTGAAGTTATTTACATATCAAAGCACTGTACAATAATCTTTCATTTATCTCAGGGCAAAACCAACTAGCACTTTTTAGTGCATTTTATATCTATGATAAATTGATAATAAGAAAAAAATGGAATCAGAAGAGCAGTAAAAAGGACAGTTTTTCTAGTACAAGGTAACACAAAATACATGCTTAACCCAAATGTTCTATATTTTCTATTAATAAATCTCTAATGAGAATTATTGGGTATAATGATCATTCAGAAGAACTTTAAGTGGATTTTGAATGAAAAAACTAAGATTACTTTGTGTTTGGTCTCATTTTTATTTTGGTATTCTGATAATTTTCTCTGACAAGAAAACAATAGTGTTGAGCCAGGAAAATTAAATTTTTTAGTATCTGCTATAACTATTAGACAAAAAAAAACAAAACAAAACAACAGTGTACTGGAAATTGACCTTCAGTTTATGATCCCGAATCTACCACTTACTAGCTGTGCAGCATTGAGCAAATCACTTACGTCGTGGTTGCTTAGTCTTTCTATATTCTTCTTGGCACTGATCCTTTCTCGTGCTGACCTTGTGCCAATGATTGCCCCCATGTTTTTATAAGACTCTGTTCTGACAAGAGCTGACCTAACTGGACCAATTAAGGCTCTTCCCTAGGATTTGGCTTGGCCCAGAGATAACATCTCTGCAGTGGTTGAAACTCTATAATATATAACTTATACAATGTCGGTAGCCATGTTTTCCCACTTCTGAGGAACGCTGGTTTATCTTGAGAGAACAAAGCCAATATGCAGTGAGAAACAGAGGCAGAAACAATTCTGGTGAGGTGCATGTCTTTGGTTCCACTTATCCCTGATGCCCCTCTGCTTCTCTGCACTTCCATAGACAAGGTTGTTCAACCATTGCTTGGCTTTTGCTTTTCAAGTTAGGTTTAATCTCATTCAGTTGGTTAGAATATTAACCCTTCATTTTCAGGATCTACAGCCAAAGTCCAGTATGTCATTATGTATTTGTAATTTTACATTATTTTTTAAAGGATGGCTCTCAAAATTGTATAAGTTTAGTGCACACATAAACCTGGACTCACTTCTACTCCTATTTAATAATGCAACTTAACCTCTCAGGTTTTCAGTTAACTCATTTGTAAAAGATAGGAAATCAATCTTAAATGTCACTCAAATTCTGTGCCTCTACTACTGTATAAAGTATAATTTCCTTCATGTTCCATTCATTTTTACCCCTATTGGGAAGTGGCTCCCTTTGTTCAAGTTTATACTGAGACTAAAATGAAGTTCCTTAGATTAGTAACAGGAAGAATATTGAGGAGGAAGTGACGAGGAGAACTGGAAATTTGAGGGGATTTCAGGTAAAATTCTACCTGTCATTACCCCTCTGGAACAAACAAAGGGTCTCAATACTGAAGGGACAACTGATGAAATGAAAATTCTAGGTGTTATACGTTGGGGATTTTTAAAATTAAAATATCATACTTCCTCCATGGTGATTAAATGATACTTGGAAGTTTTGTGGTCTAGTATTTGATTGTTACTTTTGCATATTCCCCATGTTATTCATTATAATATATTAAAACTATAATACCTTTCATATGTATTAAATGTATCATACTTAGTTTTCTATCATAAAAGCTTTATGTTCAAGAGATGAAAATTTTTATCATTCTCTTTTGTTGTTGCTGTACAGCTTATCAGACACTGAATCCTTGTCATATGGTTCTGGTTGCCTCTTCTTACTTTTCTCAATGCATAATGCAATTCAACATTTTCTGGTTCTAAAGGTTATTACAGTTTTTCCATTGATATAATTATGGCTTCACTGACTTTTACGGAAGAACTTACAGTCACAGGGTGGGAGTTAGCAAAATATTTTAACTCTAAACAATCAACAGTAGTGGAAACATGGGGTAATTAATTGTAGCTTTAATTGGATAGAATTTCTTCATTATTCTTGCTGCGGCGTCCAGTATTAAAATCACAAGATGGGCATTCACAATGGGTGTTAACTGGGGCCAATTTTATATATGTATGAAATTCACCAAGGTTAAAATTAACTGAAAGATCTGGTCAGTAAAATCCAAAGTCAGTGAAGGAAAGTATCAGCCTAACCCTAGATGCCATGACGTGGACTTAGAGGGCCTGGAGGGAGACAAATGGAGAATGGTTGGTATTCAGAAACAAAAGAGATCTACAACTATAGTGCAATAACGAAGCCCCAACCGGTAGCATATGTGGCCTTTGTGGGGTGGGGCCAGGGTGTGACTCAAAGACCTGACAGTGCATTCAAAAAAGCAAAGAGGCACCGACTGAATGGGAGAAAATATTTGCAGACAATACCTTCCATAAGGGGCTAATATCTAAAATATATAAAGAACTCATACAACTCAACAACGACAAAAAACCAAATAGTCCAATTAAAAAATGGGTAGCGGACCTGAATAGACACTTCTCTCAAGAAGACATATAAACAGCCAACGGATATATGAAAGAATGCTCACCTTCACTGGCTATTAGGGAAATGCAAATAAAAACCACAATGCGATATCACCTCACACCTGTTAGAATGGCTTTCATCAACAAGACAAATAACAAGTGTTGGAGAGGCTGTGGGGAAAACGGAACCCTCATACACTGCTGGTGGGAATGTAAATTGGTACAGTCACTATGGAAAACAGTATGGATGTTCCTCAAAAAATTAAGAGTATAATTACCGTATGACCCAGCAATCCCTCTCCTGGGTACCTACCCCAAAAGGCTGAAAACATTTATCTGTAAAGGTATATGTATTCCAGAGTTCATTGCAGCATTACTTATGGTGGCCAAGATATGGAAACAACCAAAGTGTTCTTCAATAGATAATTGGATAAAGAGCCTGTGGTATATATACACAATGGAATACTATTCTGCCTTAAGAAAAGATGAAATAGTGCCATTTGTGACAACATGGATGGATCTTGAGATTATTATGGTAAGCGAAATAAATCAGACAGAAAAAGTAGAGAACTACATGACTTCACTGATATGTGGGATGTAAAACTGAAAGCAGCAAACAAGCAAGACAAATAAACAAACAAACAAACAAACAAAAACTCATAGACACTGACAATAGTTTAGTGGTTACCAGAGAGTAAGGAGGGATGGGGATGGTTACCAAAGGATAAAGGGGGTCAAATATTTGGTGATGGAAGGAGAACCAACTCTCAGTGGTGAACACACAATGTGATATATAGATGATATATTACAGAATTGTGCCCCTGAAACCTATGTAATTTTACTAACCATTGTCACCCCAATAAATTTAATTAAAATAAAATTCCACAAGAGTAACTATTATATGCATATACTTTTTGCATATGCTGTTACCTCTGATTGTAAGATTTTTACCTTAAGAAAATCTTGCTTGTCTTTCAAGTCTTAAGTTACTCAAGCAGCCCTTCCTCTGTGATGCCTGCTTCTCATTTTCCCAGTTGAGTTGATCCCTACTGTCCTTGTACATTCTCATATTACAGTAATATTGTACCGTGCTGAAATTCTATTTGACATGCTTGTCTCTTTTACTAGCAATACCAACTCATTGTGGATAGATTCCATCTATTATTCATTTACCCTCATCTTTAATGTTGTGAATGGCCCTTATCAGACCCTCCATACTTATTGAATGAATAACAAGCAGGTTTTTAATGAATGAATCTAGAACATCAGATGAAGTTTTGAGACAAAATAAAGTAAGATGTGGTGACAAAAAATAGGAAGTCACAGTATACCCTACACAGCACATACTTCTGCTGAGCTCTTAACTGTGGGCCGCCCATTCTTCCTTCAAGTGAGAAAGAGGATTATTTTTAGATGAAGAGGCAGAGTTAGACTTATTTATATATCCGGAATTAAGGACCAGCAAAGGCATAGATTAGAAGGATGTAAAAACAGAAAGCTAGAAGCCTCCTAAGCCAGATTTCAGAAGTACAGGCTTCCTTTGACTTGAAGAAGCACCAGATGGTAGGAAGAATTTGGCCTTTGGAGTTACACAGACCTGGGCTCACAGCCATTGGTCATGTGCATGATGTCCAACAAGACACTTTAATTCTCTGAGCCTCACTTTCCCCAATTCTGAAATAGGATAATCATATTAACCATAAAGGGATCATGAAAACTAATTAATACTATTAAGGGCAAATACGATAGCCTGAGCTTCAGAAATGTTTATTCTCTCCTAATATGCCAAACTTCAGATACTTACTGGCTCTTTTCTGACCTCGTAGAATATTTTTGAGAAAAAAATCAGGTCACAGATAACAATACACATTATAAGTGGTATACAAAGCAAAATCTCAAATATTAAAAATCAGCTACTAAGAATGATGATGTCACCTCAATAATGTCAAACATTGAATATATTTGAAATTAACCATATATATACACAAATATATGCATAAATGTAAGCTATTGGATATGATTTAAAAGTGTGGGACTGACAACTTCAGTAACATGGATAAAGTTATATGAAGATACAGAACCTCAAGAAGATAGTTTGCTAGCAAATTGTTTTATGCTCCATACACACGTGGAGGTCGTAAGTAGAATAGGTTTAACTTTGTGAAGCATTACAGAACTTTGTATTGCAGTCAAAGGCATTGTCTTTCTTCTGAATAATGAAAGATGCTTTATCCAATTCCAATTTTTCCCCGTTATAATAATCTCACCTTGTGTTTCTCTCAGAGTTTGATTAGAGAGACATGACCTCCTTAAAGTACACATTCCTATTGAAATAAGGGATTTATTATGGTGACTTGGCCTTACCCCGTTGTGGGACATGGTTAACCGTTACGTGAGGTGTTTTCTTCTGGGTCTCCTGGTGGAGACAGAAACCCACAGGGCAGGCAGTTGGGGAGGAGGAAAGGTATGAAGTGAAGGAAGTGAACACACATGGGAACCTGCAAAGCTGACTGGAGCCCAGAGGGACAAGCTAAACCAGTCTGTCCTCCCTTTCCACCTGCAACACTGATGATGGGGGTATCCGGCTCGCGAAGCTGGTGCCTGCTATCGTAGAGCTAAATCTGCACCTAGCACACAAGTCAGAAAAGCCAAATGAGGATCTGGCAGGAGCTGCATGAACCATAGTGCGTGGGAATGTTACTCAAAAGGGGTGAGCCAGCAGCAAGCAACCACAGGTGTACGCTGCAAGGAGCCTCACTGATGGCTTTGACTTTCTGAATGCAAAAAGAATGTGGCTGGTTCTTCATGCTAACCAGGAGCTATGTCGGGAAAGGAATCTTGAGAAATTGTATTCCAGTTGAGCTAAATTGATGTAATATAAGTCCATCACATTCTGAATGATTGTGTAAAATCCCATCTCTGTACCTTATACTTTTCTTAACCTAACTTGTTCTTATCTACATCCTTGGGATAAAATCCTCTTCCCAGATATCCTAACTTTCCTTGCCAAAATGGAGCTCTATTTGCTTTTCAACAGATAAATGAATTCAACTCAGTGTATCAATTTTCCAGTGCAATGTTTAACTCTTACTTGTTTCATAATGGGTTCCCAGAACTAGTAATCACACTCAGCCCACACTGTCTAGCAGAAACTTGTTTAAAATGAATTCTGGTTTAATGGTTTTTCCATGTTACTCTGAAATGCAGTCCTTGTTTTTTTTCCCCTCATTTCTCTTGTAGCTGACTCTTTTGTTTTACAAACGTAGACAGATCTACATTATATTGAAAACCTGAAATGGATTAGTGAGGTATCCTGGGCATTGGAAAAATGAATTTATTGTTTAAAATGAATGTAATTTGACCTGGTTCAGCTTTGAAAAGGAATATGGAAAGGCATGCCATTAGCAATAATTTACTCATTTGTATGTTTTATACAAATTTAAGAAGTCTTTTCTTTAAACTTGGCTTTCAAATGGAGATTATAAAGTGTTTCGTCAAGTTTGCAAATACAGTTTGAAAGCTTAAACTTGATTAATACACCACAGTGCTGTTCCCCCCTTCTTCCTACTTCCACGTGATAGAAGCAGAAGCTGAACAGATAAGTACTGATGCGGTACGGGAACGAAGGTCAGGAAAAGCTGATAAGATGGGGAACGAAGGAGAAGGTAGATCTCAAGCCCTAAAACCATCCCAATGCAACACTTTGAGGCCAGTTGAGTACTGTCGCTTCCTCCACAAGCTAACAACCTCCTGCAAAACAATGAACCAAAACTGAAGGTAAGCTGTGGTCAGGAAGATGGACCAAACTCTGTAGTCTTGGCAGAAACTCCTCTGGGAAGGAGAAGAGACAGAGGAGCACCAAGAAGCCCTGGAACAAGGACAAAGGAACAGTTCAGAGGCAGCAACTGGGAAACTGGCCCTTAGAGACGAAAAGTCGGAGTCAGGCCAGCACTTGTTGAGGGCACAGGTAAGGAAGCAGCTGTGGCCAGCAGTGTTCCCAAAGGACCTCAGACTCCTCTGCATACAATCATTTTACAACACTCTCAGACCACTCCATCCCCAAGGCAAAACCTGGGAAAGTGATCCGGACACATTTTCAGGCTAATCCTTAAACCTCCGATTCACCCCAAAAGCCATTTTGTCCAGATCTTGACGTCACAGACTATTTGGGTGGCATTATGAGGAACAAAAGAGGTAGATGATATCCTGTGAAATGTTAGCAATTTCTTTGAAATACTGTTAATAGAATTTAATTTATTTCCAATATTGTATTGTGGATACTGCCATTTATCAAATGAACACTGGAATTTTTTTCAGAGGTGCTCCTTCCACAAATAGTTATCGAGCATTTACTATGTGCAAACACTAAGGAGATACAAGGAAGTAGTGATCTTTGATCTCACAGAGCTTGCATTATAATAAACTTGTCCCCTGTCAGTCCTTTCTTTCTCCCCTTCCTCAAGGTTGTTAATCCAAACCCATTTAACCTCTACAACTCTCTTTAAGTCAACTTTGTCTCACATCTTTCACCCTTGGTAGATAACTTTGTACATCACTTCACAAAGAAAACAGAAAACAGCAGCCCAGTTTTCTCTCATCCTCAATCTCCAGCGGAAGCCAGCCTCACTCCCTTTCTTCCTGACTCAGAAGACCAGGCAGTCATTTTGGGACTTCCCCAAAATTACTTGGGAGGCCATAGACTTATAAACATTCTGAAGTCTGCTATGGGCATTTGTCTGCAACACTGAGGGTACCCAGTATTTTGCTTAATCCAAGAATGTCTTCATTTGCTGACATACTCCAAAACTTTGGCACGCCCGCAAAGCAGCCACTGCATTTGACTATCTCATTTGGATAACCTTAAAGAAGACTGTACCCACTCTTACTCAGGGTACAGAATTGCTTCTTACAACAAATCTTTTGTTAGTTGTTAGTTAGCAAGTAATATGGCACAAAAATTATGGGATTATAAAAACTGGTGTCATAAAAAGAGGGATGTCCACAAAAACTTCTCTTTTAGTTCCTGAGTCACAAGGATGCCAATATTTAAGAGCTCAGAAAAAAAAGTTGACCCTTAGTAAAATACTGGGTAACCTGACAGAGAGTGATCAAGTCGAAAGATGGCAGAATTTGGAACAGAAAGTCCTTTGGTTTGAATTCCACCTCTTAGTAGCTATGTGACTTTTGTAAAACCTATTTGATATCTGTAAAACCAAGTTTTATCACTTGTAAAATGAAGATAAACATACAAGCCTGTTAGGGTAATTGTAAAAAGTAGATGAGATAACATTCCTAGCACATTACTTGAATTAATGGCAACTGATTCAATATTTCTTTAGCATTTTGTTCCCCTCTCACACAGCCACCCCTCATTTCAGATTTTTAGGTTAGACTCTGTAATTGAGATACAGTTGATGGCTGGAGGTTCCTGGAGGAGCTGACCAAATATTAGGTTGGTGCAAAAGGAATTGTGGTCTAAAAGGTTAAAAACAATTGCGAAAACCACAGTTACTTTTGCACCAACCTAATATAAACGTTCCCAAACTGCCAATCCACTTTGAGACAGTATTTGAGTAATTTTTTATTATTGTGTTGCAAAGTCGATCTTGCCTGTTGTACACAAGTTTGAGTAATAGAAACCTAATAAGCCTTTTCTCATCAGAAAGCTGTCTCTCCTTCCAAAGACAATGTATCCGTGAAGAGTCGATTATTTTTACGCTTTCTTGGCTAAACTTTGAGATGATCAGTTAGTAACAGTGTGATCATTAGAATATTGAGAGTACTGTTCCATTTTCTACCCATGGAAATCCTGCTGCTTTACCCTGCTAAGACGTGGATTGGAGCAGAAACACAGATCAAGAAATGTGTGCCCTTCAGGTTAATTTAGATATATTCACATGCTTTTGATTAATGTAGGACTTCTTGTCCTTCTAGATGAAACTGTTAATTCGTTTGGTAAAATCTGATCTATCTTCCTTAGTAAAGAGAAATGGGATCGTTTGCCAGGAATACAACAGAGACCGGAGCCCCACATTTGTTTTCATCTCTGATGATACACCGTGCTACAACTGAGAGAATGCCCCATCTTTATCTCCTGAAGTTGGCTCGATGTTTATCAACCTAATGCTGATTTAATATGGGAGTAAGATAAATGTGAGGAATGGGGAATATTCTCAGAGGAAGCTGAAAATGAAAAGAATGAAAAGGAAAATTTGGTTTTGATATATGGCCATTAGCTACCATCAATAAATCTTTTCAATTGATGAGATACCGCTATTTAGTAATCTGCATTATTGTAGGGATAGAATTTGGGGTAGGGTCTTTTTCTTACCCCCTTATTCCAGAGCTTACAACTTCTGCCCACAATTTATATTTGTTTGGTCTTAGGAAAAGGTTGGTATTAAATGATAGTGGCGATGATAACCCTTAGGCCCATCTGTCTCTCTTTTTCCCTAGGATTTATCTGTTCACGTAGTACAAGAGGTGACTAGGAATGAGGTCAATATCCTCACATATTAATTCAAATTTACAAACTGTTTTAGTGTTTCCTATCTCTCAGGCACTGAATTAAGTACCAGATATGATGAGATGAACAGAAATAAATCATTTGTGTTCTTCGAAATCTCAGAGTTCAACAGGAGAAAGAGACAAGGTGTCACAGAAATCAGTGCACTTAGAGCTATGTCTTAGGTAAGATTTCATAAAAGTGCAGCCTGAGGTGAGGGTTCTTGTGCCAGTGATCGACTGATAGAGTGCTTTCAGGAGAAACTTGTAAGGAAGTGAGGGCAGCATATTAGGGCAGGGGAAGAAACTCAGCAAAGGTGTGGGTTCAGATAAGTGTAACCTTAGCCTGATCTCCAGGGAGCTCTGGAGTGTGAGGAACACCACAGACTTGTCTCACCTTGAGTCGAGAGGCTGGGACTCTGCGGCCTGGAATCATCCAATCATAGGACGACGGCTCTCCAACAAGGCATTTCTGTGATCCTATTGGCCATTGAGAGTTCTCTGGAGGAAGAGGACTGTGGGCCATCAGCAGCCCAGATTCACAACAGCTTGGAAATGTGTCCATTGCTCAGCAAACGTGGTCAGGGTCAGGCAGCGCCTGCTCTTTGGTACAGAAATGGATACAACATGGCTTTACAATGAGGTAGTAAACTCACTGTTAGACTCACATTAAACAAGGAGCTACAACACAGTGTGACGGGTATAACCGTAAGAGTTTGTACAAGGTGGCACACTCAAGAGTGATGACCCAGTTATATGTTCTTTGGTACTTTATCTCGTTGCACTGAATACTGGAGGTAGTTTTTGAAATAGCTTTATCTTCCTGGTGGTAAAGAGTATGGTCATGGAAGTATCTTCAGAGAAGTTGATAACTGAGGCACATTTATAAGAAATTGGCTTTGTAATATTGGTCAATGGGGAATTCTTAAGAGTGCAGTGTCTAATCCATGACCGTGAATTAAATGTCAGTGGGAACTCTTTTTTAACCCTGTTGAGATTCTATCCCATAATGGTATAATTAAGCATTTATATATAATGGTATAATTAAGCATTTATATATATTTATATAAAATATATATATGTGTCAGAATATATATTTATATAAGCATACGAGGTCTGACCAATAAGTTCGCGAACTTGTTGCAATGATGTTGATAACCTTTTTAGATATCAGGAGGATTATTCATGATGAATTTGTACCAACTGGACAAACAGTTAATCAAGTTTAATATTTGGAAGTGCTGAAAATACTGCGTGAAAAAGTTAGATGAAAACGAGGTGAACTTTTCGCCAACAATTCATGGCTCTTGCGTCATGACAATGCACTATCTCATACGGCGCTGTCTGTGAGGGAGTTTTTTACCCAGTAAATAAATAACTGTATTGGAACACCTTCCTTACTCACCTGAACTAGCCCCCAATAACTTCTTTCTTTACCCAAAGATAAAGGAAATATTGAAAGGAAGATATCTTGATGACATTCAGGACATCAAGCATAATACGACGATAGCTCTGACGGCCATTCCAGAAAAAGCGTTCCAAAATTGCTTTGAAGGGTGGACTAGGTGCTGGCATCAGTGCATAGCTTCCCAAGGGGAGTACTTCAAAGGAGACCATAGTGATATTTAGCAATGAGGTATGTAGCACTTTTTCTAGAATGAGTTCACATACTTAATTGTCAGACTTCATATAGTATGTTTTATATACTATATAATATTATATGCATGATATTGAGACTTTAAGTCAGAAATGAGATCCAATTTTAAGGAAGTAGGCATGTATAATCCAATGATAAAAAGCCTTTTCTCCGTAGTAAGCACATGATAATATTCTCTTTCGGAACTAGGAGGGAAACTATAAACATTCGTCTAATGCTACCAGTACGTGTCAAGATTTGTTGAAAGATGTAGCTACATTTTTTGTTTAACAATGGACTTGGCCTGTCAAGTTAAATGATTGAGGTGTGTTTTCCTACAACATTTTGCCAAAGGTAGTCTACAATATCCAGTGATATTTTCATTTAATGATACATTGTTTGACCTGATATATCTTGGAAATAATGTTGGCTGTAGGCTTGTAGAACCTCCAGGGAAAACACTCCTAACCCAAAACTGGGAACATCTCTAATTGGTTCCAGGTTTGCGTGTCTTGTCATGTACTTCTCCAGAGTTTATTTAGTTCTGTTGGTAATAAATAAAAGTTATGTTTCAGTATAGTTATCTGATGTACTGCCCACTCAAATATCCATGTTTTAGGAACACAATAGAATTAAGTGAAATTTCTTTGTATGAGGGCCTTTGCCTCAGTTTCTATGGCTTCCTTATTCACTTTAAACCCTGGAATATAGTACTTGGCTTAGAGGTTGAGAAACTGGCAGACCATTTATTTAATTTTGTTCATTATGTATAACTTGAGATTTTCATATTTTCTATTCTTTTTTTAACGATCTTCCCAGTATTTTCTCTTAATATGTAACCAGAAAATGTATGTTTCATTTATAAACAAAAGAAGAGAAAATAAACTTTTTGTGACCTCCATAATTACATTCTACATTTGCTTATTTTCCTTCTCATGTGAACATTTAAAAAAAATTGCTTGTATATCTGACATCCCACTTAAGAAACGAAGTTACATTGTCTCAGTGTTGTGTTCATTCCTCCATGATTGATGGTTTCAGTCGTGGATGACCACACATACACACACACGCACACACACGCACACACACACACATACACACACACACACACATACACACACACATGCACACTCATGGGTAAATAAATGACTAGGACAAAACGGCCTGACTTAAGTAATATTTGGAACTTGCCATCAATAGGATTTTTACTTTCACAAAGACTTCTGGAGCAAAGGAGGTATTGGTAATTTATGTCTCTCTGAATTTTATAATTCTTACGTATTCTTTCCTGAGACAATGGAATATGTGAGTTCTTATTCAAATATAACAAGGGCAGATAGACTAGGGAAAAGGATCCTTGCATTTGCACAACTTCTGTCCTTTTATTCACATACTTCCCTTTGGGGTAGGTGAATAGTTTAAATTTGGGGAGCTATGTCTTTCAAGGCTATGTCTCCGTAGGCAAAGTGGAAAGTTTAAAGTAAGCATCTGAGTAGAGCGAGGGTAGAAAGACCCCTTAAGAAGAGGTTCTCTCTTAGCCAAATTGACGATTAAAGAAAACCCTGTATTAACCAAGTTGGATATCTGTCCATTCCCCTGACAATACTTAGACCCAACTTTGTGGCCTCTAGAGCAATAATTCCTTTGTAGTTCCAATAAAATTAAATCAGAATAGACTTTGAATCGGCCAGCCTGCTTCTCTTTTGTATCTCCATATTTTGGCTGTGAATAGAAGGCAGGCATTTGGAGGTGCTTTCATTTCTCTTGGTCAGTAATGTCATACTGGAGGTGGTTATCTCTGGTTGGTTTAGTCCTTGAAGGATGCAGAACAGATTTTGAAGCTGTTTCTCGTGGCAACACTCTGATTTTCCTTTCATGGGTGTCTGTTTCACTCTCAGTCCATGTGGTTTGGTTTCGAGAGCACTTCCCTCCCAAACCCCTCACCCATCTCAGCCCCTTGAGGAGGGCACTGACCCAGGTCCACACCCACAACACCTCATCCTATTGCCAGGAGGGGCACAAGATCTAAGCTGGGCCTTCAGACCCCAGATGTTCCTCTTCTTGCAACCAGACTATTCAAGTAACACTTTCTCAGAAGGATAAAGGGGATTTCTCTTTTCTCTTGGTTGTACTTCGTGGGTAGTTACAAACTGAATAGCCCAAAGAAAAGATGTTTTCTCTCATTCTATTATTAAATAAAATAACAGGTCAGGGGCTCTGCTCACTACATTTAGTTCATCATCTAACACATTTCCAGGGTAAGTGTATGAGTTTTATTTGTATTATTCTCAAAATATGGTTTTATTATTCCCATTACGCATGAGAAACTGAGACTCAGACATAGTAGTTTTTTGAAGGGCATATGCTAATAAATAAATAGTAATATGGCTTTAACTTACTTGTCTGACCTGAAACTCATGCTCTTGACTTGCACATTGTCTCTAGGCATTCTAGTGAGAAGAAGGAGAGCCTATGTTGAATACTTTTACAACATCAAAATCAAAAGTATGTTTGGGACAGAGGAATGAAGGAGAAGTAGTGGAAAATATGAGGCAGAGGATCACAGAATCACAGGGACCTTAGTCATTCAGCTATTGGAGATCAAGATTTGAGCATCTTGAATAAAAGATTAGAGGGGCAGAGGTGGGTAACATTGAACTAAGACGAATCCTGGCTAAATACCAGCCAAGCTAAATCTATAATTTGAGGCAGCCTAGCGTCATGACATCACCTTCACTATGAGCACCACATTCTAGAGTATTCTGAAGTTGGCTAGAACTAAGTAATGAGTCTGGCTTGGTACCCCGTTGTTTCATGTGTTCATTCATCCATCCATTCATCCTTTCAATTTATATTGAGCGTCTGCTAAGTGCCAGGTATTATGTGTTTAGCATATATCAAGCTATTTGCTCTCAGGGAACTCCTAATCTAGAAAAGGATCTAGATAAGTTAAAAAGAAATTATAATGAAGCAATAAGTGCTCAACAATTTTAGTAAAAAGAAAAGAAAGAAATTATAATAGATTTAGTGACTGGCATTGGAACATATAGTCGAGCCAAGGAAGATAGCTTTCATATTTACTCTTAATAATATTGTTTATTGAACAATGGATAAATTTAATTTTTGAAATGTTCCCAGATGCCTTTTTTCCTTGCTGGAGAACAAAAAGTGTTCTATAAATAGTAACCTTTCCCTCTGAAGCTGTCAGGAAGCCATCAAATTCTTAAAGTGCTTCTGCTAGAGGCTACATTTAAAGGATTTTAAGCTGAAGTACTGTGATATAACTGGGAAAAATACAAGGAATCAGATGCACTTAGGTTCTAATTCAACTTAGCTACTTACTAGTGGTATGATATTGTCAAATTATTTAGTATCTCTGAGCCTAAGTTTCTTTAACTATAACAGGGGATAACTATAACAGGGGATATGTAAAATTTAAATGAATTTTAAATATGAAGTACACCTTACATTTGTATTCACTTGCTCAACAGATGAGCCCTTCCGTGGCTTCTCTGTTTCACTTTTTCAATTTATCAAATTGGGATAACAATACTTACTCATAGAACTGATCTTTCAGTGGGAGAATATATGCCAAAAAATGGTTGACATTTAGTAGATGCTCAATAAATGCAAATCCCCCTGCTTTTTCTGTTCCATTCTTAAAAATGTAAGTGGATTTGTATCTTAATTGGCAAAAGTATTTCTCTGATAAATTTGAAGATGAAAAAATCCTACATATCTGAGTAATTACATTCTCAACTCAGGATTAATTATAGCTCTACATTTTACATGAAAAGATTCAGTAGAAATTAGAGACAAAGCAGGAGGCAGATCACAAAGACATAATGTATAATGGAACTAATCAAGACTTTAGGTAAGATGATCTATATGTATACCCACAGGGGCTTAATTAATATTTCCCTAATCTTATAAAAACAAAAACAATGCTTTGGAACCATAGATGGCACAAGGAAAAAACTTTGCCTTATTTGTATTATGTAAACAGTGATTTAGAAATAAAATTTTGTATTCATTTGTCACATATATTTTTATAATTTTGGATCCAAACTTCGTGGTTGATAATCTGGTTATATGGAAGCCCTCTCCTTGCTGAAAAGTTTTCTACTCTAACTCTATTCTATTTTCATTTATGCTGGAATGATGAATAATGTGGTGTGAAATTGCTTTTTGTGTGATTTAATGCTAGCCAAGGAACTCCTCTCTAGAATAATATTCAATTAAAATTCACTGTGGCAGATGTGGGTTGTGGATCTGGTCAAAAGGCATAAATTCCCAGCCCACCTTGTGATTGTTTTAGTAGAAGATTTCAAATGATCTAAGCCATGCATTGCAGGTAATGAGGGAGGCACAATTTCATACTCCATTTCTTAACTCCTTGGCTGCTGTTGAATATGGTTTTATTTTCCATTTGGGGGGCCAAAATAGCCCCACAAATTAGAGAGAAGGCAGCCTTTGCAGTTTATAAAAGCACAGCTCTGTTTCGAGTGAGTAATAATAGCATGGGCTCTGATTTTTTATAGTCAATTTTATTTCTACTTTAAGGAACAAATTCTTTTTTATTACATCTGTAAGCAGAGACAGAATGGTTCTTGGTAAAAGTTAAGGTAGGAACAATTCCAGCAAGGATAATTCAAATCTACACATTTAAATCTAATTCTACTTGATTTTTTTCCAAGTAGGTATTAAGGCCCTTTTATATGCAAAAGAGTATGCTCAATGCATATATGTTGAATTAAGTGTGTCAATGTCCATCATTCAGATTGGCCCAAAAACATTGAATAGAATTTCCCAATTTTGTGCAGTTTTATGCAGTTCAACTAGTCATGGATAACTTTGATTTTCTTCTTGTCTTCTTATTGTTACCCATAAAATTTTAGAGCCATCTTATATTCTTGGAATATATTTGCTTACGTAAAAGCTAATTTTGGAAGGAAATCTCCTGTTAAGATTCCAAGAGTACATCAAAGAAAAAAAAAAGGAAAATAATAAAAATGGCTAACTTCTGTTGAGGTCTATCCTGTATTGAGGGCTTTATATTCTTCATCAACTTTAATCATCACAATAAATCTCAATTTGCATTCCCAGAATTCCTGAGATAAAGATGCAAGGACAAAAACAATAAAAAGTTGATTATCAGAGTGATATTAGTAAGATGTCAGAATGGAAAGCTCAGGATTCTCCACCCCTTAGAAACACACCAATTCAACAACAAAACATGGACAAATTTCCTTTGTCAGAAATTCAGAAAATAGTTGAGAGCCTCCTGTACCCTGGACAAATGTGAAACTGGCCACATTGAAATCAGTAGGGAAATTCTAGACACTCTCTCACCATAATCCTTGTCTTGGGGCACTAACAGTTCCAGCATAACTATTGCAGCCTAGGGCCAGTGATAACAAAGATGGTGGTTTGAACTAGCAGCTACCATAACCCTTCTACCCAGGTCAGAAGAGGGCAAATGAACCCCAGATCTCAGGCTATTGTGAACAATATGCACCAAAAAATTGGATAACTTTAACAAATGGATAAATTCCTAGAAACACGCAGTCTACTAAACCAAATCCCAAAGCAATTAAAAATCTGAACAAACCTATAACTAGCAAAGAAATTGAATCAATAATCAAAACCTCCAAACAAATACAAGCCCAGGACCAGATGACTTCATGGGTAAATTCTACCAAATATTTAAAGAAGAATTACTGTCAATCCTTCCCAAATATCTTCCAAAAAAATTGAAGAGGGCGGAACACTTCCAAACTTATTTTATGAGGCCAGCATTGCCAAGGTCAGACCAAAAGCTATTTGTCTAAGATTAGAAACAAGGAAAGAATGACCACTCTTGACACTTTTTTTGTTTAGTACTGGAAGTTCAAGCCAGAGCAATTAGGCAAGAAAAATAAATAAATGCAAATCAAGTAAGAAATAGTAAAATGATTTGTTTGCAGATGATGTGACCTTATTATTAGCAAACCCTAGAGACTTAACAAAAGACTGTTAGTACTAATGAACAAATTAAGTAAAGTTGTAGGATACAAAAATCAGCATACAAAAATTAATTACATTTCTAAACACTAACAATGAACTATCTAAAAAGAAAACAATCCTACTTATAAGAGCATCAAAAAATATTGCGCAATAAACTTAATTGAGGATGTGAAAGACTTATATACTAAAAACTATGAGAGAAATTAAAGGAGACACACAAAAAAATGGAAAGACATCTCATGATCATGGATTGGAAAATTTTATAGTGTTAAAATGTCCTTACTACCCAAAGCAATCTAGAGATTAATGCAATTTCTATCCAAATGCCAATGTATTTTTTACAGAAATTAAAAGTACAGAATTCTAAAATTCATATGGAACCACAAAAGACCTCACATATCCAAAACAGTCCTGAGAAAGAAAAACAAAGCTGGAAGCTTCATACTTACTGATTTCAAAACATATTAAAAAGCTACAGTAATTAAAACAGTATATTACTAATATAAAGATAGACATATAAACTAATGGAATAGAATAGAAAATCCATAAATAAACTCACAATCAATCTTTGACGAGGGTGCTAAGAATACACAATCGGGAAAGGATAGAGTCTTGAACAAATGGTGGTAGGAAAACTGGATAGTCACATGCAAAAGAATGAAATTGGTCCCCTATCTTACACCATTCACAAAAATTTACTCCAGATGGATTAAGAACCTAAATGTAAGACCTGAGAACATAACACTAAGAAAACATAGGGCATAAGCCTATGACATTGATCTTGGCAATGATTTTCAGGGGGTATGACACCAAAAGTATAAACAATAAAAGCAAAAATCAACTAATGAGACTACATCAAACTACAAAGATTCTACGTGGCAAAAGAAACAATCAACAAAATGAAAAGGCAACCTACAGAATCTGAAAAGATATTTGTAAATTATACACATATACATTTATATGTGTATATATATATACATATATATATATACACATATATATATATGTGTGTATATATATATATATATATATATATATATATATATATATGAATCAACATCCAAAATATAAAAGGAACTCATACAAGTCAATAACAAAAATCCAAAAAAATGAGCAGAGGACCTGAATAGACATTTTTTTTTTTTTAGAGAAGACATACAAATGGCCAACAAGGAGGTGAAAAATGCTCGATATCACCAATCATAAGGGAAATGCAAATCAAAGCCACAATAAGATCACCTCACACCTGTTAGAATGACTGCGTATGTTTCAGGTTCATTGTTATTTTCTTTCTTTAATATACACATTTTTCACTGAGGCAGAATTCTAAGCTGAGAATTCAGCCCAGCTGACAACTTTATTTCAGCCTTGTAAGAGCTTGAGTGGGGAACCCAGCTACACCGTGTGGGACTTCTGATCTAAAGAACTATGAGGGGATAATGATGTTTTAACCTGCTAAGTTTGTGGTAATTTATTATACAGCAATGGGAAAGTCATGAATCCATGTTTCTACATAACATTCATTTTTATGTGTAATGTCATCACAGGATACGCCATCGTTTGCGGCTGACTTAATTAACCATTTCCTTGCAGTTGAACGTTTAGGTTGCTTTCAATGATATACTATTATAAATACTGCAGTGATGACCATGTTCATGCTCATAGCTTTACCCATTTTTAAAAGTAATTTGTTGTTTGTTTCATTTTTAAAAGTAATTTATTGCTTGTTTGTTTTTATATGGAAGAAATAATAGATTACGTGGTTCAAAATCCAAATGTACAAAATGATGAATGGTGGAGTTTTCTTCTCACATCTATGCTTTAGCTATACACTTTCCCAAGCCCCAAACAATCAGAATCATTTTGAATCCTTCTAGAGATATTTTATGCCTAAATGATAGCATGTCCACTGCTCTGTATCTTGCTTTTTTCACTAAACAATATATCTTAAAGATTGTTCTATATTAGCACTTAAAAAATATCTCTATGGCTGAATAATGTTCTATTGTATAAATGTACCATGATTTATGGATTGATGGGCATGGAGGGTTTTTTAGAATTTTGTACCTGGTCATGATGGACAAGATAGTGTGGAACAAATTCCCATTAGGACAACCAGACAAGCTAGACAAATGTTTTTTTTTTTGTTTTGTTTTTTGTTTTTTTAAATGCCTGCCTGGGGGTGGCCAGATGGCTCAGTTGGTTAGAGCACGAGCTCTTAACAACAAAGTTGCTGGTTCAATTCCCACGTGGGATGGTGGACTATGCCCCCTGCAACTAAAGATTGAAAATGGTGACTGGCCTTGCAGCTGAGTTGAGCCCTCCAAGACAATGACTTGGAACTGATGGGCCCTGGAGAAACACACTGTTCCCCAATAGAGGGCTAAAAAGGGCTATTCCCCAATAGAGAGCTATTCCCCAATAGAGGGCTATTCCCCAATAGAGGGCTAAAAAGAGTGAAGAATTACTTGGCCAGGGGAGTGGAAACCCAGAACTATGAGCCCAAAATTTGATGGTATTTTCTACCTGGGAGGTGAGAAGGCTGAGAAGGACTTTGTGACAGCCTCAGGGAGTTAAGAGGAATCACGGACCCTTCAAAGAAGGGAAGCCCTAGGGAACCCCTCAACTTTGGGCTGAAACTCCAAAGGTCTGAACCCTAGGAGTACAAAGGAATCCCACGTGATAAGCTCTCCAAAGGGATAGGTCACATTCTCTTAATTTCTGAAATTGCGTTGAGATGACCCAAGATTGCTAATAGCTCTTGGTGGAAGCAAAAATAAATCTTCTCTGGAAAAGATAACACACTCGTCTTCACATCCTGTTTAGGAACCTAAGTCCTAACCACCCAAACTAACCAAACAACAGACAGATAAGGAGGCTTGACAACCTGAATAAAAATGAATAGAAACAAAGAAAAGAGGTGAAGACCCATAGCAGTCCCAGGAATTCAGAGACTAACTTGAAAAGGCCCAAGACAATAAAGGAAAAGAAAACTTTCAATGGAGAATTGGAAACAATATTGTTTACAGTCTTTTGCTCTTACAAATAGGGCAGCAGTGAATATACTTGGGTAAATGTGTTTATGGAAGGAATATAGAGACTTAAAAAATGCATATACAACCAATAATGCCAGATGGCTCTTCAGAATGGAGTCACCAGTTTTACAGTCTTTTCGACAGGGTGTGACAGCACTTACACTCCCACAATCTCTACCAATACTTGTGTGAACATTTTTCTGTCTATGGATTCCTTGTGTTCTAATTTCTCCTGTGTAATGAGTGTTCCTGGATTTTTCCTGTCTTCCTTTTCTTAATATAGCATTTATATTATTTCTAAAAACGATATACCAATTTCATATTATTGCTAGGCAGGCTTCTCAATATATTATTTATGTTTGAAATACTATCTGTGAGGTTCCTCCACGCATTACAATTTTGTGATGTTAAAAGCATTTTTTTTTTTAACGATGATTTCTTTCTGGAGTCTCTACTTTTTGTAAGAGGGATCTACTTTTAATTTCCCCACAAACTACCTGTCTGAATACAACAGAGAAGTAGCTAAAAATTCAACAGCAAATAAGCTAGGGATGAGGAGGAATCAGGAAGCCAGCGTAGGCACAACCATTATTTAATAAACATCTGCTACACTTATGATGTACTGGGCACGATAATAAATGTTGGTGATACAAGATGAGTAAGACGGTCACCTCCCTTAGAAAACACATGTGCAGGGAAGGAGAGAGGCATGTAAAAACAAATGAATTGCAAGTGTAACTCCAGAAATATTAGCCATGCACAGGGGACACAGGTTTCTTCCATTTGATGACTCAGATTTTCCAGTGTCAAATTAATGTGTTTATTCTATCAGTGACACATTTTCAGAGACATATTTGGGAAGAAAGAAAGGAAAAAATAGTGATGAATTGATTGATTGTTGAATTCCGTCAACCAATATTTACTGAATGACTCGTTTGGTCACTGTGCCAGGTGTCAGGGATACAAAAGTGAGCAACTGTTTAATGATAACCATCAAAGGGTAAAAATTATTGTATGAATTTAACTCCTCCCCCACCCCCCCAGGGAGCAGTAGTTCACTATAATTCAGATAGCACAGCGATTGGGTATGTATACCATATTCCTCAGTCATCTGCGTTGCATGTGAGAGATCACACTATGTGTGTATACATGGAAGTAAGCCCTTTAATTTTGTGGTTTTGGCTACCTAATGCTAAGTCCATCTTGTTTTGCTAACAACGAACAAAGGTTCATTAAAAAGAAGAAATGTTTATATAAGGCAGTTGGCTCTGCTTGCATGGATGGTGACCGGCCGTCTTCAGTGTCTCCTCAGGCAAAGGTGTCACAAAGAAGGTCACTCTCCAGTAATCTTCCACTGCTGTCCCAGGCAGAGGGGCATTGTCTGTGAGGGAGTCCGTCTCTTCTCATGGGATTTCTAACAATGGGTTGCTGTGCCGTGTAGGAGGGAGCTCTCTTGGGAAATCAAGGTAGAGTGATTCCTAACTGGGTGTATGAAGGTTTAATGGTATGTGACAGCAGAGTGGAGGCTGGTTATAAAAAAATCTGTGAAGAATCATAAAAGCTCGAAGTACTATATATTTATTCATTTGATTTCTAAGGCAATAATGGGGTCCTTTGAGTCCTAGAGATTCTAGGGAAGAGCAATTTGGGACCGTTCTTTCTTTAAATCCCCATCAGGAAATATATCGTACACAGAGGTTACCTCCCAACATCCATTGCACTCTTCCCTCTAAATCATCTGGAAAAATCCCATTCTTATTGCCATTGGAAGCCAGAGAGGCCTGCATGGAGGAGGAGGATGGAGCTGGGCTTTGAACACAGAGTGGAATTTTGATAAGTGGAGAGCACATCATAGGCGAAAGTGCTTTTCACTCATGAAACAGGAATATGCCAAGTGTGTTCAGGACCTGCAAGCAAACCTTTTTAACAAATGCAAAATATTCTATTGTCTTCATCTCCCAGAGCTTCCCAGACAATTAAACTCAATTCTTACATTCAGTAAGCAATTATTGAACCGTGCATAGTACTGTACTAAGTAATAACAGATAGGCTTCAAGGGAAATTGCCTCAAGGTTGAGAAACCCCACTACCAAGATAAACCCATTGATTTTAGAACCAAACAGGCCTAAAACATAATTGAGCACTATCCATTCATTTTCAAGTACAGAAACGGAGGCCCAGAGAGTTCCAGTGAATGAAAGCAGCAAAGCATGCAGGGAAAAGCGCAAGTGGTAAGAGTCATTTAAACTCTCCTACTTTAATTTCCGTCATCTGAAAAGTGAGAGTGTGGGGACAGAGCCAGGAGTGCAGTTTCCAGGCTCTCGGCCTCACATGGAAAATGCTGGCTCAGGTAGTAAATGGCCATCAACTGTGATTGGATGGCCATCAGCTGTAGCTAGTTGGCCATCAGCTGTAACCAGTGAGCCACTGGCCACTAATATAACTGCCGTGGCTATGCTAGCCGAAAATGGGGGCTAGCAAGAAGATGGTGGCTGAGCTAGCAAGCGCGGATTGCAGTTAGCACGTGAGGTGGGTTGGCAGAGAAGTGGACGGCAGGTTGCAGGTTGTGTGGCTCCTGCTTCCTGTTTCTCCAACCCAGCTGCCAGCGAGACTATAGTGGCCCCATGGGTGTTCCTTTTTGGCCTCACCATATCCTGCGTTCTTATGTAGGGAGCCGGAGCTGAGACCCTGCGTGACACCCTGCATGACAGGCAGTAATAGTACAAGAAGCGGCCGTCGTGATTCAGGGAGATAGTGTATGTAGGCACTACGCACAAAATTTGTACTAAATGAATATTCCCTGTCACTTTCCTTCTTCCCTTTATTAACAGTAATATAGTAATTCTGTGGCCGAGTTAGGAATCACGCTACCTTGATTTCCAAGAGAGCTTCCTCCTGCGTCAACCCATTCTTAGAAATCCCATGAGAAAACTCTGTAGGCCTCCAACTTTCTCCCAAATGGAGCAAGTATCCTCACACCCTTCTCTTATGTTGTGCATGTACCAGGCTTATTCCCTGCTCTAGACCTGTGAACACCTTGATTCCTAATCACTACACCTGTAGAAATAGCTTTCTTTCTCCTTTCCACCTATCTACATCTCCTCATTCACTCATTTATTCATTCCGTCTGTCTGAATGGAATCATTCAATTGTACACACTTATTGAGCACTTATCATGTGACCAGCACTGGGATAGGATTTGAGATTACAGCATGGCCCTGCCATCACAGAGTCTAGCCGGGGGCACTGTCAAGTTAGAGCACAGATATGGTCACTCCAAGAAAGTTAGGGCATAATTAATGTGGTAGAGTTATGGGCATGATATCGTGGGAACAATGAGCAAGGGGAGGCTAGGTCTGCCTGAAAGATCGCTGCCATTATTCTACCCCAATCATACATCCATCATGCTCTTCTCTGCCTCCTATTATATTACGTCTGTGGGGACGATCGCGCACACAGTTGAGCCCGTAAGTGTGTATACTGCTTCCTATCATTGCAGTGATGTCAGGAGGTGGGTAGGTAGAAGGTGTATCCAGACAGAAAGGACCAACGCAATCCAGTCAAGCACAATAGGTCAAGGAGTTACCTGAGGTTTATCTCAAAAAGCAGGGATGTGCAGGGATAGAAGATGGATATTTCCATCACTAACATACTTTACTAAGGACCTGTGCACCGTTTCTGAGTCTTGGTTGCTCATCAGCATGATCTGGGCAGCATCTGCAAATGACAAATGCTTGGACTGTACCCTAGACTTAGAGAAACAGGATGTTTTGGGATGATGCACAAGCATATGGATTTTTAAGTGACATGTGATTGGTTCTGATGATTAATTAGCCAGGAGTTGGGAAGCGCTTGTCTGTTCTGTGCCAGACATTTGCAGAACAGTGAGACAGACATGAATAAAACAGAAGCAGCCCTAACCCTGCCTTGGAAGACAGGTCTCTGTCCTGGTAACACCGAGAGTCAGTCAGGTGGGATAGACAGTCCAGCAAAGAGACACAATCACCCAGAGAAGAGCTTTGAAACGAGACAAAGTGACCTTGGAACACAGAATGGGAATGTCCGACACTCTTGGAGAGGGAAGGAAGTTTTTTAGAGGATGTTGCATCTGAGATGAAATCTGAAGGACTCGCAGGAGTCTCCTAAATGAAGGGGGTGCGAGACGACCTCCCAAGCTTAGGCCTGAGCCTCCAGATGGCACGGGGATTAGTAGGCATGTCAGATGATCTGTGAGAAAAGCCTGAGTGAGAAAGATTGGGGCATTTCTATTCTAGGACAATATTCTCAGGTGTGTATGACATGGAGACTGTGATACTCATCGATTGCATCACTGATTTATAGCTGCTTCATACACCATTTTTTATTTTTTTTAACCATTTACTGTGTTTCTTTGTCCCTAGGAGATAGTCATACACAGAATTTGCAATGGGAAACACTAGAGAGGCAACAATTCTCTCGCATTTAAAGCCAAAGAAAAGCTGCCTGAGAAAGATGATGCTGAGTTTAAGTCTGAAGAATTAAATGGAGTTATCATACAAAGGGGTGGGGGAGACAGGGGCAGTAGTTCTGCAAGTATAAGGCATGGAGATGACAGCAAGCTCTGCACCGTCAAGGACCTTCCAATTCAGTGTGGTGGGAGCAAAGCATTGTGGGAGAAACGGTGGCTGTGGGTAAGGCTGGAAGGCAGGTGTGTGCCAAACTGCTGAAAGGCTCCATCTGCTCTGCGGAAGCCTAGACTTCATCCAGCCGTCATTGGGGAGCGCTGGTTATTTTATGCTGGGCAGTGATGGGGTCTGATTTACTTTTCTGAAAGGTCATTCTGAGCATATGTATACTGTCTTTCTCCAACAGAATTGTAAGCATGGTGTCAACGGGGATCATATCTTGACCTTTTAAAAATATATCGCCAGTAATGCTTAGCAGAGTAAAGCACACATGTTGCGAGGTCAGCTGTTAATGGATTCATTAATTAACTGAAAGGCACAAACCATCCTCGAGGTACTGTTGCAATATGGTTACTAAATGTACGCAGTGCCTGAGCTTAGAGATCTCAAGCACTCGTAAACTGGGCTTTGCCATTTTAACATGCACTCGGATCACCCGAGGGGTCTTATTACACGGAGATTCTGATTCATCACGTCCTGAGTGGGGCCTGAGATGCTGCCTTTCTGACGAGCATCCAGATGCTGCTCCTGCTGTTCACGATGATACATTTTGCGTGGCCAGGATCTTAACAATTGTTTGTCTTATTTGGAAAAGTTCTGGTGGTGATGAACGCATCTATGAACTGTAGGCCTTTCTGCAGGGATGTAGGGAACGCAGAGGTCTCACCATGAGAGACTGCTATCCCTTGGTTGAGACGCAAGGTCGCTCCTTTGGTGCTGGTTTGAAAGGCAGGTCTTTGAGGCCCCTCGAGTGGACATTGATGTAATTTGACTTTAAGGGAATTTCTGGTGCTGCTGCCAGTTTCTCCCCTGTGCTGCCAAGGACTGAATTCCACAAGAAAATCCATTAGTAACAGTGGAGTAGATAATAGAACAACAAAGAAACAAAAGTCTGAGGGCTGTAACGACAGCATGCTAGCAGCCTGTAATTTGTTTAGGCCTACATAGAATGGAGTCTTTTCTCGGAAAGTTTCAAGTTTGAAATTTGATGATGGGCCGGTTTGTAATGTCTTGATATTTTCCTCTTTCTCTCTGTTCCCTATCACATAGTCATTGTCATATGATGGCAATCTGGACGTTCCTGGGGCCCCTCTTGCAGGCGTAAAGACAACCACGTGGGTCTGACTAAAGTCCGCTGGCATGATGCCACTTATGACTTCGAGCAGGAGCTTGGTCTTCCTTCTGAGGTCCCCTGACTTCTCTAGTGGCTCTCAGAGAAGCGCAGGCCACGTCTCCCATCATCCCCAATGTTTGTGTGGGGTTTTTGCTTTCATTTCTTCCATCGTTCAGCAATGGATCCCACAATGACTTCATCTCAGACAGCTCCCCAGGACACTGCCAGTCTCCTTGGCATCCAGCACTACACGGGTATGACCACTGCTTGCCTGGACCAAAGCTGCCACCGCCTTGTGAGTCTAAGCGAGACCAGGGTAGTAGCTAAGAGAATTACCTCTGGAGAGAGAATGCCACCTATTAGCCGTGTGAATTGGGCAAGTCCCTTAAGTACTCTACACCGTAGATTCCTTACCTATGTGAGATTAAGTAGAGTTCTGTAGTCTCCAAATTGTTGAGAAAATGAGATAACCACTTAAGCTCCTAACACCATGTCTGGCACAAGAAAATGCTCAATAAATGCTAACCATTGTTCTCACTACTTTTCTCTATCGTGATGGTCCTAACCTGGGCAAGTTTCATTTTTATTTCACTGCAACACATCAGAGACCAGTTAGTTAATAAGGTTTCCAGGACATGGCTGATGACCCAGGGATAAGAGAAGGGAATTCAAACTCCTATTCAATGTGGGGACTCTCAGCCATAATTGGCCCAAGGGTATTCTCCTGGGCTCCCTTTCAGGGATCTGCTTGCATGTCTGCATGTCTACAGGACTTTCTGTGTCAGAAGACATTTTCCCCACGCATCACAAGAATGTTCTTGAACTTATCTTGATGTCTTTGAGTCCAGACTCAGAGATAAGTTTTGTTATCATGGGTTCCATTTTGTTTTCCAGTATCAACTCCTTCATAGGACTGTTGATGGTAGGAATCTCCACTCCCTTCAAAGAGCCTTTATCCTACTCAGGGTGTCACCTTACCTTGGAAGATAAGCCCATATCTCTGTCTCCTTCCCAGTCTTGCTCCAGGATTCACTCGCTTACCTTTGTGCAGAGGATACCTGAACTCTTGGCTCAGTTCATACTCAGTCTCTACTGAGGCTCACGAGTGATAACCTCTAATAACAATAACAACAACAACAACAAATATTTTTTCTCTTGTTTTCTTTGCCTCACTGTCTCTAAAATGATCTTTCTAAAATATACTTCTTATTTCACTTCCTGCTTAAAGCCATTGTGGCTTCCCACCCCCAGCACTTTGGAGACAAAATTTTTATTAGCATAAGAGTCTCTTTATAGGTGCTGGTCTTTCTTCCTGCAATGCCCTCTCTCTCTCCTTTGTTTTCTTAGAAATGCCCATTTCACCTTTATGGTCTAGCTCAAATCTGACTTCCTCTGTGGATTCTTTCTAGAACCATATCACCAGACGTCAGCCAGGCTCCCATGACTCTGGGCACATTTCTCCATCGCATTGCAACACAATGAACTATTTGCGTCCAGTTCTGCCTCCCTCCTTTGACAGGGATCTGGGTGAGAGCTCAGTCTTTAGTCCCGTAGTGGCCTGTGAATGAACTAATATGTACCTTGCATTTTTCTGAGTTCTTTTTCACCTACTTTATTTTTTTTTTCCTGATCCTTCCTCTAGGTCTTTGAGATAAATAGGGCAAGTACTATGTGATCTCCAATTTATATGTGAGAAAAGGACGGTCTGACAGCCAGGTGACCAGTCCGTGGTCACCCCATCAGCTGAGTAAGAGAAGAGGGAAGTAAACTCAGACTGAGTTCTTTGGACTTCAATTCAACACCCCTTTTCTCTACTTTGTATTGCTTGCTTTTGACAGAAGCTAAACCCTGATAGGAAGTGGATAAGGTCTCAAGGAAGACGAGACATGGGGCAAAGGAAGACTGAGGGGAGATGGCGACACACAGAGAAACCACAGCTGCATGATCCCCAGGACTCCTAGGTAAAGCCGTTGGGTGTGATGAGTATCCTGGGGCGTAGTGTTGACTGGCTGTTAGACTTGAGGAAGATTCTCCTCGTCGAAAATACTGTGGGTGGGAATAGGGATAGGGAGGGAGAAAAGACAGATCTACCTAAAATCTGGTCTCAGGTACCACCTTGCAGAGAGTCACTACTTCCCAGCAGCTCTTTGGATGGTTCTAAGTGGTGACGAATAATTTCATAAAAGACTCGAACAACTGCTAGGAGTCCTTTTTAAAGCTAAAAGCAAAACAAACAAGCATGAACTTTTACAGGGCCGAGAATAAGCTCCAGAGAGAGTGAGAGCAGTGGAAATAGTTCCTGGGATGGAGAAGGAGATCACAATGTACCTTGTTTCCAACCCCACAAGCGTTGTCACCTCACCCACTTGCAAGTCCTGTGGGCCGTCTGAGCTTGGCTGAAGGGGGTGCCGGGGAATGCCAGGATGGGAAGGCTCAGAGCTATTTCAGACTCAAGGCCAACATCCACGGAGCCCTTGAGTTCTGTCATCAACACTGTCTGGACTTGAGGCCCCGTGTGCCAAATGCGGTTTCCAGAAAAAGGATCCGTTGCATATTTGGAAGCCCATCAACTGAAAGTCGTCTCGTCACTTTCATGCATGAGATCTTTTCATTTGTGAAGAGTATATTATTTTGCTTAACTATGGGCTTTGAGGAGATGGCATAAAGCAGCGGAAAAAAACCTGAGCTCGGAGTCAGAGAGACCTGGGTCTGAATCATGGCTCTGCCCTCCACCAGCTGTGGGGCACTGGCCTGGGGCACCTCAGGCTCCTTGTCCATTGAACAAAGAATCACTTTGTAGTATTTACCTATATCATAGGTATAGGATTAGATTGTTAATACATGGCAAGAATCTTGCATTGTTCTGCTGTGCAGATATTTAATAATCAGTAGCTAGTAGTAATACAGTGTCTGACTTTTAGTCCACTAACATTTAGCAAATGAGATTTCATTTCACTCCAGAAATAGTACCGTATTTCCTAGAAAATAAGACCTAGCTGGACCATCCGCTCTAATGCATCTTTTGGAGCAAAAATTCATATAACGCCGGGTCTTATATAATACAGATCCGGTCTTATATTATATGAGACCAGGTCTTATGTTATATTAAAATAAGACCAGGTCTTATATTCATTTTTACTCCAAAAGGTGCATTAGAGCTGATGGTCCTGCTAGGTCTTATTTTCGGGGAAACACAGTATATGTGTAGTGGTATGTCGATATATACAGAGGGTGCCAAAAAAATGTATACATAGTTTACATTACAAAGGAAAAATCTGTATTAAAATTATACTGATGGTAACCACTTTGAGCACCTCTTGTAATTGCAGAAGTCAAATGGGACTTGTATTCATCTTTTGTTAATGGTATATATTGAGTATTATGATTTTAATAGTTATTTCCTTTCTTAAAATATGCATTTTTGGCACCCTCCGTATATGTATGTATGTTTATATATATATATATATGTGTGTATATATATATATATACATATATATATATATATTTCTTTTTGCTTATAAAAGCTACTGTTTCTATTAAATTTCTATTTCCCAGTGGAACTTGCCATGATTCAGTATCAAAATCCATCTCCAACCTCATTTTTCCTAGGAAATTTTCTTAGCTGGAGACTTACTGGTACCCTACAGATGCTGATTTTTTTTTTTCACTTTTACACTTTGTCATTTTTAAATACTTATTCATAAAATAAATACTTAGTTTAGTTTGGTATCATCTGTTCCATGATTCATTCTACTTTTCTTAAGGGAGGAGTGATTCAAAAAATGGATAAGATCAGAAGCCTTTTTCTCCATCACTCAGTCAGTCACTCACTGCCTAAGACTTGACTCTTCATCTCAGGCGTGGGGATGATATTGGACGTATGCATCTTATAAAGATTTTATTCTCCCCCTGAAAAAAAAACACTATCAGATAAGCTCATAAATAAGAAAGGGTTTTTATAAATTATAAAAGAGATGTAAATGCAAGTTCTGACATGATTTTTGCTGCCGGTCCTTCTGCAGCATATGGGAAAGTTCTGGGTCCTGTGGCCACCTACCTAACGCTGTCTACTGGTGGCTGTTTGGTGCCCGGGAGTCACCTTGAGTTTACTTAGAGCCGCTTTCCACCACCGGATGTCAGGAGATTAGGCAACTGTCTTGTGTAATTGTCTCCTCTGACTCATGTTCCTTGCGGTCCCCATCATGACCTGTGTACCACCCAGGATGAGCAAGGAATTTCCTCTCTGAAGTTAAGGAATAGCCCCAGACTTTCAGCTTAGTCTTTTTTTACACCTCGTCCCATACTACCTACCTGGGGAGCCACAGAACAAATCTGTGCTGCTGCTGGATTCAGGTTTGCTGAGATGTATTTTGAGCAGATACTCTGGGAAGGGTGCAGAGTTTCCACCCCTCTCATCGGATTGTGTTCAACGATCCGCATGTCTCCTCAAAGACCTAATTGAGAAGGAATACAGAGAATGAGTGCCCACAAGTAGTCGAGAAATACCTTTTAGGTGTACGACATTGTCTTTCTCTGTTTCTGGTTTCTCCTTTTTTTCCCCCACCTTTCTCCTTTTTTTTCCCCCACCTTTCTCCTTTTTTTCTTTTTTCTGACCTCACTATACTCTCTCCCAACAAGTAGACCTGCTGTGACATCCCCACGCATAAGCCATTCAGTTCATCTGAAGTCTTCAGAAAGCAACAGGTGTTGACATGTAGTCCAGGTGCGAGAGTCTCATCCCTTGCTGTGTATTGTAATTACCTGGAGAGCTAAAACATACTGATGCCTGGGCCCCGGCTGAGTGACTATCTCTGGGCGTGGTAGGCCTTGGACGTGATGTTTTTTAAAAGTTTCCAAAATAATACTAATGTGCATCCAGGGTACACTTGTTGAAAATACTTGGGGAGTGAAGATATGACAAAACTCTTCTAAAAATAAAATAAAATAAGATTTATGGCTCATTGAGCTGCAATCATGTGGTTTGGCTACACTTGCTTATTTTCAACCCATCAAATAACAAGCATTTTTTTGAGAACCGCAGAAAGAGGGATTGGTGATATGTAGGCAAAGCTTGTAGGTGAGCTTCAAAGAAAGGTGAATGACCACGGAACACTGTTGTTTGGGAGCGTACTCTGAGCCATGTGCTGCCCTAAAGACCTCTATGTACATTAGAGCATTCAGTCTTCTCAGCAGCTCTCTGTGGCGTTATTATTCTTCCCAACTTACAAATGAAGAGAAAGAGGCACTGAGTGATTGCTTCAATAGCTCACGACCTGACCACTAGGTAGAAGGGTAGCCAAGATCTGAATACAGGTGGTTGGCTCGCAGTCTTCCTTTTAATTATCAGATGACATCTCCTCTCTCTGTTGACAGATAAGATGAAAATACAAATATTTACTGGAGCAGTGTTGCTCCATCCTGGCTATAGACTAGAATCATTGTGGGGCGGGGCGGGGAGGCGAGTGGCTTTGTAAAAAGTTCTTTGCTCAGGTCGCACCTTAGATCAATTTAATCCACATCTCTCAAGAATGGAACTCAGACTCAGACTTCAATAGTTTTTAAAGTGCCATAGGAATTCCAATGTACAGACAAGATTAAAAACTCCTGGACGAGAAGAAAGAGAACAATACGGCTGAGATTATCAAGGAAAGCTTTATACGTAATGTGTTATCTGAACTTGGCATGAGATAGAATAATGTCCTCTGCCCACCTGAGATGTCCATATCCTAATCTCTGGCCCCCTGAACACGTTGCCTTCGATGAGAAGTTGGAAGTAAGGATGTAGATGGAATTCAGACTGTTAATCCGCTGACATTAAAATGGGGAATTAGCTTGGATTATCCAGGTGGACCCCATGTAATCACATGGGTTCTTAACACTGGAAAAGGAGGCAGAAGAAGGAGACACAGAAAGATAGTAGCACGTGAACGACTCAGCCCAATATTGCTGGCTCTGACACTAGAGAATGGACGTGAGGAGTGCGGAGGCCTCTAGGAAATGGGAAAGACAAGGAAACGAGTTCTACCCCAGAGTATCCAGAGCGAGCACAGCCTTGCCCACACCTAGATTTTAGCCCAGTGAGACTCCTGGGCTCCAGAACTGTAAGGAAATAAATATGTGTTCTTTAAAGCACTGTTCACGATAATTGGTTTCAGCAGCAATAGGAAATTAATACCGTGACATAAAAAGGAAGGGTTTAGAAAAATGTATGCTACAAGTGAGAAATACCCCTTTAAACTGCAAATTAGATTTTCTGTGTTTAATTATCTATGTACTGAGTACTTTACATCTCTGCCCGATGCAGTGCCTTCATATAGGTGTCAGTAGCTTGAAGGTGAGCCAGGATTCAAACCCAGTCCTTCTGGACTCTAGAATCAGTGCTCATTCCAGTTACCATACTGCGTGATTTTCCTCAAGGCTGTTTGAGGTTTTCCTGTTCTCCCTTGAGCAGAAAGCAAGGAAACATGATGTCACAGGGGATCTTATGCAGAGAAAAAGGATTCTCGTACAAACTGCTTGGAGGAACAAATTACAGTTGATTACTTAGATGGTTAAAGAAGATTGATCTGATAGTTGCAAGCAAGATGGATTGAAGTAAATGAAGCTGGGGGCAGGTGGATCAGTCAAGAAGCTGGACCAACAACTTAGGCTCCTGAGTGTTTGAATTCTAAAGGGAAGTGATCGTGGTGGTAGTGGAAATGGAGAGGAGAGGATGAATCCAGGAAACTTGGAGAAGAAAATCAACCCAGAGGAAATTACCCTACTTGAGAAGGGCAAAGGAAAGGCAGAGTCAAATACTCCAGGTTTTCAGGTGTGGCAGACTGTGGGGACAGAGCCCTAGAGAACAGTTTCCAGGCTCTCAGCCTCACATGGAAAGGTGCTGGCTTGGTTATTAGATGGCCATCAGCTGGAATCAGATGGCCATCCGCTGTGGCTGTGTGGCCGTCAGCTGTTACCGGTTAGCCATTAGCCACTAATATAACTGCCATGGCTATGCTGGGGGGTTGGTTGGTTGGCAGAGAAGGGATTGTGGGTGACACGGGTAGTAAGCATGGTTCGCAAGAGCGAATTGCGGCTGGCAAGTGCCATTAGCAAGCGGATTGCGGCTACCAAGTGTGGTGGATCGTGTTGATCCTACTCCTGTGTCTTGCCTGGCCACCAGCGAGAATGCAGTGGTATGACTCCCTTATCGATAGCTCTGTGGGTGTTCCTTTTTGGCCTAGCCATATCCTGCGTTCTTGTGCGGGGAGTCGGAGCTGAGACCCTGCATGACACAGACTTACGGGTGGTTGGTGGTGCCCCTGACAGAATTGAGGGTGCTAGAAAAGGGGAACAAGTTTGGGGAGTGGTATGGGGTAGATTGGTGGTGTATAATAAAGAATTTGACTGGTCTTTGTTCCTGGGAGGAAGACTCTAAATCCTTGGGACTGTCCCAAATGATAATATCTTTTGTTGAGCTCATGAAATGACACGTGGTAGGCCCCTAAATAATTTAGCCTGGGGGCTTGTCATAAGAAAGACCAACCATGGTGGTCACAGTTGGGAGTTTGAGCTGTCTTGACTTCTGGGATGTGGAAGAGGGCTGGAAATTGAATTCAATCCATCATGATCATGTGATGAAACCCCAATGAAAACTCTAGACAGTGGAGCTTCCTGGTTGGGAAACACATTACTGATGTGCTGGGAGGGAAATACATCCGATTCCATGGGGAAAGGATATGAAAGCTCCCAATCCAGGACCCTCCCACATCTTACCCCTAGGAGTATCTTTTATAATAAGCAGTAATGCTAAGTATAGCACTTTTCTGAGTTCTGAGAATCATTCTAGCAAAGTATCAAACCTGAAGAAGTCGGGAGAACCCCGTTTTTGTAGCCAGTCTGTCAGTTTGGATGGCCTGGGGACCCCTAAGACTATGACTGGTGGCTGACCTCTTGGGAGGACTTTGCTCATAACCTAAGAGGTCTGTGCTAACTGACTAATTAGTGTCAAAGTTGAATTTCTGTTCACCCACTTGGGGTGGAATCAGAATAAGTGGACACTAACAGGACCTAAGTATCTGTGGCAAAAACTCAAAAGTGTATGAAACCAGTTTCCCCCTCAATAGTAGGGCAAAAAGAAAATGCAGAGAACATGAAATACAACTTTTAAATGCCCAGTTCCTGATTCTTAATTGACTGCTCCTTGCCTTCCCCAGTGTCTTTGAGCCAATGGACAGAAGGAAATATCAGGAGTTTTAAAGACAAAATGGAGTTCAAATCCTGTGTCTGTTATTCACTTGCTATGAAACGGTAAGCGTGTCACTTATTCTCTTGGGGCCATTATCATACTTTATCTTTAAAATGGGAATATTAGGGCCCAATTTATAAAGCTGTTAAAGAGAATGAACATTAAAAACGTAAGATCTTGGCCCATGACCGATGCTCAGGGAAAGTTATCTTCTGCTGCCCTCTAAGATGATTTCCAATTGGAATGGTTCTTTCTGAGAGATTTTCTTTATCCAGATTCATCAAAAGGAAGTCAAAGTGATTGATGTGGCCTCACAGAATACTCCATGAACTGTCTGACTTTTGGGGGACGTGCTGGCTCCACCTTTCAAATGGCAGCAGCTGTTAAAATTTTGTCTTGAGGATCTTACCATAATTGAAAATTCACAGTCTCTGCTATGCTTGTGAAGGGACAACATCCCTGCAATGCCTGGTGCCACATTTGTCACAAACAATCTGAGCTGTAGGTGTCCTGTGTCTAGACTCTGCATAGCGTCACTGTCACAGGCACACCACAAGCTTCAGTGACTGGCCCAGGGACCCAGAATGAAAGCCAGGCCTGAGGATACCTCCTTGTTTCTTTAATTGCCTTCTCCTGACTTGCCTCTCTTCCATTTTGCGGTGAAGTGGTTGCAATACTGAACCCAATTACCAGCATAGTTTTCTAGAGGAATTTCCCCTTATCGTTTGCCTCAAAATGATCACACAAAATGACTAGGCACCATCCCTTGTGTAAATTTCTCATGAAGGAATAAGTTCAAAATACAACACTTATTTACTATGCCAAATACTGTGATAGAAACATGGGATGTCCAAATAAGCTTCTGAAGTTTTATTCTGTTGATTATGCAGACAGGGAGTCTGAGCCCCAAAGCAATCACACTATGTAGGAAAAGAGACAGGATTGAAAATCAGGTGTCTCACCTCCAAAGCCCTTTATCCTTTACTAAAAGTTTATTACCCCAAGTGAGCCTGCGTCTGAGATGACAGCTACTTATTTCAGGTGGAATCTGCTCATATTTTCTTTTTATTCCCAGAGCCCATCAAATTTTATTTTTTTCTAGAAACTTTATTGTGACATTTCTAATTCTTTAAATGTGGCTTAGTCAACAGAGCCAATTTTCAAATAATTAGGAAAATATATATAGTGCCAGTTATACCCCCAGTAGAAGTCTGCTGGCTTTAATTTTTTAAAATACCCATTCTCAACTTCATGGTTTGAGTGTAAACAGAAATTTATTCTGGAGGCGTTAGCAAAGCTTGCTTCTTTTGCCATCTCTTTTCAGTAAGTGTATCCTGGATTCTTTCCTTGCCACGAGTGCTTAATGGCAGAGCACATCTTGTCACCATCCAAGGCAGATCCTTTAGAGTGGTGTAGTTTCCTGGCTGGAAGGAAAAATCTCATCCAGACCCAACAAAAAAGCAGATGGAATTTTCCATACAGAACCATTACTCTTGGATTCTTGGCGAGTGGATTTCTGTTTTTCAGAAATGGACTTTTTCTCTTGACTCTTTCTGTCATCCTATTTCAGAAGTGATATTTGGCATAAGCTTAAATCCACAGGTGTCATCGGGATAGTTCACTGTAGGATGTATAAGAGTTGGGATATCTGTGACTGGATCGGGCAAACTTTGCACCCAGTCCAAGCAGGAGGTAATAATAGTGACCCCAACAAAAGAATGATGGATGCCAGGGGAAGTAAACAGCCGAGGCTGTTAGGATTTAGGAAAATAACGATGATATAATAAGTTGGGCAGGAGAGCCAGCTAACTGGGTTTTGATGAGATGATGTCCATGAAGGTCTTAAAGTGTAAGGCTATGTTCCCAGCGAGCTCTCAGTAAAGGGCATTTACTCTGAGTACAAGGATCGGTGTAGAAGCACTGGCTTTTGGCTTTATGGAACATTGTTTCTAGGAACCTAAGCGGACCCAGAATCTGGGGCTAACAGTAAAGCATTTAATCAGTGATAGTGATGATAATTCTTATTGCCGTTGCTGTTCTTACTATTAGCACCGAGATTGACGGCTGAACAGTCGGGTGATACGTGCAGTAATAGGTCTGCGCACTGTGTGATTGAATCGCCCAAAGAGGGTCAGCTAGTTGTCCCCAATCTTCATTCAGAGAAGCACAAAGTTAGAGGAGTCGTAGAATGACGGAGGAGCTTGGAGTTCTTCCACCAGCTGAGCCGTATAGTTTCTCACAGCCTCACTTGGATCCCCAAGGATTAGCTGCAATATTTCCCAAAATGGCCTAATGAGAATTTTAGCACCTGCTCCTGACCCATGGGATCAAAATCATCCTGAAAGTGTGCTAGGAATGTGCACTTGGAACAAACATCCCAAGTGACACCTATGATTCGGTCAGTTTGATAAACACTGGATTAGAGCAATGTAGAGAGGCCCACCTGTTCTACAATCCCAAGAAAGTGGGAGTTTCTATTCAAGAAACTATTTTTGCCCAGTCTCAATTTCAATGTGAGAGCTATTAAGTCCTGGAATTGGGTTCTATTGGCCGTGTGTGTGTGTAAATTACTATAGCAATAAGATTTTTTTTAAATGCTTAAATCTGAGGTCATCAGTCTTCCAGGATGATTTAGGAATGACACAGGTTTTATGCATGATCTCCCTATGTACTTCCTCTTGTCTGAAGTCAGTGAGTCATGAAAAACCCAAATTGCTATAGAAATGTCAATTTGGAATACGTCTTTGTTTTAGTTAGTATGATTTTTTTGGAAATATGACTTAAGCTTTTGTGTCTCAAAAGATGAAGCGGATTTCCCTGGGAAAAGACTCAAGAAAACCCAAGGAAATGAGAGATTTATTTTGTATTAAATACTTGGAAAAAGACAGGAATCTTCAGCCATTAGTCATAACCAAATGCCCAGTGATGGCACTCTGATGCCTCTTCTGGAAAGATTAATGGTTATTTAGTGTGATCTTTTCTTTCCACTCGAAGCTCCCACCTCCAGTCTGAGTTGTCGACTTACCTCATGGCTGCCCTGTTTTAATAGTCAACTCTTCTGTTTAATTATCTCCAGCCTATTTCTGCTCCATTCCATTCTATCCGATCCTGCCAGAATACTCTTCTTGAAATATTGCTTCACAAACATCAGCCCCTTCCTGTAAACCTCAATGGCTCCCATTGTGTTAGGTAAATATTATAAAATTAAAGATTCTCTGGTAGTAAGGACGTCACAGTGATCCCAGTTAGTTGGCTCCTCAAGTCGAAACATCTTTGTCTGGCATTCAGGGGCCTCCTGTTTACCCACATGACAGCCAGAGCCCTTGTTTATGAATGACAGACTTGGGTGGGAAGGGAGAGTCAGGGGTTCACAAAACAGAGTCATGGAGGAAAAGATGTGGCTGGAACCAGGGGCTTGCACATCATCGGGATTCTTCGCCTGTCTCTTCTTCCTAGTTCTCTCTACTATTAGTAGCTTGCTTTCCCTGTGGCCTCTGGCAGTTTTAGGTTCACAATTTTATAGGTTTTGATTGGACAGAAAATAATCCCAAGTAATTCCAAATGCATAGATCCTAAGAGAGGCCTCTCATTGAATGCCTTGGGATAGTGGTGGAGAAGAGTTGGAGAAAACAGAAAGAGAGGCTGTTATTACCAGCCCCAAGCTGGTTGAGTTGCTGGTGAGATGGGAGAAAGCACCTTCCCTAAATGAAGGAGACGCGTCTCAGACTAAACTGATGAGTTCTGGGTAGAACTGTTTTCTGTTACAACCCAAAATGTGTCAGTAATACATTTCTACAAGCTGATTTGATACTTCCCTTTGAATTTTTATATAAACTAAATGAGTCCAGACACTGTGTTCTCAACATATTATGTACATTTTAGCCTCTACAACTTATCCAATGTGATTCCTTATGTCTAAAATATCCCACCGGTTTCTCTCTGCCTCGTTGTTTTTATGAGACCCAGCTAAAGTTACTGCTTCCTGATCTGCTCTGGGCTTCAGAGGTGACATTTGATGATTGTGCTATGTTTATACAATTTAGTTGGCACTAAGTGTATACTGTTTGGTATTAACAATTACTGTTTCATGCGTGTATCCTATCTCTCCAACTAGATTATAACCATCTTCAGAATAGATGTATTTACACTCAGTTACAGAGATAATTGTTGCAGGCTATTACCATGTTTCCCCGAAAGTAAGACCTAACTGGCAAATAAGCCCTAGCATGATTTTTCAGGATGACATCCCCTGAACATAAGCCCACATGTGTCTTTTGGAGCAAAAATTAATATAAGACCGGTCTTCTTTTCAGGGAAACACAGTATTACTGTTACATTCCTATTTTATAGTTTCCTAGACTTGAGGAGAGAGACATTTTCACAAACAATAGCAAGAAAGTCAAGGAAGTAGAATATAGCTGTATTCCATGTCAACAATCAGAATTTCATTAATTACGGTGATGAACTTTCATCAAGGGAAGATAGTAGTAAAAGTTTCTTCCTCAGATTGAGTTTGGGCATCAGTTTAGGGGACATCTCCAAGATGCTAAGTCTTTGGAGAGGAGCTGCTTTTAGGGCTATTGATGTTTGCATTGGTAAGAAGAGAACAGAATGCTCTTCTTTGGAGCTCTCTCTTTCTCTCATCTCTGCACCTGAACATATACACCTTTGTGTTTGACAGGGATGGTTTCACAAAGAACAAATTAAAGCAACCTGAGATTATGCCCCTGACAGGAGCAAGCTTTGCCTCTGTATCTCTTGCTTAGAACTGGGTGTGAAGTGTTTTGAATTGAGTACTCTGATGGGGCACTCAGAAGTATTTTTTCAATGAACAAATTCGATTTTCCACATATAAAGAAAATATTGAAAATAGTCTATTGAATAAGATGTTTAACAAAATACGTGAAGTACCAAAGCATGGTTATATAAACAAAAACGTCATAGAATATTTTTCATGACAGCTCAAAATTGTTTTCGTCTGAATTCTTTAGCCTAAAATACGAATTCATCAAAAATACTTTACAAGATGTGTGGGTTTAGGCATAGAAAAGAGGAAACAGGAGATCTGGACTCAGGAGGATAGTTTTAACTCCCATCAATCTTTCAAATCAAATCTTTAAACAGCAAAATTGACTGAGTTCTGGCTTCTTCCTGGGAGGAATGTGTAAATCTGGAGGATATAGAGAGCTGGAATTAGCGATGTTCTCAAACTTGTGACAAAAAACGTAAATTTAAATGTAAACTATGGACTTTGGGTGGTTATGGTATGTTGATATAGGTTCATCAGATGCAATGAATGTGCCACTGGTAGGAGATATTGACAGGAGATATTGACAATGAGGGAAGCTGTGTGTGCGTGAGGGCAGGGGTATATGGGAAAGCTCTGTACCTTCCTTTGAATTGTTCTGTGAACCTAACACTGCTCTTAAAAATTAGTCTTAATTTAAAACAAAGACACAAACACTCATTGGTGACCTGAGGTGACCTAAAAATCTAAGAAGAGATAGTGATGCCGGGGAAAGAGACCATACAAACGCGTGCTGATCTCAGGTAGGTACAGCTGGACCCTTGTAAGACGAGCTCAGTTAGGAGAGTTGAAAAATTGATGAAGGCTCTGCGTAGCCTGGTGGAACAGTGTGAAGCTCCTGGGTGCTGCAGAAATTGGGGGAGTTTGTACCCTTTTTGTTGATTGTCAACCTTGGGAGCTTCCCAGATAAAATCTGAAACTGGCCCTCAAACACAAGAGCAAGGAGAGACCCCAAAAAGAGGGAGACCACTCCAAACTGGTAGGTGGCAGTTTTAATAAGCAAGGGAGCTTACATACAAGGCTTGTCATGGCTGCTAGAAGACACGTTTTCTACACCTGCCCGCCAGTCTTAAAAGTTTATATAATACTCCATTGTATAAATGTACCACAGTTTCTTAATCCAGTCATCTACCGATGGGCATTTCAGTTGTTTCCATGTCTTGGCTATTGTGTATAGTGCTGCAGTAAACATAGGGGTGCATAAATTTTTTCAAATTAGAGTTTGGGATTTCTCTGGATAGATACCTAGGAGTGAAATTGCTGGGTCATAAGGCAGTTCCATTTTCAGTTTTTTGAGATATCTCCATGCTGATTTCCATAGTGGCTGTACCAATCTGCAATCCCTCTAACAGTGCACAGGGTTCCCTTCTCTCCACTTCCTCACCAACACTTGTTTGTTGATTTATTGATGATAGCCATTTTGACTGGGGTGAGGTGGTATCTCACTGCGGTTTTTATTTGCATTTCTCTAATGATTGGTGAGGTTGAGCATTTTTTCATATGTCTGTTTGCCATCTATATGTCCTCTAGAGAAATATCTTTTCATGTCCTCTGCCCATTTTTTAATTGGGTTGTTTGGTTTTTTGGAGTTGAGTTTTTAAACAAATTTTGGATATTAACCCATTATTGGATATATCATTAACAAATATCTTTTCCCATTCAGTAGGATCCCTTTTGTTTTTTTTTTTGATAGTTTCCTTTGCTGTGAAAAACTTTTTAGTTTAACGTAATCCCATATGTTTATTTTTTCTCTGCATTCTCTTGCCCTAGGGGATATATCAGTAAAAAATCTTACTCCGGGTAATGTCTGTAAAGTTTCTTCCTATATTTTCTTCTAGGAGTTTTATGGTTTCAGATCTTACATTGAAGTCTTTAATCCATTTTGAATTTGTTCTTGTGTATGGTGTAAGGAGATGGTCCAGCTTCATTTTTTATGCAGCCATAAAGAAGAATGAAATCTTACCATTTGCAATGATATGGATGGATCTAGAGAACATTATGCTAAGTGAAATAAGTCAGACAGAGAAAGACAAATACCAGATGATCTCACTTATATGTGGAATCTAAAGAAAAGAATAAATGAATGAACTAATCAGAAACAGCCTCAGAGACATAGAGGTAAAACTGAGGGTTGCTAGATTGGAGGGGGAGTGGGGATAAGGGGGAAGGTGATGGGATTAGAAAACACAGCCAGTAACCACAAGATTGCCACGGGGATACGAAAGTCAGGTTGGGGAATATAGTCAATAATGTTGTAAAGATTTTGTAGGGTATCCGATGGACACTTATCTCATTAGGGAGACCACCTCAGGGATGATGTAGATGCCTGATCACTGCACTGTACACCTGAAGCTGAAGCTAAATAATAATGAATGTCAACTATAATTTTATATATATATATATATATATATATATAGTTACAAGAAGTGGAGTACAGCATTAGGAATAGAGACAGTGGAAATGTAATGGCTGTATGCGATGTCAGAGGGGTAGTAGATGGGGGGAGGGGGGTTATCACTGTGTGAGGGATATAAATGATAAATGTTTAACTATTACATTGTTTTGTACACCTGAAACTAATTTAAAAAAAAGGGCAGGAGGTAACTTTGGGAGGGAATGGATATGTTTATGGCATAGACTGTGGTGATGGTTTCACAGGTTATACTTATCTCCAAACTTACCAAGTTATGTACAGCTTTTGTAGGTCAAAAATAAATAAATAGATAACAACAACAATGAAAAAAAGTTTACATAGAGGCCTTAAAGGGATTTAGTCACTTATGTAGTCCGTATGATCTCAACAACACCTTACTCTCTCAAGGCTGTGTCTTTTAAATGGCTTCCACTGTGGGAACGGTGGGCATAACATGCATTTGAAGGACAGGGGAGGGGGTGGAAGCTTGATTGCTTGGATCCAGCTTGAGTGTCCACCAGTGGTCACATCCTCTTGATGACCTCCTTCAACACTTTTGCAGGCTCTCTCTCCATGAACCCCACTGAGCATTCACTGAATAGATCAAAAGGAACCCTAAGCTATTGGAGGGAGGGGCAGTAGACCTGTAGGGAGGGCAAGACACCTCACCTAGAAGAACAAAATCACTAATCTGGGGGTGGGGATGTAAAACTGCTGGGTTTAAGATATTGGTAAATACTCATTGCAGCTGAGGGAAGGAACAAGAGGGAGGAGAGTCTGTTCTTGGGACAAGGGACAGGATTGAGTAGAGAAAGGGCAAGAGAACTGAGAGGGCCGCTCACCCCAGGGGCACAGGCGTGCCTAAGAGCCTTAACCAGAACAATAGACTGCACTTCCCTCCCCGTACACTATGAAACTAGGAAACTTCAAATGACATGTGACAGCAAAATACTGCTGGAAGAGGGATGAGAGAAGAATGAGAAAGTGCAAAGAGGGTCTCTTTGAGGCACTGCTCAAAGGGAAGACCAAAAACTCAGAATCAAATTGACATGGATCTAATACACATCCACCACCCTAGAAACCAGCTCTCTGTAAGAAGTGGAAATCTGTGATTCACTGAGTAGAACCATAGCAAAAACAACAGCAACAACAACAACAAAAAGTGAGTTCAATTACTAACTGGGTTAATGCAAAGCCTTTCATCACAATTCTAGCAGAAGGAAAGGCATATCCACATCCAGGTATAAAAAAACACATGCCTCCATTGCTACTGGCCTACACAATAATTTGGCTTTTAACAGAAAATTAGGAGACATACAAAAAAAAAGAAAAAAGAAAAAAACAGCGTTCTCCCAAGTTATAGAGTAATCATCAGAGATAATTTTAAGGTCTACTATAAAGTGATAGTAATTAAAGAGTGTGGTATAGGTGAAAGGATAAATGTATAAATAAATGGAACAGAATAGAGAGTCTTGAAATATACCTTCACAAATATAATCAACTGATATTTGACAAAGATGCAAAGGCAATTAAATGGAGAAATCCTAGTCTTTTCACCAAATCATCTTGGAACAACTGGATGGTCCTAAGTTAAAAAAAAAACCAAGACTTCAATATGTATCTCACACCTTATATAAAAATGAACTAGTCGTCAAGATTAATATCAGCAGTGATTAGTCATACTGGCATCAGTTGCCCCTGATAGGATGTGAGAAGGGCCATCACCTATGTGATATTCTCCCCCAATCCATAATATCAATCTATTCATGAGAAAGCATCAAATGGAAATTGGGGCAAATTTTACCAAACAGCTCCCTACGGATACTTTCTACTATCTTTTCAATGACTCTGTACATCTAAAATTAGTTCAAAATTCAAAGTTTGAAAAAGGAGACACTGACATGAACTTGTATAATCTCTCCCTTGGAGGAGAAGTTTGAGGCAGACCTGACCCCAAGGAGCAGCCAGGGAAGCCAATCCAATTAGCCTTGGAATAAATGATACTTGATACCATTAACTTGCAAACTTTTCTTAAACTTAGCTGACGGGTATAGGCCATTTCATTATCAGTAAATAAGCACTTTGGTGGAAGAACTGGGGCTTCTGAAGGGAAAATGCAGGCTATTAGTTAGCTCCTACCCTCCTGCTTGCTTATACCTGCAACACTTAATTCCCATAAGTGTTTCTACTTCAAGGATTGCAACCCTGGGACTCTGTCTGGTTCTCCAGGTTTGAGCCTCTTGACTCCCGCTCTGCTTTTTATTTCCCCCGTTTTGTGACTTTGTGTCATGTTTACCTGGATCTGCCCTTCTGTCAGAGTGGACATAGCTGATCTGATTTCACAGAGATAGGGTTGCTCTCTGCCAACATTATGCTGTAATTGACGGTAAAGTAAAAGAAAAGAGGAACACAGACTGGGGAAGGATGGGATACAGTGGACCCTGCTCACGGTGATAGCCCCTTCTTGGGAAGTGTAACTGACAAAGATAGACCCTCACTGGCTGTGTCTTTACGCCCACGTAGGGCAACCAGTCTCTTTCCTAGGAATTTGAAATTTTGAACTAAAAGATGCAGAAATGTAGGACTAGGAGAACGTATAGAAACTTCTGTCCCCGACAGGCCCAGCCCTATCTCAGATCTGCCATTCCCAAAGTTTGGGCACAACCTGAATTAGCTTCCTGTGTCTGTTATAGCAAATGACCACAATCTGGCTTAAAACACCAGAAATGTTCTCATAGTTCTGGAGCCCAGAGGTCCAAAATCAAGATGTCAGCAAGACTCTACTCCCTAAGGAGGCACTAGGAGAGAATCTTTTCCTTGCCTCTCCTGGCTCCGTTGGCTTACGGCTACATCACTTCCATCTCAGCCTCTGTCGTCACATTGTCTTCTGTCTGTCCCCTCTGTGGGTCTCTTATAAAGACACCTGTCATTGGATTCAGGGCCCACCTAGATAATCCAGGATGACTTCGTCATCTCAAGATCCTTAACTTAATTACATCTACAAAGACTCGTTTTCTAAATAAGATCACGTTCACAGGTTCTGGGGATTATAATGTGAACCTATTTGGGGAAAGGGTGTCATTCAACCCAATATACCACCTTTCCAATTAAGTTTTTCTTGAATGAAATAGTGCCAGTTTCTATAATTTGCTACCAAAATAACTCACATAGTTTGGTCTTTCGATGCTAGTGTCAGCAATTATAAGTCGTTTGCACCATCTGCATGCTAAGCTTGACTTCAGAATTTCTCCAGTTTTAGTGTAATACGAATTACTTTGGACTTGTTAGAAAATGCAGGTTTCTGTCCTCCCCAAAGTCTGTCAATAAATTGGCCCAGAAATCTACATTTTTAACAATTCCCAGATGGTCCTGGTGATAAAAGAACAGAAAATTGTAAAAACTCGCACCCATTAATATCCCATTCAAAGAAAAGCAGGAGGGAAAGCAATGAAAAATAATTAGAAAACTTTAATGATGTTGTTTACATAATAAAAACATAAAATCTTTTAAATAAGGTACATTCAATTTCTCAGCGCATCTAATATTCAGATAATTTATATTTCATACAGTTTCCAACATTAAACAATTGACTAAATAATGTACTTCCTATAAAATGATATTATAGCTTATATAGGTAAAATTATTCCCAAAACACTCCACACAGCAAGAATGGCAGTACCTATTAGGAAATGCTACAAACTTACCATTAAAAATATATTTTATCTCTTTCATTTGTCATAATAATAAACAGAATATATGTTTTTTTTTCTTTCTAAAATTAAGTCTTACACAGTTTCCCTTTAGGATGATAATATGTACAAACCTTATATCTGAAAGAATATAAATAGCAAATACTGCAATAGTGTTGTAGATATATTAGTACTTTTACAGAAAAAAAAATATGGCTTTCTAGTAAAAGCCTATAGACAGCTGAAATCTCAAAGCTATTTAAGTTAGACATTCCCATATTTAGTAAGGCACAATAGAGTCTAGTTTCTTATTTCCAGTTGAATTACTGCAACAGTAATAAGGGAAAATAAAGTCAGTAGATACTGGACCAGATCTGTCAGTTGGATAAACTATTTGGGGTTTATTGAACTTTTGGGGGAGAAGTTAGTTCTTTCTCCACATCATAGTTTCTTCCCATGCCTTAGGGCCAAAGCTCGTCCTTGGTGATGAGAAAGAAATCATTTTACCCCCCTCAAGTGCCTGAGAAACAGTTTACTCATCCATCGGATCTGGTCCATTGTGAGGAAACAGCCCAATGACCATTTCCCGTTATAAGCAGCTTTCTTTTACTGATTGGACCTGGTTCCCTATCATTTCTAAAAATAGCTTCTGATACAATCTGTACATCGTGAAGCTGTGAAGGAACCTGATGGTCTTCTTCAGACTCTGAGTGACAGTTTTAGGAAAGTGGTATGTTTTCAAGTGCTTTAGTGCATGCATTAGGCCCTTTAGAGTGTCTTGGTCGCCATTTTTTATTCTCCACAGGCTGAGCAGCTTCAGTAACTGCTCATTTGATTTGCATGCCTTCATTGTTTTTTCAATGTCTTCTGTCATGACTTTCTTCCCTGGCAAGCTTTCCATCAAGCTGCAGAGCTGTTCGAAGGTGAGATTTGTGTGCCCGATGTGTTTCTGCACACTGTTTTCACAGAGGTCAATATCTGCATAGAGCAAAAGCACAAAGACACGTTCACATTATGTATATTCTTCTAATGACACCAGCAAACTACATTGAGGCAATGGTTCGCCAAGTTCCATAACTTTGAGGATAGCCTTTTCCTTTATTTCAGGGGGAGGGCTTAAGTGATTCTAGTTATTTCTAAGAACTGAGATAAATATTACTTTGTGTTATAATAAGATAATATGCTATATATATTCTGACAAAGCTTTGTGAGAAGCCTTCATTTTGAAAATTAACAGTAGAAAATTACAGACAAATCATTCTCAGTTTTCTAAAAAAAATGTTTCAGAATACGATGTCAGAGCGGTAATAGATTGGGGAAGGGGGGTTATCACTTTGTGAGGAGTGTAAATGCCTAACTATTACATGGTTTTGTACACCTGAAACTATAATACAAAAAATGTTTGAGAAATTAAAGCTATAACATTTCAGATAAACAAAGTATTCAAGTTAGTTGTTCTGTAATACAAACTTTCATTAGTTGATATCCGACATATGTGATATTTGAAAAGAATAGTTGCTTCAAATGGTTTTTAATAAATAGCAAGGAACAAGGCCAGGGAACAGGATGATACACACAGCCTAGAGAATATTTCAGTAATGAGCTAAGATAGAAACATAAGTGGGAGTAACTAATGTTTCTATTAACGACATGAGTCATTTAGTATCTGTGAGCCCTAAAGCAAGTCAGTTCATCTTTTTGGGCTGAAATGTCCTCATTTATAAAATAGGGATTTGGTCCTTTCCGATTCTAACAGTCTCTGATTCTCTACTTCCCTTACTTTTTGCTTCAGGGCTAATTGTATTTGCAAAGAATACATTTCGTTTGGCAAAAACAACAACAACAACAACAACAACAACAGAACAACCAGAAGTTTACTCTTTGCACAAGTGAAAGCATTCAGCTCTCAAAGATGTCAGTCTCCTAAACTATTTTGCCTCAGTTTCAGGTGTCTGGACTTTCGGGTAGTATAGGACTCCTGAGTCATTTCTCTATGGGGAAGAGAAGATTGGCTTTCTCAGTGACAGTATCTGCATTATGAAAAGCTTCCCCCACTTTTTTTTTCTGACACATCCTCCCATTGTTAATTGAAGTCAGAACTCTTTCCACCGTTTACAGTCCACACTGTATGAAATTTACTTTTCTCTTTTGATTCTCTCCCAACACACACACACACACACACACACACACACACACACACACACACACACTTACACACTCAGTCACTGTTTCTAAAGGAGATTCTTTATAAAATTCTGATAAAACATGAGCATGCTCGGTTTTAATTAGCCTTTTTCTCTAAGAAGCTCAAACACTTTACAGCCCTTATCTCATTAATCCTTACAACATATGCTATTAAAATGGTAATTTTAAGATAGGTTATGTTGTGAGGATTAATGAGAGGATATCTCTAAGACACTTACAGGCTCTCTAGAGAGTACTACCAAATAAATACAACATAGCTTCTTGGTAGAAATGCAAGGTAAGATTCAAAGTGGTTAAAAACTTCTGGGAAGGTCAGAGACGATGCTCAGAAACGTGCGAAGGGATGTAGCGGCAGATTTCCTGGGGTCTAGCCTGGCATTGACATGCATTGTTTCTTCTTTGCACATTTTCAAAAGAAGAGGAGGGATGTGAAGGAGGGGAGACTAAAACCCTGCGTGATGGCTTTGGGAACAGTATTTACATTGTCCCTTAGTGAAAACTTTCCGTCCAACAATCATTCCAAAAGAGGGACATTTTGCACACAACAGAACAGGAATACAGTCTTCTTCCTGTTTTATGGTCAAGGGCTGTCTTCGCTTGCTGGTTGGCGTGCTTATTTCAGGTTACCATACCTTGTATGATCTTCTTGACCATATCTTCGTCTTTGTTTTGATGTTTCCACAGCTTCAGCAGCTGGAAAGTCTGTTCTTGTGAGTTGTGCCTCCGCTTTATCCTCTCCAGACTCTCTGCATTTACTTTGGTGCCAGGCAGGTTGTCCACCAGGACACTGAGCCAGTTAGGGGTAAACTTCGTAGGAACAGCAAACCGGAAGAACGCCTCCTCACACAGGGTGACATCTAAAGGATGGTGGGAAAACCAAGGCGATTTACTCAACAATTGGATTCTTGGAAGCTTATTAGACAAAATCAGAATTAAAAACAAATAAACAAAAATATACACAATTGAGTTGTCCAAGATAGAATATGTGAAAATGCAAAGTTCGAATAAAATCACCCTTCTGTTGGCTGGTCTTAGTGGGAGGTTGCCAATCCAACTGGGCTTATGTCCTTTCTAATGTTCTTTTAGGGCATTTTGGGAGAGAAACTTTAATAAATATTTAGTAAGAATGTAATATTACTATAAATTGCAGCAAAAGTTCTATGACTTAAGGTAAAGATTAACATTCTGTTGAGGTTTGCCTAGAGCCTGCCAGGTAATTCAAGGTCAGGGTCCAAATAAATATGATCCTTGCCTTTAAAGGAGTTTGAAAGTAATCTGGAATAGTGTATTATTTTCTGCACATACAGAAACACATCATTTACGTTTGGGAATAAGAATGCATATAGACCCATGAGCATATATTAAATGAGAAAATCACACGCAAAAAACATGTCACTTAGAAAAGAGGTACAATATCCTCAGTATCTAGGCAGGGTGAATATATCCCAGGGAGTAAGTCTGTCTTTGGATTCGTCAGGCCTGAGTTTAATTCCTGGCTCTGCCATTCACCCCATAGCAAAGTACCTGGCACAGAGTAAGTGCTCAGTGAATGATAAAAGTAAAATTAAAAGTGAATTAAATAAAAAGGATATCAAAATTAGAAGTCACTACCCTTACCACGCCTTGTCTTATTCTACTTTTTAGGTAAGAAAGCAGAAAGGCTACATGACTTGTCTAAGATTTTGATTACACAGTGAAAAAAATGTTAAGAACTGGGTTGGAACCTTAAATCTTCCAATCCACATTCCTATGCTTCATATACTTCTGTGTTGTGCAAATAGATGTTTAGTGAGAGTCCAGCTGGTCTGTGATGTTTTTTGGCTAGATGCTAAAAGGCAGATTATCCTCGGTGTAATGAGTCCTTGGTAGAAGGTGTGAGATTAGCAGAGTGGTAGGAACGGCAGTGTGAGGACACCAATCTGATTAGTGTCATCACCCACATGGAATGCATTCAGATAACTTGAGCTTGGAGTTAGTGACCTTTCCTGTATAGAGTTTAAGACAGCAGGACGCACTTGGAACTTCTGTGGAATCGATGCAGCAATACCACAGAAAAGTCAATTTCACATTTCTAACTTGCCATCAGTTTATGTCACTGCTTCTTAGTTGCCAATTTATACTTTGGCTAATGATATGGGTATTAAAAGTGATGAAAATACATAACAAAAAAGTCTGCAATTTGGACTCTGATAATTTGGCGCCAGACAGAATCTGTACACCACCCTTTTCCCCACGGGTAAGAGTTGATTCTAATGTGAAAGGAAGAAAGTCAGGATTTGGAGCATGATCTGTGAGAAGCTGAGGACTTTGAAGGAGTTTGAGTTGTGGCTTTAGTGATGGTGCACAGACCGTATAGGTTAAAATTCAAGAAAGGGAAAATATGAGCTTGACAAAGGAGGTGGCCAGGGGGGTCTTGTATTCGACTCAGGTGGTACAAAGGCTGGTATTTCATTTTGTAATTACCTATTCCGCATTTGTGAGTCGATTCACTGTTTCCAGAACATACATTGTCATGCGTTGCATTTCCTTTCTGAGTCAGAAGGAGACCGAATGCACTGCAGTTGGTGTGTTTTCTACAGGGTGCTTTAGATGATGTCTCATTCGAGAAGAACCCATCTGGACATCTTTTGCAAACTGTATTTCGCTCTGGGGTTCCTACAAAAAATACCAAACCATTTAGCACCTTCTTCTCACATACTTTCACAGCAGATGACTCTCTCTTCACACAGTTTCAGAAAGACTTTTCACTTGGTTTTTACTGCTATGTTTTTACTATTAATGTTGTCCATCACATCAAGCATTCTCATTTTTCACTTCATTAGACAGAGAGAACAAAACTTGCACATTTAGCCCCTTCGGCGGTCTCCGCTCGTCATTGTAATACAAACACAAGTTTGTTTTGCTGTTGCCCACAGAACACTTGTGAAATGTGAGAGGCAAGGAGAAGGGTGTTCTTCAGTCCTGCCTGTGCTGACGTGTCAGTAAAGTCTTGTCGTCCACCGTATTCTTCACACGTTTATCCTAGAAAATCGTGAGATAACTGTGGTGTAACTGCTCTAATATCATTCTCCGAAATCAGTACCCATCGAATGCTGCGTCATTAAATTCCAATCGGTTCCTATCAAAGTTCTTTCTTTCCTGAATCCTAATTGTGAAGCAACTCATAAGAATGCTAACCTTGAGAAGTAAAAATTTACAACCTTATAATAAACTTTGGGAGGTGGCGATAAAGTTGGCTGTTGGCTCAAAAGCGTAAGCCTGCAGTTAAGCTACCCAGTACATGGACAATGACACGCCGTTTGCTTAAACTGTTGAGATTTAAAAGAATATGGTTGTTAAAATTTCAGGGAAGGGGGACTGCAAGGGCATTTTATTTCATGGTGGAAAGATACTTGACAAATTTGGAGAAATCATTGGTAGGCAAACTTGAACCAGTCAACAACTAAAGATGCTATTAAAAATAAATACCTTTAAACCGTTGACTCTCTTATTCATGGATAAATCATACATTACAGTGTATTTGCATATGAAAATACCTCCATCTAGTGTAAGCTAGTTGAACAGATTTCGACTTCAGTATTCAAATGTAGCTTTTATAGGACAATTCTGGCTTATGCAAGACAAATGGGACAAAGGAAAGCTATAGGAAGTTAATGACCTTCATTTATTAAAAATTCAAGCCTCCCCCCTCATTGTATCAAACCCCCCAAAAAAAGAGCAAGATAGTTTAGTTCCAGTTTCATCTCCTGCTTCTTCTAACGGGATTAATGATGCATTGACCACTAAAAATGACGAAGGGTTGGCAGAAAAAAAAAGAGGAGGGGGCAAACCACAGGAGGAAACCTTCATATATTAAAAGCCATTTCCAGAGTTGCAGTGACAGCATCTTAGGAACCAATTTACAAAGAGGTCTATTTTTTTTAAAAAAAGGACTTTCTTCATTTCCAACTCTACACCAACTTCTACAAGACCATAAGTGAAGGTATTTGGGCAGGGATTTCATGGTCTTCTTTCATTGCTAATATTCCGGAAATAAGTGAACTTGGACAGCTGGGTCCAAGTCTCCTTTGCCAACTGCCACATGTTCTGGAAAGCTGACTGCACAAAGAATAGTCTTGTCATTCTTCAGATACACGTTGGCAGCTTGGGTCCTATTGCGCATCCCAATGAGAGATTCATGAGTATGAAATATTCTTTCAGGTAGTTGAGGCTGTAAAGTCCTTTAACAAAAGAAATCTAAGAATGATAGAAGTTTCTTAATGTATGTAGTCGGAGGTTTTATATAATGACCTTGCTGAGTGGGACCTCCCTCCTTTAGAATCGATAGAACTTTTTTAAAGAAAAATGTGTGCATCCAGGTAAATGAATATCAGTGAAACCATAAAAAGTATAATCTGGCAGGCAAAATAGAAAATATCATAATGATGAGAGTTCTGTTTTGTAGTTGAGAACGTCACCATTCAAGCCCTAAGTAATTACATAGTAATTACAGGACTAACAGGATGGAGTCAATAAAACATGAGGGGGAGACAATCTGACTTCAAAACAAAAACAAGAAGGGATGGTTATTAAATACTTTTTAGAACAACAATGCATAGTCTTCCTTCTCTTGGGTTGGAAACCTATCTTTTGCATGAGGAACTTCTCTGTGGGCTTTTAAGGAGGGAGAGGTAAATAAACTCCACTGTGGTGCCACAAAATAAAATGAGTATCTTTGTCCTTAGTCCTCGGGCTGCCAGCTTCCTTCACTCTACAAACAAATTTCCATGCTTATGTGAGAAAAATCCTTGCTATTTCCATAGTTTTTCAAAACTTTAGTTTCCAAGCTGCATAGTCCCTTAGTTATTTTTTCTACATATACAACTTACTAAATTGACTTAAATGGATTTGTTTTTGTTGGATGGGCTTTCCCCCCTACAACTTGGCTTAGCTTTTGAGTCCCCGAGTATCATCCAACAAAAACACGGAAGTGTCACCAATTGCTCCCTCAAATATTCATACTAGAGGCATTTTAAGGAACTCTCATGCAATTTGCACCATCTGTGATTAATATTACACGACTCACAGCTTAGGAAACAATAGATTTCAATTTTTGAACGTTTCCTTTTATGCCTGTAAGCCTAAAGCATTTGTCATCTAATAATTTAGACTTTGTATATCACAACTTCTGAAAGTTAAAATAGTTACAAATACTTAGCATCTGCTAAACCAGTGGTTGTCAGCCAGGGGTGCTTTTGCCATTAGTGGACAATTGGTCATATCTGGAGACATTTTTGGTTGTCACAGCTGGGGGAGGAGTGCTGTTAGCACCTAATAGCTGCTACATGAGACCGAAGATGCTGGTAAATACTTGACAACGCACCGGACAGCTGCCCACAAAAAGAATTGTCCAGCCCCAAGTTTCAATAGTGCATAGGTTGAGAAACACTGCTTCAAAGTGACTAATCAGCATCTATACTGATTACTACTTCCTCCAGAAAAGTAAGCAAATTACTCTTTATATTCCCAAGCTATGAAATGATACAGATGACATCGAGGCTTTGTCAATGTGGTAGAAAAAACAAAAATGTGGGTTGCAGCTTTCAAAAGATTAAAGGCACCCTGGCCTTAACCTATGCTCTTCAAAATGCAAAACGAAAAAGTGCTTGGTGTGTAGACAAATACCGACACTTGGCTTGACAATCTGTTTGTCGAAGATAAAAATAAGCTCACTGATGAGATATTGCTACAGCTTTTATCCTCCCAGATCCCATACCAAAAGAAGAACTAGCTTCATTTTTTATAATGAAATGCCTTTCCTTTACCCATTCTCATTTTTTGCATAATTACTTATAACTGCTCATTGTTAGCACTCCAGAGCCCCGTTAATATCAGCGTAATTACTCTCTTGGTATCAATTAAGATTTCTGATGTTTGTCAGAAAGCACTGCAGTTTGAAGCTGGCCATGCTGAAGTGAAACATAGAGGTACATGTCAACTATAAACAGTGCAACTCAGAGTGTGTCCCTTTAAAAAAAGCAATCCATCATGCATCTCATTAGAGAGCAATTTGCTGCATTTGAGATTTGTCATGAAATTGCCCTGTAGTCACAGAGTATTCCTCTGAGAAATGCTCCTTTGGCAGTGATTCAGACACATTGTACGTCCCTAGCAGGTTCCATTACTTTTGCAATTTGCTATCCTGTAATGTCATCAGACAAAAGTGTTCCCTTAAACATTCCCTACTAGACTTTGTACGATTCTAATTCTTTTGGGCGTGTGTTGAAAGCTGATACGTACCAGCTTGTAGCACTCCAAATCCAGGGGGACAGCTCCGGTGCTTCAGGCAGAACTCGACCTCGAGGTAGCGCCCTTCTTCGCATTCGCACACGAGGTTCTGGGTGCGATTGCAGTTCTGCTTGACATACTGCAGCTCCTTGCACACGGAGTTGCAGTACAGACACTCGTCACTGGTGTGCCAGGTGTCTGTGTAGTAGTTGTCAGGACAGGGGGCACACACGGTCTTCCACCTTGCTGTACAGTGTTGCTTTAGGTAGGTGCCAGGAGGACATTTGTCACACATAAGCTGACGAGAGGTTTCTGGGTCGTAATGAAGGTACTTGGGAGGAAATGTTTCCTGGGTGGTCCATTTAATGGAAATGTCCAGGAACTAGAAGAAGAAAGGGAAAGAGTGGCATGTTAGCCTTGGAATAGAGAGGTGCTGTGCAGAGGCGTCTTTAGACTCCAAGACCTTCACGATCTGAAGCCTCATGACCTTCCTGCCTACCGGGCTGCACACAAAGTAAGTTTAGAGGTCGTAATTCTTGCCTCTGTGAGCTCTATCTCAAAGACCAAGATGGCAATGGCAGCACACTTATTAAATCCAGCTCATAGATGAATGGAGTAGAAAGCTCATCAGAATAGAAATGACTGCAGTTAGATGTACCACTAAGTAAGCCACATGGCCTCAGAGACACTTTATCTCCCTGGACTTCGGGATTATCTCTAGGTGATTGAGGTGTATGAACTAGTGATTTTCAGAACAGCTATACCAGATGCCTTGGTAAAAATGTAGATTCCCGGATTCACAGCCTTAAACATTCTGATTCACTAGAGATGGAATTGGGGTTAGGGATTTAAGAAAAACTCCTGCAGTGACCCTGATGTATAGAGTCCATAATCAATAATTATCCTTTTGTTCATTCACTTGATGAATAGTTATTGAGTCCTTAATATGTGCCAAGCTCTGTTCTGGGCCATCGGGATACAACAGGGAATGAAACAGGCAGGAAACCTGATCTTGTGGAGTTCACAGTCCAATTGGGGGAGTAAGAAAATAAATAGCAAACTACAGATAAATTACATGTTAGAAGGAAAGTGTTGTAAAAAAATAAAAATAAAAAATAAGCAAAAGAGATTGGACTCATGGAGGTGAAGGTGGGAAGATTACCGTATTTAAATGGGGAGGTCACAGAAGCCATGTTTAGGACTAGCTATCTCCTTTTTAGGTGACCCATTCTCAGAGTATACGATTCCTAACATAGAGTGAAGTACAGAGTTGGCCATATGGGAAGGTTGCATGATTCCATAACAATCGTCCTGATCACTCCTTCATTCATCCCACAGATATGTGTTGAATGCAGACCAGGATATACCTGGAACATGCTGGTGAGTAAGACACGCCCCCTGTCCCCATGGAGCTTGCAATCCACTGGAAAGATTCCTAGAATTTTAAGACTGATGTTTCCTCCGACACATCACAGGGCCCAGGCTTGACACTCCTAGGTCAATGATATCTAGAAAATTAAACGACCACCTCTTTTCATGTTAACTGGGAAAGACTTCAGGGAGCACGCAGGGTTTCAGAAGTTCCCCTACATACTTCACGAAGACTGCTATGCAGCAAGAGATGGAGGATTTTGTGGGCAGGGGTCCTGCTTGGGAGGGCAGATCCGATGGGACATTCCTTCTTGTATTCTAGATCTCAAAGGGTCTTGAGGTAGTGTTTCACATGAATTACAGGAGACACTCAGAAGAAACAGTGTTCTATGTGTGTAGAGGTGGTTTATTTGGTTTTTATTATTTGTTTTTGGTAGAGGGACTATTTTCAGGCTTTGGGGAGGTGGCTGGCCAAGCACAATAAATTTTTCCAAACTCCCTTCTTTGCCAAACTCAGGAAGTTTCGCAGAAACCCCTTGACCTGGGAAAAGCATGCCAAGCTAGGGAAACAGTACTCCCTTTGGAATTAGGAGTGACAATGGTAAAGAATGACCTTTTTCATAAGCATATGGGCATTTTAATCTAAGTAATTTCATTTACTGCTGATGGGAACACAACAAGCATCAGGGCTGACTGGACCTGATATGAGCTGATAAACCAGAAAAAAAGAACAAAATATCTCAGGGCAATGGACCTTTTAACTGAGAGCAGTTTTCAAAGTGTTGAGATGTAAGGGACTCCTAATCAACAAAACATAGAATGCAGTGCAAAATCGGTTGGTCTTTTCATAAAGACCTGAGGGTTTCTGGGGAAGATGTACTTGAATATGTCTGGGGTTCCTTATTGTCTCAGTTGGAGTGCATCAGCATTAGGAGAAAGATGTGGACCAGTATTCGGTGAAAGTTCTGGTTAGCTCTGGATTTTTCAGAACTAGATGGAATCAATTCATTCACTCAACACACACTTATTGAGTACTCACTGTATACCAAGCATTGTAGGAGGAACCTAACATATGGCAGTGCACAAAACAAAGATGGTCCTTCTTTCAAGGAGCACACAGTGTAGTGAGGGGGCAGACAGCAGAGAAGTGAAGAAATAAGTAATTATAAATAACGATCAGTGTTTTGAAGGAAACAAAGCAAGATCCAATGACTTTGTTGCTTCTTGGTCATTTGAATATATGATGCTGCATCTTCCAAGACCCTTTGTGTGGATTTGGCCCAAATATCTCTAAACTTGTCAATGCTAGGAAATTGAGTTTTCCTGGTGCAACTTGCAAAGACAAGAAAAGCCACGAGAAATGCTTTTTTTTTCTCTTGTCGTTTACTTTTGAGGGTTCTATTGCTTTCAGGAGGCCTGGCCCAGAGGTCCAGAGGGACGCCTTTGTCTTGCATGCTACCCATCCTGGTAGGACTAGCAGTGGGGCCTCCTCCAGCCCAGCTTCCCATCATTCCCCCTTCCCCATTTCAGTGTGGTCACTGTTCACCAGTGCTGGCCGAATCTCTTCTCCCTCACCAAGAAGTGATGGAGATGGTCTGGGAAAACCTCAAGATGGCACCTCTATTCCTCACTAGAAGGAGCCACACAAATCCAAGATCAGACCAAGAAGGCTGAATCTATTTGGATTTTTCTAGGCAATTGGACATCACCCTGTTGCTTTCCTGAAACTATGCTATGGAAATTAGTTGCCATTTCTTCAAAATACAGGGAAGTTGAGGTGAAAGGAACCCACAGAGAAAAAATTAAATAAGGTGGACCAAAGGATGAGAGAGCAATTGTATTAGTGAAGGTAGTTTCTCCAAGGCCACTGCATGGCCTAAATATATATATATTTAAAAAAATCAGAGATCCTTGAGAAACTGCAGACTTGTTTTCAGCAAGTTCCATTGGGCCTCTGTGTTTGATTTGAAAAATTTCCATTTTGGTAAAAGACAGAACGCTGTGTGGCCAAAATTGGACGTTTAGATCTCAATCTCTGGTTAGCCCCAATTCCCACATAGAATTTCTTGAACCAGTTACTCTACAGAAGATGGGCAAGATTAATAGAACTCTTCATCAGTCCTCTCACTTACTTACTTTTGCATTTCCTGGAAAAGCAATGAAAAAGATGCCACAAGAAGACAGATGATTTTAATATTGGCTCTATCTCCTTTTTCAGCTGATAATATTGAAATTCTCATGAGCTCAAAAATTATTTTCTGTGTATAATGCATAACCACTAATGAACATCTGCAAAAGCTAGGACATGGGCATAGGTATGTCTGCCAAAGCATAAAGTGCTGTTTCAAGAAGAGGCCACTCTGAGTTCGGTATTTGATGCTTGACTTTTAAAGAAAAATTCAATGGAATTTTCTCTCCATTTTTTCTTTCTCCCTCATCCCATTTCCTATCTGTCCATCCTTTGGTGTAGAACACTTGTGCTTGAAGGGAAATCAAAAGTCCTCCAAGCTAGTGCTTCCCACCTGTCCAGGAAGTCTTCCTGAAGCCCCCATGCCTCTTTTCTTGAAAGGCCTCATCTCTAATAGCTTTGTTCTTCTCCTCACCTTCCGTTTGTAATGTTGGACAGTGTTAAAGAATTTTCTGTTTCAAATCCAGCCATCTTTCCTCATCTCTCAACTGTTAGCAGATGATGGTAGTGGGTGAAGGAGGTGGGTGGGCTGAATTAGTTGTTTTCTAAAGCCTTTTCTAGCTCCACCATTGTCGTATTCCTTGGTTTGACAGAGCTGAATTAGCCAGTGAACTTGGAAACAGATGTCTTGCTCTAACCCCCTTCCTCTTCCTAGATCCACTGCTTTATTAGTGCAACCCCTTTTTATTGCAGAACTTTCTTGACCAATCTCCACTTTCCAGATTCATGCATGCCTTCCATTTCCTCTATAAACTCAGCTGATGCACCAGCAGCCTGAATTCTCAGCTCTGCCTTCTCCTCAGGCAGGCAATCTCCCATCTGCTCTTACCAGTGGAGTTGCAGGCTTACCAAGAGTCAGCTGTGTGTTTGATGCTGAGTCTGCTTCTGCTTGTTTTATATATATATATCTATATATGCTGTTGTTGTAACTACCATTAGGTAATTCAGTTAACGACTATGTAAACCGATAAACATGGGTGTGAAAAACAAAAGAATTATTTTTGTATAAAAAGTAAATGGAATGCTCTGGAAATGAGTTGATAAAGATAAGCCACACACACACAAAAATAACCTATCATAAATTTTGGGTACTGAGTCAATCGTAAAAACAAAATGGGGAAAACATCTCCAAGGATTACAGAATCGATTTATTTCACAAATGTCTTTCAGTTCCAAAACTGAAATGAATGAGCAATAAATTATAGCTTAAGTGTTGTGAAAGAAAGGCAGCATGGGACTCCAGTTAGCAAACACAGATTCCAAGAAAGGCCCAGGTCAAATCTCAAAATACAGGTGAATAAATGTTTATTGCAATGTTTTAAGTCAAAATAAAATATTATATATAATATTTCTTTAATAATATTAAAATAGTAATTTTATTATTTTAATATAATAATTATTTTATTTTATTTTAATAAAAATTATATATACACACACACATATATATAATTTGTATTATTAAAAGTTTTAATTGATTTTTCAATTAGTCCCAAACACACAAAATTTCTAATGAAAATTCCCCATATTTACAAAGTAGAGTGATATGGTAATTGCATGTGCAGGCAGCAAAGGTGGGCAATATGAAGATAGAATTCTGTTTTGTCTATTCCATTCTAACATATACACATTAAATCTCTATTCTGTTCTAGGCAGTGGACTACAAAATAATCTTTATAATATTTTGGTTTTTGTACCTACTTTAGGATGTTTTACCATTATCATCAAGTCTCTGCCAGCTATAAAAATGAGTCTTAGAATGAGTAATTAACCATCCCAAATCCTAATAATTAGTGGAGGCAGAATTCAAACCCAGAGCATGTGCTATAGAATACTCGTTTGGGGGCAAATCTTTTAACATTTACCAAATGCTCTCATTTATGTTATAGCCTTCATGAATGCTCCAAAGGTGAGCTCTGAAGTGCTAATTTGTCATTCAAACTAGAGCACAGCGTTGGGAGATCAATCAAAGAGTTCTCGAAGTCCTGATGAACTGACAATGAGTTTTCTTTCCTTGTACTAAGACTAGCTCTTGTCCAAAGCTACTGAGATGGACATTTCTCAGATAATAAGTGACTTGACTACAGCATTCTACTGGTACATGCTTCTTCCTGAAGGACAAAAGAATACACTTCCTCCAGCAAGTTTATTTTTGCATTGTGCAGCGCAGCCAGTCCCATACTACTGAGCTTGCCCTCTGGGATGCAGAACCATGAGTGACCTAGTGGGTTTCCGTTTATGGAAAATTCATTAAAAGGAACCCACACAAAGCTGGAAATAACTATTTGGTTTGGGAGTTCCTTTTGTGATCCCTCGTCATGATCTTTGCCACAGAGAACTATTTGAGGATTATCCAGAGTTAGGTAAAGTGGTCAGTTTGGAAACCATGCCATTTTATAGTTCATCTTAGCCAAGAAAGGAAACATTCAGGATATAGCTCATGGTGAGTTTCCTAAAGATCTCTTGTAATGTGAACTATAAATCTTATTAAAAGAACCTATTTTCTTATGGAAGTTAGTTTATTTGATTTTCTATACTTTGTAGTGTAGTAGCTCCTTTGCATTTTCTTCCATTACTTAAATCATTCATTCATTCATTCATTCATTCATTCATTCATTCATTCATTCAACAAATACTTATTGAAACAATTGCTATGCTCCGGAAGTACTGCTAAGTGATGGCGTTGAATAAATTAATGTTCCTGTTTCATAGGAACATTCATCTAAAAGCCCACTCTGATATGAAATACTCATAAATCACTGTAATATAATTGGTGGCAGAAGAGAGGAGAATGAGAATGAAGAAAGGTCAACAGAGAAACAGATCAAAAAAGAGGAAGGGTTGAAGTTAGACACTGGTAATGGAGGAGAGGAAGGGATAGCTATATTGACTGATTGCATGGGGAGGGGTACTAAAAAGAATAATTGAAGAACATGCCCATGAATTCTAACCATTAGTTATGTGGTATTGCCATTAATTACTGAGAGAAGATGGGGGAAAGTTATGGAGAAAGACAATGAATTTAGTTCGGAACATCTTCCATCCATGAGACTCAAATGATGATGTCTAGTAGACAATTGGATATAGATACTGGGACTTCAGGACAGAAATACAGATAAGGACACAGCTGTTAGAGATATAAGCACATAAATGGATCTAGAAGCAGGGCAGATAATATTACCCAAGGATATGGTATACAAACAAAAAAAGGACAAAAGTGTTAACCTTTGGGACTAATAAACATTTACAAGATGGGATAAAAAGAAGGCTGAAAAAAAGGGATATCACGGTTTCAAGATGAATACTAAAAGGATAATGAAAAATCCGTTCTAAAAAGTATACAGCATGGCAATTAATTAGATCCATGTAAATTAACATGAGTACTTTCAGCTGGGAACCTGAATTTAGAATATACATATTAGGAATCCAAACTCAGAGCACCACGTTAGTAACCCTGGGCCACTATCTTACCTCTAAAATGAGATCAATCCTTATTTTACTTATCCCTGTGCAATGGTTCATTTCAAATGAGTAAAAGGATACAAACTTGGTAAAGAATAAGGTTCCAGACAAGTATGAGGCATTGTTACATATGCTAATTTTCAGGATGTGGAGAATGGGAGAGAGTTTGAATTCAACTCATTTCTGAAGATATTTTGAAGTTTCTAGTCCATTAGCAAGCAACACACCTAAAATGTGCCGTAAATTGACTATCTACCCTGTTCTTGTCTCCAGGGAAAACATCCCTGGCATGATTTTTAAAGTCAGTTTCAGTGTCATCCCAACTGGTATTATTTTCTTGCTCTAGATCAAATGCTTCAAGGCAGTTCGTGGGTTTGCTCAGAGGTCTCAGACAGAAAAGTATTAGTCTCCATACTCCTAAGAATCTGTAAATGCTTAGCATGGCGTCTTATACATAGCAAGTATTCAATAGATCAAATTTAATTTTATCCAATTCAATAGCTATAATGAATATCTACTATGTGCAATTAGGATTATTGATGATTATATAGACGCAGATAAATATCCACCATATAAAGCATCAATTTACAAGGACAAGCACAAAATCTGCCATTTTCTCATCTGTAAAACGACCGTGATGACAGAATTTGCCTGAAGGAAGATTTATTTTTAAAGCGTCTTTCATTTTGCATGGCCTTTTGCATGTATTGTTCCATTTGTATGTAGCTTCCATTTTAAAGGTGAATGAACGTGTGAGAAAAGCAGGTTGTTCATTTGAGAGGTTTATCTGCTGCTGCCAGTTTCCACCCAGAGGGCTTACCACTGCTTCCTAATTTTCACAAGCCAGTTGTTTAGCTGAGGATTGTGTCTCTAGGTAGGAATAAAAGCAAGCGAACTAAATCTGTTCATCTATACAGACTTGATTTGGTGCCACAGCTTTTACTAGACAAACAGGGGAAAGAAAATGCAGGCAATTATGATTTATTAGATGAATCACTGGGCCAAAATTCTACGCTATTTTGCTTCCCTTGGGGCTGAAGAACTGTCTCCAAGTAAAACTGAACTTTAAATGTGATTTTTTGTTTGTTCCCTTCAGAATTTTCCTTAGTTGTGTGAAGGCTTTTAAATTCATTAGCGGTAGCTTGTTTATGTTTGGAATCAACCAGAATTGTCAGGACCTATTTGTTGATGATGCTTTGGGTACTTCAAAGGAGTGTTACAGACAATTAACATTTGACAGATTAATAAAAAAAAGGGGGGGGGATCTCTGAGAAAAAGAAAAAGATCTTGTAATGCAGGTAAACACCTAAAACTTTCCAAGGAAGGTAGGTAGAAACCTCACATATTTTGGCTCCCACATCTTAATCGTTCTTCTCTTGAGCTTCTGTTAATCACCAGATTTGAAATGTGACATCAATTCTGAAACCTTCAACTCAACAACAGGGCTGGTTGCTGTTTTCCTTGTAATTATGTCCACTCAGGCTCACGTGACAAGGCCGAGGGCGGGACCACTACTTCAGAATTTTCTGTCTGTAGTCCCTGGCATGTTAGGCTCCGAATTGGCAATACATTTAGTATGTTGCCAGTGTTGTGCCTCAATTTTAAAATTCCTTGTTATGTCTACAGTGCTTTTCTTTGAAGATCGCACATGGCTCACGTCACCTTATGAATCTCTTCTGGTTGCTAATGATCTGGATTGAAGCCCAATCAATATACGATTAAGGGCAGCTGGTGAGAGAAAGTTAGAAAAGAAGAGCCATGGTGGTTATGAAATAGAATAGAAACTAGGAGTAGAAATGGAATAAAGTTAAACATGTTAAGCGTATATCTGACTTACATATGGAAACATTTATTGTGTGCCGAGAACATGGAAAACACCATCCCAGCAGCCCTGGGTGGTACGGTGAATAATAGCTTAGTAGATTATACTAGGTAGGTGCACAAGTAATTGCCGTTTAAAGGGTAAAAAAGAATTGCAGAAACCGCAATTGCTTTTGCACCAACCTAATATTAGTATATAGTAGGCTCTGTACTAAACCCTTATTTTACATACTATCATCATCCATCGCCTCTGACCACCTTTAAGGAGATAGGACTATCCTCATTTTATAGACAAAGAAACTGATTCTCAGCAAAGTTGAGTGACTTGTCAAAGGTCACAGGTACGCAGGTCAAAGGTACACATTCAAGTTGGGAGTCAAATCTCCCCCTGTTGGAATCTAAGCCTTTAATAGCTGACTCTTCCTTCTGGGGACTTGCAGTTTTATGAAGGAGATAGGCATATAAATGATCAACTACAACACAATGTAAAATTCAGTAAGATCTGTCTTTTGTCTGTCTGTCTGTCTGTCTGTCTATTGTGAATGAAAAAGGGGCTATGTAACAAACCTGACAAGCTCAGGGGGCCACATGGCAGGACTGACACATTCAGTAACCAAAAGTAACCACACTGGTCTGATCATAAATTCCTAATCGGGTGGCCATGTTGGGTAGTCACATCCCAGGCCTGTAGCTTCCTTAGTACAGGTCAATATTGACCTTAAATGAGCCTGTCTACAGTCTTTTTTACATCTAAGAAAGCATACCTTTGAAATGTCAGAGTCATCTTCTTTTCCAGACTCCTCAGGGCATAACCACTGCTGGAGCAGAACCCCTCATTGTTACCTTGCCCCCCCCCCCACAGCATTTCTATGTGCTGTACATGTTAATTATTAATTCTCCTGTACTCACCCATGTAACAGTGTCTTCATTTTGTTTTTTATCCAATCCTAGAGATCCCCCCAACTTTGTTTCCTCCCAACTCCTTTCTCAACCATCAATGGACTTCATGTACCTTCCCTATGTTTTCTCCTTTGATTCTAAATGCATAAAAGGAAATGCAAAACTGTCATTCTCCAGAGTACTTTGCTCAGTCTGTTGAGATTTTGCTTCCAGCATGTTCTCAAAATTTTGGCTCAAATAAACTCTTATAAAACTTTTTTATAGGCTAGACATTCTTTCGTTGACTCTGTCTGTCTGTCTATCTGTCTGTCTATATAAATTCTTCTCTTTTTCCTGTCCTGAAATGCAGTTAGGTCACACAGCCTCTCTTGAAGACGGTCCTGTGAGACTGACCAATGACAGACTTTACACGAGGCAGTGGCTTCTCAGTAATTTACTCCTTGAGTTGGCTCTCCTTCCTTTTCTGCCTTGTTCTTCTTTCACTCACTCTTGCTTCCCCAAGATTGCAATGTTTAATAAGGTACTAAAACATAAGTGTTTGCCTCCTGCCCTGTTCCCTAAGGCATCTGGGTGGAGAACTCAACTCTAATAGGAGGCCCAAGCATTTAATATCAAAACAACAACAAAAACATGGTGACTCCCTGGAGCTGAAGGAGGAGCTGGAAAAGGATGAAAAACACTTTGGCATCACCTTGCCAAGGATTTGGCATTTCTGAATCCCATCTGGGGCATTCTTACGCCCAGCAGAGAAGACAACACTGGGTCGAAGGCACCCACACAGGCTTAGCTCTGATTCATTCTAGTAACTGGACTCAGTTACTAGAACTAAGCTTGTATAGGGCAGAAAAAAACTCAGCTAGGTAACTTATGGAAAGTTACTTCACTTCTCTGAAACTCAGTTTTCTCATCTGTAAAATAGACATTAATCTCTGCATGATACGATGTTTGTGAAAATTAAGTGAAACGTTGTGTGATTTTCATATATGGTACAAATTCTAAGAATAGTTTCTTTGTGTTTTACGATTACGTCCTTTTGCCTTAGCTTAAATGGGTTGAAGCTGTCCTGATGAAAGATGAAGATGAGTGAACCTCCACAAAGGAAGGATCAGTTGGAAGTGATGGGAAAATAAAAAGGATCCCTATTTGCGTACTCTCACAAAATAGGGTGTTTGATTTAGTCCCCTGCTGAGTATCTGTTCACCCTCCCATTTTGCAGTCCAGCTGAGCTTTTGAGTATTCTCAGTTGCATACATTTTGAATTTGCACCATCAGAAGAGGTCCTTGCTCCTGAGTCCTTCTTAGAATACGTCTGATGAAAAAGGAGTTTACGTCGATCATCGAAAGCCGTAGATTTTAGTCATCTTTGATCTTTAAGGACTCTTTGCAGTTATTGTCCCTCCGTCATCAGAGCTATGACTGGGGTTTGGCTACTGCCACGGTCAGGACTGGCTGCGTGTTACGCTGTGCCGACAACCAACTTCACAATCTCAGTGGCTCAGTAATAACAAAGGTTTATTTCTCACTCATGCTACATCCCTAGTGGGTCCACTGAGGGCTGCTAGCATTGACCATTGCCCATGACCTAGGATGATACAGCAACTGATGTCTGAAACGTGGCTGGCTTGTTGTGGGGGAAGGAAAGAGACACAAAATGTTGGGGATTGTGTATTGGCTATGAAGTGCTCTCATTGGGAAGTGACTTGTTGGCCAGAGCTATTCACACCATCCTAGCTGCCTCCCTCCCCAGAAAGGAGGCTAGAATCCAATCTTACCAAGCTTCTGGAAGGGAGGAGAGCTGAGAACAATTTACAAACAGCTTTAGCAATTACGTCATCGTTCACTAAACATCATTCGTAGTTTTTAGTTGACATTTCTTGTAGCACAATCTAGTTGATGTCTTTCTTTTTACAGGGTATTAAAAGGAGAGACAGGAAACAGAGAGTGTGGGAGCAGACGTTTCAGTCTGTCAGCCAGGAGAGGTATTCAAGTGTAGTGTTTAATGTCCACTCCAACCTACTCATTATCATGCTTATTCCGCTCCACGGTGTGACATTTATTCCAAAGAAAGGTATGCAATTGTCATACTTCCCTGTGAACACAAATTCAAGGAAAATTCTGTTCAATGAAATAAGGGGATTGCTAGTGACCATGCTTATCCTTCTTCCATAAGTCCTGAGGGAATGTCTGGGACCTGCTTTTAGGTGTAATATAAAAAATAGGCACATTAATGATTTCTATGCCTCCTAAAGACGGGACTTGTTTCAGAATGGGACACGAGTTTATAAAAACTAATCTCTGATCCTAAAGCAAGTCTTAGCACTTAAAAGTACTAAGCTGCTTTCTCTTGTGATCACATTGACATAAACGGAATTTCTTATGCATGAAACCAGTTGGGCAGAAGAGACTTGGATAACTGCAGCAATATAGATTAAAACAAAAAAGAAAACCCCAAAACATTCCTTTAGGAATAAGTAAATTTGATTTAACTACTTATTCAAAAGCTTCAATAGTAATGTTAAATTTAAATATATATTTAAGTATTTAAATACTTATTTAAATAAGTCTGAGTTTTGCATGTTTGGGATATTTAATAGTATATTGTATAATCAATCATTTTTTAAATTCATTTTTTCAGTGATTAAAGCTTAAAGCTGAAGCAGACCTTCCACATATCACCTGGTCCAACACCCCTGTTTTAGAGATGAGTAAAGGAAGAGTCAGAGAAGTGGAATCACTGACTACTATGGCAGAACTGAGAAATTAGATCTCTTTGCCATTGCAGAGGTCTTAGTGTTACTATGTCCCACAATTGAATTCTTAAGTTACATATCTTTTTGTTGGTAGTGGTGTTGGTGCCAATTGATGGTAGGGGGCACTTTCTAAAGAATAAGGTCCTGATGTTCATATCATCTAAGAATAAAAGATAGCTTTTTTTTTTCTTTTCTTTTTTTTTTTTTTTTTGAACAAGAAAGTAACATTACTACTATGTGGCAAGAGAGCTGAGGTTTTGGGATCAAAGACCAGAGGAGAAAATTGAATTTAACAAAGGCAGTCACAAAGCTTAGACAAATTACTGTCTCCTTTTAAATCTAAATTCATCTTGACACCTATTTTCCTATTTTAGAGTTGATTATTTAAGAGGCACTTATAGAAAATACTTCCACAGTGCAGACTCAATTGAAGTGAAAATCCTCAGGCTATTCTTTTCATTGTTATAGAAGATTCTTCAAGGAAATTAAACCATGTTTTCACAGTATTAAAACTATAATTTTAGGGAGACACTTTTTTTTTTTTTTTTTTGTAATCACCATGAGAAAGTAATAAATTAAGCCTGTTAGGAGCACGTTACTTTTTTTAGAACAGCGTCAGGAATGACGTTTCACTTCCTCCTACATCTTCTGTCCTTTCCTGGTCAGGCTGATTCAGGTGCTTCTGCGAAATTGGGGCGAAAATATATCTACCCAAAACTTGGCAAGTTGTGTCACCTTGTAGTTGGGAGAAACCATTTTCGTGTGTCTGTACTCTTCTGGGCTTTGGAACATTCATTTAGAGAAGCCAGGTGAATGTGAGAGGGAGTGGGTACCACACAGCTTCTTACCTAATGTGTTGTAACACTATTCTTATCCCTTACAACTGTCTAAAAGATTTCTTTTTTTAGACATTTCTATGCTAGTTACCCCAAAATATTCTGTGGTAGTGAGTTCCAAAAACTAATTACATGTCACATAAAAATACCGTCCTTGTATCTATTTCAAGTTGGCCATACCTCACTCTTTCTTCTTGCATAGATAGTTTACAGATGTTGCTAGGATTTCCGATTCACTAGTTCCTGCTATTGTGGGTTGCTAAGTTTTATTTTGATTTTTGTTTTCTTTTCTAAACATGGCTGCTATTATTGTTCATATTTGCATTTTGTTTACCAGACTATCAGTATCAGAAATGTGCTCTGGAGATGCTTCCTTCTCTCCTCTCTTGCTCTTTGAAATCATCCTTCCCTAGGCTTTAAAAACCTCCTCTATGCTGATAAGCCAGATTTTTTATCTCTAGCCCAGGCGAGAATTCTCCTGAGCTCCAAACTTTTTTGAATCTAAATGGCTACTTGACATCTCTATTGGCACATTTTACAAATATATAAAATATATCAAACCAGAAATGAACACCTGATGCTCGAACCAACCAGAGGGGAAGGTCAGAAGGCAAGGTTCAACTGAGCTTCGGGAGCACATCCAAAGGTCAGTGTATGAATCCGGTTCATTTTTGTTGCTCACTTAAGAATGGGCCTTCATGAACCTCACAGTAAAACTCTACAAACGAATATTTAAATATTGGTCAGGTGGGTAGGGTGTTACATTAATATCTTGAAAGAGATCAAAGCCAACATTAGAATGTTCAGTCTCTGAGACTAAAATAAATTCTGTTGGAACATGCATGGAAACTCCTGGTGGAATCCACAACATGCTAGCAATCTCACCAGCTCCTTTGACTCAGCAAACATCCAGTTCGTGTCAGGCACTGTAGAGACTTGGGGAGTACAAATATGGTGAAGATGGAAATCTATGTTTACAAAGAGCTCATACTTTGTTTACCACAAGGGTGGTGCTATCCCCTAGAAATTCTGCAAATTGGTGGGGGATTTCTGTTGTCACTCTCGCTGACTGTGTGCTGCTAAATGTCCTGAATGATCAAAAATAAGCCCAGGGCCCACACAAGAATAAGTCCCGTTGATAACGGATAGAAGTGATCTGAGGAAAAGAGCTGTGTAGCATTATCTGAGCGTAGATTCTAATTCCATTTTCTATGGACACAGAGTGGCTTTTGCATGCTTTTTGTACATACTGAATTTTCCAAGAAGTCAACAACATAAAATTTGGTAGAAGGTTGTATTTTACTTAAAACTTCAGTGAGATGTATTCACCATTTCAGAAAAGCACGGCAGCCATACTGACATTGATCATGGTTTTCAGCCTCAGTGTGACACGTGCTCCAGTCTTTATTCCTAATGGTCTGTTTGTAGCCATTGGACACAAAGCTCCTAACATATCACTACTTCATTACGTCTTCAAGTGAAGCTTATTTTATTATAAATTAGTTTATTTCTCCTTTGTATTATAATTGTGCTGGCATATTGACTTTTCAAAATTATGTATATAGGTAAAATATATGCACTCTACATTTCAGGAAAGCTAGGGAGTTGTTACAAAGGATTTATTTTAAAAGTGCATGGGAGAAGTCTGATATGGTCGAGAATTACTGCCCTATAGGGTAAAACATACAAATACACTGATAATTTGGGCTTCTCTATTCTATAGAAGCAACATAAGGGATAGCCAAGTATTATCAGTTAAAGCCTCAAATAATGCAGACATAATTTTTTGTATAAGATTAGTTTCTCTTCAGTCTACTTCCCAGTCCTCTCTCTGTCTCTGTCTCTGTCTCTCTGTCTCTCTGTCTCTCTGTCTCTGTCTCTCTGTCTCTGTCTCTCTCTGTCTCTCTCTCTCTCTCTCTCTCTCTCTCTCTCTCTCTCTCTCTCTCTCTCTCTCTCTCTCTCTCTCTCCCCAAAGGAGAAACTCAAGTGAAAGGAAATGCTATTGCTTAATGTGATGAAAATAAAGCTTTTCTCAGCAAGCTTTCAGAAAAGGAAGCGTGCAGGCAGGAGGACTGAGTGCTGCTTAGAGAAAAGCTCAGCAGGCTGGTTAGTGGATAGGAGAGCAAGGAGGTGTGAGTGTGTGTTTAGTGTCCCTTTGATAGCTATTGCCATAGCTCTCGTTCTAGAACTAAGTGACTAAAACATCTGGCACAGAATGCCTTCTTCCCAAACCAATGGAATTTGACAACGGTGGTTTAAACCTAAGAAGCAAAATTAAAGGCCAGATTGAAATTAGGAATTGTGCTGAGGGTTGCTAGGTGACAGAGGCCAGGAAGGTTGCTAGGGACATGGAGCAGGACTGTTTTGGATTGAGTGTATGTCAGATTCACCTAGAAACTCACAGTGATCATTCTCTTTAAATAAACAAATAAATAGGCTCGAGAAATACTCAACCACTGCGGGAAGGGAAGGAAACCAAAGTAAACAACAACAAAACAACCAAAAGCCTGAAAGAGGAGCATCCTAAAGGAGGTCCAACAGATCAGTCAGGCCATTGTCCTGAGATTAAACACCTACTTCCCTGAATGCCTTGCCCCGCCTCCCCCCTACCCCCACTGGAAGTCCCATCATCATAACATTAATTCAGAGCTTAGTATTGAGAAGGCCAGTGCATGGTTCTGGCATTCTATGACGGAAAGTTTCAGCCACCAGTTAAAATCTAGACCTAGGCCAGAAGGTTCCCAGTGTATCAGGTGGCTCCTGGGCAACCAGGAAAGAGAGAACTTGGGGATGTGACTCCCGTACCTTGCAGAGCAGGTCTCTGCTTAATTCTATCAGTGAACATTCCAGAAAGCCCCGGATCGTGGCATTAGTCTTAGGGACCACACCCCCTCACTGCTTGCCTCTCATAAAAGGCAATACTTTGCTCTCATAAAAGACTCTAGAATTCTGCTTTGCCACAGAATTTCATTTTCTCCCACTTCTTGGGTTCAGGACACCTTGGTTTTGTCTCCAACAATGAAACATTCTACTCCTCCTTCAAATTAAAAGTCCGTGGCCCTCTCTCCCTCCTCAGAGTATCATCAACATTTCGTTTACATAATTCTCTTGGTTCTGCATTGTCCTACAGTTATTTGTGAGCATAATGCTAGAAGCTGGTATTCATAAGAATCAGGAACTTCCTGTGATTATCTGGCATGTGTCCATATCATTATCTCCAGTTTAAGAAGAAAAAACTCAGACTCAAAAGAGCTGTAACTTGCCCACTGACATTTAGCAAATAAGTGGTGTTACTAGTATTTGAATTTTGGTCCAACTGATAACCACTACACTGCCGCTTTCTAGAGGGCAGGATCTTCATAGTCCCAAGTCACCCAGTACGTCCCCTTTTGTTACTGTCGTTATCAGTACAATTACTTCTCCAATATCTGCCTTCTCCATTGGGCAGGAATGGTACACGTCTTGCTTTCCACCGTGTCCCTAGTACCCAGTGGCATTCCTGGTACAAAGTATTAAATACCTGTCATGCTTTCAGTTCCTAGAACTGCACCTCAGTATTTACAAAAGGGCATTTGGGTTCTTTATGTGTAAGTACAGAGTGCCCATTTCCAATCATTCACAAAATAAAAGCACTCTCAGAAAGTGCAGAAAGGGAAAGGGAAATCTTTTCCTATTTCAAGTGTTTACTATGTTCAAGACACCAAGTTTGCCCTTTTGATAATGCCGTGTCATCTATAATTAGTATTATCTATCTTACCACATTATCTATCTTACCATACAGACCACATATCAAAACATTTGTCTACCTACTATTTAAGAACTTATTAATTAGGTACATATATTATTTAGTGGAAATTCTGAAATATAAGTCACTGACAATACGTATATCATTAATTAAATCTTTGACAGGACGCTAAATACCAGGAAAAATAAAAGTGTCCCCATATTAATAGCAGTATTATTGATACCAGTCCCAAATAGGAATGATTAAATCAATTGTGATGTGCATGTACACTGGAATACTATATAGCAATGAAAACAAATTATTGCACACCCAACGATGGCGATGACCTCACAATAGAATTTTAAAGGAAAGTAGCCAGACACAAAAAAAGTGCTTCAAATCCACTTATATAATGTTCAAATACAAGCAAAATTCATCTATGGTGTTAGTAGTCAGAATATTGGTTACTCTGTACATGAACATAATAGGGACAGAGAGAAAGCCCGGGTAGCTTCTGGGTGCTGATAATGTAGTAGTGCTTGATCCGGTGCTAGCTTGTGAGTGTTCACTGTGAAAAACTGCATTAGGCATTAGGATTTGTGTAATTCTCTATGTGTGTTATTTTTAAAGAAAGGTTTAGTTTTAAAAAGTTCCCCTTAGTATCCATATTGGTGGGATATATATATATATATATATATATATATATATATATATATATCCCACATATATATGGCAGTAGATAAGATTAGCATACTTATATGCAGACTCCTGTCCAACCTACCTTTCTTTTAGTGACTTTGCTATTTATTTATGTTTGTGTATCCCACAAACTAATTGGAAGACTTCTAAGCCTTCCATTCACTGTGCTTTGGATGCTGAAATTCAAGCATTTACTCCAACGCTTTCAATACAACATGTAGCTTAAATATGGGTTTTTCTATCCTTTTGTGAATGTCTGATTCATATCTCAATCTATTCCTCACTTTAGTGACATAAAGGAAATAAGTCACTGGTCATCGAATAATCTTCAAATCTTACTAAGCTTCATTGGTCAAAAATCTAAATTAAAAAAAAAAAAAAACTAAACCAAGTCACAGAGATTACTTTCTTTTGCAAATAGTATGATAAAAATAACTTTTAGCCCTAGTTAGTACTGAATTTTAATTATTTAAATATATTTTAGAACAACATTAATCCACCAATATTTTCTGCATTATACTGAAGTTGAGAACTGGAAGAAGCCATTTTATTAATAAATTTTTTATTAAAATGTTAAATTGCACAGTGATGAAGTGTGTGTGTGTGTGTGAGAGAGAGAGAGAGAGAGAGAGAGAGAGAGAGAGAGAGAGAGAGAGAGAGAGAGAGAGACAGGTCTTTTTTCCTGTGCCAATTATTCAACATTTCCCAGGACATTTGCTTAAGTGGGGAATGAGCCTAATGCTGTATGGTATCATATCACTGCATACGAAGTTTATTCTAATAGTTTCAAAAAGACTGACATCTCCCATCTTACTCTGAGTCTAAAGGACTACTTCATTGTTAACAATAATAATGCCCAAGTTAACTAAGCAAAGATGGTCTGAACTACATGAGGGGATTAACCTGAGATGAAGAAAGGCAGTAAATAAAATGGGTAAAACTCATTCCAACCCGAAAGGTGTAGAGCTCCTCTCTCTGCTCCATAAACCCAACAGGAACTTTCCAGTGTAGAGGGACAGACACCCCAGGAGAGGCGCACGTCTAGCTTGAACGAGGGCTCCCGTTCCAGCCTGACCCCACATCTCTCCTGGGAGAGGGTGCGCGTCCAGCTCTCGTCCCCATCAATCGCGGGGAGGTGCGGAGGCCAGGCGGCAGGCGGTCCTCCCAGCCGTCCGGGGCGCCAGCACCCGCGTCCCCTCGCCCGGGACTTACCACGAGCGCGCAGCACAGCAACTTGTTCATTGTGGTCCCCGGGAAACCTCAGGCGCTTGGAGGCGGCGGCGGCAGCGGCGGGGCGAGCGCTCCAGCGAGTCTGTCTCCGCAGCCTGTGCAGTCATCACGTTATATATAGCCCGCGGGCAACAGGAAGTACCGGCTTGGCTTTGATCATCCATTCCCTATCTGTACCAAAGTTTGCACCTTTTTTAGGATCCTTGGGCGGGAGAGATGGACAATACAAAAAACACCCCGGGGTTAACGCTTTCAGAGCCGGGAGGGAAAGAATCGCTGGGAGAGATGGGCAGTGTGGGGGGTGGGGGGTGGGGGAGGCGGGGGTGTCAGGCCCCTGGAAAAGGGAAAAGGCCTTTGGGCTTCGAACAAGGTACTCCTGTCTGCTGTGAGGCTCTGAGGTTTCCTGGCCCCTTCCCGCCAGCGGGCGGCCTGACCTCCTGGCAGCCGGACGGGTGGAGGGAGGGCTGGGCACCGCTGGGGCACCGCTGTGCCGGCTCCTCCGCGCAGAGCGACCCCTTCAGCCAAGGTCCCGGCGCAGCCTGGGGTGAGTCCCAGACACTTTGTCCCCCTCTTTTCCTGACCCCGTCTTTGTGTGTTCTGAGAATTCCAGTGACAAGGCTTATTTCTCATTTATGCACTGCATTGTCTCAGAGCACTGTTCCGGGAGTTTGCAATCATTTATGGTACATAGACGGTGGAGAGGGAACTTCTGTAACTCAGGTCTGGTTCTAAAGCCCAGGCTTTTCCCCATTCACTTCTTGTTGTCTGAGGTGGTTAGAGCCAGAGAGAATCAGCAGCAAAACGCTTCCTGCCTCTGGCAGGTAAACCCTTGCAGACTGTGGCATACCCTGGCTACTGTTTTGTGTTTACCAACACCGTAATATCAGAGGGGGCTGTTGGTAACTTAGTGACCCCCATACGGAACTTCAAGGTTGTTTCACTGCCCCCAAGCTGACCACAGAAGTTTGATGCTTTCATAAAGGGTTCCTGCCTTCCCCATCCATTCCCAAAAGTTGATTGTATGAAATTTGGACTCCCGGACTGACTTCTAAAGTACAGTCCCATTCCGAGGCCGTCCAATTCACCAATTAGTTCTCAGGTTAGTTCTCTGCTTGCAGATGCTGGAAATGTCACTGCAGAGCCCCTGTCCTCTTGGGCCAAGTGTTGCTACATGTCTTGTGAAAAGGGTAGGTTCTGCTCCTCACCAAGTTTAAGGATGGAATGTGGAGCGTCAGGGAAGGGCAAGTATGGCCCCCAGGGACCAGAGCTTCTATCCCTTCACAGAGACGTGGTTCCACCAGAAGTGCCAAGGGGATCCGTAGACCAAGAAGAAAATATTTAGAGGAAAAGAATGTCAGCTCTTCTGCTGTAATTGTGAATTACAAAAGACAAAGGGTCTTATTCATTTTTACATCTCCAATGACAGAAAGTAACAGCATACTGGTGTCTTAAGTGAACGAGGGACTAAACGAAGGTCAGTGAGTGAAGATAACAGCGGTGTATGACTCCAGACCTGCCCCATAACTTTTGAACTTCAGTTTTAACATCTATAACCTGCCCTATTAACACTTAGACTTTCATGAGACTCTAAATTCAAACAGTAGTGGTGAATTGTAAGGGGCAGTATTATTGTTTTTATTAGGATAATGTTTGTCTAGGATATTATTTGAAGGCATTTTTCTTGAAATACAATATTGTTGACGTAAGAAACGTCCAAACCTGTACAGAATTTTTATGTGGCTATGTGAGCCAGACTGACAACAGTTGCCTTGCTGGGAAGCAAAATCTCAACGGATTGAGAAATTGCTCCAGCGAGGGGAAGTTTTGCAGCTAATTTTATACGTTAGAATAAAAAGAAGAGATGTAAGGAGGGTTATGCGAAATCCATTGGTGGTAGATTAAGGGGGCAGAAGAAAGCAAAATGGGGAAATCTCTGGGATTGGATAAACAGTAAAACAGAGACACAGACTTCTTTTACATTGGTGGGTACAGGATAGTTAATAATTAACATTTAGAGTTTGTACAGGTGGTATGTGGGCGACAAGATAACAATGAAGGGCTCTGTGGTCTTGTGCCCTGGTGGGTGGTTGTATCCTGAGGGGTCTGGAAAAGGAGAGGACTCTGACATTTCAAAGGTATATTATCTTAGATGCAAAAAGACAATAGACAGGCTCACTGAGGTCAAGACTGACCTTTGTCAAGGAAGCTACAAGCCTGGGACGGGATTACCCCCATGACCTGATTTTAGTTAGGAAATTTTATGTTCAGACCATCCCATGCAGTTACGTTCGATCTCGGAATTGGGAAAGCCTGGCATGCAGTCCTCCCCTGAGCTCATCAGGCATAGTATGATGCCTCTTTTTCGTCTACGATGTAATGCCCGTATGCAGGAGTCAAACTTGGAGGAAACTGATCAAGGATTGAATCTTTCAGTATTAACCCTGGAAAAGTTTCATGTCTCTCTAAGTCTCAGTTTCCTCATCTGTTAGATAAAAAGAACACTGATACTGCAAAAATGTGGGAGGGAGCAAATGACAGCATTTTCAAAGGATGTTAATCACTAATTGTGAACATTAAAAAAAGTAAAGCATATAAGATAGCATAGTGCCTAGCCCATAGAACATATTCACTAAATTATAGCTATAATTGTTCCGGGGGAGTACCTAAAATACTGATCTTTGCCGCCAGACACATACATTTGAACTCCAGACCTACTACATCCTAGCTCTGTGACCTCAGGCAAGTTTTATTGACTATTTGTATTTTTGTTTGGTTTCTTTAATTGTATACTAAGGATAAAAATCATACCTACCTCAGAGGATGAATTATAAAGGTTATTATGAGAATTAAATTATATAAAACATGTAAAGTACTCAAAGTAGTATCTACCACATAGTGAGTGCCCATTAACTCCTAGCTATTATTCTTCTTATCTGAGGTTCTCTTAGGGACATTTGTGTGGGCACAAGTTGAATCTAGATTATATAAACACCCAAGGGCAGCAACCATGTATTTTCCTATGGTATTTCCTAAAGCTTTTAGCTCAGTGTCTGGCTCCCTGTAACTACTCGATAAATACTAATAGTCATACTAGTGGTGGCTGGTTGTGTGTGTGTGTGTGTTTGTGTAATGAGCTGTAATCTTGAGAAAAGTTGGGAAACCATTTATCTAGAGTCACAAATTAGACTGTGTATTGATTCTGTATTTCAGGGCCTGACTGTAGGTGGTTTATTAATCACCCACTGACAGGAAGCAGACACTGTGAGTTATTGGTCATTTCATTTGTTATATTCTGGGAGCCATCTGGCCAATCCCCCCTGTGTCTTCCCATGTGACCCACCACTGTGGGCAGCAGGCCTTGAACACACTGAAGCTAGAGTTCATCTTAAACTTCAACTGGAATGGACCCAGGGACTTATGACTGAACCCATGGGGGACGTTTGAACACGAACATCGCAGACTCCATTCATCTTCCTGTGACACATCCCTCATTGGTAGAGGCCATCAGTGACATTAAATGGAGTGTCTCATAAATTTAACCTTATGTTTCTGGGCACCAGCTATGTGTGAGGCTGAGTTTCTAGGTGACATCTCATCAGAGAGTTCTCATCTTCTCTTCCCTGAATTCTTTCGAGTTAGACCCCATGTCAAACACATGTTCACTGCCCGTATTTCCGATCGTCCCTGCCCCCGTTCCATCCACTCCAAAGGCTTAAAGAAATGTTGCCTGAATACTGGGAGTTCCCCCAGGGAAGTACTTCACTCTTTAGCACAGTAGCGATACCCTGGATGCAGAAAGGCATTTATAATCACCGTCATAATGGAAATGCCTGAAATTCAGGATGGGGATCCAGTTAGGTCATTTGGGAGACAAGGCATGCAGTGGGCTCTGATGTGATTGATCGAACGTCTAGAACATCCTACGTCTAAGCTCCCTCACCTGAAATTGGGAAATACACGTTCTGAGGCTATGTTTATGAAGAACAAGACCATATCCCTTGTTGTTACACTGTTAGTAAAATGAAGCTTCGTCTGATTTCACAGGGAGAGGAACAAAAGGACGGCAGGAGAAATACCATGCAGGGAGCCGACTGATTGTTCCCTTATTGCATTCATGTTTGCCAGTCTCTTCATTAAAAACACAGTTTAAGTTGTGTTACTATTCCAGACAAAAGCTATTTGACTTTGAAGATGTGGTGAACTATGTGCAGAAATGGACGTGGACTTGCTTTTTTAAAAAAAATAGAACATACAGGAAGACGAGGTTGTGTAGTCGAAGCCCTTTCTGATTAAGCCACCAACTGCTTAAGGATCTGCTTGAAAGTGTGGGACCGGGGGTCAGTGGGTGCTAGTTATGGCTCCCCACATGATGGCAGTGTGACTGTAGCATTGTCACTCACCCACTGAAGTAAGCCTTTCATCGCCTGCTGGCATTGATCAAATAATCGCACGCATATATAATTATCAACCTTTGTCAAGATTTATACTTATATGATGAATATGCCATTACGTATAATTACGGAAAGAAATAAGTTACAGTTAGGAATACCTTCTGTTCTGTTAGGAATACAGAAATAAGTTACAGTTAGGAGTACCTGACTGATGATTCTAAACCAGACTTCTGTAAAATTAGTATGTTACCTAGTGAGAAGATAGTGGAGATCGCACTGGAGGGCTTTCAGCACAATGGTGACATGATCATCTTAGCTTCTGTGGAGCAGAAATTCTCAGACCATCTCCCTGCCAACCTCTCAGGGTCATAGGTCCAAACATAGACATGCAAGAGAAAGCCCTCTTCAGCTAAGAATCACAGCATAAATTGCAAAGTATTTTCATTAGCTTAAGTAGGTTTAAAAATTTTTTTTAATGCCTGCATATGGCAAAAAATTCAAAAATAGTATTAATATGTGTACTGTGGAGGGTCAATTTGCATTTCATCAGGCCCCCACTGCCCCTTTACAAATGCTACTACTAAAGTAAGTTAATGCTACTCCCTGCAACCCATGTCACATGACACGGGAAGAAGCACTGTGTTCTCTAAGTGGGAAGTCTGGTCTTTCAAACTGAGATCTATAAAGAGCTGCCTCATTCATAATTCAGGGCGTAGCAACTGCTATCAGCCCATCAAGAGAAGTGGAGGGTGGAAATATGTCTTAGTCAGCTGGGGCTACCATATCAAAATACCATTGACTGGATGGCTTAAACCACAGACATTATTTTCTCAGTTTTAGAGGCTGAAAGTCTGAGATTAGGGTGCCAGCTTCTAGTGAGTCCTCTCTTTTTGGCTTGTAAGTAGATGTGCTCACGACCTCATGACCTCTTCTGTATGTGTGTTTAGAGATCTCTCTCCCTCTTCTCATAAGGCAAGCAATCCTATTGCATTTAGGACTCCCGCCTTATGATCTCATTAACTGTAATCTCATAAAAGTCTTGTGTCCACATATAGTCACAGTAGGGGTTAGGATTTCAACATTAGGATTTAGGGCAGGGCACCACTCAATCCATAGTAACAAAATTCTACCCTCCTCTTTTAGGACTCGGAACCTCATGCTTCATTTTCAAGGGGATGTAGGCTTTCCAAATCCTTGCTACATAATGCTCAAGAAACGTTAAGTATATAGAATTTCAATGTCCCTCTTTTTATGTTCCTCAGATTTCTTTCTTCATCTTTTTCTGGACTCTCTTTTGCCTTTTCAATCTGATACAATAGTCTCCATAGTTCAGGCAGCGAAAATGTATGCCTGCATTGCCTTCTAAAACACATCACCCATTTGTAGATTCCAGTTCTCTGACTATGTGAGGTTGGCAGGCTACAAGCAGGAAGGAATTCTTCTTGTTCATTCTTTGATGAAATCTTTTCATGGAAGAGTTCAGTTACATTAAATAGCATAGTGTACCCTGCCCACTTGAACAGAAGAAAACATAGGTCAAACCTTTCTTTATGTGTAACACACATCACAGTTTTCTCTTCGGAATTTCTATTAAGGACGATGTCAAATTCATGATACCTCTGGGTGAGGGGAAGCTGGGAAAAAGAAACAACAATCTCAACAGACCATAACAGAGTTTCTGTTGTTCTCTACAGCCAGAGGCAGAGACGTAACTCCCTGCTTATAAACACTTTGACCTTGCCTACCGATCGCTCTAGTGACTTCAGCCGGGGTTTCCTGAAAATCAGATACCCATCTGGTGCTTATTCAGTCCCAAGAAATCGGTTCCTTAATTAAACAGGGATGCACTTCCTAAACAACCACTCACCTGGAGGTTTCTGAACAAATAAAAGTTGATGTCAGAAGGGTGTGAGAGTATACTGCCTGCTCATTTCGAGTTCCTCTTCAAAAATCCTTCAGGTAATTTGGTCATTTCTAGTGTCAATTCAAAGACTCTCCCCTTCTCCTAACCCCCATACAATTTGCACCTGGCTAATGAAAATATAATAGATAAGAACCCTTAGAAGTCTTTAGTTAATAGCCAATTAGGCAGGTTTACCTGGGAAACTCCCCTCCTTTAACTAAAACAAGCCCTTAGAAACAGGTTTTGATGAGATAGTTTTCAGAGAAACTAGCCAGCAAGAGAGAAGTACTTCCTGGATTAAAACTTTGCCTATAAAGGGCTTAACTTCAAAAAGCATCTTTAGGTGAATATTACTCTCAAGACGGGAGTAAAGTTATTTAATATCAGCTGGAGGGAACCCATTAACAAAAGGAGGAAAGAAAATCTGTTTCCGTACAAGAAAAGTAAGTTATCATTCATTTATTCAACAAGTATTTACTTGGTACCTAGTAGATGACAGACACTGTACCCCTGATAGAGACAGCAATAGTCCCCGCACGTCTGAAGCTTACAGTCAGGTTGGGGAGGAAGTAATGGAGTAAACCTAGAAATAAACTCTTACAACGGTGGTAAGCCAATTTCAGAGAGTGATAAGAGAGTTGAAGTCCATAACACAAGTTATGTGTGATGGTGTGTGGCTAAGAAGGGATCATTTAGCTGAGCTTCTTAGGGAAGGGCTTTCTGAAGAAAGTGACTTCTGATCAGACAATAGAATGCTGAGAACACTACCCATTCCAGAGGTGCAGTCAGAGCCTTCCTTCCAGATATAGGGGTAAGTGTGGTAATCCAGATGAGACATGTCAGTGAGGCTAGCGCTAAACCAACAAGGCGACACTTAAGCCATATGTGGCCAGAGAAGTGAGTAAGGCCAGACCATTGCAGTGTCGGGAGGGTCAGGGTAAGGATTTGGCATTTTAGTTGAAGGACAGTGAGAAACCGTTGTCATGTCTTAAGATGTGAGTGAACTGATTTGATATACATGCAAAAGGATCATTTTTGGTGGTAGTGATGTGGCTAGAGTTGAAGCAGGAAGACCACAGGAAGCAGTAAGGTAATTGTCACCAGGACACTCATCATCAAATGCTTAGGTCCTGAAAAGCAGAAGAGTGAGTCTTACCTCCATCACTTATATCCAAGTGTCTTCGATTAAGTCACCTAGTTTCTCTGAGCCTTCTGAGTTTCAGGCGGTAAAATGAATATTCTAGTTACTTAATGAAGCTGTCCATACTTCATAAGGATACTAAGCAGATAATGTATGTGAAAGAGTTCATTATTCCTAAAGTGCTGTGTAATAAGGGATATTTCCTTGGATCCTAAATTTGAAGTCAGTGCCCAACATGTTAGAAGGATACGAGAGAACTAAATGGTAAAACAGATATACAAAAGGAGACATTTATGCTTAGTGTACAAGAATGTTAACATTTTTGTTTGTTTCTACATATTTTTCTAGGTACTTGAAGTTCAATGGTTCCTAAAATGATAATAATAACATTTTAAATGCCTGTAAAGTCTAAGAAACTGTACTGTCTTATATTTATTAACTTCCATATTATAGATACTATTATTTTTCCTCTTTTACTCAAAGAGGATTAGGGCTCAGAGGGTTAAGTAACTTGCACAAAATCAAGCAGGTAAATGGATTTGAGTCTGGTCAGTCTGGGCTCTTAACTACTAGCTCTGCTGCTTATAATAAGTTTAAGGGTTTTCTAAAGCTAGAAGTTAATCATTCCTGCAGAATGATTAGGTCTTTGGTATGTCTTGGTAGCAGCCAACAGTTAAAAATAGATGAGAGTTAGCTCCTCTTAGATCAAAATCTGCTGTAGGTACAGATATCTATTAGCGAGCAGACCCCAAATTGTCACACAATGTGAATGTACATTTTGCTGAAGTCCCAGTTCTCATCAAATTTTTGGTCTTCTGAACACTATTTGCATTATAGGTTGACCTTAAACAAATGTGACAATATCCAGTGGTAGGATGTCAGGCACACAAGTATTCCTAGAATCAGAGTTAGAATACAGGTCAGTTCAGAGAGGTCAAACGTAGGGCACTGATGCTAAAAATATTTTGTTTCTAAGTATTTTATTGTTTTTGATGCGTTTGTAAAGAGGATTGCTTTCTTAATTTCTCTTTCAGATAGTTGATTGTTAGTGTATAAAAATGCAACAGATTTTTTATTTGTTGCTTTTGTATCCCGCGACTTTTAATTTATTAGTTCTAATAGACTTTTGGTGGAGTTCTAATAGATTTTTAAGGTTTGCTATATTTAGGATTATATCATCTGCAAACAGAAATCATTTTTTACTTCTTCCTTTCCAACTTGGTGCTTTTTTTTTTCTTGCCTAGTTGTTGTGGTGAGGACTTCTAGTCCTGTAGTCAGAGTGGGTACCCTGGTCTTGGTCCTAATCTGAGAGGAAAAGCTTTTAACTTTTTACTATTGAGTATGACAACTATTACTACAGAAATTCAAAAGATCATAAAAGGTTACTATGAATAACTATATCCCAAACAAACTAGACAACCTAGAAAAAAGAAAAGAAAAAATTCTTAGAAATGTACAACCTACCAAGACTATATCTGGAAAAAATAGAAAATCTGACCAGACCAATTATTAGTAAGGAGATTGAATCAGTAATCAAAAAAAATCGAAAATCTCTTAACAAATAAAAGCCCAAGACTAGAAGGCTTCACAGGTGAGTTTAAATATTTTTTTAAAAATTTATACCAGTACTTCTCTAACTTTTCCAAGAAATTGAAGAGGAAAAGATACTTCCAAACTCATTTCACGAGGCCAGCATTACCCTGACACCAAAGCCAGACAAGGACACTTTTAAGAAAAGAAAATTACATGCCAATATCCCTGATTAATATAGATGCAAAAATCCTCAGCAAAATATTAGCAAACCACAGTTGACAGCACATTAAAAGGATCTTAACCATAACTGAGTGGGATTTATCCCTGAGATGCAAGGATGGTTTAACATACAGAAATCAGTCAGTCAATGCTAGACACCACATTAACTGAATGACGGATAATAATTATATGATCATTTTAACAGATGCAGAAAAAGCACTTAACAAAATTCAACATTTTTTCTGGTAAACACTCTCGACAAATAGCTGTAGGAGGAATGTACCTCAACATAATAAAGGCCATTTGTGACAAGTCCACAGTTAGCATCATACTAACCAATCGTAAAAATAAAGGGTGAGGAATTGGGTACATTCTGTATTCCTACAGGGATACAGCGGGTGTTACTTTAGGCTGGTATTTCTCCACATTTTTTTAATTGCCCCCAAAGGAGAAAATTTTTAAGTTAATATAACTTAATTTAAGGAGAGAAATTAAATATTAAGGTATAAGATTGGGGGGGGTAGGGTTGTGTTTTGGAGGGTCATGAAGCTCACACTGTTTTTGCCCCTACCACTTTTGCCCACGTGCTGATTATATTGGTCCCTTTGAGAATGCATGCTTCAGCCAGTCTCATGCCTTGAATACCCGTAATTTCACTAAGGAGAGCCCATTTTACTGCAATTATGCTAAGTGAGAAAGTCTCTGGTATTGTTGGGAGATGGACAGGGCTGAATCCCTGGAAGGTAGACCTTCTGATGAAATGCTAATTCACCTTTCGGGAAGTGGGAATTCTGACCAAGTGCCTACCTATATGTAGAAGGTAAATTAATCTGACTAATGTGTGCAGAGGAGCATGCTGTGCCTAAACATTAAAATAAATTACCGACATAATAACAGGAATCCAGAACAAGGAAGTGGACAGAGAAAAAGTGTTCTGTGCAGGAAATAGCTTAGACTATAGAGAAAGGATGAAAGGATGGGGTTTGGCAGGGGAGGAATATAAACAATGTGCACATGGAAAGCGGCCCAGCTTCTGTCATCACAGTTCCTCCTCAGGTACATGAAATGGACTTCTAAGGTTCCTATTTCTTTAGGCGCCACACCGCAGTCGGTGAGAATTGGGCAGGTGAGAGCAGTGAACTTCCTGGAAGGAAGGCCATTATCTGTGCTGTCGTATCTTCTCTCAAAGGACACATTGCTTCTGCTGGGACAAGGTCCAGTAGAGGCAAAGGCCTCCTTGAACATCTAAACCAGACCAGTTGGGAGCGTTTCGCATAGTGAGACAAAGGCTGGGCCTAGAAATGATGACAGTGGTTCTAATTCTAGTCGTTGTACAGCAGGAACCGTTTCACGGCAAGAGACAGCCTCATCGCTGGGGCTTCAAAATTCATGAAAGCTGCAGGTCTTCTGCCCACAAGAAAAGTACATGTAGGCTCACATACATTTTGTGTTCAATTTCAGAAGGTTCATGGCCTATGGTCCCAGTAGGGAAGTTGATTTGACATGTGATGAAACTTTTTGCTGCTCAGTTGCGAAGAGATGTTGTACCTTGGTTAATACAAATATTGTTGTGTCATCATTTGTCATGTTTCAATATTTATATCGCCTGGATTCTGCTCCAGGAGACCATGATCCTGAATTTTCAGTGTTCTAGAAATGGGGATTGTTTTCCCCTCGCTAGTGCATCATTATACCCACCAGGTCTATAAATGGCCTCTCCTTTTGCAACTGTGTGCTCTCAGAACGGCTCAGTTCTCAGGGCAGCTGATTCTGCTTGGCAGTTGTGGGAGGTGTGATTGAGTCATTCTGGAATCTCAAAGAGAGAGTTGTTAGAGGGAGCAGCAAACAGTCACTGATTCAGTCGCTCCTTGGGTTCCAAACAAGCTGGTACTTACCACAGTTGACATTGGAAGGAAGTTCCGCTGCTTCTTTAGTGGTTGTTAGATGTGGAGGAGATGAAAGGCATACAAAAGCAGAAGTCCTAATGGGCAGGCACAGTGGGAAGTGTGGAAGGGGGGTTTTTCGGTGGCCTTGTCTTTTTCCACCCATTTAAGATAAGGCTTAGGGTACATAAGATGAACATCTGTCAGTTTAGTAGCAAATGAGGCCAAGTGATAGTAGAGCTATCTACTAAAGATAGTAGAGCCCAGTATAGCTGTGGTTCTGAAGCTGGACTGCTTACATGTGAAGCCTTGCTGCCATGCTCGGTGTCCTTTCATTTTTCTGTGACTCAGTTTCTCCATCTACACAATGGAGGAGTTAATCACAATATTCCCTTGTTAGGATTGTTCTGAATATTAAATGGGAGAATATATGCAAGGCACTAAGAACAACACTTAGCAAGCAGTGAGATCTCCAGAAACAACAGTGCCTGTCTGTAATTGAATTCACTGATGTGTTGCTTGAGAATGATTGTACCCTGCGCTGTGTGGACATGGCTGTTTAGGCCATTGAATTGAGAGATTTTATAGTTTCCAAGAATGTTCATGCTACATTTACTACCTGTTTAAAAGTATAAAGTAGATATTCAAAGCAGAAAATCCCCTGGCAACCATGGCAGTCAAATCAACTGGATCCTATGTGTCCAGGAGTGCCTGCAAAGTGTGCTAAGCACTGCTGAAACCTACAGGAGGTGGGTGTCCACGGGTCTGTCTTCCCTGCCTCCTGGGAGATTATTATCCCATTTCTTAATCAGAGCTTGGCCTATACTGTTACACATGCTTTTTAAAAAGTTACAAAGAAGAAGTGGTACAGGAGGTCAGAAAGCATAATGATGTAAGTAAGGTATGAGGTCTTTAGGAGTTTAGGGAGTCCAAAGGATGCGTCTGAAATGGGACAGGCAGGGGTGGCGGGAGTATCTGCAAAGCCTTCCTGAAAGAGAGAGGCTTTGAAAAATTAGCAGGCCTGGGAGAGGCAGATATGAGAAGGAAATGGATTCCAGACAGCGCTATTGAAGGCCCAGAGGTTGGTGGGGATGGTGATGGTGGCCGGGGAGGAATGGGTGCTGTAGGGTGCGTGGTCCCAAGTGAGGGCAGGTGGTGAGCAGCACAGGTGAGCGAGGACCTTGTCATTGGTACGGAAGCTGCAGAAAAGGAAGGAACTGAAGGAAAAGTGTAGGTGATTTTGAATGCTGTGGTTGCTGTTGCTTTCTGGACAGGGGAGGCACAATAGGTTTCTCAGCCAGATCAGAACTATGCTACGGCACCTTTGTGAACCATTTTACCCTTTCAAAAGTACAGGTCATACTTTATTTTTTTCCTTAGGGCAAGATTACACAATACATAAAGGCGTCATTCATTGCCTCACTTTTGCCTTAGATTTGGCTAGCCATGTCACGCATATTACAAATAAAGCAGAAAGATCAAGAGATTGTCCTGTTCACATCCAGAGAAGGATTAGGAGGAAGGGGTCCATATGGACCACCTGTGGACCACTCTGCAAAACTACTTGTTTGGACCAATCTGCTTTTCTTCCTACTGTAACTGTGTCAAAAGATGTAATAAGAATGATGTCCTTATTCATAAAATAGATCCATGTTGCCATATTTTTAAATAGACCCTGCTATTTTATAATTTAAGCCATAAGATAAAATCCAACCTTTGTACAGTACTTTTAAATCAACAAAATATCATTTGATCATTTAATAATTTGACCTTCCCAATAACTGATAGGTAGATAGGTTAAAATATGATTGATATTTTTATTATGAGAAATCTAGCAGTCAGAGAGGACCGGTGACTAGTCTAAGAGATGCACTCAAAATTAAAACAAAAGTTTGCACTCCAGACCTTTTCAAAACTTCCATAGTCCACCATATTTTACTAGCTGTTTCTGCTTACCTCAATTCAAGCCATGATCCCTCATTTGATGGTAAGTTTCCGTAGACTACAGGGTACTTTCTACTCTTGTTAGAATTCTTCCTGGCCTGATTATTTGAGGTCTGTGGGTAGGTGCCAAGATGGAAGACTACAGATGACTTATCTGATACAGAGGCTGGCTGGCCCCCCTCTGCATGGTGCAAAAACTAGTCAACAGCATTAAGGGACTCTGCCATGGCTGAGTGGCTTGGCTATGAGACGTGTTGCTGTTTGTTGATTTTCTGGCCTGTCTTCCTCTCCTCTCATCTTCCACTTCCAGGACAGAGCTACAGGGAGAGTCTGAGAGAGGGGCTCTTCCCTTTCTGGCTGGCTACCCATCTGCGTCAGAATGGTGTTGGTTTTGGCACCCGGTGGGTGCTGGACACGAGGCCATCCTTGGGTGGCTGAAATGATTTCTTTCTAATGGTTTCTTGACCTGTGAAGCCAGAAGAACGTTATTTTTGCCTAGAGAGACCTCAGCATTTTAATGGGGAGCTTGGTTTTGCACATTTTTAATGCCCTACTCAGTTCTAAAGAAATGAAAAGAGCTAGGTCATTTTCAAAGACATGAGTTTACAGGTTGGCAAGTCAGCTAGTGGGCCTGCAGCTGAGCTCATGCTCCCCAAGGTGTACTTGTCTAATTGAGGAAGGGAAACCCATCATCCCCCTGTTGTTTTGCATTACCTAAAGGCCAGCCCTCCCACGGGGCAGCGGTGGATGCAAGTTCTGGCACCCATACAAAATGCTGAGAAATATTTGCTGGGTCTTCAGAACCTTGTCTAGTTGAACAGCTTAGTGTGGAAGGGATTGTCGGAGCAGCACATCCAAATCCAGCTGAAAGCAGTAAACTGCGGGTGGTAGAGATTAGCTAGGGTAACGGGGAAAGCCCTGACCTGTGAATGCCATGGGACATGCCTGTGTGTTCCAGGCAGCAGCAGTGTCCTCTGAAATTCTTGCCAGTTAGCACTCAAAAGCAGTGTTGTTCAGTGACTGGATGGACGCCTAGTGCATTCCTCATTGGGGCTCTAATGAAACCTTTCCTTGTACCTGGGAGGCCCTTTACCAAACACATTTGTTCTTACATTCAGGCAGCAAATAGTATAAGAATCTTCCAGGTGTAGAGTACTGCACTATGGATATGATAGATGTGACTAAGTCAGGATTCACTTGCTCAAGGAATTTGTAATCTCGCAAGGGAGACAGATAGGCTACAAGTTGAGACTAAAGGTGCAAATGACAAATGAGTGCTGTGGGAGTTCATAGAGTGGGGAACAAGCCCAGAGCTGGCAAGTTGAGGGGAGTGTCCACAAGTTCAAACAAGCAAACAAGAAGTCAACTAGAATGTAATTCAAGAGTTACTGAATAAAACAATATAGGTAACAAAAGCTACCATTTTCTGAATATCCATTAAGTTTAGGGTCTCTTCCATACATTATCTCAAATGTCACATTTTATAATACCCGTTTTCCAAAAATTGCGTGAGCCCACACAGCAAATGATGGTCGGCCTGGGGTTAGGATATATCTACCACTATGGTGACTAAATTCTATGTGAATACAAGGTTGCTTCTTGATTAATATTATCAATTCTGCACAACTACCTTCTTCTCTGATACTCTTCTCCATACCTAATTCTCAACATATCTTGCCTACCTTTATTTTTCACTTTAACATTTGTCATCATCTAACACGCAATATACTATATTTCATCAATTCTGAGATGCTCCTTTATTCATATTTTTGTCCCTGTGAGGTTAAGAATGGCAAAATCTGTGGAATTCATGGAATGGCAAAGTCTGTGTTGTCGTTTTCTTTGTATGTAAAAGTCACAGGGCATTCAAATTGGTGGCATCTGAAATTCCTTAAATATTTTGCTCATTCTCTATTGTTTAGTTTCTTTCTTTCTTCCGTAGAATATAAGCTCCAGGAGAGCAAGGATTTTTGTCTGCTTTTTTCTTCTTTGTAGCCCCATAAGTTGGGACGTCATTGAATAAGTTAATGACTGATTGGATATAAAGTGTCAGTAGCTATAAGAGGTGCTGCATATAGAGTGAAGAATAGAATAGACATGGTATTTACCCTCCTGGACAAGATGCAAATTAAACAAATAGGCAGGCAAATAAGCACATCAACAAATGTGCAGAGTTACATGGGAAGGTAAGAGAAGTGAAAATGGTAAGGTGCTGTTGAGACACTAAATGAAGTGGTGTCCAAATTTAGAGTGGAACGTCAGAGAAGGCCTCTCCAGTCTGACATCAGAACAGTGATGCCAGAGAAACCAAGAACCCAGACTGCTATGCGGCCTGGAATATATAATGGCCAATTTTGACCATCCTACTCCAAAACATTGTCTCCCCTCTTATAACAGTGCACACTAATTGTATCTGCATGCATTTTTAGTTATATCTGTGTAGATATCCTTTTGGTCCACCTAGATTACCAAGGTATTCACCTTGGTAATGGATTAACAGATAATAGGCCTGAGTGCTAGTTCTAGGTCTGCTCCACTTTCCAGATTGGAGAAGTTATAAAACTCTCCAGACCTCAGTACCTTTAGTGTAAAATTAGGTTCTTATATTAGAGACTCTCTAAGGGGTCATTGAACTTTAACATTTGAATTCTGTAATTATCATTCTATGTCAACAAACAGTTATTGAGGACCTACTATGGGCTAAGCTGCTGAACTTTCTGCACGGCCCTGGAGGAATTAAGATGAAAGAAAGGATGACAAATAGTATTCATTTAAGGTATCCATGGTCTTGAGGATGATACTGATGCATTAATGACTTCGATATAATGCAGCCTTGAATTTCCTCTGCTTCTGAACTTTCAACGACTATCACTGTCTACCTTAAGTGTGAGCAAAGTCTCTATTTTAGTAAAGGCACTTAACCCTGCCTACCGCCAACAGATGGGGCAAGTGGTCACATCCACTACACACTATTTCATTGGATTTGAGAGCTAGTGGATGAGGGAGCTTTGAGAATCTCAGCTGCTTGTAGGAAAATAAGCATCTATGTGCCAGGGTAACATTGGAATTGAAAGTCAGGGTCACTTTGTTCCACCTGGGTAAGGATGAAAGTGGGGGAGCTCTGGGGTGGATCAAAGATGCCATTTAGGTCATTGATGTCTCAGTGGAATTTTGAAGGAAGAAGAATTAGGCAGGTATATTAGCTGGGATGCCTTTGATTGCAAAATATAGACTACCCAACTAAAGAGAGATTTGATAAGAAGTACAGTCATTATTCTACCCCAAATAAAGTACAGAGGCAGGGAAATTCCAGGTTTAGTTCAAGGGCTCAAAATGTGACTGAGGAATTGAGCTCTTTCTACCTTTCTTCTTGTTCTCAGAATACTGTGTGTTTTTTTTTTTTCCTTACATTTTCCCCCTCATGATTGCATGATAGATAGCTGCCAAATTTCTTGGCATGGTTTCTTGGACAACTATATTTAAAAAGGCTGAAAAGAGGCCATTTTTCTGTGATCAAAAATCCTTTTGATCACAGAAAAGAACCATGTTCTTCTTGTCCTGTTTTCTCCTTTCTCACCCCAGTCTCAGCAGACCCCCCCTTCTGGTCCCAGTGACCATGGCTGGGCCACATGCCCAAGCTCTAAATGCAAGAGAGGCTAAGAAAGTATATGCCTAGCCTTTACAGCCTTCATATTGGGTAGCAGATGCAGTCTGCTAGGAGGAAGTGTGTTTTCCAAGCAGGGAAGTAGTGAATGGTGTGGTGGCTGGGTAAGCCTCCAACAGTCTTCAAAACAGGAAAAGAAGGATGGGGAGTTATTAATGGAGCTCACATTCAGACCCTGCCACAGTCCTTTGCTTTCTGAATTGTAGGCATTCAACTGATATTTGTTGATTGTAGGATCATTGTCAGGGACATGGAAAAATCAATGTCAGTGAAGACAAATGAGTAGTAAAATCAGTTTATTCTTTCCAGGCCATGACTGGATGAAAAAAGAATAATAACTTTTTGTCACTTGAATAAGTGACTATTGCTCTTTCTCTCTGGGATGGCTAAACAAAAATACTAATTCAACATCAGGAGAGGTAGTGGTGATTTTTTTTAAAACCATGTCTAATTTGGCAACAGTTATGTAATCTAAAAGCAAATGAGGGAAAAATCTGAGTTCAATGGAAAAAGACCAAATCCTAGGAATGAAAGTTTACTGAAAACACCATGTGTGGTGTTCTAATGAAAACAAGAGTGTAAAATGGCCCCAGGGCTATGGAAAAAATTTAGTTGATCCTAATAAAGTACTCAGTGTCTGTTTATTACACATGGAAACTCACAACAAGGAAGCAGAAGAGGGTACAAAATTAGTCCATTTTTAAAAATCGACTATAGAGACAAGAAGACATTAACATTTAAAAAAATTTTTTCCTTTGCCTTTCTCATAAGTACAAACAAAACAGAAAGCCAAAAAGTTGTCTTCTCACTAAAATAATCACAACAAAAACAATATTTCATAGATACTAAAAGAAGACAGGAGTCATGGTGTTGAAAGGGGGTGAATTATTTTAAATAATTCATATGAAGTACTGCAGAGAGACTTCAAAATCAGTATGAGTATGCCACAGCACACTAATCCTTTGAAATGACTTTTCTCCATATCGTTTAAGCCAGTTAAACCCTTTTGCAGAAATGTGACAGCTTGCCTGGAGAACGGAAAGCATTAGAGATGAATAAAAGCTATGGCGTTATTTCCCACTGCTCTTTCTTGGATGAGATTGCTCCATTTTTAAATAACTGGGCCTATTTAACATCAAACACAATGTATACGCAGTGTTTTTTTTTTCTTTTTTAATCTGGAGTTTTATCCTTTTGTTCCACTCCACCCTACCTTTCTTCTCATGAATGCAAAGGCATGCCCTAACACAAAGAAAAGGACCACAAAGGACCACAGGCAGTTGACTCATCTTTAAAGGTTTCCAGTTTCATAGTGTTTGCTATGATGTCTCAAGCCACGTACCACATTTCTGCTGTAAATTTTTCTCTCCACCTAGAATAGGTTCACAATCTTTGTGGAGATGCTACATGACTTTGTTGATCAATTTTCTAACCACTTGGAATTCCTAGATTCCTCTAGTTCCTTGAACGTAAGGATGCAATTTCTGCACTTCTTTCAGTATCTAATAAGACCTGGTGTACAGGTTCTTCCACAGGAGTCCACGTTAGCGTTACATCGGGAGCTTTTTCCTACACAGAGGTGTCTACTTGTCTTGGCACGTCAAATCAGAATCTCTAGGGTTGGCGAACATACTTAGAAATGTTCTTTGAGTTATTCTGATGTATGGGTCGCATTCAAACCATTAGTCTATTGGAAGTCATACATTTATCCTCAAAAACAAAAAGAAAAGAAATAGTGAGAAAAGCAAAGGCTTTAGAGGTAACTCTTCCATCTGACGACCGACCACGATACCTAACCAGTATGGTAATACTGGGAATTGGCGCGGGATAATGGTTAAGAGACCAACTCTGCTGTGTGATCTGCATTATATTGAGTAGCCACGCTGTATGCCTCAGTTTACGCATCTTGTAATGAGTATAATAATGCCTGCAGTAATTTTAGGATTAAATTATGTATTACATATAAGATTAAAAACAAAGTATTCGCTGGTAGCTTGTCATAAAGTAGTTGTTCAGTTTTAACTGTTATTTTCTCAGGCTACTCAGAAGCTCCCTTAAATAGTATGTTTGATTTAAAAAAAAAATGAAAATATGAATACTTATAAATAAAGACATGTTATTTAATCGATAGAAAATTTAAAAACCTGAGAGTCATGGTGGGATTTTGTTTTAGGTCCTTGGCATTATAAATATTCGGTTCATATTTTAATTTAAATAATTATGGTAGCATATATTAGCATGGAGAATGCCAGAGGCCCTTTTAATGATAATAGGAAAACATGAAGGTATCATAGAATGGTATCTAGGAATTATTGACCTGGATAATTAAAGATGGTGTCATTTTCTGCAGGCCAGGAATATTTTGGGCTCCACTTTCCAGTAAGAAGATTAAAAATGCATTTAGTGTATCCACACAAAGGCATGAGAAGACAATGGTAATTCTTAAAACGAAGTTATTTGATAGAAATATTTTTAAACATTCATAGATAAAATTAGTTATCATAGATAAAATTAGAGATTTGTTGTGGCTCTTTATATTGTGGTTAGGGATTTGTTTGTTTGAATTAAAAATGGAAAAAGAGCACAATAATCTTTTCAGTGCTTGGGAGTCTTCTACATGTCTTCGCATGGTCCTGAGTCAGACTTACTTCTGGGGATGGGGGAATTCCATGTGAGTGCCTTCTTTCGAGTGTCCTCTTTAGACAGTGTCCTCTCCTAGTAATGCCCTTTTGGGGGTGTGGTGTTAATAGAAATACTGTAACAAAAATCTTTGCTCATATACCCAAATGTATGCCAGAGACTTTAAGCCAAATGGTTCATCCAACAGACAGAATCCCATGATGCATAAATTGTATTTCAGCAACTCTGATATACCATAGGACATCCTTGCCATCTTTGTAAGAGATTATAAACTGCACAGGCAGCAGAACCAGTTGCTCTCCACAGTTTTTAGCATCACCATCAGCAGTGACAGCATGCCAGAATTTTAGAATTGACAGGGGTCTCATGGTGGGCCCTCCAAAGATGTCCACATTCTAACCTTACATGGTTAAGGGAGCTTTGTAGATCTGATTACATAAGGATCTCGGAATGAGGTTATCATGGATTGTCATATGGGCAAGAGAGAGGATAAAGTCAGTGGAAGGAATTGTGACCACATAAGAGAGGTTGGTGTGATGAGATCTTGAGCCAAGAAATACCAACAGTTTCTAGAAGCTGGTAGAAGCAAGAAACTGATTCTCCCCGGGAGTGTCCAAAGGGAACCAGCCCTGATGATACAGTGATTTTAGCCCCGTAAGTCTCATTTCAAACTTATGACCTCCAGAAGCGCACGATAATAAATTTGTGGGGTTTTTCTTAAGATACTAATTTGTGAATGTGGTACAGCAACAACAGGCAACTAATTCAGACTTCATAGATAATCAAATCCAATCTTCTTATTTTTGATTGAGTTATATAAGGCCCAGAGAGCTCGGTCATTCATTTATTCATTCACTCAACAGTAATATAATAAGCTGTTAACATCTGCTAGTCACTGTTAGCAGTAGGCATAGGCTTTGTGCTATACCTTTTTAAACCGTTCTCCCAGGATCCCGGAAATCAACTCTAGAGTGGAAAGACCCTCCCCCTCCATCCCCAAAGAAAGGTATTCGGAGCTAATGAATTCTGAGGGTGGTATACCTGATCCCCAGAGCTGCACTGTTTCAATTTCTTCCAAAGGCTTGGTAGTTCACTTTCATTTGATTTTTTGAAACTACCAGGTCCTTATAATAATTTCTTTCATTCATGCAAGTTGGCTGGAATAGATTTTTGTGGCTATTTTTACCCACTCTAGTAAATTATCTAAATATTCGATAGTGTCCTCTGATCGGTGCAGAGGATTGTGATGATGTTATAGGGCAACACATTATTTTTAGCAAGCTCATTTTATTTCCCAGAAATAGTCTGCAGGTCTTTAACTGATGTTTCACCCCCAACAAGCTAAGACCATATCTTAATCCCAGCATTTGGAAACTACTTTTCTCTGTCCACATGGGGGGAAAAATGTGAACCACAGACTGAATTTGCAATCCTCTGATGTCTGAGCTGCTACATTTGTTATGGACAGAATACTTTTATTATAAATATGAATTTCATAATAATTTCTCTGAATATTACCTACCATCAGCAAATAACAAAAATTGCCTTTGCTGGATAACCTTTAAAAACAGCCATGGAAGAGCTGATGGCAGGTATATAATGCCTTAAACAAGTAGCTGTCATCCCATTCAAGAAATCGCAAGTTCTTCCAATAAAGAGAAAGGGTAAATCAGAGAGCAGAGGCACTGCCTGCATGGCACAGGTCTATGAGGTTTGGTTTTGGACTCTCAATGAATCTGGTCCTGGACATTCTTGAGACTTCACATTCTTGTGTCTCCCCTTGCAGAGCTTGACAAACTCTGATGCTAGCAAGGTTCAACAGGTCGGTTAAGTGATTGAGGTTTGAATTCACGCTCCCCCATTTGATTTCCTGGATCAACTCAGTCAATCACTCTTAGCCTTGAGGTCCTCAAGTAAAAAGTGGGACCAATAATAGTGTCTGCATTCTAGCAGAATTATAAAGTATAAGCAAACCGATATGTGGATGACAGTCATAGAGATGTTCTCAAACATTCTGGTTCTTTTCTCCTTCTAGGTGAGATTGAACTTTCTCACCCCTTTTAGAGTAAGAGCGATAGCCAATTGACTTATTTTGGCCAGTGAAATATGAGCAAAACTGACACATGCCACTTCCAGGAGGACGCCTTTAAGAGCTAGTATTAGATCCACAGTCTCATTGTCTGCTCAGCAATATCGGTGTTCCAGGTGGTGGCCTCTCCCTCCACTGGGGTCCTGGAGTGACGGTGATTTGGTGCTGAGCCCCCAGCTGACCTGAAAGAAACCTCTGTTGTTTCAAGCCACTGATACATTTTTGGGTTGTTTACATCTACCACATACGTTAGCCTGCCTGGAATCACCTGTAAAGCACGTAATACCTAATGACCTGTCAGTTGGATGAGAGGTGAGGTCATGGAGATGTTAAATTTACTCATTTAAGAAAAGTTTACTGATCACCACCTATATACCGCACAAGGTGAATCCCATGGTGAGGGGGCAAATGGAATCCCTGGCTTCATGGAGCTCACAACTGTGCTAGGTTGTGAGCAACCCAGCTGGGTTGTATGCAACTGTGCTGCATATTGACTAGCATCCCAGAAGAACTGAGGAAAACAATCAGAAAAGTTTCACATCTCCACAGGAGAGGAAAAGCTAGGTTGGCCAAAACTCTTCACATAAGACGGAAGGGTGATGAATAGTTAATCTGACCACCAACCAAAGGTCTGATGGGTACAGTAGATGTAACCTGGTTTATGTTAGTCCTGGGCATCCCTACAGATGCGAATCCTTCCTGGCCATGGCACCGTTTATTTATGCTTCTGCTTGGAATTCCCTGAACCAATATGTCACTAATACACACAACAAAATGGCCCTCCTTCATGAAAGTCATGCCTGTGGAGGGAAGGAACCCATTTCCCTTCTTTCCTTCTAGGATCTTTGGCTGGCCCAATAATTACATTGATATAAGACAAATTAACAGGAGAAAAATAGATTTATATGTGTGGGAACCCCACAAACATCTGTGTCTTTGAGAGGCTCCCCAGCAGTCAGGCAGTTAAGAGGTATCTGCCATCCTGAGCTAAAGGGAAGTAGGTAGGGGTCCGGACTGCAGAGAAGAGGAAGACAATTCACAGAAAGGTGGGAAGAGCAAGTGTTTGGTAAACAAATGTTTGCCATGCCACACAGATAAGTCTTTTTGATGTGAAAACTTATCTCTGGTGAAAACCATTTTTTCTTACAAGTCCCATATTTAAATTCTTTTAGACATTGAAGAGGAAAATAAAAAGTTCTTCTTGAGTCTGTTGGGCCTTGACTGTCTTCAGCTTGAAATAATCCACAATTGCATATTCTGGGGTGGCCTGCCCTGCACCCCATCACCTAGTTCCCCTATATGAATTCACATTCTGCCTAACCCCTGCTATCCCACTAGATCACAATAAAACCCAATGTTTACCACCCTGATCTACCATCCATCTACTCCGGGTATGTGAGACCCACCGGAGCTATAGCCTTAGGATGGCTTTCTGAAGAAACTGAGAGGCAACCAATTTAAGAGTTATTTCCTTCACTCCCTTTCTGGAAACAAATGACTTTTGGTGCAGCATGGCAATTATCCTCACTGGGTTCCTGTCAGAGGGCCTGAGCTCTGTTGGGTGGGGCCTCCTTTCACTTAGGTGGGAAGGCAGAGGTCCGTCCTCCCCGTCCCCCCTTTGTCATTCTGCCTGCTCCCGCATGAGAAGAAGTGTTGGAGGTGGTGGACTTTGAAAAGCAAGGCAGAACATCCTTTCATGTTGAACCCAGCGGTGAGCAACTTGAGCTAGGTAGCGACACCCCAGCTCTGGTTGCCACTTTGCAGAGTGCTCCGGGCTTCCACATATTCTTCTTGGCACCTCACAGAGAAGGAAAAGGAAGGACTCTAAGGGAGTTGGTGATCAACTTCTTCTTCATGCCCAAGAGAACTCGGAAATGAAACATACAGTTTTTCTGTATTCTTGGTGGAGTTTTAGGCAGGATTGATGATATGGAAAAACAAAACAAAAGACCCCAAAAAACATGGGCTTGGAGTTCATGCTGCTTCAATATGAATCCTGGCCTCATCACTTACTTACAAGATATGTAACCTAGAGTTAATTGCTTCATCCCTCTGATCCTCAGTTTTCTTACCTATAAAATGGTAATATTAACATCTATTTTATAGAAGGCATTCAAAGAATTAAATGAGATAATATATGTTAAGCATTTAACAATGTCTGAGGCATTGGGTAGAGTTTCAATAAATGTTTGTGCCTTTTCCTTTTTCCTTCTAAGGCAGGTATGACTAAGTACTTGCTTTTGCTCTCCTATCCCTGGGAGGTCATCAGAAAGCATTATGGTTCTTTGCATGGTTTGCCTTTTCACATACATCGTATTTTGTTATCCTCCCAATAATTTTATAACTAACTACTATAATTATACTCATTTTTTAGACAAAGAAACTGAGACTCAAAGAGATTAAGCAACTTGACCAATGATTGCGAAGATCGTACTTGTCACAGAGGTAACATACTCTCAAGTCATTGGACCCAGAGGCCCATCTCTTTCCAGTTCTTGCTTTTTCTTAGATTTGCATGGAGCCTGACTTTGTAGTGGCCAAATATCAAGCCAGGTTAGCACTGTCTCTCTCTACTCGTCTTCCTATTCCCAGTGCATTAGAAATACCTGGGTCTACAGTCAACTCTAGGCATGATGAGGCTTCACTGGGGAAGGGGGGATGTTTGTTAGGTTGGATGTGGCCCCTTTATTCTGTAGGACTGGGACACTGTATTTTAATCTTGGTAGGTTCTCAGGCAGATGATCAAAAAGAAGGTGTGCCTGTTTTCTTTCCATCCCTCACCCCCCACCTCCCACCTCCAATCCCAGGGAGGCTGATCTTCATGGACTATACCTTTCCTTGCAGGGTCACCTCTGGATGGTTGGCTTTCTCTTCTGAATGTCACATCTCATCTTAAGGTATGACTCTCTTCGTCTGAGTTCCATTAATCATGCCATCTTTTCGTTTTAGGCAGCGTAGGAGTGGTAAAACTTTCAAGGTACTGCACATAAGTATATAAATAATATGTTATTAAACTTTCCACAGTTCAGTCTAATTTGCTGATGGGACCCTGAGTGATACAATAGGTAGCTCCATATGGTAGGAAAAAGTACCCTAAGTGGATAATGGCTATCAATATCCGATTCTTTACCAAAACAAAGTTCTCAATTGCACAGTGTCCTTTTAGGACTGTTTTCCTTCTTTAAGGGTATCCTAAATAGTAATTCTAATTTGGTTTTCCCTCTATATGGAAAGTGTTGGGGTCTGGTGATGTGAACATGATCATTTTTTCATAGAACTTAATCTCAAAAAACAGCCTAGCTGAACTTCAGAGATAGTAGAATATAATTGTTTTATATTGTCCTGGCTGCCATAACAAAATCCCATAGAAGAGGTGGCTCAAATACAGAAATTTATTTCTCACAGTTCTGTAGACTGGAAGCCCAAGGTCAAGGTGTGTCCTCAGGGTTGGGTTCTATGAGGTGTCTCTTCCTGGGTTCCTGACAGTCACTTTCTTCTTGTGTCCTCACATGGTGCAGAGAGCACGCTCTGATGTTTCTTCCTCTTCTTACCAGAGCACTAACCCCATTATAGGAGCTCCACCCTCAGGACCTCATCTAATTACCATTCAAAGGCTTTGTGTCCCAATATAATCACATTGGGGTCAGGACTTCAACATATGAATTTTGGGGAGACACAAACATTAAGTCTATTACAATCATGCCATGAAAGTAATGGAGTCAGATCTCCTGGGCTAAAAATTTCAGTGGTAGCACTTGCTAACTATTTGATCCCAGGTTACTTAACCCCTTTGTACCTCAGTTTCATCTATTAAAAATAGATTTTCCTAGAATAGTTATTATAAGAATTAAATGAGTTAATATGTGCCCATAAGACATCCGTAAAGATGGATGTCTGTGCGTGAGGTACCACAGAAGTCCACATAAAAGTAAACAAAAAACTTTGGGATGCTCTCAGTTATTGAATGGCCCATTCAGCATTCTTTTAAAGTGGCAGGAAAACTGTAGACACTTTGTTAATATGCAAAAGATGATGCAATATTACGTCATGAAATAGATAACATGTTTCATAAGTTGCCCTGAAAGAATTTCATGTATATTTGTCCTCATCTTATCTCCTAGTGACGTTGGCCACAGAAATGTCACACTCTCTAGGGAAATTCTTGGTGCCTCATTCAGTAAGTAAATACCAGAATCACCCACATGCTATGATAAAAAATTACATCCGGGATTACATCAGGAGCTTTCAGATACATCTGTCCTATTCTTTGACCAGACTTCTGACATCTGTTATCTTAACTCCTACTTGACTGCTCCCCACTCACACTCCCAGCTCATCCGCTTATTAGCTCAACTACTGGACAAACTAAATGTATTTGTTTGTTGCACATTTATGTGTCTCCCTCCTACACCCTCCTCACAAAGTGACACATGCTCAGTAATGTGAAACATTTATTTAACCTTTGGTGGCCATATTTCCTTGAGTACAAAAAATTACTTTGGGTATATAACCAAATTTTTTAACTTCACCATTCATTTATTTGTTTATTGTTATATTTCACCCAGTCCAGCCACAAATTGGAAGGTACCAGATATTCTCAGTAGTGGGATTTGAGGACTTCTCTGTAGCTTTTCCTGGTTTCACATGATTCTTGGCTTTTAGGGAGTCAAGGAAAGAACTATTACCATGTTCTGCTTTCTTCTTTACTCTCCAGGGCCGAAGGTACCTGCTCTTACAATCTCCCAAAGGGAATGTGAGATGAGTCATGGGACTTCTAAATTTGTATACTCAACCTGGGCCTTCCCCCTGAACTCTAGACTTAATATCTACTTGGAAATGTCTGATAGCCATCTCAAACTGGGCACATCCAAGATAGAACTCTTATTTCCAATGTTTTCCCCAATTCATTTCCCAAAAGAGGTAAAAAAGAAAAAAGATGAAATAAAAAATAAATACAAAACTCTTTTCTTCTACTCTTCCCTAGGTCAGTAAACAGTAACTTGAGTTGCTCTGCTAAAAGGCTTCGCGATTTCTTTGACTCCTTTCTTTCTCTCATAGTCATGTTTGATACATCAGCCAAACCGTGAGCTCAGCCTTCAGAATCCATCTACTTCCCAGCATCGTCACTACTGTAGCTGTATTCCAGGTCACCGGTGCCTCTCACCTGGTCACAGCTCTGCCTTCCTAACAGTTCTCTCACCTTCTATCCTTACTCTCTACGTTCGTTACCTATTGATGGATAACAACTCACCACAATTTTTAGTTGCTTAAAACAACTAATGCATTTATTACCTATTGGATGCAGATCTGTGGATCAGGAATCTGGGCACAGCTTATCTGGGTCTTCTGCCTCAAGGAATCCAACAAAAGTGCAGTCAACATGCGATCCAGGGACAAGTTCTCACCTGAAGGAATGACTGGGAAAAGTTTTACTTCCATATTTATGTGATTAGAGACAAGGCTCAGTTACTAAAGGGCTGTAGGTCAGAAAGTCTTAAGAGGGTCTTAGTACTTTGTTGGCTTTGCCACATGGCTTCTCCAACATAATTTCTTGCTTCACCAAAGTGTGCAAGTCGAGAAAGCAAGAGAGAGAGTCTGCTAGCCAGATGGCAGTTACAATCATGTGTAATCTAATCACAGAAGAAATATCCCATCATTGTTACCATAGTCTATTGGTTAAAATAAGTCACAGATCCTGACCACATTCAAGAGAAATGTATCACACAACAGCATGAATTCCAAGAGGCAGGAATCATTGGATGCCATCTGAGAATGTGCCTACTGCATTTCCTGCAGTTTATTTTATATGCAATGGTCAGAGAGATTCTTTCAAGCATCAACTAGGTCATGTCCTAACTCTGTTCCAAACCTCCAGTTGTGTGCTGTTTAACTCATAATAGACTCCAAATTTTATACAATGGCCTCGCGCCATCCACATCTTAAACCACTCTCTCTGAATTCACTTTGGTCCAGTTGTATTGTCTTCCTTCTGGTTCAAACTCAACCAACGCTGTCCCATTTCAGGGCCATTTCACTGTGACTCATTCTGCCTGAAGCCCTCTCGCTCCAGATACGTCCATGGTCTGCCCTTCACTTAATTCAGGCTTTTGTTCCAATGTCACATTTTGAGAGAGGACTTTATGGACCATGTTATCTACAATAGCAATTCCTTCATTGTTCTCTTACTCTCCTTTATTTTTATTCCTAATATTATTATTCTTTTTAAATTTTTTATTAGTTTCAGGTGTACAAAACAATGTAATAGTTCAACGTTTACACCCCCCACAAAGTGATAACCCTCCCCAATCTATTACCCCTCTGACATCCTATATAGCTGTTACAATTCCATGGGCTCTATTCCCTATGCAATATTAGTTTTTAACCACATAAAATATTATATGCCTTATTTGTCTGTTTTTCGCCACTAAAATTAACTCTCTGTAGAGCAAAGACTCTCTCTTTCTACACACACACACACACACACACACACACACACACACACACTACATATACATACATACATACATATATACATACATACATACATACATACAGGGGGTGCCAAAAAATGTATGCACATTTTAAGAAAGGAAAAAACTATATTAATATTGTAATACTCAATATATACTGATAACAAAAGATGAATACAAGTCACATTTGACTTTTGCAGTTACAAGAGGTCCTCAAAGTGGTTACCATCAGTGGTTACCGTCCAGATACTTCTGATGATGGCGAACTACTTCTTGAGCAACATTGACGAAGGTGTCCAATTGTATACATTTTTTTGGCACACCCAGGGTGTGTGTGTGTGTGTGTGTGTGTGTGTGTGTGTGTGTGTGTATGTGGTGACCTAGGTGATAAAATAAAGGGCAAGTTGTTAGGATAAATGCAAGCACATCAGAAGGAAAAAAAGAGAGTATGGATTTCTTCTAATAATTACCCTCTAATCATCTAAAAGCGTAGACCAAAGTACTATGTTCTGATCACTAGAGAGAGGTGTATCTTCCTTTAACTAAGAATGCATTCAAGGACATTTGGTCCCTTTACTGCTATCTCATCAAGCAACTATCACTAAAGCAGTTTCCTAATTGCGTTGTTCCAATGAAATACCATGAAAGGAGGGCTGTAGGACATGAATGTTCTGATCACTAGAGTCGTTCATTCTCACTATTCTCAGTAGCTCCCTTAGTAATTAGTAAAGTGACTTTCCTGTTTATAAGGTAGCATCAGACCGGACATCTAGGTAAACTTACAGAATCAAACTTATGAACCTGGAAAGCAAAGGACTCAGCTCTTCATTGTCATCTTTCTCCAATGGGTGGCAGCCATGATGAAATCCATCTGGAAATGTTATCCAGTCTTACCCATTGTGATCATCCAATATTCCAGAGAAGCACAGACATTTTGAGAATGTTTCGATTCAAGTTCATGTTTGTCTAGATGCAGCAATTACAGAGCTTCCAAGTTAAGCTACATGAATGTAAGGTTTATAGTTTGTTACTAGAAGAAAAGGGAGACACTTCTGTGGCATTGACCACAAAGTTGACTTTTAATGGACAAATTTTCATTTAGTGAACTGCAGCAAAACAAACCAAAAATGCTGCAGATATTTTTTTCTCTCAGTAGCTAGCTAATAAAGCCTAAACTGGCTAACTTCTATGCCCTCCGAGGCTCCAGAAATACAAACAGGAAGTTTAACATTTCCATAGCAATAACTATTCTGTATTAAAAGCTGAGGAGAAACAATAAAACAGAAGGTCAGGATAAAAGCAATTTACATTTTATTAACATCCTAAGATTACATCAGTACTGATTTTAAATATTAAAATGGAGTCAGAGTATAATTAGAAAAAAGCATTTGTAATCAAATGACATTCTTTTCATTTTTAGACATGGCTTTCTTCTGGTCTGTAGCAAGGTGCAAACTTATATAGTATTTCTACATTCCCTTGACTTGTAAATTCTGCTGTGTTCTCTCATGAGTAATTTCAGCCAAACGCGATTCTGTATTTCTGGTGTAAATGTTCTTTTCAAAGAAAAGCAGTTTGATTCACTGTGTTGTTCATTTGCTCCTTTTCACTCCGTTATCGTGAGACAACATACACTCTAATGAATGTAATGAAGACAGTGATTTGAAGCAAGTCAGATGAATTCTTTGAGACATCCCTAGTAAGCCAACAGGGTGACACATTGTCCTCTGGGTATGGACATGGCTGGTAACTGGTGAAGTTTCCTCGATTTCCCTGTACTTGGACCTTTCTTTTCCAAGCTGTGAAACATTCCTTTCCTCTAACAATGAAAGATGGAGGTGATTTCATAAGAGAGTGATGAAATACTTCAACATTGTGTAGGAGAATGAACTGAAAGCCAAGGAGAGAGGTTAAGAGGGCTTTCCAACCCTCAGGTTGAGAAGGGTAACCAGGAGGTGATGAACCAGTGTTGAGTGAACCAGTGTTGAGGACAGAACAGAGGGAAGAGACTGTTTAGTTCTGTAAACCATGAGTTTCTTGTTGTCACCCTGAGCTGAGCGAACTTCCGTGGCCTTCTGTCCTTGTCAGATGATCGGCTCATAAGGCATAAATCATAGCTAACAATTGGAGCCCTGATTCAAAAAATTGGAATTCCTCTTATTATAAAAGAATCTATCTTTCTTCAATTACCCATTTTCTTTAAATAATTGTAAATGCCTTAATAGTAGTTACTAAGCCTTCCACTCCTTTAAAAATACGTTGAGAACTAAATAAGATCCAAATAAATTCTCGTCCAACTTTGAGAACTTTTTTTTTTTCCCCACTTCACCTCTTGTTACTGAAATGTGGTTTTGATGTGGGACATTGAAACTGATTTTGAACATTTAGTTGCAACGATATGCATTTCAGTTTACACACAATCCATAGAAAAATATCTTTTTATAAATCTGCATTCTGACCCTAGAGTGTCCCCACTGAGTTGGGTTGACAAGTGTGTTTTAATGTGTCACAGTATTGATGAGATTGAAGAATAGTCTCTTTAATTTCAATAAATGGAAGCCTGATAGCCAGAGAAATAGTAGCATGCCTCTCCTTTGACTCCAGTTGCAATAAATCTATGTGTTCTTACTTAAAATAGAAAAATTACTTTTCTTAACATAGTCCTAAGGGGGTTAGTACTAGCAAATGCTGTACCAATCTCAAAGTCTTATTATTTTGGTGTATTGAACGCTGGCAGGAAATTGTGTAAGAAATTGTGTAAATGGAATGCTGCCCTCTTATGGTTCCACACATCCTTCTAGGGCCAAACATCAAATCCCAGTCTCTAGTTAGAGCAATTAATACAGGGATTTAAGAACTATAGAGACCTGGAAATTTACCCACACTTTGATTTTACAAATTACAAAATAGAGTTGCATGGAGATGACTCATTCCAAGCTAATTTATCTAGATAACCTAGAGCTAAGGACAGAATCCAGTCCATTGCTTCTTCCATTCTAATACATGTTTGAATACGATTTTAATTTCTAGTCTCATAATTCAGGTATTTCAAGAGAAATCACAAAACATCAATTTTTATAAAGGGAAATTGTAATAAGGTTAATTCTACCAAGTCAATATGCTATCAAATTCTTCAAATGTTTGAGGACTTGTGCATTGTATCAAATCAGAAAATTTTAAAAGTTCTCAAATGTCACAGTCAAAAATTCCAGTTTTCAGGACATTTTCACTTATATTTTCCTAAGATTATTCTTACTCTTATTTACCATCTGTGGATTCACAGAGCCAGTTGAATACTTATCCAGTACATGGCAGTCTGCTAAACATTGGATCAAAGCATTTTTTTCCCTAAAAACTTCCATCTCTTCCAACATAACTATTTGCATATTTATTTGTTTCCAGGCTGTTTTAATTTGAATCAGCTTTATGAAGGTAAAACACATACATTTTAGTGTATGGTGGAATGGATTTTGATAAATGTCTGCATTGGTGTAACCATCATCAGAATCAAGAGATAAAATGTATACATCACCCAAGGAAATTTCCTTGTGACTCCTCTCAGTCAATCTTCCCACTCTGGCCCCAGGAAGACATTTATCTATTCTCTGTCTAATCTATAAAGATTAAATTTGCTTTATATAGACCTTCATCTATAAGGAATTATAAAGTGGGTGTTCTTTCGTGTTTGGCTTCTTTCATTCAGCGTAATAGTTTTGAGATTCATCATTGTTGGTTTGCGTATTAGTAGAATGCTCCTGATTATTTCTGAGTAGTAGTCTACAGAATGGATATACCATAATATTTATCTTCTCCCGAACTATTGGATATTTGGATTGTTTCTAGTTTGTTTTTTTTTAAATTATTATTATGGGGAAAAATGCCGCTGTGAAAATTCATGTGGAAGTCATTGTGTGGTCATATGTTTTTATTTCTTTTAGGTAAATACCCAGAATTGGCAATTGCGGGATGATATGATAAGTGTATGTTTAACTTTAGAAGACACTGCTAACCTGTCTTCTGCCAGAAATGTGTGAGACTTCCACTTGCTTCAGATTCTTGCGTTTTTTTTGTATTTTTTTTTGTATTTTGTATTTGTATTCTTGCTTTCTTGTATTTTTAATTTTAGCTATTGTAATGATTAGAGAGGTCTCATTTGGTAGGGGTTTTAATTTGCGTTTATCTGATGAGTAATGATGTTGAGCATCTTTCATGTGCCTGGTAACCATTCAGATATCTTTTATTTCTGATATGTCTGGCCACATCTCTTGCCTATTTAAGAAATATGGATTTGCAAATTACTCAGTTGTATGTGTTCTCTGTGTATTTTAGATGCCAATCCTTTGTCCGCTCTATGTATCGTCAATATTTTCTCTCAGGCGGCGGCTTGCCTTTTCATTTTCTTAATAATGATCATAAAGCCCCATGTGTTATAGATTGAATGGAAGTTTGTATCCTCCACCTCCAAATTCATATGTTGAAATAATAACCCGCAAGGTGATGGTATCAAGAAGTGGGGCCTTTGAGGGTGGTGATTAAGTCATGACAGTGTAACCTTTTATAAGGAATTAGTGCCCCTATAAAACAGGCCTGAGAAAGAGGTCTCTTGCCTCTTTCCACCAGGGAAAAGATGATATTTATGAGGAAGTGGGTCCCTACCTGACACGGAATCTGCCAGTGACTTGATCTTGGCTTTCTCAGCCCCCAGACCTGACAGAAACAAATGTTTGGAGTCTATAAACCACCCAGTTAGTGATATTTTTGTTACAATAGCCCAAATGAAGTAAGACACCATGCTGTTGTTTTAATTACTATACTTTCCTCTCACTGATCAATATCGTTTTAAGACATCTTTTAGTTATTGAGCCTGTGAAAACATGGTTCTCAGAAATAACCACAATCCTAGTAGGTATTCCTTTCTTTTTGAAAAACATCATAAGTGTATTACTTAAGTACAGAAATATGTACGTAAAACTCAAGAATAGAGACAGACTATACAGCTTATATCATTTGGAAAATTATTTTTAAAAACTGCAAGCCTCACGGAATAGATCCTGTCTTTATATTGAAGAAAGGAGGATGGATCTGAATCTTTCATTCTTCAGTGTAAATGAAAGGGCACAATTAACATGGAGGAATATGTAAAAATGCAAATTATTTCTCTCCACAAAACCTTCAAATATCACGTTAGGAGATAGAGCTTCAAAGGGAAATGATTTGTTCCTGGAACACAGTTTTTGATTTAAACACAATCTTCATTTTGAAGAAAACAAATGGGTGCAATATGACCCCTCTGGCCCCATGCCCACTCATGTCCCACAAGTGCCATATGAAGCCATGAAAGGAACCACATCAAGGCAGATTGGACCACTGAGAACTTCAAGGAGATCACGTCAGCCACGCATGATTTATCTGTAGACCTTTGTTAGGCAAAGCAAGCTGAGTGGCTCTGAGCTAATGGGAAAAGTCATCAAGTTAGAAGTCATCTTTTGAAATGACATGAAGAAGCAGGGATCTAAAAAGCCTGGAAATGCCATCAATTTCATAGGTTTAGAGCTTTCTCTCTTTTAGGGAATAAAAAAAGCATAATGCTGTTCAGTGTACTTAAAGACATTATTTTCACAAGTTAGGCAACCTTTTATTATCTCCCTTTAGCCTAAGAAAGAATTTTTAAATTGATATTTGGTTTACACATTAATACAGTCGTGCACCAAAAAATAATGTTTCAGTCAACAACAGATGGCACATACGCAGTCTGACAATTAAGTTTGCTAACTTATCCTAGAAAAAGTGCTACATACCTCATTGTAGAATATCACTATAGTTACCTTCGAAGTACTCCCCTTGGGAAGCTAATACCTAGTCCACCCTGCAAAGCAAGTTTGGAACTCTTTTTCTGGAATGGCCATCAGAGCTGTCATTGTATTACCCTTTTTGTCCTGAATGTCATCAAACAGTCTTCCCTTCAATAGTTTCTTCCTCTTCAGGTAAAGAAAGAAGTCATGGTTGGGGGAGGGGGGGCAGACTAGGTGAGTAGGGAGGGTGTTCTAATACAGTTATTTGGTTACTGGCTAAAAACTCCCTCACAGACAGTGCCGTGGGAGCTGGTGCAGTGTCGCGATGCAAGAGCCATGAATTGTTGGTGAAAAGTTTTCGGTAGTCTAACTTTTTCATGCAGCCTTTTCAGCACTTCCAAATAGTAAACTTGATGAACTGTTTGTCCAGTTGGTACAGATTCATAATGAATAATCCCTCTGATATCAAAAAAATTAGCAATATTGTTGCAACAAGTTCGCAGACTTAATTGCCAGACCTCGTCCGACGGTGGTCCCTTAAGATTATAATAATGAAGCTGAAAATTTCCTATTGCCTAGTGAAGTCTTAGCCATCATAATGTCGTAGTGGAATGCATTACTCATGTGTTTGTGATGATGCTGGTGACAACAAACCTACTGTACTGCCAGCTGTGCGAAAACGTAACACATACAATTACAGTACCGTATTTCCCCCAAAATAAGACTTAGCCAGACTATCAGCTTTAAAGCGTCTTTTAGAGCAAAAATTAATATAAGCCCTGGTCTTATTTTACTATAATATGAGACTATAATACTTATATTATTTACTATAATATAATACCAGGTCTTATATTAGTTTTTGCTCCAAAAGACGCATTAGAGCTGACTGGCCTGCTAGGTCTTATTTTCGGGGAAACACGGTAGTGGGCTATACCTTCTAGGATTGTATAAGTGCACTCTCTGATGGTCACACAACAATAAAATTGCTAATGGCACATTTCTCAGAACGTATCCCTGTCAAGTGGCACATAATTGTAATATAATGGCAAATATGCTCTTTTGGGAACATTGAAACTATTTCTGGAACTTCACATATATCATTTATGATCCAGAAGTCGTTATTGTGTAGCGTGTTAAAAGACTAGGCAGTAAAGCCACACTGCTTGGGATGGCTTCCCAGCTGTACCACAACGGGCCACATGCCATTTGTCAGATATTTACCTCCCTGTGTCTTGGTTACCTTGACCTGAGAATGAATGGTGAACTGGTATCCATTTCATCCTGTCATTGTGAGGCCTGAATGAGATACAGTAAGCAAATTTCTCACAGTCCCTCCCTGGTAAAAATTAACACCCACAAAGAATAGCTATTAACATCCTCATTTCAACCTAGTGGGGTTGATTCTCATTCTGTGGATAAGGTTGCTGAGACGTTGAGGGGGAAAATAACTGGCGCAAGATTATATTAGGTTGGTACAAAAGTAATTGTGGTTAAAAATAATTGCAAAAACCACAATTACTTTTGCACCAACCTAATACAAATGGCGGAGAGAAAATTAGCATCCACTGGAGGCTGGCTACAAAACCCTCGCTCTAAGTGCTCATTAAAATAGATTATTTTGTAACCATTTCATATTACAGTCTTTTGTCGTTACACTTGGTTATGCACTCTAGGAGGGACCAAAGCAACTGTACCTTCTATTTATAATAGATGTTCCTGTGTGGCCCAATTCAGTGCCCTAGAAATGCAGGGCGAAAATGGCTGAAAGAGAGAAAATTGACATTTATAAAGCACTTAAGAAACGTCTGCCAAGAACTGTAGCCAGATACTGAGATAAATTACATTTATATTTAATCTTTACAGCAACCTCAAGAGACAGGTGTTAGTATCACTGTTTTATGGATATTTTACAGGGGTTGCTGAGAGAATGAATTTTCCTTTCGTCAGACTGTGGATTTTCTTTGTGGGATTCACCATGTCACTGACAGCAGAATTTTAAAACCAAACCAAATAGGTAAGAAAGTTGATTCTGCTACTTAACTGAAGTGTGTGAATTACAAAAACTTCCCTGAGTTTCACCTGTAGGACGCAAATAGTAAATACAGCCTATATCCATGGCTAAGTGTATTAAATGAGGCAATACACTTAAAGACTTCTATTGGAAACACTAAGCAATCCATAGATGTTATTACTATTGCTATTATCATGATTAATACGTGTTTCAATAGAGTCAGATGAAATGAAAGAACCTTTATTCAATTTTAGCCTGTCAGTATTCGTTTTACAATGAGAAATATCCTCTCTGAAATGAAAAGGCTTTGGAGGTCAATTTTACAGGTAATTGAATCAGTTTAAACAACTCCACTGAACAGGACCTGTCCAAAATAATCATTGCTTCAGTAAAACAGGTGGTAGAACTATTAATAAAACAGTGAAAGTATCATTTTCTGACTGGAGTTGCCTGTCCCTTTATGGTAATAGCGTGCGATGTGGAGATAGAAATCTGTAGGCAACAAGCATTTCTTCTCAAGCAAAAGGGTCTAACCTCAAAAAGGATTGTGAAGCCAAAACTATTGAGATTTTGTCATCATTTGGTGATTACACTTCAGAAGTTTAAATTCCTTTGGTAGCAGAAACTTCACATATAATATTTTAATCTATTTTTAGAAACTATGATAAACTATCTTTTATCGAAAATAATTGGTAAATGGAGAGTGCTAGTTAAAATCAAATGATATTTATGAAATGTCCTAAATTCATTAAAATCTAGGATAGTCATATCAAACCGTAAATAGTATACGTAACTTGAAACTTTCAGTGAGTAAAATGTTTTCTTTGATTATTCTGAAACCACTTTAGATTCTTAGTGTCCCAATGTTATCACTATGAACTTTAATTGTTATAACAAATTTCAGCACAAACTAAGGAAGGTTTTTTTTCACAGAAAGAGCAGTTCCGAGATAGAATGGGCCATGCTGGAATTTTGTGATTTCCCTTCGCAGAGAGATTCAAAGGCTCTAAGGTTGCAAAACAGATGTTAGCATAGAATGAGGAATCCCAGAATTGATGTTTCCCAAAGCTGATTACGTTTGTTTCCTAGGCCTGTCACAACAAAGTACCACAAAATGGGTGGCTTAAACAACAGAAATTAATTTTCTCCAGTCACAGATCAAGGTATCATCAGGGCTGATTTCTACTGAGGCATCTCTCTTTGGCTTGTGGATGGCCATCTTTTCTCTGTGTCTTTGCGTGCTTTTCCCTCTGTATGTGTCTGTGTCCTAATCTCCTCTGTTCATAAGGACACCAATCCTTTTGGTTGAGGGCCCACTGTAATGACCTCACTTAACCTTAAATAACTCTTTAAAGACCCTATATTCAAATAAAATCACATTCTAAGGTACTGGGGGTTAGGGACACACAATTCAGTTCATAACAGTGGTTTTGTGAGATAATTACTTGGGTTAAAGTTTGAAAATTCCTCACCTCCACTGTTGAAGAATGATTCATTAGGTCATGGGAGTTGCATTTTTAACAAGTGTCTGATAGTTAAGACCGGTCCTTTTCAAGGTGGCATAAGATCTATCCCATGCTGGCTCAATCAAAATAGAGAATTTGTTGGCTTACACAAGTAAACATTTCAAGATTGAGGTTTTAGGGGTACCTTAGTTAAGACCCTAAATGATACTCTAACATGATACGATAGTATAAATGATACTATAACAGCCGGCTTCTTATTTCACATTTCTTCATCTGCTTTCTCCATGTTGCTTCCATTGCTCAGTTCCTTTCCGGTTGGAAGGTGGTTTGACCCAGCTCCTATGTCTTCAGAGGTTCGTATTTGGTGGAGTTGTGGGTAAATCTGGTTAACTTTATACCTGTAAAATGGCAAAATGAATGTTACGTGGCAAAGATGGATCCTAAGTGGCAAAATAGGTAACGGATGAAAATAGATGAATTTCTGTTTTGAGGGGTAAGGTTGTCAAGTAACCTAATAAAAAAGTATATACAATTATACAAAGTGGAATTCACAGTTGACTTTAGCAGTAGACTAATAATACTGCTAGCGTTTACTTAGTACTCACTGTGTGTTTGCCTCTATGCTAACTGCTTCACATGAATATTCATATTCACATTGGGTGCAATTGTGATCACCACTGTATAGACACGAAAACTCAGTCTCCCAGAGCTAGTAAAGGAGCAGAGCTAGAAAAGGAGGGCGAGCTGAGATTCATGTCTTAGCACTTTAATTTTAAAGTCCCCGCTCCTAATGTCAGTTTTTGCTGCCTCATTCACATACTAGCTATCAGAGTTAGCGCTCTTAAAAAAAACCCAAAACTAATGTATTTATTTTCTTGTTTATTTTCTTTCAGTTTTATTGAGATATAATTGACATACAGCACTGTGTGACTTTAACGTGTGCAGCATAATGACTTATTTACATATACTGTGTTTCCCCGAAAATAAGACCCAGCCCGACAATCAGCTCTAATGCGTCTTTTGGAGCAAAACTTAGTATAAGACCCGGTCTTATTTTACTATAATATAAGACCCGGTCCAATATAATAACAATAATAATAATATATAATATAATATAATATAATATAATATAATATAACATAATATAATATAACATAATATAAATATGTAATATAATATAATACTGGGTCTTATATTAATTTTTTCTGCAAAAGACACACATTAGAGCCGATTGTCCGAGTAGGTCTTATTTTCGGGGAAACAGGGTATTGCGAAATGATTGCCACAGCAAGTGTACTCACAATTCATCGGCTCATACAGATACAAAACAAGTGCTTTTATCCTTGTGAAGAGAACGTGGAGGACCGATTCTCGTAGCCACTTTCAAACATACCATAGAGCAGTGCTAACTGTAGTTGCCATGTTGTACGTTATACCCCAGCGTCAGCTCATGTTAGCCAGCTGCACTCCCTCAAATGTCCGTAGTTTTGATGTGACAGCAGTGTCGGGGAGGAAAGGAAAGCATATTATTTACTGTAATTATCTGCATGGACCAGAGAGACCACTTATCTGACTTGCATTCGCAAAGTTGTCTTCCACACGCAACATATAATGGTCATCGAAACTCACAGCCCTGGCAATAGAAGTCTTCACACTGCGATGACTTATTCATTCAAGTTCATGTGGACAAAAGGAAAAAAAGAGTGCAAACATGCTTCTCTCCCTCTGCCTGAAGCTATCAGTCCTAGTCCACGGTCCTAGGTCACTTGATAACCTTGCCAACTAGCACTTATCATGTTACAAAGCCAGCTTTCAGTGTGGGAAGCCCTCGCTCAGCGGAGTACTTTTGTTTTACTACTAATTTGCAGCAAAGGTGTAGGTAAGTCTTTCCCTGGAATTCGAGTAGGATGTCTTTGTCCAATTGCTGAGAAAATGCATATAAATGCCTGAGCCAGTTTAGTGGGCTTTACCAAAAATAGCTTGGCCTTTTGACTCACCCAGGCTGCCAGTAAACTCTGTTTTTTTTCCCCCCTCTCCACAGATATGCTAAATCTAGTAACATCATGTCAGTGCATTCCAAATTGGATACAACACTGAATTTGTTTTAGTTAGGGAACCCTTGTTATCAGTTCATATGTTGGATATCAGAGAACATTGGGGCAGGGAGGGTCTGGCAGATATTCAATACTCAGTCTAACGTCATAGATTTATAGATAAAGAAACAGAAGCCCAGAAAGGTCAAGTGACCCACACAAGGCCCCATTGCTGGTAAATGGCAGACCCAAAATAACTCTGGGCTGCTGATGCGTGAAGCAATCTATTTTTTTGCCAGAGTCTCAGCAGGAGGTTTCGTGGGTGGGATATGACAGGTCCCCCTCGAAAGTTGTTTGGGAGAGTGGTAGCAAGGTATGAATCCTGGCTGCCGCTCTACTTACAGAATTTTCCTTTTGCCATGTGCTGCTTTAGCAAGAAGAAACGATTGTGAATCAAATGATACAACACCATATGAGTTCACTCATATGTGGAATATAAACCAAAAAAGTAACAAGCAAATTGAAAAACAATAACAGAAGCTCATTGATACAGGCAATAGGATAGAGGTTACCAGAAGGAAAGAGGGGTTGGCAGGAGGGTGAATTGGGTAAATGGGGTCAAATATATGGTAACAGATGGAAACTAGATTTTTGGTGGTGAACACGCAATAGAGTATACACGTATTGAATTATAATATTATACACCTAAAATTTATATATTGTTGTTAACCAATGTTACCTCGATAAATTAAAAGAAAAAAAAAGGAAAGCAAATGGATACTTTGTGCTCAAACTTGGCCATAGGTGGCTTTCTTTATGGGGTCTGAGAAAGAAGCTAATTCACATCGACAAGTTGTTCTGAGAGTTTTCACAGCACCCGAGTCATTCCCGTGGGTTCTCCGAGGACTCCCACCTCCCTAGGTGGCCTTAGTTTACTACTATGTGTGCACGGAAACCATACCTAAGTAGTCTGCCCTTCACCCAGCGATCAAAACCTCTGTTTCTCTCCATACTTGTACAGCTGAGCAAAGGTTTCATTTCTGTACAGATCTTTTCTTTTCTCTCTTGGGTCTTTCTATTATCTGCTTGGATTTCAAGGTATGTGTCTGTTGTGTTTTGTCATACACTGAGAAGGATATATATTACTTCCATTTTAACTCAATTTGATAGACCTGTCTGTAACGTGAAGATGAAATTTACAGTTAAAAAATAAAACTGGGTGGCTCTAAAGGCAAGTATACCTATGCTATGTAGATATTAAATGTCTCTTACAATATCCTAAATATGATGAAAACCTGTGTAACAGCTGTTTCAACTAAAAAAAGACAGGTAAATCAGAGATCGATCGTACAGCTCCATTGACTGCATGCGCCAGTTTTGCCGGTGAGGAAACTGAGCCTCAGAAAGTAAGGAACTTGGGTAAGGTTGCAGTGCTAGCACGTGATAAACAAGGATTTCTATCTAGATCTCAGGGTCGCCAGTGGTCACGCTCTTTCCATTTTGCTAGGCTGTCGGCTTCTACTGACCTGAATGTCCAATTGATGACTTTCGGAATAGCAAAAGGAAAATCCAGCGCAAAGTGTCTTCACATTCATTGTATCCTTTGCTCTTTCTAAAGCCTTGGGAGGACACTGGATGACCCTATTTTAAGAACAGATACCTGAGCTTCAGAGAAGTTAGTGACTTACCCAAAGTAGTGACAACCCAAAATTGCTCCCCAAGAAGTAACTCGTGACCACATTAAGGCCTTATAAGTCTAAAGTAAGGTGGATATTGAAAAGGATTTGTAGGTGAGGTCAAGAGACCCAGGCTCAAGTTCTGTCTGTTCGTTTCTATTTGTTTAGAGTGTATTCTAGACACATTCCTTAAATCTGTGACTCAATTTCTAGCCATCTGCTGAGATGGGTGTAAAGAAAACCCTGTCTCTGGATTGTTTACCAAATGAAACAATAAATCAAAAATACCTTTTAAGACTGAAAAGCAATTTATAAATGTTATCAGTAAAATAATTTGTAAGTGATCATTTTTACAATTGAATTATAACTTTAGAACAATTTGAACAGTTTATAGACCCACTGACGATGTGAATGGGAAAGTTCTCTTTTATTAATTATCAATTTGGTCCTCACAAAAGTATACTCATTTAAGTATTTTGGCCATTTTCTCTTCTAATTTGATGACATATAAAAGAATTGGAAACATTCAGCCTCTTTTACTTCCAGGGTATCTATGTAAGCTGTAATTCTAGAAATGCATCTTAAGCAGATTTCTAGATTCTGAAAATGAATACAGTTCATTTTCTAATCTTTTTTCTTCTGGCTTTTCTAACGAGGTAGGGGCTATTTGGGGGAGAAGAAACATTATGTGCGTGAGTAAAAGATGATATTCTTGAAAGAATTAAAAGAGATAGATTTTTAAACGAGTCTGTGCATTTGATACACAAGATTATGCTCATTTATCAGCAAAAATCCCCTTGAGGAAATCCAAGCAGTACCTATCCAAGATGCAATTTCTTCTTCAAATCAAGCATTCTCAAATGACGTAAGCATTTACTTTTAAAAAGACACTTTAAGTGGCCTGAGCAATAGAAACGTCCTATTACCTTCCATATAGTTTTTCCTGCACTGAGATTTTCAATTAATTTCACAAAACAAAGTGAACACATTTGAAACAAAGAACAAGGCAAGAGTACATATTTGATTTTAATTACTTTCTACTGCACTTTTAATGAACTGCCCAATTGGAATTGTTCTTGCTACTCACTGCAGTGTGACATCTTTAACCAAAATGATCTAGGAGTTATTGAGGGGCTGCAGTGGGAACAAATACGTAATAAGCACTTATAATGTGTGAGACACTTGAACCATCATGGTGACCCTATGAATTAAACCTTAGTGTCCTCATTTTCGGATGAGAAAACAGATTCAAAGTATTTACACTTCAAATGGCGTAGCAAGGCGATGATGACCCAGCTCTGAGTGTTTCTGATCCTGTTCCCTACTCCCTGCTTTATAAAGAAATCTCTTTGGAAGCTGTGCTTTTGCCATAGATCTTTCTCCTTCATTGGTCATAGTTTATAACTGCTGAGTGTTTGGGTATCTTCTGCCTTAGGGAAGCCCTCAAGTGTTAATGCACTATGTTCTGTGACGTGTAAACTTATACACAGTAGGCTAAAGCGCAGAAAGTGCAGCTTCTCAGTCCGGGGGTGATAAGGAAATCTTTTAGATGGCAATAAATGGAGGTATGGGTGCGAAGGGAAAAACAACCTGTTCTGTTTAATGTAATAAAATCAGTTCATTGTAGACTTGACAAGGCAGCAGCACTAAGGGCCGATACTGGAGCATTCAGTAGACTAGCAATAATCAGGAACTGCATCCCAGGGACGAAGCTACCAATTATAAGTCACATGACCTTGGACAAGTTAATTAACCACAATATTTTCATCTGTAAAATACAAATTATATTCTTCCTGCCACCTCATAAGGTTGACTTAAAGATAAAATGAGACATTGAATATCAAACAGTATAAATTTAGAAGGAATAAGTTAAGTTTGCCTTTTACCTATGACATGTTCTCCAAAGGGAGTAAATATTTCAACTATTCCCAGTGTGCATAGACTTAAACCCTATGTCTGTATTTAATAACTAGCACCTACTCTCAACTTCTGTGCAATTGGCTCCATTCCTATGTAAAATTCTTATGTAAAATTGAGGCATTGGATTGCTTTTGGGCAACTGTCATGGAGCTAGGAAACCATCACCTTGACCAAATAAAGGGCTTCATCATTTAAGCATTGTGCCGGGAATGCTTCTGAATAGACATTCTTGAAATGTCAAGTGATTTATATAATCCTGTGCATGTGACCTTGGGATGAAGGTTTCCGAACTTGGATTTACTTGACTTAATTGGGAGGAAAATTTCTGAAGTTGGATTTACTTGAGTTAATTGTGTTTTTCCAAATAATGTCTCATCCTTAATATAACTAATATGTATTGCTGCGTTAGCATTTATGGAGTGCTTCCTATTTTCTAGACACTATGCTAAGTGCATTGTGTACATTATCATTTAATTTTCACAAGAACTCCAGGCATTCAATTACATTACCAGTTGAGGCATGAATACACTAAGTAGTTTTCTCAAGGTCACACAGTAAAATATACACAAGATACTCATATGTACAAGACTATCAATATGGTTGCATTTTTGCCATTCATTTATTTATTCATCAAGGTTAGATGAAATACTTTGTATGAGGAAGAGTGGTGTTTAGATGGCATTTGAAGCCATGGGAATGAAAAAAAAAATTTACTTCGGGATGAGTATAGCTAGAGAACAGACAATGGCTGAGGACAGGGCCATAAGAGTTTTCATTTGTTAGAGGTCTGATAAAGAAAAGGAGCTAGCAAAGGAGATTGAGGAAGAGTGTCCCTCAAGAAGGAAGAAAAAACACATAAATATGGTCTCAAAAGCCTTGAAAATAAAATTAAGAGAAGTGAGTGGTCAGTTGAATCCTATGGAGATGTTGCATTCAGTGAAGACAGAAGATTGACCGTTAACTTTTGAGAAGAAGATGTTGGTCTCTGATAAAAATGATATCAATTAAGACTGTTCGATTACAGTGAGTTTAGGAAACACAGAATATGAGGAAGTGGAAGCAGTGAGAACAGAGAGTTCTTTAAAGCATTTTACTGTGAAGGGGGCGTACGCGTATATTGAAATGATAACTGCAAAGAGTTATGCGGTCTTTTTAAAAGATGGTTATTGAGGCAAATAGGAATGAGTCAGTGGAAAGGAGGAAAATAATGTGGTAAAGAAAGAGAAAAGTGCTGGTCTCCAGAGTATTAAAGGAGGGTGTCACCTTACATGAGACCAGGACACCTATTGCGTTAAATTGGGGAGAAAAGCAGAGTGTGCAGACACAACTGAAAGAAGGTATAAGCATTAGAGATGAGAAGATGAAGATTGAAAAAACAAGAAGAGAGAGAAAATGAAGTTGTTCTTTTCTAGTTATCTTTGGGGGATTATCCTGCGATGTTTTCAGCTGAGAATAAGAGAGGAGGACAGGTTGGCTCTCTGAAAAGGATGATGCAGTGGTGTGTGGGGAAATAAGACTCCTGGAGAAGTGTGGTAGGATTATCAGGCATTTCAGAGTGCCAATTTGAGACTTAGGATTGTAAGTTTGAAATGAGGCCCATTACCATACTGGTGTGCTTTTCCCCAAGCATCAGATGGCCTCTCAGGTATAGGCACAGAGCAAGTAAATAGCTGAGTTTAAGCAGGCTTGGATTTCACCAGGCAAAAATGGCAGAGTGAGGGAGAGGAAGGGGGACGAAAGTTGAGTGTTTGCAAAGGAGTAACTACATTTCTGAACATGGAACCTAGGCAGGAAAAGGAGCACAACGAAAATGGGAGAGGGCTATGGATACTAAAACAAAACGAAACAAAAAGTAATAGGGGAAAGGCATGGAGATATGGATGACATTACGGAATTGCTTTATTGGATGTATTAAGAGAACTGGAATAATAATAGGACATTTCCAAAAGGGCTCTGTTATTAGGCAGAACATATGTTCACATGAGTGGGTGGTTGAGATGGAGTAGAGGCCAAAGTGATGGAGGTGAAAATGTTGAGCTCATTAAGGGTGATTGCAGGAAATGTGGAGAGGAAGACAGTGGGTCTCGTGGTGAAGGCAACCTTGAATAGAGGGGCAGTGACGGAGACCACAGCCAGTTCACATGAAATTCACATATGTGAATTCACATAGGGCACAAGGTGTTAACAGAAGAGGAGAGGAGTCCTCTGGACATCAATCTGATGATGGGAAGGACCATGCTCTTCCTGTAAACATTTAACCTTAGTGAATATGGGAGAAGAATGAGCTTCCGTTTGAATGGGCTACAGGGGTACAGAATCAGATTTCACTTAAATCTGAATGTATAGGATGCAGTAAGTGACGAATTTGAGGATTTTAATCATTGAATTGGAAGTTTAGTATCCTCGTAGAAAAGTTTGAAATGAGATGAGGAGTAGAAAATAAGAAAAAAAAGAAAGCCCAAACTCTGATGAGAGTACAGTAAAGGAAATCAAAACGAAAGGCTGGTTCTTTGGCTGGTGATCAAGCAGATAGGGTCGTGAAACAAGGTAGATTGAATATTGCCTTGATGCTAAATCCCCACAGCCCCCTTGTAGATTGGAGAGGGAGAGGGAGAGGGTCTCTTGTGATTTAGCTCCTGCCTTGACAGAAAGCCTGGATCTGGCTATAGCTAAACTGTTGCATGTAAATAGAAGAGTGTGGTGATCCAAAGATGAGGACCAAGGGTCTTGTTATGACACAGCAGCAGGAATGAAACATCAACTACCACAGGCTTATAAATGTTGCTCAAAAAATACTTGCCAACTGAACTAGTGCTACCTCATAAGTAGGCCTTGCAAAGCTTATTGAGTCTGAATTCTTATAGTCCTAAATCTGGTTCTCTAGTTCACTTTTAACCTGGCACCAGCCAAAACAGTAATTATTCTGTAAGTAAGGATTGTTATTTATTATGGTATTTGTTTACAAATTGAAGTAGGAAGTGTAGATTAATACTTATAGTTTCTAAAAATGGAAAGTTAGCATAACCTGCAACTTTGCTGTATTCGTGAAGTTCATGATTTAGAGTTTTATGACACCGAAAGATCAGTCAGGTTCTGGCAGAGGTAAAAATAAAACCCATATTCAATTTTCCAATCATTTTTATAATATTTTTTTCCTATTCATAAACATGAGCTTGGTTCTGTTACTCTGTGATTTACAAACCAAGGCTCAGTGAATAATAAAATTTGGCTTATATTTATGGGTGGCTTGGAAAAAATAAATCAGTTTAGTTATTTATAGTCTCACTTCATAAATAGCAATACTCAATTACATATTTATGTGATTGTATAAGTGTGCATGTGTATAAATTTTAGTGTATATATTCATAAAATGAGTACTTTTTATCAGTTGTATATTATTATATGGATAAATTTCATTAATTTAATAAAAAATCTTTAAAATAATATTAATAATTATTAATAATAGTAATAAGACATCATTAGCCTACTACTTCTTGAAACAGTTATATCAGAATACAGTTTAATTTAAACATTTCCTAATGAAATTTGTGAAATCATTTAGTTATTAAAAGATATGCTTTATATTGCTAGGAGAAACTTTTTAAATTCTGTGTATAACCAAATTACTCTTCCATTAAGATATTAAATAATATTCTCAAATGGTATTGAACAACCACAGGTGGGTGCTGGGATTTATCTGGTAAGCACATTTAACCAATCACTTAATGGACTAGAATAAAAAGGTCGTATAGGCCAGATTTTCTGGATGATGGCATTTTGTTTACTATGTTCTATTCCAAATGCCTTCAAGTCTCTCCAAGTTTTTATCTGCTTGCATTGCTTTACAAAGGAATTCAATCAGAAATGTGAGTGGAGTTTCCCAGGCTAGCTAGAAAACAGGATCACATAGTATTTTGGGAAACTTTGTTAAAATAGTTGGCCAAAAGATGCTACCTGAGTAGTATAGGAAAATGAAACCAGAAATAGATTAATGGTCTTAGATTAAGAGAGAGGGGATTTAGGAACTGGCAGTTTTCATGATGTTGAAGAAAAGATTCAGTTGCAATTAGGAAGAGAAACAAGAAAAAGCTGTAGTTAGAGGAAGAATGCAAAGGGAGCTGGATCAGTTCTGAGGAATGGAGTCTCCTGAGAGAGGGAGTCCAGGTGAGTGAGCTAAATCACTGAAGACAGCTGTGAACATTATTTCAAAGCCCCGGGCTTTTGTTGCACAGCAAAAGAAACGATCAACAAAGTAAAAAGACAGCCTACTAAATGGGAGAAGATACTCACCAATGATATATCCAAAAAGGGGTTACTATCCAAATTTATAAAGAACTCATACAACTTAACAGCAAGAAAAAGCAAACAATCCAATTAAAAAATGAGCAGAGGACCTGAATAGACATTTCTCCAAATGTCTATTTGGAGACATACAGATGGCCAATAGATATATGAAAAGATGCTCAATGTCACTAATCAATAAAGAAGTGCAAATTAAAACTACAATAAGATATTACCTCACACCTGTCAGAATGGCTATCATCAATAAATAAAAAAACAACCAATGGTGAGGATGTAGAGAAAAGGGAACCCTTGTGCACTGTTGGTGGGATTACAAATTTGTGCAGCCACTACAGAAAATGGTTATCTAGATTCCTCAAAAAATTAGAAATAGAAGTGCCTTAGGGCCCAGCAATTCCACTTCTGGGTATTTATCTGAAGAAATCCAAAACACTAATTCAAAAAGATATATGCACCCCTGTGTTCATTGTAGCATTATTTACAATAGCCAAAATATGTAAGCAACCTAAATGCCCATCGATGGACAATTACATAAAGAAGATGTGATACAAATATACTTGTATTTTTACTTGGCCATAAGAGAGAATGAAGTCGTAACCATTTGCGATAACATGAATGGAACTAGAGGGTATTATGCTAAGTGAAATAAGTTAGACAGAGAATGACAAATACCCTATGATTTCACTTACATGTGGAATCTAAAGAACAAAATAAGTGAACAAACAAAACAGAAACAGACTCATAGGTACAGAGAACAAACTAATGGTTGCTAGGTGGGTGAGGAGTTGGAGGCTGGGTGAAGAAGGTAAAGGCATTAAGAAGTACAAATAGGTAGTTACAAAATAGTCATGGGAATGTAAAGTGCAGTACAGGGAATAAAACAAAAACAAAGCTCCAGGCTTTTGAAATCATCTAAACCTATCTTTGATTCCCTACTCTGCCATTTAGTAACTGAGTAACCTTGGGTTAAGGAAATTCTTTGTGTAATCATATTTAATTTATTTTCTCTTCATTGACTTAGTTCCAGTGGAATTTGCCTTTTGCAAAGAGAAATATTCTGGCTGAACAACATAACTAGTTTTAGAGACTGAAATGTATTTTCTAAATATTTAGAAAAACTGTGTGACCGATTATAATAGAGAGAAGTCAGAGTCTTTACCAGATTATGTTTTTCAGCTACTTTTTGTAAATCTTCTAAGTCAGATGACTTTAGAAGTGTGCTTGATAAGAAAGCTGTGTTTCAAAGGGACTTGAAGATTCAATGTCAGGAACCACATAAACGGAAATGGTGTGCAGAATAAATTACAGTCTATATCAGGTTCTAGTTCACTGATTATAAGGCTCTTCTGAAATACTCTGTTGGGCCCCAAATGGCACTGTTGTTTCTAAAAAAAAGTAGGAAGGAGAATTTCTCTTTTTGATAGTCTTAAAAGGTGAATACTTACTGTTCTCATTGTCACAGAATTATTTCAGCATAAACAGAGTGAGCCTGTGATTGGCATCACACAGCATAGGATAAATTAACTGGATGTCCTCCTCATAGGAAGATGTTTAGAAAGCCATGTGAAATTACTTAGAGAGATCTGTGTTTTTATTGTTTCTCTTCCTGTTTGATCTTTCTTGTGCCACTTCACCCATTTCCTTATGTCTAAAATTTGGATAATGAGCGAGCTGTCCAGATTCTCTACCTTTTCCACATCTTAGCACACATAGAAAACTATGATATTCATAACACAGTGATGGAAATGGATGAGGCCAGAGGAAACTAGCCTGGAGCTCCCAACTAGGCTAAGCCATCCAGCCTCCTTGAGGGGATCAGTGTCTCAGCACATTTATTACTAAGAATATATAATTTATCACGCAGTTCTACACACTTCTGAAAGTGAAACTGGGCATATTAATAATCACACTGGGTATTAATACACGAGGTGAAAACTTGGATTTGACTGGGCAAACCAGGACATACGTTCAACCTGACTATAATTCATCTACAGGGAGCTTCATACATTTTGGGAAGCTCTAGACGCAAACAGTACCTGATATATTAAGCACTCAAACGTGATTAGCTGTTGTTATTGATAGGAAATCTAAGGGTGAAGATCTGTTTTGACACCTAGGGAAATATGAAGTAGCTTCCTCCAAATGAGGTACTGTTAGGTTGGTGCAAAAGTAATTGGGTTTAAAAGGTTAATAATTGCAAAAACCGCAATTACTGTTGCACCAACCTAATACTTCAGAAATGACGGCCACCACTTATTTTCAGCTATTCTAACTTTAGGATCAGAGTGGGGTGAGGGGGAGCCAACAACTAGGAGCCCAGGAATCCTATGTCACCTTTTCTAGTGGCATGGACTTATGTTTCTTCATTACCAATCTTTTCCCTTTTCCCTTACAACTTCTAAGAACTGTCCTTAAGAGAATCCCATGATCTTGTGTAGCAATCTTTCTGAGGCTGCTGTTTCTCTCTCTCAGCATACCTCTTGTATGCTATCAATTCCCACTTTACCCAGCCCAGGTCTCTCTTTTGAACGCCACACTGATATCCCCAATTCGTTTTGAATATCCACATCCAAATTTCCAAACCATTCCTTAAACTCTGTGTACCCAAAGTGAGCTCTGTATGTCCAGTACTTCACCTCCACCAGCTAACTTTCTCCGAGTCTGTGTTTCTAACTTGTGCATGGCACCATTAAGTTACCCAACTGCTCACCTGGGAGTAATCCTAGAACTTCTCACTCTTGTTCTCTTCCTGCTTAACCCAAACCCAGCCCTTGACTCTTCTTTCAAAATAGCTTTCAAGTGGGCATTTTCTGTATATTCCTACAGCCTGGAGTTCTCCCCTCTTTACTGAAAATGGTCTTTTTTTATTTTTTTTTATATCACTAGTTCCAGCACTTTTCCTTCTGCCTACAAGCTTGTCTTCATCGTTCTAACATGCATATATGAGCATATTTTTCCATGCTGAAAATCCTTCAGTGACATCTGTTAAAGGATGAAATCTGCAGTCGTTTTCATCACATAGAAACATCCTGGCATCAGGTCTCTGTCCAGCTGAATTCTGCTCAACCCTTTTCACATTATATCACATCTAATGTTCTTAACCCTCACCTCTTCTTTCGGTCATGGTCATATTACCGTGACCAGTTGCATATAGTACTTGAATAGCTTCACTTAGGTGCATTCTAAAAATGCCTCACCTTGTCCTTAAGCCACATAGTTCTTCCTTCCCTGGGACATATCTGTCATCGAAGCATGGGGCTCTCTGAGGAAACCTCTCACCATCATTCTTGAGCAGCTCAAGCGTGGAATGTTTACACACCTGGAGACACCTTGTTGTGTGGGGGATAGAAGCCTGGCGACATATTTGATAAACCTCTCTCTGCTGTAGGTCATGGAGATTTGAGGACCTGTCGCTTGTACTGATGGCCAACTCAACAATTCATATTTATTTTTCTCTCTTTGCCTTTTATACTCCCTCTTTTCATAGTTCTTAATCCATGAGATTACTTCCCAAATAATTACCTTGATGTAAGCCTTTGACTGAGGCTCTGGTTTCAAAGAAATATGAAAGATTGGAGTTCCTAAGAGTGTTCATATAAAACAGAGCCCTGTGATGGGATTTGAAAGCTGGGTTACTCATAGTTCAGAAAGGGATTAAACTCTTACTACTTCTAAGAAGTGATGGTGATAGTCCTTATCATGGAGTAATGCCATAATTATTAAGACTATCATATATGGTAGGTTGTGATGTGTTATGGATAGAAGGAAAGTTGAGTCACGTGGTAGCTCAAGCATTTGATTGACATAGAGCTCTCTTTATCCTCTTCATATCAGACAGTATTAGATGCATCTGTGTATTTGAACCTTGAGAGCAAGAAGTAGCCCGAAATGCAAGTACTCCTGTAAGAGACATGTGAGCCTGAGCCAGAGGGTAGGACATAAACTCTGCAATGATTCAGAGTGCATGCTGCCACATTAATGAATATTTTGATGTTGGTACATTATTTTTTTTAAATTAAATTAATTAGGGTAACAATGGTTAATAAAATTATATAGGTTTCAAGTGTGTAATTCTATAATACATCATCTATATATCACATTGTGTGTTCACCACCCAGAGTCAGTTCTTCCATCATCATATATTTGATCCCCTTTACCCTTTTCTACCATCCCCCCCGGACCCTTTATCCTCTGGTAACCACTAAATTGTTATCTGTGTCTATGAGTTTTTGTTTGTTTATTTGTCTTGCTCCTTCGTTGCTTTCAGTTTTATATCCCAGATATGAGTGAAGTTCTCAACTTTTTCTGTCTGACTTATTTCACTTAGAATAATAATCTCAAGATCCATCCATGTTGTCGTAAATGGCAGTATTTCATCTTTCCTTATGGCTGGGTAGTATTCCACTGTGTATATACACCACATCTTTTTTTATCTAATTATCTATCAAAAGACCCTTTGGTTGTTGCCACGTCTTGGCCACCTTAAATAATGCTGCAGTGAACATTGAAGTACATCTGTTTTTATGGATAAATATTTTCAGATTTTTGGATAGATAACCAGGAGAGGTATTGCTGGTCATATGGTAATTCTATTCTTAATTTTCTGAGGAACCTCCATACTGTTTTCCATAGCTGAACTAATTGGTTCATAGCTGAACCAGTTTACATTCCCAACAGTGTATGAGGGTTCCTTTTTATCCACAGCCTCTCCATCACTTGTTATTATTTGTCTTGTTGATGATAGCCATCCTAACAGGTGTGAGATGATATCTCATTGTCTTGATAATAGTTTAAAAGGACTCAGCAATGGGATTCCTAACTGAGATTGGAGGGGAAAATCCTTCCAGTGGGCAGAGTTACAAGTAAAACACTTGGTGTGCTCACTTTGTATGGAGGAAGAAGTGGCTTGAGGTATGGATATTTGTGGATTCATGGCTAGTAGAAAATAGCTTGCCATTTTCTTAGAAACTTAGAATAAGTAAGATAAGAAGAAGGGCAAAAAGGAAGTCTGCATAGGGTTCACATGGATGGACCTCTGGTAGAAGACATAAACCATGAGAAGAGTATGAACCAGAGAGGAAATACCCAATAATCATTGCAGAGTATGACAGCCAGCCTCACTTCTGCCAGTCCAGTGCTGGCACAATGGACTCATGAATTAAGTGGCCATAGTAGCAGAGATAGAGTCTATCTGTATGGACTCAAAAACATGGGATGCCTCTCTCCAAAGCTGATCTAGGTACTGCTTTGGCTAAATACCCAATCTGTAATCATCAGAGACCAATGCTGAGCCCTTGTAATAGTACCCTCTCTCTGCGAGACCAGTCAGTTACTTGGCTGGTTGATAACATCAAACATCTTCTACCTTGAAAGAGGAGATAATCCTTCCTTGTGGGAATTGTTATCTGGAAGAATATGGGCTTGTCTTTTCTGCCTTCAGTGCTATAACCAGCACCACAATTAGAAGGCTTATAGAATGGCTGAAATATCATAACAGCCATGAGATCTACTTGGCTTATTATGTACCCAATCATCAAGAAGCAGTTGGCCTATGGGTAAAAAAGGAGAAGGGATTAAGAAGTACAAATTGGCAGTTATAAAAGTCATAGGGATGTGAAGTACAGCAGAGGGAATATAGCCAATAATATTGTAATAGCTGTGTATGATGTCAGGGGGATACTAGACTTATTGGGAGGATCACATCATAAGTTATATAAATGTCTGTACCACCATACATCTGAAACTAGTATAATATTGAATGTCAATTGTAATTGAAAAAAAATTAAATACAAGAAGCGATTTGTCTAATAGAACAGTGGAAAGGCTGTTAAAAACTCAAGTAATGTGCCAGCTCAGTAATACTGACCTTAGGGTTTCAGCACTACCTCCAGTATGGAGTAAAGGCACTGAGTCAACGGTCAAAATATGGTGCTGGGTCTCTAATAGGTAGACTACATGGATTCAGGCACCAAGAGATTTATGTAAAATCAGAAACTCATATCATTATTCTCTGAAACTCAGTTGTAAAATTTGTACTTAAGCTCTGCTGGAGTTGAGGCCCCATTTTCCTGAAGGGTTTACCTCCAAAGGAAGGATTCTCTGTAGGGTTTCTGGGCAGGAATTGCTGCCCGTTCTCAGGAATTTTCTTCGCTTTCCTATTCCCGAATCCTGAGATATAAACTGTTTTCTTCATGATGAATCATTTCCACTAAGTGACAGCCGATACTACCAACCACCTGGGTTCAAGGAGCCAATTTTCCCGATTTCCTGACCAACTTTTCTCAGGATTCAGGAACGGAAAAGTGAAAAAAAAATTCCCTAGAATGGGTGGGAATTCCCACCCGGAAACCCTAATTCTCTGTAGTTGAAGCTAGGACTACCATTTAGTCACTCTGGATTCTTCATGCTAGAGAACCAACAAGGAAATGATGATAGTACTGGTGTGGGTAATTAATCATGAGTGCCATGAGGAACTAGGGTTGCTGCTAGAAGGTGGAGTATAGACAGGGAATTCACTGGGAAATGCCTTGCTAGTTCTGCATCCAGTGAAAAGGATGACTGGGCAGGTGTAACAACCTGCCCAAGACAAGGTCATGACTCCAAACCCCTCAAGGTTGAAGATCTAGGCCATTTCACTAGATAAGCCTTGACCACTAAGAAAGACTACTAAATCAGCCAAAGTTCTCGCTGAGGATGGGGAAAATATAAAATGGATATTTAAATCTTCTCAGGCTACCAGAACAAAATACCATGACTGGATGGCTTAAACAACAGAAATGTACTTCTCACAGTTCTGGAAGCTGGGAAGTTCAAGATTTAGGTTCTGGATAATTTGGTTCCTGGTGAGAGAGCTCTCTTCCTGGTTCGCAGATAGTTTACTTCTTACAGTGTGCTTTTGTGGCCTTCCTTACCTTTCATTATTTTATAAAGGCCCCATATCGAAAGACAGTCACATCGGGGGTTAGGGTTTCAGTGTAGGAATTCGGGGGACACACACACATTTGGTCCATAATGGATAATGTAGGAGTGAATGAATTTGAATCATGTGCCTCAGAACCAGTTGCAGCAGCGGGGACTGGATCTAGTTCCGCTATCTGCTTCTAATAGCTGGCTATTGCTTTGAGTGGGACTTTGTGATGGATCAGACTTGTGGGAGGGAGTGGTGTCAGAGGTGGACGGTACTGGAAATGGATCGTGTTGAATGGCTCTTGTGCACAACTCCGAGTTGTCTTAGAGCAGTCACGAGACACATTTGATAAACCTCCAATAATGACCCTCAGGCTCATGCAACAGTTACCTGCATCAGGGTCCGCTAGACAATGTAACCTTGTATTGGCTTGTCTTCCTTTTATGTTTTGCTTTCTCCTGTCCATGTTGTCTGCTTTTGGGGATCACTTTGTAAATATACTATCTTTACTCAAGAATTTGTCTCAGAAACTGTTTTGGGGGTAACTCTTGCTAAGACATCCACTTTAGACAACATTATCAAAATAATCGCAACACTTAGCAAAGGGACTAAAACATGGTGTAGACCCACTTAGTTATTTACGTAATGAATGCTGGTCTCTGGACATGGCATGCTTTTTCTGGATCTTTGGCTTTATCTGCATCTTTGCTCAGAAATTTCATTCTGTCCAAATTCCTTCATCAGATTTATCACCTATAAAACTCCTGCTCATTTTTCAAATCTTAACTCATTTGTGACTCTTCTATCGAAACTACTTGAGTTCCTAAGAAACATAATGCAGTGTGGTCACTTATTTGACTTCTGGAACTACTGGAAGAATACATTTCCCAGTTTGCATTGCAGGAGCTGGGACCATGTGACTGAGTTCTATCCAGGGAAATGTGGGCAGAGGCCACATAAGTGATACAGAACCCGAGCGAGAAAACTCCACGCATGATTTTCCAATTCTCCATTCCTGTCTATGTACTGTATTTTGCTATGTGTAATACATTCCCTTAAACAATGCACACCCATGTTTTTGGCCCAAACTTCCCGGGGGAAAAAATCTTTCGTTTTAATTTTTTAATTCAAATCTGCATTAGTTTACATTTAGGTACTTTTTTTGTATTATAAAGGAATTTTAGCATTTATATTATTAACATATTATAGCACAAGAAATTTTATGTAACAAATAATTATAACAACAGATACAGATACAAGGTACAAGAAATTTTACGTACCAGTAACACATTTACGGTATTTACACGTCATAGAAACCCAAGAACTCTGCATCATTGCAAGTTCGTCATAAGTTCAACAAAACCGATTGTCATATGCCAGGGTATTATTTTCATACGAATATCATTATTGGTTTCTAGAGTTACAATTTTAACTCATAAGCATAAATAAAAGAATTAAAAACACTTATACAGGCATGGAATTAGAACTACCCATGTATAATGCACATCTTTATTTTTCCCCCACAAATTTGGGCAAAAAAGTGCTCATTATACACAGCAAAATACAGTAATTGGAAGTGAAGTATCAATGATGATAAAACTATAAGTTTGAAGCAATCTTGTTCCTAGTTCATCACTTAGAGGAGAGTTGCCTAGAAATATTACCAACTCACATTATATTTTACTTGAGTGAAAAATAAACTTTCTTTGTGTTAAGCTACTGAGATGTCAGGCTTTGTTGCTACTTCAGGTTAGCCCAACATACAATAACTAATATATCCCAGATAGACATAGGGGATTCCTCTGTGTTCCTACTGAACTCTGAATGTAACCACAGTAAAAAATAAAAGTTTAATTTTAATTGTTTCATTTCAATCCCACCCATTTGTCTGTAACCTCTTTGTATCCCCTAGTACTGGTAATGCATTACATTCTTACTGATTGTGTGGATGGGAAGGAAGGAAGAAAAGGAAGGAAGCAAGGAAGGAAGGAAGGAAGGAAGGAAGGAAGGAAAAAAAGGGCATGTAGATTTATGCTGTAGGGTTGTGTTCTAGCAGAAAAAAGTTTGGAAATTATTGGGACATATATTTTCATTGACTAGAAAGAAGAAACTTTCTAAAAATTTTATCCATGGAATAAGGGTAAAGTGCTGTTTTCAGAGGTAGTAAGAAATTTATCATTGGGGGGCTTAGTTGACCTGGACTTTAAAGACCAATTGTCCAAACTGTTCAACTTATTAGTAAAGTAATTAAGTCCAGAGAAGTCGAAGGACTTGCCCAAAGCATGTTATCAACAGAACTGGAAGTAAAATTGAATTTCCTATTTCTGACGCTAGCACTTTATTACATTAAAATTTAGAGAGGCTGAGAAACAAGAACATTAAATATGTACCAAATCTGAGTTCAAATCCTGACCATTTACTAATTATGTATCTTTAGGTTAATTACTGTATCTGGCTCGGGAAGGTTTTCTCATTTATAAAAACGGAATGTGATACCCTGATAAACTTTCATGAGCTTATGTTAAACACAGAGCCAGGTACCAGGTTTCAGTTATTATTATATTTATTATAATTTCAGTAATTACAAAAATAAATATTTCTTATTCAGGTCTACTATTTACATTTTACTGGTATGGTGTTAAGTAAATTTCAACTACGTTATAGGTCAGAGAGTTTTTGTAGCTAAATTGAGAATATGAATCCTGTGGAAAAGTGCAATTCAAGACCCAAACAACTGAATTATAAATGAATTGTGGAACACAATGATTTTTTTTCCAAACTGGAAGTCTCTGTAAAGACATGTGTAAAATACTCCAATTAATTGCAAGCAGTGAGTGGAAGAGGGATGGGAAAGAGCTCATCTGGGAATTTAGATGACTATGAAGGCTGGAAAGTCCCAGAACACCCCTTCTCTTCTTAGATTCCTAGTTCCCATATTGCCTTGAAGTAGTCTTCTTCAATCACGATTCACATGAAAATGAGTAATTTAGTAAATGTAATACTATAGGGCCAGGGAAGGGCTATGATTCTTGACAGAATCATTATCAAAAGGGTAATTTTCTTGCCATTGAGATTCAGTTTAATGTGTGCCTAAGTGTTGGGTCTGTGACAGCTCAATGGTTTGCATTTTTTTCAAGGAGATGCTCCTAGAGGATAGCCAGTGGGATGATCTCTCCAGGGCCTGGCCTCTTAGAGCTACCCAGGACCCTGGTGAGTGGCTCCTGGGAGACAGGAAGACGTGGTGACCTAGATTCTGACACACTCAGATAATGAATCCTGGCTATGCCTCGTAATGTCTTTGTATCTTGAGAAAGTTAAACCTTCTGAACCTCAGTGTCCTCACGTATCCTCGTGTGGATGATGATACCCACCCCAACTGAATTGTTGTGATGATTAAATGAGAATGAATATTCATGTATTATCTAACAGAGTACCGGGCACTTAATAGGTACTCAGTAAAAATTTCTCCTCCCTCCCTCCATCCTTCCCTCCCATTCTTTTATCTATCTATCTGTCTATCTATCTATCTATCTATCTATCTATCTATCTATCTATCTATCTATCTATCTATCTATCTAGTTAGGCAAGAGTCAAAGAGATGGCCTCAATTAGTAAATACAATTAGCATATCCATTGAATACTAACGTGAAATTCTTCATCACAAACACATACACTATTCCAGCTTCCACACTTAGACAGGTAGTGCCCTTCACCTTTGATACATGCTCCTGCCAACATTCACCCATAAAATTCACCTTCGAGATTCATTTTGATAAAATTCCACAGACGCAGACAGGGAAGTGAGAGGACAGGACCTTTGGCTCATACCTCCAATGTAAATCCCCTTCACTCAGGATGAATTTGGTAGGAGTTAGAATAAAGCCTGTAGCAATGACAGATTCATGGGGCAAAGCACACACCGGGGTCTGCTTTTTATTTTCTGCTCCATTCCTTTGAGAAGCGAGCAAATCACCTTTGATCTGCTTATCTGTGGATTAAGGATTAAACTCACTTCAAGAGGACTGTGCTTTGGCTCCTGATGGTTGTAAAGCAGTTTACCAATTTACTCAAAAATGAAGCAGAGAAAGCTTAGCTTTTTAAGGCTGTCTTTATTCAAGTCAATCATAAAAACTAACCCTAGGACACACAGCATGTGCCAGCGAGTTAGCTAATCCTCACAGACATCTGATGATGCAGGGATACTCGCATTCTGCCTTTTACAAATGAAGAAATGAGGCACAAAAAGCCTAAGTAACATGTCCGAGGACACATTACTAGGAAGTTGTAGACTCAGAATCTAAATGCCGGAAAGGTGGCTGCAGAAACTTTGCGCTTAACCATTTTATGCTCTTGTTGAGTTTGGCAAGTGGGTTTAGCAACTCTGAATGAAAAGACAAGTCCTCTCAAGAAAATGTGCTGCATTCTTCTGAAGAATTTTTATTGCTTCCAGTGAAGTTTTATTTGGCTTGACAAGGAATAAAGTTGCCAATTACTTCACACATTGCTGGCCTCGTAAAAAGAAAGCATTTCTCTTCATTTTATAGTTATATATTTTTATTCTATAGATTAAAAAAAAAAAACTATATAAATCCCATAGAAGGGATGTCTTCTACGTGAAGTGTAAGACCCCAGAAGTGTGCATAGGACAATCTGTGCACACAAAAAGAAATACTAGAGCGTCTATTTATTTTAATCTCATTTCTTTAAGTGTTCCATTGTTAGTGTCTTTTAATAAATCATATGTCATTTACACTAGCTCTATGAAATTTATGAATTAATGTTGTATCCATATTGGAGATGATCCCTCAATTTTTTTTTCACTGAATCAAGGTAAATATTCAAAAACATTGGAGACCACTGTTTTAGAAACCCTAGAACCTAGGAAACTAATCCTTCATATGCGTTAGTGCAGAGAATCATACCTTATATTTTCACAGACTGATTTTATCTGTGTTCTAAAGACTCACTGGATTTCTGGGCAATCTGAAGGCTATCAGTATTTCTGAGGGATTCACCATCACACAAAATTTTGAGATTTCTAGCCCAGCATCTAATGCATAATAAACTCTTCAAAAGAAAACTGTAGGAAGGAAGGGAGAAAGGAGGGGAGGGAAGAAGGAAGAAGAAGAAAAGAAGGAAGAGAAGGCTGACATCTTTTTTACACTGCATTTTATCCCTAAGGCATCGTTACGATCACAGGCTTTGTACACAGCCTTGATCTTTCCCCAAGCAAGGAAACTCTCTTGATACAAAACACAGGCTGGCCTTACCTTCCGCATGCTGGGGTGTTCATCCCAAACTGTACAAGTCTGGGGTCTGGTGAGAGTTGGCGGGGAGAAGTTGCATACTGCTGGGGATCTGGCACCAAACAGACACTCAGTGAATTTCCATTTAGTTAATAAGAACGTATCTCATGTTTATTGTGTATTGTATTATGGGCACTGTTCTGTAAGCTTTTACAAGTTATCTCCTTCCAGCCTCACAACACTATTCACGAAATACGTTCTATCAGTAATACGTTCTATCAGCCTCAATTTACAGATGAGGAAACTGAGGCTGGGAGAGATTAAGTAACTTGTCCAGGGTCACACAGCTAGTGGCAGGTGCAAGATTCACATCCATCTGGCTAGCCACTATACTACTGCATAGAAACTCCCCCTCTCGTCCCTCTTTCCCATTTTAAACTTTTAAACATCTTTTCCCTTTTAAAAGTATCTTTGATTTTCATTTTAATATACTATACTTATCCTTGATTTTGCAACGTGGGGGTTAAGGGGACGTCAGACTGTGGGAGAATTCCCAGAATCCTAGGAAATATTAGTTAAAACCATAATACCAAGAGTATAATGAAGAACATTATTATGATAACTCACATCTTAGGTTGATTTAACACTTGTTTTCAAAGCACTCACATATATAATACTTTTATAGTTATCACATAACATTTCCAGTGTCTTCTCAGGTGGGTAATATTTTCCCATTTCTGATAAGGAAAGAAACTTTGATATAAAAGATTTAGCAACAGTCACAAGGCTCAGGCATGAATTTGCCTCATCTGATTTCTTGTGCTGTGCCCTTTAAATAATTTGTCCACCTGATGCCCTTTGATAGTGTGCAATTTACAGTGGGTAATTTGTTCTCAAACCTATACTAATAATAACCCCTCACAGTTGTAGAGAGCCAGATTAGCAAGTAGATTCCATAACAGCTCTTGCTTATTGGTGATGATCAACTGTGTTCAGAAGAAGTCTGAGGCTTAAGCTCAGCTCTGTGGGATTGAGTGCAGTAAGGGATTAGTCATGTCTTTCACATGCACATATGTAGTGATTGAGGCAATACCTACAACATATTCACTGAACTTCTTAATGCGATTTCTGCTTTGGAAATTGCTTATACATTTATATATTATATATATGATATATATTAAATATATATAATATTTATTTATTTATATTTATTATGTATATTATATACAATATATGTTATATATAAAATATATAAGAAATATATTAAACACATATCTTATATGTTGTTTCTTCCTTTAGGGATCCTATAGCACTATTTTTATATGTCTATGATTTTATGTTAATACGTGTATAAATACCTATCTAATGATATTTTTCTCACTCCCCCTCTTGAAGTCTGAGACCTCATCTATCTGGGTAATCTTTCAGCTTGGCACAAATCATGGCCTATAGTAGAGCTCAATAAATAGCTATTGAACAGTTTATGGCTAAAAGTAATTTTGTAAGATGAGCTGTCTGTTTGAGAAGGCTGAGAATTTTGTGAAACCCATCTTCAGTTGGCACAGAGTTAATGAGCTTTTTCTCTGGACTGTCTCTTATTCTTAAGATGTGAATGGCTTACATCATGACCACGGGGAGTTTTAAAAGCCATTAGTATTCTAAGAGGGACTAAAGATTTCTAAAATTTCCCCCTATAACTGACCTACTGTACTTTGTTTGGAGTTAAACTACCCGTGTTTCCTGTGAACTTCATCAGTCCTCCAAAGACATGAAAAGAAATCGTTTCCATTGAGCTGTCTTGCTAGAGACCTTTACTAAAATTGTCCTGAAGAAGAAATTATTCTTCATCCCTGGGGTCACTTGGTAGCTAAAACAGACTTCTGTTTTTTTTTAATCTGTTCTACTTCACTGCCTCCTTTTCTTGGTGTGTTCTTAAAGGTATTGCCTTATTTACTTGGATGGTTTCTCAACTAATTGAATACAGCAGTGAGTTCTTTCTTCCTTGACTCTTGGATGTTTCTACTACCCCAAGGGGAAGGGTCCGCTTCAAACAGCTTGACTTTGAGATACTTGCTTATTGAAACGACTTTCCAAGTTGTTATTTATGAGACTGTTAACGTTTGCACATTTGGTTGAAACACAGAGGACAGAGTGACATTAGCCTGGGCTTGTGTGGGTGGTATTCCTAATTGATCGATAGGGGAATAGTTTCTGAAAACAAAATGATGGATATGTCTTGTAGCTTGATTTTTAGGTCTGTGTATATTGTCTCCAAATGATTCTAATATGATTAAAAAAACAAAAACTAAGGAATTACCTGTGTATGAAATAAGAAACACAAACTATAAAGTCCAAATCACATAGAAACATTACTAAAGAAGTAATGGTATTAGACCCGAATCTTTCCTTTTAACCTAGATATGACTTATTTCTGACCCCACAGTTAGCAAATATTTTGTGATTCTTTGATATATATGTACACACACACACACACCCCAGAAAAGGGAACTCTTCTATAACTGGTCATAGTAGTCTATATTTTGGCGCCCTCCTTTCTCCATCTTCATTTTCATCCTCATCTGCCACCTTCATTTTACGAAATACTCTCAAAAACATTTTCACCAAGATGCGGATTTTATTTGAAAAGCTATAAAATTCTAAGAAATCATTCCTATTCCCTTTTCCCTCTGCACACTGACCCATACCCAGTGACTCTCCAGCACTCAGGATTTTCCAAGCTTCTATGTTTAGCACGCTTTATGTGTAATGAATCATAATGTCCACCTGTAAGTGTCATAAACAGATGGTATAAATATGCTCGCATAATGTGACTCAAAACACATCGCCAGTTTTAGCCGGAGTTCAAACAATATTCGCAGTTCCAAGAAACCTGTGGCTTGCAACTTCAGGGGCAGTGGGAGGAGAATACCGGAACACTGAAACCCGTTCTCTACTGCCTGTCAGTGCACGCTGTATGGAAGGGGCCTGGGAGAAGGGGGAAGGGGTAGGAGGGACAGGAAAACCTGTTTTCCATTTGCACTTAAGGCCATTCATTTTAAGGACTCCCAAGAAATTAGTCTTTGGATCCTATGGGAGTGGATGATTTCACACATGTTCTTCCCTTTTCCTGGAATGCCCTTCCCTCCTTTCTACGCCCTCCCATTTTTCCATTTGTCTTCTCTTACTCATCAGGTCTCAGCTTCAAAAAAAATTTTTTTTTTCCTGCTTCAGGGGAGCTCTTTCCAGCCCCCAGAGGAGGTGAACAGTCCTCTTGTCCATGTTGCAATGACACACTAGAGTGGAACACGTCTGGGGCAGTGATTGTGCTGCCTCAGACACTGATTGGTGCCCAACATTGGGCACAGACAGTGCTTGGCACTTAATACATAGTGTTCATTTAAACCCAGTAAAGCTAAACAGCCCAGTTACAATTTCAGGATGATGTTATCTGGCTTCTGAAACAGTGACGAAGATTGACTTTTGAGGAAAAACAAAAAGGAAACAAATGCATCATTGAGTCTGTGAGGTTTCATCCATTCTTTGGTACATCTCTCGCAAGGTTCCGCTCAAGTATCCTATCCTCTTTGAAGTCCCATCCAATCTCCCCAGACAGGCAGTCGCGTTCTCTTCCCTGGTCACTCAGTGCTCATTTACAACCTGGGTTTCTGCTTTATCTCCTCCTTTTATCCTGCTCTGCTTGGTCACCAGCTATTTCAGGCTGTGAACGGGTCTTTGGTTCTTTGGTCTTCCACTTTTTCTAGGACCGAGCATATGGCTTACCATAGCAAGCGCTCACATTTGCTGAAATGATTGAAATGTCGGTGGGGAAAATAGAACATCTCTTTATTTAACCAGTGTTCAATAAGTAATTATTGGTAAACCACCTGTTTACCAGGTACTGTTTTAGGGAATGGCAATACGTCAATAACATATTCCCTATTCAAATAAACATCTAAGAAGTTTTTAGCTTGTACAAAAACTAGAGGAATGGTTTCCAGGTTTATTTTGTAACTCTGTTTACCTAAGAGATACACACAGATACCCAGGATAAGTTGCAAAATACTAGGTGTTGAATTCTGAGGTTGTAATTAATAAGAGTCAAGCTCAATAGTGTATTTTCAGCTATGGGTGAACCTAGTACCCTGAAGATGTGTATTCAGTAAGGAAAATACACGAAGTAGCAAAGTTAGCAAATAACTTCTGTTTACTTGTGTTACCATGGGCACAAATATCAGTGTAATGGTGAAGGTTCTTTTTGCTTTTTAATTATAAGCATGCTGAAGTGTCCTGAAGCCTAAAAGCTTGGAAATCTTTAATCAGTTCCTAAAATTGTACTTAATTAAATTCATTTTTTAAAAAGTGCCTAGTCCTTCTTAAGAAAATAATCCTCTCTTTATCATATTTAAATTAAATTCACCTAGAAGTAGATTTTTCATGTTTGTTTTAAGCCAGAATCATTAAAAATGCACAAGAATTCCATGCTGTACACTCTTTATCTTTTCTAATAATGCTACTTTAGTTGAAGTGTGTTTAAACAACTAGGACTTGCTCATTATCAGTCATTTTGGCATTGTAGATGATACATGGAAGATAGCAGTGCACGTCAATTATTACCCACCAGCACACTTCATTTCAGAGCCAGTAAGCAAAATGTTTAGGAGGAAACTTTCAGTATTAATTGGAAAATCAATAAACTTCTGATGGAGTGAATTTTGTGCCTCCTATTTCTCTAATGTTAGGAGCTGCCTCAATTTAAATCTGTGGCACTAGCCCATTAATATTATTTTGTGAAAAGGCAGATGGTGACATTTTATTCTTCTAGCCTGTACAGGAGACATGTATCAGATTATTTCCAGATTTATGCTAACAGAACTGAGCTCTTCTTAAAGCGCCTTGTAGCACTGCAGACTTCATAAACAGGTCCTCTCATTCATCACAAAACTTGTCTCCCTACAGATGAACTACAGCGGCAATTAGATCTAAGACAGGGACTCGCTAAAGCAGTTAGGGCTGGGGAGTGTCTTCTGCAATCAAAGCATAGGAGCTGGAAGGAATTACTCCTGCTGGAGTCCATAGAGGTAGACTTTCCTCTGGAGGGACATGGAACAGGCAGTGTTTCATTCTGGCTGAGTCTGCGTCACAGGTCAAGGTCATTGAGATGCTATAAACTTGTTGAATACCACCACCTTTTGTTCCTGGGAATTCCAATATTTAGCACGACTGTGCAATTGAACAAAGTTCGTGTATGGTCCACTATCTCTTTCCAGATCCTTCAGCTACAACAAGGGGGAACATGCCTAGATCCAATTGTATAAATATGACTAGAATTAAATTCTGAACCAAGTTTTGAGCCTTGCTCTGTCATGTATCAGTGATCTGACCTGGGGAAATCAGTTCGCCTCCTGGAGACAGTACGTTCCTCTGCACAATGCAGCCTATAACATAATTCACAGGTTTGCTGTGAGGGTGACACAGGTTAATGCATGTAAAATAGCACAGTCAACTAAGAAGCAGTATACACTGGTAGGTGTTCTCATCATTACCCATACAGCTGGCTCTGGGACAAACATGGGCAAGATTATATCACGATTGGTATTCCTCCCTCCGACAATCATCTTGTTCAGATGCCAAGATTCTTCTCGCCTCTCTCCCAGCAACATTCAAATATAATAACTTGATGTTTCAGAGGAAAAAGAAAAGCTGTAACTGTCAGAACTGTGATGAAATTGTCGAAAGCAAATTAAGTCAGCTACGTAAATTGTGAGCCATGTACAGGTTCTACTGCATCTGTGACAGTTTATACCCTGGCCAGTATTTTAAAAGGAGAGCAAATGAAAAACAAAGAGACTATAAACACGCTCTTTTAGAAAGGCAGGCCACTCCTACAGTCAAGCGTTACATCCTTTAAACCTTTATTTTTCCCTTACTAGGTCTGTGATGGATGAAACAGCAAAGATACAAAAATGTAGGTGAAATGTTACCATTACATAAAAGCGATGTCAATACTAAGCAGAAGAAATTCTCAGAGTGTGAGAAAGATAGAAGAGTTCATCATTTATATAGCATAATAGTGCTGGGGAAGGCCATCCATTTTTTTCACATCCCACATCCAGCATCAGAAAATCCTATTGGCTCTTCTTTTAAAAGAGATCTAGAAAGTGACCCAGTGAGTACTTCTTACCACCTCCTCTTCTTCCACCCTCCTAAATGGTCCTCCCCCCGTGACTTCCACCCCAGTCTATCCTCAACTCAGCAGTCAAACCGGGGTCATATCATTCTTCTGTTAAAGAGCCTCCAGTGGCTTCCATATCACTCAGAGTAAACAGCCAAAATCCTGAAAATGCTCAGGAGGCTCCATGCCCCATTTCTGTCTCTCTGACATCATCCACCATTAATCTTCCCTCATTCAGTCTGGATGCCTCGATCTTCCTCTTACTCAATAGGCACTTTCTGCTTGAAGGACTTGCACTGGCCATTCGCTCTGCAGAGGCAGCTGCAGTCATCCATGCTCTTCCCCAGACACCCACATGGTTTCTGCATACACCTGCTTCAAGCCTTTGCCTAAATATCACCATCTCAATAAAACCCACCCCAAACACCTTCTGTAAACTATTAGCTGTCCACCCACTCCCTGCTTCCCGATATTGCTCACCCTGCTACGTTTTTTTCTGTAGCACTTACCACCCTGTAATATACCATATAATTGTTTATTATGTTTATTATTCATGGCCTATCTCCCATCCATTTCCCCCAATATAAATTCCGAAAATACAAGGATTTATGTCTATTTGTTTCATTTATGTATCCCATTTGTAAAATGAATAGATGGAGGATAGTCCTGAGCAGATATTTTTGAGAGTGGTATTTTCAAGGAAAACTTTAGAAAGAAGCACAGAGCTTGGCATAGAGTATTTTTTTAAATGGAGGGAGGGAGGGAGAGTGGGGAGAAAGCAGAAGAGAGAGAGAGAGAGAGAGAGAGAGAGAGAAAGAGTTAAAGAGTTATAGGAGAGATGGGGCAATAGAATTTAATGAACAAAACTAAAGCCAAGGTTATAAATATTCCACAGACTTGTTTTAAACCTCCACTTTCTAGACACGTTAACGGGTCAGCTTAGTTCTCTCTCTGTGCTTTCTCTGAAAATTGGAGAATATTCTGGTTTTAAATTTCAGTTATGTTGAAAGAGTGAATAACATTTAGTAAAAAAGAACAATGATGTTGTTCCTATTAGAATATATCTTCTCAGTCATTAAATCTTTCAGCAAAAGCAGCATTTCATTTTGTGTTTGTCTTTTAATCAACTTATTGTATGTCAATACATTCCGTGAAAGCTGCAATTATGTACCATCATTTGAAATCAGATGAATAGCTTTTTAATAGGCAGAAGCAGGAGTTTTGTTGTTGCTTTGTTCGAGAGCAGTGCATGATGCTCTTGTATTCCAGCTGCTTTTGTCCAGTTAGCATTGCAGCTCAGAACCTCACTCGGACGCATCTTTCTCGGCAGTCAGAAGCACGGTCACATGTTTCTGGGAGGGTTAGGAGATGAAGCGTCAGTAGTATAGTTTAGATAGTGAGTTTCTTTTGTTTCCACAGTTTTTCAGGCCTCCATTCAGAGGAAGTGTTTTGAACTTTGAGTTTTCCATGCCTCTGGTTGGGTAGCGGTTAACAGTATTAGCTTTATACGAAACATAAAGTTCATGGGTACCCGAAAGTTATTTCCCACCCATGCCCAGCACATCCTCTGGTATCTTTGGTGTCCATTGTTATGACCAAAGGCTTCAAGGATTGGGAAAAGCAGAAGTGGAAGCAACGAGGAAAAACTAATTTTTTGTCATTCATAGAGCTTCCTCATATAGTGAGGCAGAGAACGTTTTACTAGTTTTCTCTAACAGTGGGACTCCTTGTAGGGCCTAGACTATGCGTGCTACCTCAGATGAGAATAGTTGCATAGAACATCTTGGGATGCTGAATACTGACTGTTAAGGCCCAACCCTCAGGCTAGAACTAGCCCCGCCCAACACATCCACATGGGCACCTGCACACACACACACACACACACATACACACACGTGCACACACGCAGACACATGTGCACACACGCACACGTCTGTAATGAGGTGCAGCCACCTGCCTTTAAGAGTAGTGGGCAGAGGGTCCTTCAGTGAATGTTCTAGATGGCATGAGACCTCCACTGTCCCTGCATGATACTGAGGAGGAGATGTCTTATTGAAGCCTGGTTACATTTTTTTTCACTTTTGCCAGAAACATGGAGGCTCCGAATGGGTCATCTGATTTACTGAAAGAGAATCCTATGAAGTTCCCTGCTTCCACATTCTGTGGAATAAAAATTATACCTACTACAAAAGTTCAAAAAGTAAACTGAGGGAAGAGTTATGACTTATCAGTTAGGAGTTTCTCACACTACTCTTTTTTTTTTTTTAAACCACAAGAGGTGTGGGCAAGACCATCAACATTCAACCTCTCAACCCAGCAACGTTTCAGTGAGCTGGGAATTGACATGGATTATCATAATTAACAAAAAGACCCCACTTTCTATAAGATATTCATCCAACTACAGTAACATGTATTTGCTTCTGCAGGCTACCATTTTTCAGAGCTCAGTCTCCAGCTCAAACCTATAGAGTCTGTTCTTTCCATAACGTTGAAATTGACTGCGAGGTCGTGCGTTTGAGCGTTGCTTTCCAAAGCTAAAGGGAGAGAAAGTGAGACTGAAGTATCTGGCAGTTCAGTCCACTGAGTGGAAAATCAGAAATGTTCCAGTCTTCCACATTTGCTTTCACATTTACCACAGAGATGATTTTTTAAAGTTTTAGCTGCTGTTGCCCCCGTTACATAATGCTGGGTACTGTACTCTGCTGAGAAGAAACAGCCCAGAGAAACACCGGCCTTTCAAACACGGATTCTGTGGGTTCGTGGGAAACACTTTCTGTGGTTAATTCCCCTGGGCCACCCACCCTGTGGCCTTAGGTCAGGGACTTCTTACCTGAAACAGTTCCTGGTATTCTTCATAGTGTAATGGCAGGGCAAGATGTTAGGGGAAACTCTGGCTTCCAAAAAATCAGCAGTGCGGACACCAGGCACAAAGTGAGTAAGCACGGGGCCTGACCACATCACAATGTGGATGTGAGAACTCACTTTTAGGAACCTCCGGTTCTTGAGAAAGGAGACGATGTGATGTGTATGGGTGTTCCCAGAGGCTCGGATGTTTGCTTAAGACTGATTACAAACCATATACCTGCAGGTTCCTTGTATATATGCAGCAGACATGGACCCAATTCAACCTTGATAGATGGGCAATGTTAAAAAAAAAATCAAGACTCCACCCCGGCTCTCTTGAAAGCAAGCATAGTTTGCAGTCACTCCTCATCTTTCCATGGTCACCTCCTGTTCTTTCTGTAACACAGCAGCATAGTCTACACTGCATGATGTCATGTCAACAGAACTCACTCACATTGCTCAAACCATCCCAATGCCAAAGCCATTGGATACTTTTGGTCCTTAGGCCGTTTAATCTTCCTCCAGGAATTGATGTGTTTGACTCGTTCCTGCTTCTTGAAATGTTCTCCTCCCTTGACTTTGACAGTACCAGGTTCAACATGTTCTCAGCTCTCTTCATTTCAAGTATATTTTTATTGAATGGCTCGTCTGCGTCATGAACTATTACACAAAGTAGAAGTCATAATGTGTCTATTTATGAATCATCTTTTCAGTACTGGGCAATTTCCCTAGGGATTTTTGCTTTTGCAAAGCTATTAATATAGAGAAAAGTGTTTATAAGCATGGCTATTATAACCAATCTATCTGGGTCCAAATGCTAGCTAGCTCTGCCATTTGGTGGATGTCCAGAAGGAACTCCTCAGAGAACAGACTCAGAAATGCAGATGAGTCTGTAGGGATATTTCTAAAGGAGTGCCCTTGAGATCAAGGTCATGGGGGTTAGGGAAGGAGGCTAGATTGGGCATAAGGAGAACTAGAGCTGTGTGCACTCTCATCAAAGCCAACCTGATGGGGATTTCTGAAGCTGAGATGAACTTTCACAGTTATCCGAAGCTGGAGACAGATGGCCATGCCTTTGTAACCCTTCATCTATCTTGGTTTTAGGCCACGCAGTGGAAAGCGCATCATGAATTTGGGCGATGTATGTAGCTGTCTTCCCCTGATGAGGCTGAGACCTGAGGACTTCCAGGCAGTACTACCAGCCACTAGGGGAATATGTCCTGGTCCTCAAAGGAGTCCGAGCAGAGTCTCACAGTTTCCGTTACCATAGCTCTAGATCTTTGGGAAAATTATTTGATTTTTCTGGACCTCACTTTACACAGCTATAAAATAGGAATAGTGATAATACCACATGAATTTGTCATGATTGCTTAAAATGATATTAATATTTAGCACATAGTAATAGCCCAGTAAAATTAGTTATTGTTTTATTTCAAAGCCACTCAAGACAGCAGCAGAAATAAGCCTGTGTTACAGGGCACATTCCACAGATTGCCAGACTATAACCGTTGACTCGTCCTAGACTCATGCCCACATTCAGTTCATAAATCCTACCAATTCTTTTTTTAAACATCTTTCTTATTAGTGACCTTTTTTCCAGTCCCAACAATACTTCCCTATTTCAAATCCTCATTTACTGTTGTCCGGACGGTATCTTTACTTTCAGTCTTTTTTCTCTTTCAAGTAATCTTTTGTAAATAGCTAATGATCTTTTATACAAATTCAAACCCATCATTTTCCTACTTAAAATCCCATTGCCAGTAAGACAAGGTACAGATTTCTTATCAGAGAGATACCCATTTCATCTCTCTCCACTTGCTTCTAGGTAGCTACTTCTCCAGCGACAGCTAGTAACTTTTAGCTCATCCTATCAGGCTCTTGCATTGCTCTGAAAACTTAACCACTTGTTTTGTGAGTTTAACTTCCCTCCATGGCTAAAATACCTTCTCTTCTACAAAGCTGTCTCCAGCGTATATATAGGGGTGCACAAATACACACAGACCTTTCTTTCTCTGCCTGTGGAAAAACGACTCTCTCCTCTCTGTTACCCTGCCTCTTCCTTTATGTCTGGGTTAAAGCATCTAACATATTATATCATAATGTGATATAGTGAGCTCTGGAATTGCACAGTGCTAAGTTTAAATCCTAACTCAGCTCTTATAGAGTAGACTTGGACCAACTGCATCCTTGATTTTATCAGTTTACCTTGGAAGGTCCGTGTCTGGATTAGATGAGAAAATGTATACAAAATGCACAAAGTGTTTACTCAGTATCTAGTACATGGTATGAGTGCTATTGTGTTTATCTGCCTGTCTCCTCCATTTAACATGAGCTCCTTAAGAGAAAGAACCCTGTCTTATACATCTTGGTTTCCTTGACATCTAGCAGAGTGTCTGGCATATTAAATGAATAATTGCTGGATAAACGGCTGAGGAAAGGTTTGATGCATTATCATATATCATATTAAGATTGCACAGTAGTATAAAGGACAGAATTTTGGGAAAAGTGAAATGCCAAGTCTATGACACAGAAACTTAAAGAGTTATTATCTCTATTCTAAAATGAGAATGCTTCACAATCTTCTTTTTGAGAATGTGGAAGCTGTTTGAAAGCTTAATTCAAATGTGGTCATGTCATCTCAGGTAGATAAACATCATTTTTCCCTGCTGACAAGAATAAAAATCACAATGGTTAGTTATTATATATGATATTTGTTCATTCATTCATTCATTCATTCAACAACGATTTGTTGAGCATTTGCTAAAAATTAAATTAATAAATTAAATATTTGCTACATATTAACTAGGTGCAAGCACTTAAAATATGAACAAAGGCAAATATAGCTCCTGCCCTCACGAAGCCTACAACTTAATACGTGGGGAATTAGTGTTACATCAGAAAGTGATGATAATGTGGTAAGACCTCTCACAGGGGGAGTGCAGCTTGCTGTATGTACTACAATGTACCAGAGCCACCAATTAACTAGTCTGGAGGGAGTCCAGCAAGAGGATCATATAGCATAGTGATTCAGAGCACAGTTTCTGAAGAGCTTTGTAATTCACATGCAATGTTTCGACTTTATACAAGGACAATGTGTGGGTTTAAGCAGAGGAGTAACCCATCTGATTTCCATTTTGCAAAGACCATTATGACTTCTATATGGAAATTGGATTTAAAAGGCCAAAACCAAAGCCAGAAAGGTGGTCTGGGAAACCAGACCAGCAATCTGGACAATGAATCAGGTCTTTAACCTTTGAATCTGAATCTCCATTTACTACTTGTGTTTGAAGGTATGAGTATTGTGGTATTAAGATAATAATGAGAAGTATGCACCATAGGTGTTATGATAATAAGGACTGTGTGATTACCCAAGAAAAGTTAATCATAAAGGAACATGCAGAAGTCATCTTATCTACTTCTCTCACTTTTAGGTGGAGAAGTTTTGGCTCACACAAAGGTAGGTATCTCACCCAAGTCCTACTCCCTAAATATAATCCAAGTGCTTTAGATTATACCATGTCCTGAGGGCAATAGAAAATAAATAGAGGACACATTCCCTAGTTCTAAGGACCTTTTAATCTTGTTGAAGAAGACAAATAGCTCTATCTAAAGGACTAGAAGCCAAAGATAAAGAATGAATATAAGGCTAATTGTGTTTCTACTACTCTAGCTAAGCATTCGCCAGGCCTGTATTGATTAATGGGAAATCATTATGTCCCCTTCAACTCTAAACAAACCTATTTAAATTCATAGCCAACCACAGAGGTTGACCAGGAAGCCTACTGTTACTATGTGTGAAGAAATTCTCAAGTTTCCTCCTCAGCTATACGTATAGTTTGCAGAAATAAGAATGGGGTAGGAATAGATCCCTATTGATCATCCTTTAGTTTCTTTCTGGGTAGGGCCCAAATCCTATTCAGATGAATGGTCACTTGGAGCCACATATCTACCTCCTTCTCACTGGTACAGACAATGAAATATGAAATGCAAAAGGATGAAACCACATGGTTGGATATCAGAAATATTTGAGTTGTGGTAATCATTTGTAACAGGACTTTTAAGAGTATCAGATAGGTAGTATTGGGTGTAATGTTTTTACTGCAGTAAAAATGTATTTTGAAACACAGGTTTGTTTACAATTTTTAACATATCACTAATAATTTGATATTTGTAAGGTAACTTAAATGTTTGTAATTAGAAAATACAATTCGCAGTGTAAAAGTCTGTTAGTACTTTGCAGTGGTTTGCTCTGGAGTTTCACTCCAGGTTCTACTACTGACTAACCATAGGAATCTAAAAGATTACTTAATACTTCTGTGCATCAATTTCTATCACCAGGATAGAGGCAATAATAGTAGTTACCTCACTGGGATTGTTGGGAGGATTAAATGAGTCAATGTAATGAGCTTAGAATAACATGTGGTACATAACTAGTACTTATGATATTGTGTTGAAAAGTTTTGAGAAAGTAGTGTCTTATCCATCAGTAACTTCCATAAAGCTATGAACATGTGGAACTCAACATATTTCATATTAAAAGCAATTATGACCCTATCCCTCCCCTACAATTCTGAGTTATTATGTGGAAAACTTTTTATGATTGTTCATCCTATTTTATATGAGGATTTCAAAATTCCACTGGTCACTCCAGGGTCGAGGGATAGAAATTGTGAGATAACATCACATCATGTTGGGCTATCATCATCCCAGATGGAAACCATATCCAAAGGTCCAATATATTCTTTGGAAGGAAAGATGTGCGGTGGGGCCAGTGTTGCATCATATTCCAGAGCAGATTAAAGGTCTTGGAGTTGTGGTTGTACACGCCCTGTTTGGGGTTGTGAGAAGCCACTCCACAACCAAGGGCACATGAAACTTTCTCCAGAGTTCCATCTCTGAAATATGTAGACCAAATGAAATATCATGTGATAACAAATAGTTATCAGCCACAAGAGTATAGACAATATTCATTCATGAAAACACATATTTAGAGTAATACTCTCTGCCAGGTATTAGGATAGACGTAAGGGTACCATTAAGAAGAAAATACCAATCCTCTAGCCAGTAAAGTTCCAATTAGTGAAGGAAAGAGACAAAAACACACAACAACAATGCAGTACAATAATAGAGTTATGTAAAATTCATGGTAATGAGACAAAGAAAGTGTCTAACAGGGTGCTGTTAGAAACAGAGGAAGCTGCCCTCGGGGAGGTAGAATCTGAGCTGAGTCTTGAAGGACAAATAGAAGTTAATCATCTGGTTCTCAGCTTTTTCTGTGACTTATTTTGCTTCACATAATGATCTCAAGATCATCCATGTTGTCGCAAATGGCAGTATTTCATCTTTTCTTATGGCTGAGTAATATTCCGTTGTATGTATTATATGTACCCTATCTTCTTTATCCAATCATCTATCAGTGGACACTTCGGTTGTTTCTATGTCTTAGCCATCATGAATAATGCTGCAATAAACATCAAGGTACATATATCTCTACAGATAAATGTTTTCAGATTTTTTTTGGTAGATATCCGCAAGAGGAATTGCTGAATTGTATGGTAATTCTATTCTTAATTTTTTGTTTGTTTGGTGTTTTTTTAATTTATCGGGGTGACAATTGTTTGTAAAATTACATAGATTTCAGGTGTACAATTCTGTATTACATCATCTATAAATCCCATTGTGTGTTCACCACCCAGAGTCAGTTTTCAAAAATATGGAACACTTCACGAATTTGTGTGTCATCCTTGCGCAGTGGCCATGCTAATCTTCTATGTATCTTTCCAATTTTAGTATATGTGCTGTCGAAGCGAGCACGATTCTTGATTTTTTAAGGACCCTCTATACTGTTTTCCATAGTGTCTCTACCAATCACTCATATGTGGGACATAAAACTAAAAGCAACAAAGGAACAAGACAAACAAACAAGCAAAAACTCATAGACAGACAACAGTTTAGTGGTTACCTGAGGGCAAGGGGGGAGAGGAGGTAGAAGAGAGTCAAGGGTCACATATAAGGAGATTTCATTTTGGATGGTGGACACACAATGCAATATATAGATAATGTATTATAGAATTGTACACTTAAAACCTATATAATTTTATTAGTCAATGTCACCCCAATAAATTTAATTTTAAAAAAGTTGATCATCCAATAAGATAGCGTCATGAGAAAAGCATTTTAGTTAGGTAGAAAGAATGAAGGCCAGAAATCTTTTTTTTTTTTAATTGAAGTTTATTGGGTTGACTATTGTTAGTAAAGTTACGTAGGTTTCAGGTATACAATTCTGTAAGTAATACATCATCTGTATATCACATTGTGTGTTCACCGCCCAGAGTCAGTTCTCCTTCTATCACCACATATTTGATCTCGTTTACCCTCTTCTACGACCCTTTTTCCCCACTTGCCCTCTGGTAACCACTAAACTATTGTCTGTTCTATGAGTTTTTGTTTCTTCATTTGGTATGTGGTATATAAAGCTGAAAACAACACAGGAACAGAAATCTTAGTACGTTTGGGTAACTCCAAGTACTGCACTATGTCCGGGACGTACAATTTGAGGTTGGTATTGGTAAGAGTTGAGGCTGGAGAGGACTTTTTGTCTTGTCTCATGAGTTTAGACTTTATTCTGTGTACAGTTAGGGCACCAAAATAATTTTTGACAAGACAGTAACACTGTCTTATTCTTTGTTTTAGAACGATCCATCTGGCTGCAGTGTGGGAAATGGGGAGGGGGCAGCAATAGGAGATTCTTGTATAATTAAAACGATAAATAATAAGGGTCAACATTTATGTCATTATGATGAAAATGAAGAGAAGGGGTAGATTAAACACAGATTCCAGTGATAAAACTTGCAGGACTGAGTCACTGATTAGCTTGAAGTGTCAAATGAAAAAGGAGAAAAGTAGAAATCAAAGATCACTGCACTTCTGACGTAAGTAAATCAGTGGGTGAAGAGTGACGCTGATAATTGGCATGGGACATGCAGTTGAAGGAGATGGTAAGTTGAGGGAAGAACAAGGCCCTTTCTAGAGTGCCTTCCCATTCCCTGTGTCTTACTCTGAACCTTTATCCTGGTTATCCAGAATTCTTTCTCCTGATCATGTTAAAAGTTAATTCACAAGAAGGGTAACAAGGAGGAAGAGTTATAGATAGGTTTCTATTGTCTATACTTAACCTTAATTAAACTTGCAGTGAAAATGGAGCCTTCATAGAGGATACATGTAATTTTTACAGCCCACATATGTTATATCTGGCAGAATAAGACCTTGGTTTAGAAAGCTTGAATTAATAATGATAATAAAAATAATCATTGATATTAAATTGACACTGCATGTCAAGCATTCTGTGAAGCTCCTCACCAGCATCATGTCACTTAAGCTTCACAACAAGCCTATGAGGCAAGTGCCATTATTCTTCCCATTTTATAGGTGAGGAAATTTGAGGCTTAAAGAGAGTTTGATTACTCACTGTTAAGAACTTAGCCAGGATTCAAAGGGAAGTCCTCCCATGTTGTGGAAAGAGCAGAGGATTGGGAATTCAGAAACCTGGTTTAAAGCCCTAAGTTAGCTATCTATCGGCAGGGCAAAAGTCATGTCACCTTTCTTCATTTCTAAAAATATAAATCGAGGGATAGGTTGCTAGGGCAGGGAGAAATTGGAAAAGGTGAAAGCAAAGACCTCTGTAGCCCCTTCAAGCATGGACGTTCTGTGGTTTTGACTGCATGATGGAGTGTTCATTCCGGTAATGACTCTGAGCTCAGAGGGATATGGTGACTGGTCCATATCATATACTGAGAGGACAGGCATGTCACTGAAAGAAAAACAGACCATCGCCCAATAAATGTTATCATTGGTACGATTCACACATTTATTAAAGACACTCTCCTGGCTATGGTTTTATTCTCAGCCTAAGGGATTATTTGGATTGTTGCCCTTTCTTTAAGAGGAAAAGGGGTGAGAACAGTTTCTCTGGGGGAGGAAAATCTTGTTCTCTATTAAACAAAGGACTTCTTGGTCATTTGTTATAAAACAATTCAGAAAGGGACTTTTTTGTGATGTGTTCTCTTGAATTGTGTCATCTCTCTTGTACCTTGTAGTTATGTTGCCCAAATATGGTAGAATGAAAGATCTTCTAAGTAGAGATTTGGAGAGTATGAATATTTCCAGGAAAACCCACAGAAAGGGTCTTTTCAAGCTGCAGATGGGGGGTGAAAAAGTGGGACGTGAAATTATCAGCAGTTTCTAAGCTTGGTGTTTTGCATTGGGCTTGGAACTGCTGGTTCATTTTGACTATATTCAAGTTATTGGGACTTTTTGGTAATTCCTTTAACTGGAGATAAAAATGTGACTTCTTTGGTCATTGAAAGCTCTGTGATATTAGTCTTACTCTTGAGTTTAAAAGGAAAGACATAAACACTGAAGTCACAACACTGGCTCTGCCACTTGTTAGCTGTGTGATCTCAGATTAAATTCCTGAACCTCCATTTCTCATCTGTAAAATGGGAATAAAAATCTTTATTTCAAAGGTCATCATGAAGTTTAAATACAATAATGTATATGAACTACTAAGTCCAGTGGCTGGCTAAAGTTCAATAGGTGAGAACCAATCACATTGTTCAAAAACAGTGAATACTAGTATTCTGAGTATACAGAAGTAATACTAATAGCATTCCCTGTTCATTAGGCAAGACAGCTACAAAACATTTTCTTCAACCTTGCATGTTAGCCTCTTCACGGCACACATGAGTAACAATAGAAACATATGCTGCATCCATAGCAAACAGAATGGAAAATAATTTATGCAATATGCTTGCATGCATGGAAGTTTCATCAGAAATTACAATGATATGAGTTCTTCTAGAAGGCAATTTGAGCTCCGAATGGCTTTGTATGTGCATTAGTTATTATTTTATGTACTTTCAGGAATATCTTCTATTTATGGTTGGCTGTTACTATTTGTGAAAAGCAGAAGCAGAAACAAGAGATATGAAACTGTGCTGGATTAATGAGTGCCTGAAGCATGAACAGAATATTAATATACTTTGCACAAAAATGGGCTGACCCAGCAGAGCTCAGATATCAAACCTGTCTGTATACATGAGGATGTTAATTTCCAGTGAAAAACTTGGATGGGTGCCAAGAAATTCTGGGAAAAGGAAATAATATTATACATATTCCTTCTCAGAGATCTTTGCTGTCCACAGAGACACCCTTCCTGAAAAGATAATTATTTTCTTCTTTGGTTGATCTTTGAGGATTGCTTGAGCTAGGTCATTTTGCACCCAAAGACCACCACAAAGTTCAGAGAGGGTGGGAGGGTCCTTCCCTTCAAATTCTTGGTCAACCATTTGCTTTCTCCAAAGGTTAGCTGACAATTACAAGGTTTGTGGACTTCCAGTTATAATTGAATTGCAAAAATAATGAGAGAGGAAACGAGCAGAGGTTATGTTAACAAGCCCCTTTTGGCCGTCAGGACATGTGGTTCAGCCTTTGAAGTCAGTTTCAATAGATTTTCATGTGAAATAAGTGGAATAAAATGTACCCATTTCAGGTTTTACAAGTGACGTCATTTACTGTACTGATGTTTCTTGTAAATTTGTTTTTGGGAGTTATTTTACTTCCTCTTCATGACTACAGTTTTGGAAATCAAAACGCCTATTAAACTAAGCAAAGTAGGGGTTGAGATTGTATCTTTATTTCTATTATGTTTTTTGAAATGTTAATTTAAGTATATTAAAAGAGTAAAAAAGGTACAGAAAGCTAAAAGAATGTTAAATAACCATCTCCCTTCTGTGGTATCTCTTCCTAAACATTTCCCTTTCAAAATTTATTTTCCTACATGTCCAAAAATAACCCCCACAAATTTTATGTATAGACCCATTCATAGGTATATTGTTTGTTCTACCAATAGGTATATAACTGTCGAGTACTTTGATTTCTCACTTAATATGTCTTGAAGGCTTTGCAATATCATTACATACAGCTCTACTGAATTCTTTTATCATCTGCATAACATTCAATTATTTGGGTGTACCATAATGTATCTAAGTAGTGATTTCCATATCTTGCTATAAATAATGCTATAATGAACACAGTAAATAATTTGCAAGGGATTTTATGGGGAAAAGGGTAAGTGCATTTTAAAATTTGAAAGATACAAGTATAACAAGTTCCCACTAAGGGTATTTGAGAGTGCTTTTTTAAAAAAAAAAATTATTCTCACAGCATGCTTTCATTGATTTTTTAAGGGGTACAAGACTTTATTGGGGAACAGTGTGTACTTCCAGGACTTTTTTCCAAGTCAAATTATTGTCCTTTCAATCTTAATTGTGGAGGGTGCCATTCATCTTCAAGTTATTGTCCTTTCAGTCTTAGTTGTGGAGGGCACAGCTCAGCTCCAGGTCCAGTTGCCATTTTCTAGTTGCAGGGGGCGCAGCCCACCATCCTTTGTGGGAGTCGAACCAGCAACCTTGTGGTTGAGAGGACGCACTCCAACCAACTGAGCCGTCTGGAAGCTCAGCGGCAGCTCAGCTCAAAGTGCCATGTTCAATTTTAGTTGCAGGGGGCAGAGCCCACCATCTCTTGAGGGACTCGAGAAATTGAACTGGCAAACTTGTGGTTGAGAGCCCACTGGCCCATGTGGGAATCGAACCTGCAGCCTTCAGAGTTAGAAGCATGGAGCTCTAACCCCCTGAGCCACCAGGCTGGCCCTGAGAATGCTTTTTTAGGCAGGTATGATATCTATATCTGTGTGTCCTCCATCACTGGGTTGCCGGTGTGTAGTATCAATCAATGTGAGCAAAATAAATAAAGGATAGAAACTTGGGATACAACAAAAGTATTATTTTAGTCAGAGTCCCAACAGAGAACAGAAGACACACAAATTAGAATAATTTAAGGGGAGTCATTTACAAAGGGACTATTTACAAGACACGGTAGATATAGGGGAATCCTATGGAATCGTGCAAGAACCCAAAGCTAGTGAATAGTGGCTGTTGTTACCACCTGTAAGCATCATGGAGAGAAGAGGAAGCAGACACTGGACCTCAGGAGGAGTCAGGAGGAGGAGTTCACTTGGAGAGGAGCAGGAGCCTTAAGCCAGGAACCAAAGCATCATGAGGGTCCCATTCTCTGCAATGTTGTTGGGACTTCCCATTGGCTTAGCCAAGCAGAAGCAAGAACACATGCCCTTTGGTGGTGTCCATACTGGTCAGCTTCCTAAGGCAAAGAGGAGGATTGAAAAGGGTGAAGAGTAGATACAAAGGTGCAAAATATTCAAATCATTCCAGTACAGGGATTAGTTCTATCATCACTGATTTCAAGAATGACTCGCCCCAAACCAGAAAAGGACCCATGCAATTTTTATACATATCTAGGAGCAAAGTCTGTAATTGTTTTTGGTAAAACATTATTTTGTCCATTATCTAATCATCCTATTTTATAAGTTTTGTGAGAGAAGGGTCCGTATCTAACTTACTCATCACACTTTCAGCAGAACCCAGAACAGTGCCTGACACACATAAAGCACTTAGTCAACTATTGAGTAAATAAATGCCAGAAAGAAATGTTTCTTATTTCTAAACTTGATATTTTACATTGTTACTTAAGCTATATTATTTTTTAAGCTGATCTCTTCATTGTTAATGAATTATTCAGTAATGCTTGTGGGAATTTCCTTCAGGAGAGTAGCTAGGTTCTCGTGCCTTCATGAGAGCTCAGCCCTAGAGCTGACGTCATACTTAGCTCTGCTCTTCCAATGGGTTCTCCCATATGGTGAGTCCCAAAGGTATGGGATTTTACCCACAGAAGGAGCATAATTAATGGGAAGAATTCCAGATGTGTAAATGGCATTCTAGGTGATGGGGGGTTTCCATTCCTGCTCTCTCCAAAGTTTTCATTTTTTCCCCCACCAGCTTTATTGATGTAAAATTGACAAATAAAATTTTACATATTTAAGTGTACAATGTGATGATTTGATATATGGTTACCACAGTCAAGTTAATTAACACATCCATCGCCTCCCATAGTTACCTGTTTTTTGTTGTTTTCTGTGTGTGTGTGTGTGTGTGTGAGAGAGAGAGAGAGAGAGAGAGAGAGAGAGAGAGAGAGAGAGAGAGAGAAAGCTTGAGAGCTATTCTCTTGGCAAATTTCAAGTATACAACATAGTGTTGTTAACTATAGTCACCATGCTATACAATAGAGCTTTTGTCCCCAAGGTTTTATAAATCCTAAATTGATTATCTCAAGATCTATACGTAGTATGACCTTCCTTGGTGGAGACTTCTCTTTTTTGTCCATGTAAATCTAGATTATTATTCTTGGAAATTTTCTCTGTACCCCCAGTTAACACTCATTCCATAAAAGAAATGATCACATTGAATGGAATTTTTTACTCAAATGACTGTATTAATTATAACATTTTGTTGTCTAGCTGCGTGCGGGCTTGGACCCTACCCTGCAATCCACAGACACAGAGTTTGACACATACTAGAAGCTCAACAAATAGAAGTTGAATTTATTCAGGGGATCAACATTCTTCTTCTCTTTTCTAGGCTTTTCTTGGCACATCCTTTAACTTTGGAGATACATTAGGGAAGTCGATTCTCACTCTTTTCTGTGGCTGAACAGAGGGCATGAAAATCAACATGGTAAGATAGAATAAACCTGGACTTTGTTATGAGACTGACTGGGTTCACATCACAGTTTTGCCATTTCTAGCTGGATAATTTTGAACATTATTCAACCTGAGGTTGCGGGAGGATATAATAGGATTACATATACGGTAAAGTCACTGACATTTAATAAAATATTAGCTTCCCTTCCTCTGTTGCCTTCCCCTTCAGGATATCACAAACTGTGCTTTGGTTAAATTTGAAGGATGGACCAGTGCATTTAGATGGGTGATTTAAGAAGCTTCTTGTAATTTTAGAAAAAGGGCATGGCATCATGGGAATTGACATTCTTCCGTTAAACTTTCTTATCCATGGGATGTGGAGACTTTAACTTAGTACTACTATAACTAAATAAACAACCGAACAAAAAAACCATGGGAGTTTATGGACATTCACTCCTCCATTTTCCATAGAAGCTTGTGTTTATACTTGTTTTAGGAATGTATTTGAATCAGTGGACGTTGGTGTCTAAATGGTAATGTAACCCCTGTGTACCTCCCACTCATACTCGTTTGTGAAATCTTGTCCTTTAGATCAATCATCAATATTTTATTCATGAGCTCACCAGTTCACACAACTCATTAAACACCCCTGATTGTACAGCTAGTTTCCAACCTTATCAGATCGTGCCTCATCTGCTTCTAATATCTCACCAGCCCCCCCCCCCAATGCTTTTCTCTCTCCTCTCACTCAGCTTCAATCACATTAGCCTTTTTTGAGTTCTTTGCCATTTTTCATGGCCACCTATCACTATTATACATAAAATTACAATATAAATGATTAAATACGTACAACAGCAACCATCTTACTAACAGCAACTTACTTACTAAATTGTATCACCAAATTCTGTTCCAGAGGCTCAGGGGTCACAGTCTGTGGCAAGCCCCGTCCTTTTTTCCCTGGCACTCAGGCACAACCTCGTCTCTATCATACGCTCTCTTAAGCCGTTGCTCCTTTGCTTCAGCCACGCAGAACGTTCTGCAGAAGGTGCGCTGAGACCTTCCTTACTGGTCTGGAACAAACTCTTCCTTCTGCTTGGGTGTCTCGTGCCCTAACTCCCCGTCCCACTCACATCCTGAGGGTCATGCTGCAACTCCAACGTGAAACATCTGCTGCTACGGAGGCCTTCCGTCAGCACTCATGCTCACTCACCCTGCTATGTCATCCATAGCACACCACACTTCCTCTGGATGGTGCTTTCCTGAGGTTAGTGTTAATGCTTATTTAACGAACTCTTTCACCAGGCCAAAACACCTAACGGGAAGGAGCTACATCTGTCAAACTGGCCCATAGAGTGACTGGAAGGCAGTACCTCGGCTTCTCACTCTCTGATCTTCAGCTGGTGCTACTTCCCTGTTTGGCACCTCAAATCTGAAAGCCATAGGGCACGTGAGGCTGTGTCATAGTCTGAAAAGGACAGTTCCTCAGGAACAAAAAGGACAGGGGCAAATGGAGAATAACTAACACCGATCGATCCCAAGTAAAGGAAGCTCTAGATTGTCCCTGGACATAAACTGGGTGAAACGTCACATTTTGTTTGGCACCATGCCAACGGGGCACACAAATCCTTGTCTAAGAGTTGATTTCTGGGGAGCTTGGCTTCAAAGCAGAAGGAGCTGGATCTCAAGTCTGGCTTCGCCTTGCTGCAAGGCCCTTGTGGTTAGTTACTGCCTAATGCTGACTCTTGTTGTCAGATACTCAGCAGAGAATCCGTTACAGCCGTTTTTTTTCGGCTCTAATCCCCAAATTTGTGAGTGCTATTGAATTCTGCTAGAAAAACCTGAAGGTCTTTTTAAAATGATATTTCATTCAATACATCAATTCAATAGAAAAACACTATTGGAATGCATTTTTAGTATTTTTATAAACTGCATCAAAGACTCAAAGAATACTGCCTAACAGAATTGTTAAATCCTGATGAGTCTGAACGCTTAATTTTTCTAAATTACGCTGACTGGGTTCAAATTCTCTCCTTGCCTCTTACTATAATATTGCTCTGGCAAGCTACTTGAATTTTTTGTACCTCATTTTCTGTACCTGTGAGATTGAAGTAAAATAAGATAATTGCTAGAATTCAATATTTTAATACACCTAAAGAACTTACAAGAGTTCCTGGCATATGTTAAAGACTGAAGACTCAATACATGTTATTATTACATGTCTTAGAAAAAATACATTCTGTTTTTAATTCACAAATTTTTAGTTTATTGGGCACCCACTCTATGGAAAGATCTATAAGAAATGGTTTCTAAATTTAGTACAAAATACAGATTTGTCACTGTAAGATAGTGCGTGATAAGACAGAGGGAGACATAGAGGTTTGGGTTATATTAACCACCATAATTTATTGGGGTTGTCACAGATTCACAATGGCCAGACATTGATTGGCATGTGAACTAGGCGAGCGGTAGGGGAGGATCTGTTAAATGGTTCCTCCAGCATTTGTGATTAACAAAGCATTGTGCCTTATTTATAAGTGATTAATTATGCTTTCAAATTATTGTTTCTTCCTTAACTTTTATTTAACTTTTAAAAATTTTTGGAAGCAATAACTTTGGTTTTATGGAATTTGCACTAAGGCGGGAGTCCAAGGACACAGGTTCAGCTGCTGGCACTCACTACTACCTCTTGCTGGCTTTGTGACACTGGGTCCTCCTCTCTCAGCATTATTCCTCACCTGTGAAATGAACCTAGCATACACACTTTTTGCTGCCCTCATAGAACATCATGAGGACCAAATATACTAAATGGATGTGCCAATAAAAGTTTTAAAAATGTAAGACTTGTGCAAATGTGAAGAAAAAAAATGTTGTTACCCCTGGATATTCTCTGAGATCACACACTACAGTTGCTAAGGACCCAGGTGTTGGATTTCACATATACATCGACCCTTGAACAAACCGGGTTTGAACTGCATGCGTGCACATATACGTACTTTTATTTTTCGATAAAAACAGTTGGCCCTTCCTTCCTATCCTCAGATTTTGCATCTGTGGATTCAACCAACCATGGTAACCTGTGGTTGGCAATATAAAAGTACTGTTTTGGATCCGCGGTTGGTTGAATCCACGGATGCATGTAGTTAAGTTTTGGGGGAGTCAAAAGGTATACATGGATTTACGATCGCATGAGGGTCAGCACGCCTAACCCCCATGTTGTTCAAAGCTCAGCTGTATTTGGGTTTGAATCCTGGCTTTGCCACTTACCAGCTGTGCAAACTTGACTGAGTAGTTGACCTTTCTGAACGTCATTTTTGTCATCTGTGTAATGGATCATTTTGAGCACTGGTTGAGATTTTGTATATACAATGCTGTGCATTATCAAGCTCATAGTTCAATAAGCTCTTGTTATTAACTATTCTTTATACTGCAGCTTGAGTAGGAACGTATCAAAGTAATCAAGTGAAGAAGCATTCTGGAGCCTAAAATTTACAACAAAGAGGAAAAACCACCCATGTTTGTATTTGTCTCCTTGGCTCAGCAAGACTTGAGAAAGTCTTGAAACGTTAGAGTTCAGACAAGCAATATATGGACACACTGCCCCAAATTGTACCTGTGACATATGCAGAAAGCAGATAAGGCTTACCACTTATCATTTAAAAAGGAGGATTTCTTCAATAGAAAAGGATCCAGGATTTATGATAAGTTGTTTGTGTTTCTTACCCAACCAGTTTATGTTTTTTAATAATTCATACCTCTTAAGTTACATGGGCCATGTAACACTGTTCTATCACCCATTCTTTCCTTTCAGAAGACACACAAGAAATTGCAAAGAGTTGCAGACACCCAGGAACAATAGCAGGAAGCCAGAGAATTTGCCTGAAAATTGAAGGTGAGTCAAATAGGAAAAGTCTTTGTAACCAAGAGCAGCCAGACAGCTTCTAATGTGACTTTGCCACATAAAAGACTCTGTTATAACAAAAAAGAAAAAAGAAAAAAACCCACCAGTATTCTAAGCTGTAGAGTTTTGCCAAAAACACACATGAAAACACATTTCCTGTCTGCCACTGAATTACCAAGTTACTATAAGATTATGTCTTTGGTGTGAATTTCAGTATAATTAAGCAATTTTACTTTCTTTTCAAAGATCACATTACTAACAGTATATTCAAGGCTCAAAATTTTATTATTTTTATTTAATATTTATTGAAACTTTATATTCTTTTTATAATTGACCTCTATTTTTAATATAAAGGGTACCAAAAAATTATACACATTTTAAGAAAGGAAAACTGTATTAAAATTGTAATACTCCATATATACCAATAACAGAAGATGAATACAAGTCACATTTGACTTCTGCAATTACAAGAGGTGCTCAAAGTGGTTATTAGCATCCAGACCATTCCGATTATGGCAAACTACTGCTCAAGCAATGCTGACCAAAGTGTCCACTTGTATACCTTTTCTTTGGCACCCCCGGTATAAGCATATGGTACATGTATCTGTACGTGTCTATATATGCACGTACACAAATACAGACATTCAATAGAAATTTGGAGGGAATAGAAATTCTAGACCATTAGAGCTAGAAGAAAACTTAATGGTGACTTAGTCCAACCCTATCTTTTAAATAGATGTGAATACTGAATCCAAGAGAGGGCCATGATTTGCTGAAGGTCTCACAGTTAGAAGTGAGACCTTGGACTACCAGATCTTTTTCTTTCTATTTTATGCCTTTCCACTATCTAATGCTATCTTTAAAAATTAGAAAAAGAAATCAAAACAAATCATCAAAAAAACTACAAAATAACCTTTTGGCTGGAACCACCGTCTTCCAGTAATTCTCCAAAATGACCAACATAAAGAGAAAAAGGAAAGCCATGCTCTACATGTTCTGTGGGCTTTTTAGAAAATGTAGAGTTGTTCATTTGGCCACATATATGTGAATCAACAAGGAAGGTGATATTGTAGAAATCTAGGGAATGGGCTCTAATCAAAAAGGAATGTCCCACAAATGTCACCATGGCAAAACTGGAAGGGTCTACAAAAAGTTACCCAGCATGCAGTGGTCACTGTTGCAAACAAGTTAAGGGCGAGATTCTTGCCAAGAGAATTAATGTATGTAATGAATGTGTTAAGCTCTCTAAGAGCCAAGATAGCTTCCTGAAACAGGTGAAGGAAAATGATCACTAAAGGAAAGAAGCCAAAGAGAAAAGTACTTGGGCTCAACTGAAGTGCCAGTCTGCCCCACCCAGAGAAGCACTTTGTGAGAATGAACGGAAAGGAGTCTGAGCTGCTGGAACCCATTCCTTATGAATTCATGGTGTGATATGTGTAACAAAAAATGAAAGACCTCTGTATTGTAAGAAAGAAAGAGAGAGAGAGAGAGAAATACTTGAGTGTCCCAGGGAATTTTTATGATTATAGATTTGGAAATACTGAACCTAGGGAGATTACATGTTCTAGTTTGCCAAGAATAGTTCAAGTTTGCTCCTGTTTTCCTGTTATAATAATCAATAGCACCCCCACCCACTTTCACAAATGTCTGGTTTGGAAGATAATTTAGATGGTCACCTTAATTAAAGCACAAATTTCATGTTGAATTTAAAGATCAACATGATCAATGCAAAAAATCTGAAGATACAGTCTAAAAGTTGGTGTCCTATAAGGAAATATACAAAAACTTCTTAAGAGTTTGGATTAAAAAAATGGGGGGCAGGAGATACTATGTACTTGAAAATAAGCAAGATCACATGCAATGGCCACAGAGCTAACTCTTACCACAAAGACCAAAGCATGTCTATGTGGCTTTGCAGGATGTCCTCCATGAGAATTTCTATTCTGTCTTTATTTGTGTTTGTTTTTAACCAACAAAATGAAAGTACATGAAATAGTAGAGCTATGCTGTGACTGAAAAGATACAACTGGGAGATGGGACCCAAATTCATGTCTTAGCAAAATGTGGCCTGAGGCTAGTTGCTCTTTATCTCTGGGCTTTATCATTTCTTTCATCTATAAAATAAAGGGTTCCCCTGAGATTCTCTCTCTCTCTTTCCAGCTCCAATTGTAAACTCCTATAGAGTTGTTAATAAATTTCCATAATTGTATCCTTTCTCAGGAAAATGCAAGACCCGCCCTTCCACCCACCAATCTGTCCCAAGTTCTCAATGATACAATTATTTCCTCAGAAATTTCAGAAGGGAAGGGAAGTGGGTACCACAAAGAATGTCTCCTCCTGGAATCTGCCTTATGCATTAATACTACCTAACAGCACAAGGTCGGAATAATGAAAAGTCCTTCTCTCCATCCCAGTGTCCTGTTTCACATTTTTATTTTATTAGCTCAGTGGCAAATTAGGATTCTGCCTATGTGTGTGGAATGGATAAAATGTGGCCTGGCCAATCAGCTCAACCCTGCTTTTTCCCCCAGTTGGTTCAGACCACAGCCCAGCAACTGGTGTTGATAATAGAGAAAGCTGAAACGATGGGATTAGACATGCTATAACCCTATTTGATGGCATGAATAGACCCAGCTTCATTTTTCCAGCCTCAATTGCTGAGTTTTAATGAGAAGTCCAAAGGTCAATTACTTTTTGACCAACTATATGAGGAGAAAACTGATAGCTAGGGAAAGTTGATTGTGTTATTCACTCTGCATACACAGCAAATTGGTTTTCTATTTTTGGAGAATGTTTTTAATTAGTGCTTGACTTGTGCATTAAAATTGGGTGTCTATAATTAACAGATGTGATATTTTATACCTTCAAATTCAAAGCTTTTTTCCCCCTCACTTGATGAATTCTAACTCGTAGCTTTCTGTTTACATGCTTGCTATTTTGGTTCTGTGTAATTCTAGAAATAACTAGTTTCAGACAGTTATGGTTTAGTGAACGCAGAGAATTGCTTTAGCTAAAATTGTTGTTGCTTGTTTCTAAAACTCCTAGAGACTAAATCTACGGTCTTTGGAAAAGCAGAAGTTATTTCCAATGACACATACTATTTGCCGAAAATTTACGGTAGATTGACTCATGCATCTTTGCATTGTACTTAGATTAAAATACTATAGCTTTGGTTGAGGGTTAGATGTGTCAGTGGCCTCACTGTGGCTTAACGGTTTGTTTTGATAGGATAGAGAAAGTTTACCTAATTATAGAAGACTCATTATTCGTTCTGAAGGAGGGAAAAAAGTCATCTTGACATTGATTTCTTCTGGAAATGAATCATGCAATTGAATAACTTTTAGCATCACTGTCTGTCTCCATCTATGATCTTTTTCTTTTTCTCTTTTAGTTAATGTGAAGTTTGTCATTTCAAATAATGTGTGATGTCTGGCCCCAGGCTATTTGTAGATTTATCCTACCCAACATGTGTCACTCATCTTTGTTTAGAATCTGCAACCTTCATCCTAGCAACCCCTTTTTATTTTATCCTTGCTTTTGCTTCAGTGGTGGCTGTGCAGATTATAATGGGCTCTCTCAGTAACAGGGTGATTAATGGTGAGTATCAGAAGTCCGTAGATGTACAGTAAACTGGAACTCTTGACATGAATTTATCATCCAGATAAATACTGGCTGCATCTTATTTCAACAGTTGCTTAACCCATATTTTATGGTGGCCCACCCATCCTTTTAGTCGTACCTTTTAAAGAGACAATAGAAACTTCAAACAGTTGACCCCACACATCCCATCTCTAAATTAAAGCTGGAGATGTTAGACTTCTAACAAATGTAAAAAACTAAAAAACAAAACTTGATTTCCAGTTGTAATTTTTAGCTTAGTCTTTCACGATTTTTGAGTTTGTTTTGGTACCTGCTTGTAAACAAATGAAAAATGGATTCCAGCATGTTGTTGCTTATTTAGGCATCAAGATTTTGTTTTTTGGTTTTTGGTTTTTTTCATTTAAACCTAATCCTGAACCATAGACTATTTTCCTATGGCTTCGTGGGCTAGTCAGTGGCCCCAACACACATTGAACCAGATAATTTTCTACCTGACCTTTAGCTGTAGTATGAAGTAACTGGCAGGAACTTGTATGTCAAGAAGTCAACCAATTATGTGATGAATCTTTAGGAACAGATTTCTTGGGAAGCCCCTAAATGCTGACTTAGCTCTCCTAAGTAATGAAGCATGCCTACCTTGGACTCTATTCAAAAATGTAATTTTTTTTGAATACATACCAACAAATGTTAATAGATCCCATCTCAAAACAGATAATACATTATTATCAAAAAGGAGCAGCCACCTTCAAATAAAAGAGTGTACGGATCAGTGTACAAGGTAAAAATTTTGGGTACAGCTGCGCCTTGGTGACACTGGTTTACCACTTTGGCTGTCTTGCCACATGGGTAATGGATCAGGCAGCCAGAAAATAATGGCCTCATTTCAACTGTGGAAGTTCAGGGCGCAACTCCAAGCCAAAAGCGTGGCCATGGCCAGCTGTCTCAAGCCTCTGTGTGTACTGAGTAACCAATAGTATGTTACAACACATGCTGTGTCAAATTCAGCCATTAGCCTTCTACATCAAGTTAGGAGACTCTTTCTTGCATTTGGTGCACCAGCAAGGAAGCTTTAGTTGAATTATAGAGATCAGGAAGTAGAAAGGTGGAGAGACTAAAGATCAAAATGCAGTTTAGACTTTCACTGTCTGGCTCTTAATAGTAGTCCACGTACTTTTGTCTCCTTCTAGAACTAACATATATGTTATATGTACATGCAGGATTTCAAACACCCTCCACCTCAGGTAGAATGTAAGAGTTTCCTTTCTGAAAAATGTGCATAAAGAGGATATATTTATTGTTTTAAGCACAAACTCCATAGAAGTATTTGTTCATTCTGTAGTAAAACTCTCCAATTTTCTATATTTTTCTGTAGAAATACGATTGCCTAATAAAGAAAAATTAAAAACTAGGATAAAATGAATGGCTTTAAGTGTCCAATATCAAGGGTGCCGTGGCAATTACAATAAAAACTGCTCTCAACCATAATGCAAATAAATGGAACTTCTGATGCCTTCTTTTATTAAAAAGAGAAATATCGGGAAAATAAGTTTATCTCATAAATGTTAGAAAAATGTGATATTCAAGGTAAATTCTAGAGTTTAATTTACAAATTTATCTCTGCACATATTCCTATCTACTATAAATAAGAGCCCTCATTCCACACAGTAGGCCCCAATGCTTGGATGCTCGATCAAAGAAAGATGTTAACTTTTAACATATTTACTGAGGCACAAGAATAGCAACATAATATTTTTAAAGCTTGGACTCCTTTATTAATTGGTCCTTAACAAAAAGGGGTTCTGAAGCTCAAAGACTAAGCTTTATTCATTGTATTAATACTATCTTCAGTGATTAGTTTCAGTACGTGGCATAGAATTGGCACTCATTAATTCCTATTGAATCAAAGGAATTTTCTTTTAGCGCCAATTATAGGAGACCGTATAATTTATAATTGGTTCTGAAGAAGAAACAAGAAGTCTTCCTGGCATTGATTGTACCTGGAAAAGAACCACACTGTGACTTCCGGTACTACTCTCTATCTCCATCAATAGCCCGAGAATTCAATTACCTGAAAATTCAATATCCCCTATTTTTCAGGGAGCACACTGTTGGTAAGGTTGAAGTACCTTTTGCTAGGAGAGACAGCATGACTTTCAAGCTGAAGGGGAGACTCTGAAGCTGACTGCCCATCCTCCTAGCTCAGACTAACTACCATTACTAGCCATGGAATCTTGGGCAAGCCACTTCCGTATACCTCTTTCCTGGTAATAAGAGTACCTGCCTCCCTGGCTTTATGTGAGACTTAGTTCGTATATGTAAAGCACTTGTAAAAGTGAATGTTCCCTAGCACTTCATAAGTCTTGGCTATTTTATTTTTGATGAGATTACTAAAAGTAAAGCATTTGATGTAAAAACTCTTGTCATTTATAATTTCCTTGTCAAGGTATATTCCTAGATAACAAGGAAAAAACTAAAGCAGTTCATTTGGCCTCTAAAAATGTGGTTTAATTATAAACCCACCGTTTCCTATTGAAATCATCTTCTAGTAGCCCTAAAGTAATATGATTTCTTCAGAAATCAATCCGTAAAGAGATTTTCTAGCCAGAAAAGTTTTACAAATCATTAGATAGAGGTTTCAAGAATCAGTATGTACATACATATTTGTAGTCTGATTAAATGTCTGAGTGGATATTTTTTCTTAGGGAAAAATGTTCATGTTTTTTTGGCTTGGTAACTTCTTTTACTGTAATAAAGCTGCTATCTTTTAAGGCCGTGCAAAATAAAATGATGTATGATTCTAAGACCCATATAAAAATATATATTTTTGGAGATAACACGGCTGATAAATCAGTCCACATTCGGGTCACTGATGCGAAGGATTTCTCTGCCACTGTTGAAGCCTATCTGAGTGGTTCTGTCCTGGATTTACTGACTTGTTTATAGAATGGGAAGAACAAGGCAAAGGTCATGTGTTTGCTTCCTGTGTTGGTCTGTGATCTGCCCACCCCTCTTACAGGGCTGCTTATTCAGTGAAGCCAATTAATTTCTCATACATCTAAAAATATCTGAGAAGTCTTACGACCACCAAGAAAGACCCAAGTATGAAGAAACACTTGGGTTAAGGATGAAATGGAGCAAAAGAGAAAACTGATTGCTTTTTTTTTTAAATGAATAAATCTTTATTTTCATTTTTCCCAAAGCTACGTTTTTAAGTGAAACATGTGTCTCAGCGTTACTGACTGAAACTGGTTTCCAAGTTGTAGAAGTTACAGCTGCGAAATTCAAAAGACATGTTCGTTTCCTTACGGACATTAAGAGTCTGTGATAACATAACATTTTTAAAAAGCTCAATCGTGAGAAATGGAGTACAAATAAAAGCACGAATTATAAGTAACTTACCTATTCATTGCTTTTCCCAGATTACTACTGTTTTAGGTGAAACTTGGAGTGCTGTTTTTCTTTCTGAGTGATACAATGAAAAAAGTACCAAGATAGCAAATTGGAAGATCTGAATTTAGGTTCCTACTATTTCTCAGCCATCTGGCTGAAGGCAAGTCTCTTGACCTTCCTTGAGCCTCAGTTAGTATATTTATAAAATCAGTGTTTTATGTGATAAATGGAGATCATGTATCTAATGAAAATGTTGTCAGTGTTTTAAAACAGCCGCAAAAATAACCTGCTTCGGAAGTCTGGACCTTCATCACACACAAGAGTTCCTGGCACACAGATGGAGCCAAATAAATGTTCATCAATTCATGAAGGGATAAATGAATGGATAGTAGATAAAAGACTGTGATATTTATCCCCAACCCAAGGAAAAAGATGAAAACACATTTCCTATTAACAGAGGCAGCAAAAACTCTCTCATTTTGTATGGTGATTATATAATTTGTCAGTTTCTCAAATGTATAATGAACACATTGCTTAATATGTGGAGGCAGTATGGCAAACCATAAAGGCAAAGATTCTGAATTTAGTCGCAGAGCATGGAGACGCTCAGGCTTAGCCTGAGTACAGGTTTCGGAGCTTAAATACCATCTCTGCATCTCAATCGCTGTGTGATATTAGGCAAGTCATTTAAACACTCTGCCTCTGTTCTCTTACATGTAAAAATGGGAAAGATAACAGTTTTATTATTATGTAGTAAGTATCAAAAGAGATTCCTGTGGTACTCAGCCAAATGGATGATCTTCCTGGGGTAACTTCCTCAGCCTTTGGAGCACTGATAGAAAATGCACCACGATAGCAAAATTGCTATAATTATTCTCATCTACAAGATTATCAAAATTATTGAAGTTTCTCATTCTCAGGCAAAGTTCATTTGGCTGGGCAATTGCAAAATACCTTAGTAAATATGTCTACCAACATCCTCACATAGTTTTAGCTAGAGCTTGCAAAATGCATGCATTTTTTAAATAGGAGGTCAGATGCTAGCCAAATCACAGTAGCAATGCCAAGTCTGATCTTTCCACAAAGGTCACGTGCATGCCACCTAGGCATAACTCTTAAGAGCTACTTACAAGTCTTGTCTGCCAGGTAAATATTTTAAGATAAAAATAACACTATAATCCAAGGCATTATCTCATTTAATTTTAAAGCTACCATAGCTATCATTACTGACCTTCTAAGGTCTGAACTCAAGTTCTAAGATCTAAACTCAAGATTTCTAAGATCTAAACTCAAGATTTCTAAGATTTGAACTCAAGCTCTGGTTGTGGCACTTATTAGTGATACAGATTTATTATGTCACCTAAAATCCCTGAGTCTCCACTTCATCACAGAGTCAATTAGATTCTCTGATTAATATCTCTGGAACAAATTATAACTAGCGAAGCCAACTCTCTCCAAAGGTTAGTTGGTGATGTTGTGTTTATGCCCATTCGATTTTCAGAGGAGAGAAAAATAAGTATTTTTACATTCCAATTTAATGAAAGAAATGTTGCTGATGGTGATATGTATCTTAAGGAAAGAAAGGGTATTTGATTTTAGAAGTTACTGGGCAAATTTCGTGGAAGCACACAGCGAGAAAGCAAAAACATCTGCAAAATGAAAACAAAACCAAATATTACTTTGAAGTTTCTTTGGCAGCCCCAGAAAGGAGAGGGAGGGTACCTGGAACCAAAAAGACAGGATCAGAGGCATAATTCTAGAGAAAAAATGTTGAGAAGGAAAACCCTGAGACACGATGGCAAAGAGGAAATTCCTAGTATGTTATTGGCTAGAGAACTTGGAAGAAGAAGAATACCTAAGACTCAATATTAAGTTGTTTGATGTGCTCTTGAAATAATCACCCTCTGTTATCCTCAGCTTTTCGGCAGAAAATACACATAACTACTTGGCATTTTGATGCTTCAGGGAAATCAGAGAAAAACACAATATTCTAGATGTGGTGAAACAGGGTAGAGCTGCAAGAGACGGGGGCAAGAGGCTTCAAGAGACAAAGAAGGAAAGTCCTGTGGAATTGTCAGCCATTTCGGTACGGGCAGCAGGCTGGTGAAGTTTGCAAGATGGAGGCTTAAGACAATTTTTTTTTTTTTAAGCATTGAAGAGCACTGTGACCCCCCACAAAACAGGAAACCTCAAGGACTTTCAGGGGGCTGACTTCTAGATTACGTATTTAACGCCCAATATGAAAAATTGTGATTCAGGCAGCATGCAGTTGTTTTCAGCTGTCACCAGTCAATGACGATTCCATTATTTCCCCCTGGAAATGTAGGTAAGTTACTAACCTCTTCTAAAGTCAATACCCCATTCGTAAAGGGCTGGTATCATCTACCTCTCAGGATTGCAGTCAATAAAAACATGAAATAAAGGTCCCTCATTTGATGGCTTACACACACTTGAATTTACAGAATGGTATCTATTCTTTCTTTTAGTTTACTTAATTCACTCCATCGACTTGAAATAATTTATTTTAAGGATGCCATTTGTGAATGTGATGCTTCATCAAGGAAATTTTTCCATATTGATAAACTGCAGACAGGCCATGTAAGCATATTTACATCTTAAATCGTATGTACTTAAGATATTCAATTAGAAAAACAAGGAGCCACTTAGCAGAAACACCCTTGGAGCTGGGATTGAAGAATAGAACACATAAAACCAAAATTGAGTTGAGCTCAGTGGTATGGGCCTGATAACCTAAGACATGATACATACATTTCCTCATGGCATCCAGAGACATACAAAGCATTATTGCTGGGAGTCCCTAAATTCTGGCTTCCATTTTCTATGATGTATTTTTTTTTTTTTAAGATTTTATTGGGGAAGGGGAACAGGACTTTATTGGGGAACAGTGTGTACTTTCAGGACTTTTTTCCAAGTCAAATTGTTGTCCTTTCAGTCTTAGTTGTGGAGGGCGCAGCTCAGCTCCAGGTCCAGTTGCCGTTTTCTAGATGCAGGGGGCGCAGCCCACCATCATCCCTTGCGGGAGTCAAACCAGCCACTTTGTGGTTGAGAGGATGTGCTCCAACCAACTGAGCCATTCGGGAGCTCAGCGGCAGCTCAGCTCAAGGTGCCATGTTCAATCTTAGTTGCAGGCAGCGCTGCCCACCATCCCTTCTGGGACTCGAGTTGAACTGGCAACCTTGTGGTTGAGAGGACGCACTCTAACCAACTGAGCCATTGGGGAGGCAGCTCAGCTCAAGGTGCCCGTGTTCAATCTTAGTTGCAGGGGGCGCTGCCCACCATCCCTTGAGGGACTCGAGGACTTCAACTGGCAACCTTGTGGTTGAGAGCCCACTGGCCCATGTGGGAATCAAACCAGAAGCCTTCGGAGTTAGGAGCATGGAGCTCTAACCGCCTGAGCCACCGGGCCGGCCCCTATGATGTATTCTTGCCTCTAAAATTAACATGGTTTAAAAAATATTTTTAGCAACAGAATGCTCATATTTAAACAAAATTGTCCCTCGGTGTTGTGTACATTTTGACATGTCCTTGTAAGCTTTTGGACTCTTTGAAAGAAGAAGTTATTATATGATCAAAAGACTTTAGTATCTCTGCATGTTGTGAAGTAGACATTTCAGAGTCATTTTTGGGAACTTAGAAAATGAAAGACATTTGTTTGATTATTAAGTTTAGATCTTCTCAACAGTGTTTCATGAAAATATGTTTTGAGAATTATATATGATGTAAGTGACCAAAATTCATGATGTGAAGTCTCTAAAACATAAACAGACCATTAAAAAAAAGAGCATATCATTTATTAGTCACATGCTTCCTAGCAGAGCTGAAATAAATATTTATCTCCATAATACAGGAAATATTTTCCCAGGAATGGGTTGTATTCTGCATTTCATCAGTTATACAAATGCCTGATAGTCTTTCCTAACTCCTCAGTGTTGAGTGTCAAACAAAGACTTGAGAAAGTCAACCACATACCCTTCTGTCTGTGTGGAAACCCTGTTGCTTCAGGGTTCTCCGGAGCAAGGCATAAGAGAAGAGTGGGCCGTAGAAATGACGTGGAAGAGTTCTCATTCCTGACCTCTGGGTACAGCGAAGAGAGGTCAAAATGTCCTGTAGTGACTCAACATGTATCTGTTGGGTGCTTATCTCTCAAAGCTCAGGTACCATGAACTTTTTTGTTTTTTGTTTTTTGGACGCATCTCCACAGGCAGAGCATTGAATCTTGGGCTCCACAGCTAAAAAAACGGAGAGCTGAGGTGAAGAACAAGTAAATAATCTTCTCAGAGGCAAAATCTGTGATGGAATTGGAAGTTGGGCTCAGGCCTCTTAAATGTCAAGTCACAAATACTGTTTAACATAGTTTCTATTAAACATATTCAATTTAATCATCTATTTGTCCTAGAGAGCATAAAGCAATTTAAAAGAGATCATGTGTTTGAGCTGACTACCAAGAATAAAAACGCCTTGTCAAAAAGAAAAAAAAAAAGTGCTATAGAGTATTAATTTCCTTTTCGCGCTGCCAAAAGCATCAAAGAGTCTCCCAGTCATAAAATGTGCACTTTCTTCCTCTGTGAAACTTACTAAACTCTATTGAGTCTTCCTTAAAAATACCTAAACTGTCTTTTCTTTGCACTTTTTATTCTTTCAAGATATCATCCACTCCAATGGTTTTAATTACAATCTATATGTCGATGACTTTCTAATCTGTACCTCTGGCTGAGATTTCTTTTGGGCCATCAGATACCTCCCCTAGAATATTCCAGAAGGATGTTGAACTCAACATATCCAAAATGTAATTCATCATTTTTCCCCCAATTTGTATTCCTTGTCTCAGTAAAATGAGCCCGGGCATCACCCTGACTCCTTCCTCTCTCTTACCCACCATTCCCAAAAAATCAGCATGTCTTGTTATGTCCACTTTTTTGTTTTGTTTTTAATCCATTGTTTCTCTGTATTCCCACTGTCACTGCTAAATTTCACTGCACACATAGAGTCAGGCATTACAGATTGCCTGCTTAATATTCTTGCATCCAAAGCCCTGATTTACCATTAAAATATTTGATTCCTTAGCTTTCCTTGCGGCTAGCAGAGAACATAATCCCAGCCAATGAGATGTAAGTGGATTTCACCCCAGAAGTTTTTCAGGAAGGTTCTTTAAAAAGGTGACTAACTTAGCAGTCTTGTTTCCTTAGCCCTTTATCTCCAACTGTTCCCTCCACCCTGCCTAGAATGTAGGTGCAATGTGTGTGCTGTAGCAGCCCTTTTGTGACTATGAGGAGAAAAGCCACATTAAAAAAATAGGGTGAAGCCAGAAAGTGAAAGTCTTGGTCCCTGGTGATCACATGGCACTGTTAGAATTCTCTGCCTTCAGATTTCTTATCATCTGAACAAACAAACAAAGCATCTCTTATTTCATTAAACCAGTAAGTCACTGTTGCTGGGTTTCTAGTACATGAGGCTAATGAAGTTTTATCTGCATCACATTCTTCATATTCTAAATTCAGATCGAATAGTAACATTCCCTTTCTTAAACTCCTTCAGGTGCTCCCACCACCCTGAGGCTGTTTTCCAACGTCTGTGCAGTACCTATGACCCCTCCCGGAGCTGGTCCTGACATTTAGCTTATGCTTGGTCTACCCCATTGGGTGCCAAACTCAAGCCCCAGTGGACTACTTTCAGTTCCCCACACACATCATTCTGTCTCTCAACCAGACTGTGCATGTGTTGGTCTATGTATGTGGAATAGCCTTCTTTTACTCCTTGTCAACTTGATTTGGCTAATTCTGACAGGTTTTCCAAAACTCTCTTAGGAAACATCCTCTACAGGAAATGTGTCCTAGTCCATCAAGTTTAGGCCAGGGGCCTCTCATCTAGGTCCCGTAAGAATTGGATAACTGGTATTTATCCCTATCAGAATGGCAAGATAGATACATATTAGGTTGGTGCAAAAGTAATTGCGTATTTTGCAATTATTTTTAACCTTTTAAACCGCAATTACTTTTGCACCAACCAGCTAGATAGATAGATAGATAGATAGATAGATAGATAGATAGATAGATAGAGAGATAGATAGAGAGATAGATAAAAATAAGTAATGGCAACTGCTTTTGAACTTCTCTGTCTTCTCAATAACATGATGATCAATCCTTAAAGAAAAGACTGTTTTACGGACTGTTGCAACTCTGGATATTGTACCACAATCTCTGCTAAATAATAATATGTAGTTGTTAAATGAGTAGATGAGTGAATGCATTTTCATCACACACTTCTATCATTCAAACTCCCATTATATGTGCCTGTATAATTATCTGTTCTAATTCATCCAAGATTATTCAAGAAATTACTGTGTATAATTAATCATAGAGTAAAAATAATGAAAATCAAGAAAGTGTCTCCAGCTCCACTAGAGCCAGAAGAAGGTATTGATACCTTAGTCAGTAACAAAGGTTGGGGATACCTGTGCTCTTTAATGTAATTAATTTTTACAATCAAATTTATACTTAGATGTTTTTCGATAATAAAATTTAGTATCTATATTAATATTTTCTTCTTTTCTCTGGTAATTTTCTATTGATTGCTTTAACTGAAAAAGCCTCCCATAAAGACACCCTTTAGATGCTCTAAACTGGTACATAGTGACCTGGAAACAATCTTAAGATTGATAACTTATTGAATCTACAGCCTGCTTTCCAAAGTAGAGGCAAAATCAAGTTTGTCTAATTAATGATTTCCAGGCTTATCAACACTGCTAGAGAATTAAAATATTCCAAGAGTTTTGGAATGCAATTTTAATATTAGTTTTTTACAGTTTTATGGAGATATAAATTATATGCCATACATGTAACCAACTGTAAGGAAAGAATTGGATCTTTTTAGTGTACGTATAAGTCACACATAAGATTACCATCACTGTAATCCGGTTTTAGAACACAAATGTCATCCCCAAAGTTCCACTGCGCCCCCATGCAATCAATCCTTGCTTCCACCCCCAACCCTAGGTAACCACTTATCTCCTTTCTGTCTTTAGAGTTTTGCCTTTTCTAGAAATTTCATATAAAAGGAATCATATAATCTGTAGTCATATGTTTCTGGTTTATTTTACGTAGTATAATTTGGAGGGGAGACATCCATGTTGTATGTATCAGTAGTTTGTTCCTTTTATAATTGAGTGATATTCCATTGTATGGATACACTACGTGATGGACCAAATCCATTCAGTGCTTGATGGACATGTACATTGTTCCCAGTTTTCGACTATTATGAAAAATACTGTTGTGAACATTTATTTACAAGTATTTGTGTGAATGTATATTTTAATTTCTCTTGGGTAGATATCTAAGAGTTGAATTTTTGAGTTATAGTTTCAGTTTATTTTTCACTTTTTTAAGAAATTGCCAACTGTTTTCCAAAGTGACCGTACCATTGTACAACCATATCTGCAATGAATGAGAGTTCCAGTTTATTACGTCCTAGCCAACACTTGGTGCTGTCACATTTTTTATTATTATAGTTAATTTTCTCTGTGTGTAGTGATATCTCACAGGAATTGAATAAATAATGACATTGGGCATCTTTTATGTATATATTAGCTATTTATCATCTTTGAAGATATGTCTATCCACGTAATTAGCTTATGTTTTTTTATTTAGTCATTTGTATTCTTATCATTCAGTTAGGTACAAGTCCTTAATGGATATGTGACTTGCAGATATTTTCTTCCAGTCTGTGGCTTGTCTGTTTATTTTCTTAATAGTATGTTGTTGACTTTTGAAACACAAAAGTTTTAAATTTTGAAGTAGTATAATTTATCAAATTTGTTATAGACTATGGTGTTGGTTTCATATCTAAGAAATTTTTGCCTAACCCGAGGTCACAAAGATCTTCCCTTATGTTTTCTTATGTAAGTTTTATACTTTTGTCTCTTATATTTAAGTCTTTGATCCATTTTGAGTTAATTTTTGTATACAATATGAGGAATGGTTCTAAGTTCATTTCTTTTCATGTGGCTTAGCAATTTGCCAGTGGCACCATTTATTGAAAAGACTCTCATTTCCCCCACTAATTGCCCTGGTACCTTTGTCAACAATCGATGTGAGGCTTTATTTCTGCACTCACTAGTCAGTTACATTAGTCTATTAGAAGCCATGGCATCTTTCAAGAATAAATCCTCCTAAACTTGTTGTATGCTTTGGTCAATTTTCAGAACCCAGAAATGGTTATTTTTAAGTAATTTTTCTATTTTTATTCATGTTATGTGGGAAGGATGCTCTGCTCTCTTCACACACCTGGAACTCCCTCCCCAAGGCTGATACTTAGGGCAAAGAATATGCTTGTTCAACCTCACCTTAGCACACCTACACATAGGAATTGTTTGAAACTGTATCATAAGGTAGTCTTTAGAATATCTGAATCCATATGACAGATTGAATCTACATGTTTATGCTCTGCTCCCTCCAGAATGTCACCAAAATAGCAGTAATGGAATAAAAAAATAATAATCTACAATGACAGAGAGTACAGAAGAAAAAAGGCAACAGAAATATAACTACAGATAATCTAATGCAATGAATGTAAAAAGGCCCACATTAAGGACATATGACCAAAATTTTCAACATAAGCTTTGAAGGAACGCTCCTGAAAGCTTCCAGAGAGGAAAAAAAAATTCTGTACAAAGTGTAGAGAATTTGAATAACACTGAATTTCTCAACAGCAACACTGGAAACTAGAAGAAAACAGACCAATATTTGTATACTGCAGGGTGAAAATTGCTTTCAACTTGGTATTCTATACCCAGCCAAAATATTACACACTTCAGAGGTAGAATTATATATTTGCAGACACGCAATGCCTGAAAAATATATCTGCAGCTTCACTCTTTCAGAAAATTACAGGAGGGCGTGCTACAACAAAATGAGGGATGAAAACAAGAAAGAAAAAAAACACGTAGATACAGGAAAAGGAGACGTAACACAGATTCCCAGACAATGGGAAAGATGAGTCCTAAGATACCAGCTCTGCACAAGCCGGAAAAATATCAGATCCAGGTGGAGCAAGAGCTTGAGGGTTTCAGAAAAGGTATTTCTAAGAAAAACAATGCAAACCAATTGAACATTTTACATTTTCCACAGACCTGACAAATCACAAAGAATTATGGGATTGGTACAGAGAAAGCTATGCAAAGGAAACAATACAATTATTAAATGGTTGTGAAAACAAAATTAGTACAAGAAACAAAACATAACTATAATGCATATGTGATTCAGCTATGAGTTATTGTTATAGAGCCATTATAATATAAACATTGAGTATTGTATTAAAATGGCAATATTATTAAATTACAAAGAGAAAGAAAGAAAATGTATGTGGAGAGAAGTGTAGGGCTAGAGATGAAAGAGAAAGAAATAACTGTCTTATATTAAGAAGTCAATGAGTATATAAAGTTAAAATCAAGAACATCGGTATAAGTTTGTTATTTAAAAATATGGAAGAGATAAAAGAAGAAACACTGAAATTATTAAAGTAGTTTCCTTATGGGAATAAAAATCAGAAAATGGGGTGGGAATAGTAGGAGCCTTCTGGTTAATCTCGTATGCCTGTTAAAACCATTTGATATTTTTTTAAATATGCATTTATAAGTGTGAAATTTAAAATGCAAAAAATAAAATAATTTTATGAGTGTGTTTGTTATGCTGCTTTCTGAATATGTGTCATTTTAAAAGCCATTCTACTAATTTCCATTTTTTACAAAATGTGTTTAATTAAATGAACTCACAAGAGAAAACTTGACTCCAATAAAATACTTATGTGAATGGAGAAAGACAAAAACCAAGTCCAAAGCTGAGTTATATCAATTTGTCAGGAAACTCCTTCAAGAGGTGAGGTTGTCATTTTGTTGCTATTCTGTTGTAACTAATAAAACACTTTGCCTTAGGATATGCTTGTTTCATATCCTGTATTTTATTTCCCTCCAGATATCTTGTAAGCTGGATACATGATAATTTTAATTTTAATTATCATGTATCCAACTTAGAAGATATCTGGAGGGATATCTTCCCTCCAGAATGGGTGTTGATTGGTCTTTGACAGGCACTGAGTAAATGTTTTGATGTGTCATTCCTTACAGGACATGTGCATGAATCTCAGAAGAATGGTGTATGAGTTCCCACGGGCTGCTGTAACAAATGACCCCAAACTTGGTGGCTTAAAACAGAAATTTATTGTCTCACAGTTGTGGAGGCCAGAAGTCCCAAATCAAGGTGTCTTCAGTGCTGAGTTTCTTCTCAGAATTCAACACATGAAGAATTGGTAGAAGAGGAACAGGGGTAGAGTATCACTTGTTATTCACTTCAGTGGCATGTCCTATGTGGACAAGCACAAAGCTGAGCTTGGGATTTTAATGCCATGGGAGAAGGAAGAGGAAAAATTCAGGAAAATGTAACATTACAGAGAAGATTTCATAAGCCAGTGGTTCTTGTCTTTTTCAGCTTCGCCATTAACTTCTTCCAGTTTTATGCCAGCTGAAAATTTGATTGGCTTATTGTCTATTTGAAAACTATGTTTTAAAGAAAAATCCCTGGCTTCTTGTTATTTTAAAGAGTTGACTTGTTGTTCTCAGTGACTTCATTTTCTAGATAATTGAGAGTGAATTCTTTTAAGTCTCAATAGAAATCTTCCTGGTGAGCATTAGACATTTTTCACACATTAAAAAGAATGCATTTAACATAATTTGACAACTTCTTTTTATTTATTCCATCATCTGTCCTATTTTAAAATTTATGTCATTTATTTGTTCCATATTTATTAGGTCATCAAGGAACCTGTACAAAATATTTTAAATAACAGCAGCAGACTCACAGTTTTTATCCATATACACCACCCCCTTCAATGATTCAGATAGGGTTCTATTAATACTTTCTTCACATTATTTTTATTTCCTTCATCAATATATATCTTTAAAAATTAGTCTTGGGGTGGTTGGTTAGCTCAGTTGATTAGAACGTGGTGCTAATAACAGCAAGGTTGCTGGTTCGATCCCCACATGGGGCACTGTGAGCTACGCCCTCCTTAGTGAATGAATGAATGAATGAATAAATAAATTCTAGTGTCTAATTAAAAAAAATAGTCTAGATGCCTTTGTCTCACTTGTCATGACATTTGATATTTTTTTCTGAATCTTTTTTTTTTTAAGTTTTTGTTTTTGTTTCTATTGGGGAAGGGGAACAGAACTTTATTGGGGAACAATGTGTACTTCCAGAACTTTTTTCCAAGTCAAGTTGTTGTCCTTTCAATCTTAGTTGTGAAGGGCGCAGCTCAGCTCCAGGTCCAGTTGCCGTTGCTAGTTGCAGGGGGTGCAGCCCACCATCCCTTGCGGGAGTCAAATTGGCAACCTTGTGGTTGAGAGGATGTGCTCCAAACAACTGAGCCATCTGGGAGCTCAGTGGCAGCTCTCTCAAGGTGCTGTGTTCAATCTTAGTTGCATGAGGCGCTGCCCACCATCCCTTGCAGGACTCGAGGAATTGAACCAGCAACCTTGTGGTTGAGAGCCCACTGCCCATTGGGAATCGAACCTGTAGCCGTTGGAGTTAGGAGCATGGAGCTCCAACCACCTGAGCCACCGCGCCGGCCCATGACATTTGATTTTAACTGCACACTTGTTTAAACACTGTTTAGAACATTTCAGTAGAATTATAGCAAGCTCCTAGATGCTGATCGTGAGAGGGACTTGGGTCAATAAAAGTTAAGTGTTATTATTATTTTTAAAAAATCATTATAACTGTTCAGTATTGCATTTTGCAGTGGACATGGGACTCTGTCACTTCTTTCCTTTCCTCTTCATGAATCTCTCTATGGAATGGTCTCTTTCATTCGTAGGGTTCTATTTATACATTATTGACTCCAAACTCCCATGGCTTATTCTCAGCCTTTAGCTCATGCTTCCATGCGTTAACTGGCACCCATTATATATTTAAACTTTCTTGTTCTTTAGCTTCCATGACATTTTGTTCCCTCTCTGACCCCTTTGCTAGCTCTTCCTTCATCTCCTGGCCCTGAATATAGACTCTCTCAACGCTTACACGCTTGAACTTTTCTCACTCAACATTCTACTTTTACCTATAATCTCCATTCCCGTGACTCTCAAATTGACATCTCAGCTTCTAGATTTTCCCCTAGAATCAAGACCTGCATTCTAATCTGCCTGCTTATAATCTCCATGCTATTATTTTTCTGACCCTAAACTTACTAACCACATTATTTCCCCCTCAAAACTAGTTCTTTCTTTAACCAGGGTTTCTTTGTGGCAATAGTGTTTTTCCAGTCATGCAGATTGAAGCTGAAAAATGATTTTTAAGATCACATTTCTTGGTAAATTCTAGCTAGAAAGTCCTCTATGGTCTAGGAAAGTCCTCTTCTTTGAATATACACCTATTTATATGCTCCCCATATTTGTCAGTAAGAAGGAAAGGGAACTATAGTTTCTAAGTCAGGTGAGAAAAAAAAAAATCAACCCTGGAGACCATAGTCTTCATGAGAAAGGAGAGCATAGTATGACTAGAATATACAAATTATTTTTAAAAATTTATTTTTATCTGTTACTCTCAACGTTCAGTGAGTTACCAAGCCATATACATTTGTCTTCTTCAGTGCTCAAAGGGAATGGACACACAGACTGACCTCTAAAGGTGTTCATCACAATGTTATTTATATTAATAATATTAGAAATTTTACATTCCCAACAGTAGAACATTGATTAAGTAATGTTTTATATATACAATATGTCATGAATAATCTCCATCACTTTAAATTTTGATGTAATTGTCTATTTATTACTATAGAAGCTATTTATATGCATTGTTGAGTTAGAAAGGAAGGAAGAAGGAAGGAAAGAAGGAAGGAAGGAGGGGGGGAGAGAGAGAGAGAAAGAGAGAGAGACAGAGAGAGAGAGAGAGAGAGAGAGAGAGAGAGAGAGAGAGAGAAAGAAAGAAAGACATTGGCAGGAACAGGAATAGGATATTCCCAGGAAAAATACTAAAGACTATTATTTGCTTCAAATTGTTACCAGTGGATTTGTACATATAAATGTAATGAATGTATTTTCATGTGCCAAGGAATGCTTGAAAAAAAAAAATCAAAGAAGTGAAATAGATTTAGAATAGTCTAAAAAGCTCTAAAAACATTTATTTTTCAAAGAATCATAGAATTCAGACAGTATATTAAATATCAAGTCCAAACTCACTTTATGTGCCTTGTGGCAATTGAAGTTGAGTGATTTGCTCTCTGTCATATATCTGGTTATGACAGATGTGGAATTTGAGGCTTCTAAGACCATTCTACTAATTCCCACTATTTTCCTGTTACTGTCAACATGACAAATGCATCCATTTTGGATGTTTTAAACATGTGTGAAAATGAATGCAGCCTCCAAACTTGAGAATATTCACCGTTATGGAAGCCAAATAACATTTGAAAGCATGAATTTTTTGAAATAATTTGTATTCAAATTTCTTTTTGTCCCGTTTTTTAATGGATAACTATTGGAGTTCTCCTGAGACACAGAACTAACAGGATAGAGCTACATCTGTATCATTAATAGCTATATGTTATGTATCTATAGAACTAGATCTAGATGTTCATCTAGAGAGAGAAAGATTTAATGTAATAACTAGGCTCATGTGATGATGGAGGCTGAGAAGTCTCACGATCTGCCATCTGCAAGCTGGAGAACCAGGAAAGGTAGTGGTAGAGTTTCAGTCCAAGGCCAAAGGCCTGAGAATACGGGGAGGCCATAGTGCAAGTCCCATTCCAAGGTCAAAAGCTCAAAAACTAAGGTAGATGATACAGTAAGCTTTAGCCCAAGTGCCAGAGAAAACCAAAGTCTTAATTCTAAGGTCAGACAGAGAGCGAATTCTTCCTTCTTCGCCTTTTTTTCTATTTAGACCCTCAAAGGATTGGGTGAAGCCCACCTGCATGGGGGAGGTCCATCTGCTTTACTCAGTCCACCAATTCAAATGCTCATCTCGTCTGGAAACAGCCTCACAGACACGCCCAGAAATAATGCTTAGCCAGATATCTGGAACCTGGTGATTCAGTCAAGTTGATAATTAAAATTAACTATCACAATGACTTTAAACCAACTGCTTAACTTTTGTGAGCCTCGGGTACTTTGTCTGCAGAATGGGGAGACTACTCTCTATTCCACTATGCTATTTTTATGGCTTAAATAAGATCAACTTAAAGTAAGAGACTAACCCTGTTCTTGGACAGAATGACTATTCAATCAGTGTCAGTTCCTTTCCCTCCTTCTCCTTGTATTACTTATGACAAGATCAGTTAAATCATACTATAAGTCTGTTGTTATGAGCTGAACTGTGTCTCCCAGCCAAAAATGTTCATATGTTGAAGCCCTAATCTTCCGTATCTCATACAATAATCATTTTTAAAGATAAGGTTGTTACAGAGCTAATCAAGTTAAAATGATATCATTAGAGTGAGCCCTAATCCATTATGAATGGCATGCTTATCAAAAGAAGGAAAAATGGACATAGGGAAAGACACACACACACACACACACACACACACATCACCATGTGGAGATTGGAGTTGTCACAAGCAAAGGAACTGCCAGAAGCTATGAGAGGGGCCTAGAACAGATGCTTTAACACCAGCAGAAGAAATATGGCTTGGTCAGCACCTTGAGCTCAGAGATCTAGCCTCTAGACTGTGACATGAAAATTTTTTTGTTGTTTAAGCCACTCACTTTGTGGCCCTTTGTTACAGAAGTCCTAGAAAACAAATATGCCTGCATTTCTTAGATTGACCATTACTTATAATGGCATCTCTTAGGGATAATTCTTTGTTTGTCCTCACCAAGATCTGTAAGGTCCTTCCTTTCCAATTTCAAGGAAAGTAGTTGCACAACTTTGTTGGCCCAAATCTTAGTTGCATGCCTCTTCAAGAGTAAAGAAGGTCAGGCATACCCCTGCTGTTTGTGATTCTGGTCCCAGTTTTCAGTATCTTACTAAGCCTGGGCTATTCATACAGGTCACAGGTTAACAGAACAGATAAGTACTCAGATAAAGAGATGGATGGTTGGGTAGGTAGGTGGATGGATGGATGGATAGATGGATGGATGGATGGATGGATGGATGGACGGATGGACAGATAGATCTCTATTTCTATCACTGTACATGTATCTTATCTGTAGCTATATTTTCTACATCTATTCTGCTTTTTAATAAACATAATACCATAAGCTTTTTTCCCATTTTATCAAAAACTAGCTCCATCATTTTAATAAAATTGTCGTGTCATACTCTCTCATATGTTTGTATTTACTAAGATTTGCCAGCCATAATGTATTGTTAGGCAGTTGATGCCCCCTCCCCTTTTTGCCACATCTTTTCAAATAAAGTTTTATCCACATTTCAGAGTTTTTCAGTAAGATAGTGTACCAGAAAGCCAATTACTAGGCCAAAGGCTATAAACATTTTTAATATTCTTGATACTTATTGCCAAATTGCTTTGCAGTAAAGCTGGTCTTCTTTCGTCGTTTGGAGTTTAATCACAAGACAATTCTTTGTAGCAAGAGAAGGAAATAAGGTCACGGAGTGCATTGAGAGTTTTACTGTTCAACCGCCACAAAGAGGTAATGAATATTTCTTATGAAAAAGCTCAAAGCCATGCATAGTGCTTCCCTAACATGTAGGTAATTGAAGAAATCTCTGGCTCAATCTTTCTGGAACCCCAGCACTTAAATGCAATTTAGGAAATTAAATTGTCAGCTCATGTACTGAGCAGAAGACATCTCTCTCGTCTCTTCTGTGGAATGTTTCTGCTGACCTGACCTGAGTGTTTAGTTCAGAGATCATTTTCAATAAACTGTTGTCACTTGAAAATAAACAGTCTGGACAATGTATGGTCCATTTGGAATATTACGAAAATAAACAACCTGGGGTGTGCTTCCTTCTTGACTTTGCAGCCCTTTTAGGAATGTGTGCTCCAGAGACCACTTTCTTCCTTAGAGCCGAGGGTTTTATTTAAAATAAAGCAGTTTATTTGGCACTCCTAGGCAACCTTTTTTTGAAGAACCTCAGCAATGGGTGGCTTTGGAGTCCCACTTCGAAGGAAGCAGTTCATTCTCCTGGTGTTCTTTCTTTTGCAAATTCAGAGTATGTGTCTGGACATGGATAGCCGTCCAACCTCTGAAGTCTGTGCCACACACACGATTTCACCAGGACCCAAAGGTGAGGAAAAATGAAGTTTTCATCTGTAATTAAATAAGCTCTTTTCCTTCATCTCTCAACCCATTCGAGCTCTCAATGACTTTTTTTCTCCCCTCCCTGGTTCCTCCCACTTTCTGTCTGTTTTGGAAAAACAATGGCCTGTTACTTATTTTTAAATCTCCCTTGATGATAGGTAAGAGACATTTAGGAGGGGGAGGAATCCCAGGGGCGTGGATGTGATGGAACTGACCCTGTGCAGGGGGAAATTTCCTCTTCCGTGCTACTCTGGGGGAAGACATACAAACGACACTGGTCTCCAGGAATCCTTTCCTTTAAAGCCTCTTGGGCTGTTTCAATCCCAACTTCTTCCTCATACTGAAGTTAGTAAAGTTAGTTACTAGGCAAAATCTCAGAAAATATTAATCTTCTGTGTATCTCATAAACAAATGAGCTCCTGAGTTCCAATGCAAAGGAAAATTTTTGTCAAGGATAGGAAGTAATAGACAAATCAACATTTCTTTATTTCAAAGTGGAGTCTTCAGGGCCAAGTGCCTTCAGCTGATGGATGATAGAATATTGCATTTTTTTTTTTTCAAGTACACCCAAGGTCTAAATGTGCTTCCAGCAACTGGTTGATAGCAAAAGCTTCTGTTTTCCTTGTTTCAGCTCTGACCCTTTTGTTCTGAAAGTGGTCACTGCAGAGTAAATTGGTGCTCCCTCATTAGTAATTCATGCTATGTTTCTTCAGGCTATAGGGTGGAAGAATTGCAGCTGCTTAAAATTTTAAGTAGAAAAGGGGTCTTTAAAAAAAAACAAATACATCGTCCAAGCTTGTCAGTTATTTAAATGTGTATTGCTTAAAGTGCATTTTTCTTAATCAGTGAATTAATTTCCTCCTAAGATTGCAATCCAAGTTTTAACCTTTGATACCAGAAAATAAATGCAGGGAGAAGAATGAGACCTCAGGGCTTCCAAATAATTTCTTGGGTGACTAAATGAATAATATGAGGGCAAATGTTGAGAAAAGAAAGTTTCGATTAGAAGTAAAGTATTTACTTAAAACCATTACTGAACTTTCCGTAGAGTATAGGAAACTGTGTATTATTCCTAGGGTGTCATGGAGAATGCTGAAAATTAAAATTTTCCTTGTTTCTACAAATGGGGGAATCCATTTGAGAATAGCACCGTTAAACAATTTTTCCTGAGAAGAAACTGCAGTTTTCAACTGGAAGAATGGACAAAGTGTTGTTAAAATAGTGTCCAAAATATAATGCATTCCAATTCAACAATTATATTTATTCCAATTCAGCCAATGTGTATTGAATACCTACTAAGCTCCAAGCAGTCTTTTAGGCACAACAGATGCATTAAATAGTGTGTCGTAATCAATGGAGAGAGAAATGATTTAAAAGGGAAACCAGAAAGCAATTAATATTTGTTGGATACCAGCAGTGTCCACTGTGAGTCTTCCTATCCTCATTTCATCACTTAACCACAAAACTCCTCCCTTCTCATTAGAAACCTTGTTAAGATTTTAAACAATGGAAACCCCTTTAACTCTCTTCCTGAGCTTGTGTAGAAATTGTAAAATTATTACAAGCCAGGAATGTGACAGAGTAAGAAAGTGAGAGACTAGGGAAGGGGTCCTCTAGGACCCTGGGCTCCAGAACAAAGTCTGTTGTAGATCTGGCATGATTTCTTCTGCCCCTAGAGCCTGGGAACTTTGCATCAAACCTTTTCTAAGTTCCCTTCTTATTAAAGAGATTCCATGATTTTGCAATGGAATGACTACCTACTAAGCCCCAAGCATCATGTGAGAGGCTCAAGTTTTCAAGCTAAGGAAGAACTCGGCCCAGAACTCGTATCTACATTTCAAGGTGGGTATTCCGTTGCAAACTCTTGGGGTCAGGGCACAGTTAACTCTTTTTTTTCTTTGCAAATTGCCTGTATGTGCGCCTGGAACATCAAGAGTACATGCATCACGGCCCTTTGTCCGCTCTAGGGCCTGTTCTAGATGTTGGATGTACAATGAAAAACAAGACATAGTTTTGTTTTTATCTTCTATCAAGATATAAACTGCCACCTATCTTACCAAATTCCTTCATGAACATGGCAATAGCCTCTTCCCACCCTCGAACAAGGCAGATTTGTATATTGAGTTCTACAAAATGAAAAAAAATAATAATAACTTAATGGCCAGTTCAACATTTTAAAGGAATGTTGCTTCTGTTCAATATATTTTTTCTAAGATCAAGCTAGTCTGTACTTTTCTCCATGGCTAACCATCGCAATAGCATATTTACCAGCACTCTGCTCAGATGAGAAACAGAAAATATAAGAAGTTATCTCTAAATTCATTTAGGAGACTGGGAGCTAAATTAATTCTTTGGAGTTGCAGGTGGAAAACCAGTAATGCTAACCTTTCATATAATATATCTTCCAACCTAGAGATGCTGTATTTCACTGCATTATTTCCCAAGCATGACTAATGGAAAAACATTGAATTCAATCTGTTTGATGTTCAGTATGTGATCACATCTATTTATGTTTCAGTTTCTTTATTTGTAAAATAGGCCTTCATCATAGACTTGTTTTGAGAATAATATGAAAATCAATATAAACTTGAAGCTGTGTAGATATCACAAATAGATACTTAAATTCTGTGTTTCCTTCCTCTCCTTAAGTCTCTGTTCAGTAACAATTTCAAGAATACGCATTGTTCCACTTATCAAAACTTCTTTGTTGAAAGCCATCTTTATTTTTCTTTCTATGCTTTAAACTTATTATTCTATGTTGCTTAGTAGGAAAAGGTTTGTTTTTTTGTGTGGTTTTTCCCACCCCCTACCTTGGTGGTTTCTTTATACAATTGATGTAAAATTCTGACCTCTAGTGGCTTTACTTGAAAACAACAATGACAAGAAATTTTAAGAAATGTTAAAAAGAATTTTAAAACCAGTAAGAAATATTTAGATGAAGCTTTACAATTTCCAAGAACCTTTGAAGTACACTGTCTTATTTAATTTCACAGTTGCCCTATGTGGTACCAATTACTTTAAACGTAAAGATAAGGAAACGGTATCAGTGAGGCCAAATGGAATGTCCAAGGTCTTTCAAGTAGATACAGTACAATTATGCACCATGAACTTCACCTCTGGCCTCCTGGCTCTGGTTCCAGTGTCATTCCATGACACCCACTCATTTCTATTAGAATCAAGTTTGAAACACAGTCCACTGACCCCTGTCTGATAAGAGGTGGATAAGGCAATGCCTAAGAACATGGAGTTCTTACGACCTCTCAGCCCAACATTGTCCTGGATACGAAAACATACTGAAAATGGTGATATGCCTCCTCTTTGATAATTAACTTCACTACTTTATTAGTTTGTTTGGAAATTAATGATATTTCACTCTATTGCTTCTTTTGGCTTTTTCACTAGCTTTTGTGTGTTTTTTTTAATTTATTGGGGTGACATTGGTTAGTAAAATTATATACGTTTCAAGTGTACATCTCTACAACACATCATCTATATATTGTATTGTGTGTTCACCACCCAGAGTCAGTTCTCCTTTGATCACTATGTATTTGACCCCCTTTACCCTTTTCTACCACCCTCCCCCCTTACCCTCGGGTAATCACTAATCTGTTGTCTTTCAGTGACGTGTGTATGTGTGTGTGTGTGTGTGTGTGTGTACGTGTGTACTAAAAGGTCCTTTATAATCCATCTTTCTTCTCCTTACTTCTCCCACGTCATTTCAAACCTCTTTTCCATTTGTAGTTTGCTCTGGGCAGCCTTGCTTTGTCTCTCATTCTTGAGCCAAGACCTTTGCATTTTGTGTTCCTTATGTCTGGCCCAATCTTACCCCAGATCTTCCCAAGGATATTTCCTTCGCATTCAGGTTTTAGCTCCAATGCCATTTGCACAGTGAGTCCCTGCCTGACTACCCCTCACTCTCTGTCATAGTTCCCAGGACATTTTATTATTTTCACAGACTTATTGCTAAATGAAACTCTCTTTTGTATTTATATATTTATAGTCAGTCCTAGAATGCAAGTTTCACGAAAGCACGGTCCCTGTCCTTCTTGCTGAGTGTGTTTTCCCACTGCCTAGAAGAATTCCTGACACATAGTAGGTACTCAATAAATATTTTTGATTAAATAAATGAATCCAAATTTTCAAGTTCCCCAATATTTTAGCTTGTTGCCCTGACCTATTAATATAGTTCCTTGGAAATACACTGCACATAGGTCCTACATTTCTCCCCAAAGAAGGACTACTACTTTTACATGTATGCACATGCGTCCCAAAGAGGGACTGATCTTGGGGTCACACTGTCATTGCACCAGGTCAAAGAACTTCCCCACCACTGCCCACTGATTTTCTGCAAGTACCGTGTTTCCCCGAAAATAAAACCTAGCCGGACAATCAGCTCTAATGTGTCTTTCGGAGCAAATATTAATATGAGACCGGTCTTATAGTAAAATAAGACCGGGTCTTATGTAATAACATTATTATATAATTAATATAATATAATACAATACAATATAATATAATATAATAATATAATACCAGGTCTATAATATAATATAACATGGGTCTTATATTTATTTTTGTTCCAAAAGATGCATTTGAGCTGATTGTCTGGCTGCGTCTTATTTTGGGGGAAACATGGTACAAGCATGCCACAACTTCCCCAGTGCTGCATCTCAGCCTCGCCTGGCCACTCACCACACTACTTCACTCAGTAAGGAAAGCTTTCCATCGCTTCTGAGGACACTGCAACTCCTGCAAGTAACCTTCGTGATTCGTCCTCACAAGTGGCCTGTGATGAATTTGTAGGGCCGGGAAAGTGTCTCTTCCCTTCAGCATGGCTCTAACGACAATTTCCATTGTGGTAGTCGGGGCAGTAAGACTAACACGCATTGAATACTTGTCATTCGCTGGGCACTGTGTGAGTGCATTAGGGCTGCTTTTAAATTTAATCATGTCAATAGACTTGGAGAAAGAAAACATTATAATTATCACTTGACAGATTTAGAAACTGAGGTTCAGAACTTGCAAGGCACTCGCCTAAGGCCACACAGTTGGGAGGTGACAGGTTGGAACTCAATGCAGTTCTAGTTGGCGCCATGCTCTAATCAGCCAGGGGGGCCCCTAAGTGGTGTTGGCTGCACCACAGTATGTTATGGGGCTACCTGAAATAGCTACTTCAGGTTTTGCTTGAAGCACCTATTGATTCCTGTGGAGGTCATGCATGGGTGGACCAGGTGACACCTAGGAGTGCCAGATGACATGAGGTGCACATGGCTTTGCCATGAGGGAAGCCTAACAGAGCAACCGTCTATCTTCTGGAATAATTGCTTTCTCAGCAAACCCTTTAATGGAGGGTTTGCTCCCAGGAAATGGACTTCTAACTGGCCACCCACCATGTTACTGTACGTGGCTCTGGATCCCAGCAACTGACACAACGTGAGTTATTTCCCAGGAGTCTTCATAGCCTCCAAACAGGGCTTCTTGTGACTTCCCCCAGCAGATAGCCAGATATGCACAGATACCTGGATCACTTTTACACTCATATTGGAAGTCTCACTTCCTGTAAAGGAACTCGCAGAGATCATTTGGTTTAACCCCAATTATTTCTATGTTTGTGAAAACTAAAGCCCAGAGAGGTGAAATGACTTGTTCTATGTCACACAGCTGCTAGTTGGTGGCAGGGCTAGAACTGGAGCTCATATTCCAGCTTCCCAAGCCAGTCATTGTACCATTCAGCCATATTATATCATTGTCCTCACGTTTTATCATTCTCATTAAGCATGAAATGATCCTTCCTTCAGTGTTACAAATTAACATTAGAAAAGTTCTGTGAGGTCAATGTATAAACATGGTACAGAATTGTTTTAACTCGGTCACCTTGATATAAATTAAGCTGCTGATCTCCTTCTAATGACTTTATCAGAGAGGTTAAGAAAGTCGGTAGTTTCCCCAAACCTATATATTAATTGTATTAATTAACTGGATTCTTTCATTATGAGTTTTAAGACATATTTTATTCATAAGGACAGACCAAAATTTTAAGTGGCTTGTCTTTTTTTTAACTTCATAATTCAGTGTGTGTGTTCCAACCTATTCCCCCCCTCCTTTTCCCTTTGGGTAGATGCCAAGAAAACATTTCAAGGTTATGTCAGGAGGGGAAGAATAAAACTCCAGTCAGTCAAAGTGTGGGCAAGGATGAGGCAGGAGGTACTGAATGGTAATGACAAAAAAAAAAAAAAATTAGTTTGTTTCATTTTGGTTTTTGTTTTGTTTTGTGTTTTTATTTTTTTTCATTTTAGTAAGGGTGTGTCCTTTACCCATGCCATGTCTCTCTCCAGCTCTCTTACATAGTAACTTGGCTATACATCAATCGCTACTAGGGACCATACTACGAATAGGTACTTGCATGTTGGTAAAAGATCATGGGCTTTGCATACAGAATGTATAGTTTTGAATTTGAGCACAGCCACCTGCTACCCATGTCATCTTAAGCTTCAGAGTCCTCATTTTTTAAATGGCAATAATGATACTGCCCATCGCAAATGCTTATTTTGAAAATTAAGCATGTTTAACATATTGCTTAGCTAGCATCGTTTCTTTCATTAACTTTCATCACTGTTACTAGTCGCCATGAGCTTCCTTGCTCCCCACCTCCCTAAATAAAGGCTTATAGATTATAAAGTTGGCTCAACAAATAGAAACACACCATGGAAATGCTACCAGCTCTGCTCCTTGGTGCAATGTCCTGCCTATTTTCAGTCCCACTGCAAAGTCAACTTTTATTCATCGATAGCTCACAAACTGGAGACCACCCTTTCTCTTCACCATTGTGGCCTTCTTTCTTTCTGTAGTTCTCGCTGACGGATGCTTCTTCTCAGTAAAATGGGAACAGTAACTCATAAATACCCAGAGAGATATAATAGAATTCAAGGAGTTAAGGCACAAAACCAAGCCTCAGTTTCCTCATCAGTACTATGGGATGACAATAGTGTGAGTACTTCCTAGGGTTGTGATGAGGAGAAATGAATTAAGCCACATAGAACACCTAGCGCTGTCTTTTCAAGGACTCTCTAAATATTAGCAAACCATATACATTAGCAAAACCCAAGGGGGAATGAGAAGTCTTTCCTGGTTTTTGTTCTTTTTCCTCCCTTTAAGGACTATTTCCCCTTAGCTACTGTATGTGCCCCAGGCAAGGGAATTCTGTGTGCTTTGGGTCATTGACAGTTTGTGTAGACCAGACACAACTTATCTGCCTCTCATTCTTCTTATTTGTGTTTATGTAATTCAGCTTCTGGAAACGTTCTCCATTCTGCTAGAAATGGTTTTATTTGACCTCTCCACATCTTATCAGGATATTCCCACCCATAACCAGTCCGTGTGGTTTTCGCACCGCACATTTGATTTGCAATACAGTATAATTTTACAAAATTCTTTAAATTATATTTTATAGCTTGCTCTGCTCTTTTGTAAAAGAGTTGTAAATATACACGGTACAAATCTGACACTCTGAAACTCAACTGAAGTAGCATCTAAATAATTTCATCGTTTTCAAATTATTTATTGTGATTGTTCTTGATTTGAAAACTCAGGAAGTATCATTTCAGGTCTCTTGTGGCCACTTGACAATAGTTGTATCTGTTAAATTATACAAATATGAGTCTTCAGAATTTATAAAGCGTTTATCCATTATTTTGCTTTGGTTCCACTGACATACTATAGGAATTATTACCCCTATTTAAAGACAAACTAAAGCACACTACTCTTGCATGTGATCTGGCTGCATAGCTCTGAGCGAGTATTCCAAAGAGAGATCCTCTGCCCACACGGCCTCCCTAACTATAAAAGAAGTAAGCCTAATTGACTTAGTTAATGAGATGAGCTAAGATCCCTTAAATGAGACAACGTCATCTCAGGCAACATCAGCCCTGTCTGAATAAGATATGTCAGACATACTGATAATGCCAAATTCCTTGAAGAGGTAACTCTTATTTTTCGCTGCACTTCAAGAACTTCTCGATTCTGAGGGTCATCTAGGTGGCATCCCCCAGGGATGAGTGTAAATGCAAGACATTATAGTACTGGGTGCAGTCAGCAAAAGTTTATATGGTCAGGTTGTTCTGCCTGGCCCGAGATGACCAGTATCTAGAAAAATAGTTTGACATTCAGAGACGAAAGCTGAGCAAAGTATCATTTCTCTCTCATAAGACCACATGCAGAGTGACCAAACAACAGGACACCCAAAAAGGAGGAGACCTGTATGTCCACATGGGAAGGTGGGAGATGCAGTGAGGCAGCAAGGGTGACAATGTGCTCCAGAGCAAAAGAAAAGTACCCAAGAGCCCGGGAGACTTTGCTATACCACAGCGGAGGGTCTCTGGCACCGATGCTATCAAAATGATTCATCAGTGTCGCCCTAGCCCTTGAAGAGCAAGGCTAGACAATGCCACCAACGACCTTGGGGCAAAGTCAGTACTAGACCGTAGACACAGGCCAGATCCACAGAAACAAAGTTCACAGAGAGTGTTCAATGCAAGGGATGTTACCGGTTGCCCTAGATTGGAATACGTCTGCGGTGACATTTCAATTTTCAAAGTAAAATGGGCTCAAAATTTTGATTACCTTGCATATGTATATATATGGTCTTTTCATGATCATGATCAAGAGAGCCCATACCATGTTGTTATTATTCCAATGGGACCTAACCATACTAATACGGAAATTTCTCTTGCTCCCTCTTGCTGATTCTATAATATTTTAAGTTTGGACAGATAGAGGAGTGGATACAAAACTAAAATTTCCAGCACTTACAGCTGCCGAGGTGGTCCTGCAACTTCCTGTCAGGCTTTATTTGTGGGAACTGAATCTCCCAAAGGGCGTCATACCACTGCCTGTTCTGTTAGATTTATCTTCCTGTCTTACGTTTTGGAATTAGAAGTATGGGTGGGGTGGCAGGTGAGGGCACAGGACTCTGCAATCTCAAGAACCATTATTCATGCAACCAAGTTATTGAATCAGTTTTGTGATTTAGAGACTGAGTCTTGGAGTAGGGGTGTCCCGTGAAAGAGGAGCTAAGTGTTATCCTCCCTTCTTTTAGGTAAATAGGATCCATCTTTTAATAAGGTAAGAGCACAGAGTGATATTCCCTATTCTACTAGCTAAAATGGCTTCCATGTAAATAGAAACTCCATACACTCTGTTAATCTCTTTTTCATTGTACCTTGGGATTTCTTTTTTCTTTTCTTTTTCTCTTTTTGCTTTTCAGTTTTCATAGCTATTTTGTAGAAGTTGTGAGATTCTATCAGGTCTGACCAGCCAAATGATAGTTTAAACCAGAGGAGCCAATGGACGCTTTGGGGGAGAAGGATATAATTAGATTTGTTTTTCTGTCAGATAAATCTCTTGGCAGAGTTGAAGGTAGACTAAAGGATGTGAGAGGCTCCTGGTGGGACTTGAATTAAAACAAGAGATGAATTTGGGCTGTTGGGATAGGCACGGGAGCTGTGGAAGAGAAGCATTTCAGAAGCAAAACTGTATTTGACCTGCATATGGACATTCGGATGGAAATGTCTGGTGGGCAGTTGGAAGTAGGGATCATAAATATTCCTTAGGCATTTCTTTTCTACGAAAGCCATTCACACGACTCAGTTTTTAGATGTGTCATTTGATGACAGTCGTCCGGGAGGACACTGCCTTCTCACAGTGTTGGGGTGTCCATGGATCGGACTGCTGGGGCGTGTAATTACAGTGATTACTTACACTTAATAACAACACGACTCTTTTCTTTAAATTTGTTTTTACCCCACTTCATACTGAAAGGAATTCTACACAGAATATTGTGTTACACCTGTAGACTATTATATACATTTCAATGCCAGAAGCACAAGTCTCTGGAAGCAAAAACTATGCATCAGCCAGAAGTTGCCAGGTCTGAGCTAAAAGAGACATTGCCTCCCTGTGGCTTCTGCTTTGTATTGCTCTAATTTCAAGTGACGAGAAACTCTAGGTGGCCTATTGGTGTCATAATGTAGTATTTCTTGAGTGTTCACTGCATTCCAGTCACCCCTCATCCCTTCACCTGCATTATCACATGTGCTCCTCTCAACAACTCCGGGAGGGAAAGATTTCACAATTCTGGTTTCGTGATGAGGAAACTGAGGCTTAAAGGATTTAAGTGGAGTACGAAGGTGTCACAGCCAGTGAGAGATGGAGCCAGGACTTGGACTAAGTACTTGGATCCCAGATCCAATGCTCCTAAGTGCTGCATTGTTTTGCAGAAGCATGCCACTCAGTCCTGGTGGATGGATGTTTTCCTTGCATTTGTTTCCACTGATTTGGCTACGAATGATAGGTGAAGGCAGAAGAAAATCTGCCCAACAAAACCTTACTGTTGTATTTTTCATTAAGTACAATGTTAGTTGTTTTTTTTCTTTTTCTTCGTTTTCCTTGTTGCTCAGACATGCAGTGACTGCAAAAGACTTGCAAGTCCCAAGTGGTAATTCTTTTTAAACCAAATAAACCTGAAGACAGAGAGTAGGTGCTTTGTATTTCAAGTGGGAAAGATTGTAGGATTCTTGAAATCCTCACTTTTTTTTTTCTTTTTTTTGCTACTTTATTCAGGGACAAGCTGAAGGGCGAATGAAGTTCGTGGGTTCATGAAGTTAATCCCAATCTATCTCCTTACAAATTGATGGGGCACAGATAAGAGATTGGGTGACATCACAGCCATACACATTAACGACCTGGCTTGGGCCACAGTAAGCACCTGATAAATCTTAGCTGTTATCATTATTGACAGTGATATTATTGTTGGGTAAATGAATCACAGTAGAGCTCCTTACAGATTGTATTTCCTTGCATTTGTTTAGCGCATTGGTATTGAAAAAGCACTTTCATTTTATTTTCTTATTTGATATGTTATCTCGTCATTGGAGGACAGAGCAGTATACATGAATAAAAGCCAAGGCTTTTCACCCCTATGCCATTGATCTTTCCAAAGGCTTGTTAGCCACCTATAAAACACACAGCAATTTCCCTTTAGTAACACTCATGGCATTTTTAAGACCTTATTTGGTGTCTCCCTCCCACCAAGCTTCTAGGCTTAGATCATGTCTTGTCTGAGCTAGTGCTGTGTCTCTAGTACCTATTACAGGGCTTAATAGCTAGTAGAAACTCAATAAATATTTGTTGAGGGAATGAATGAGTGAGCAAATCGTGAGGTTTTGAACAGCTCTCGAGAATCCACTGTAAAATATCTGCCCTTATCACAAGGAACTTACACTCCAACTGGTTGACATGCATACAAAAATTACATACCAATACATTTTGAAATAATACTTCAAGGCATCCATTAGAAAGCAGTAACAAGAAACCATAGGATGAATTCCCAAGTAAATAATTCTGTCCAGAAGTTCAGAGAATTTAGAATTTGACTTGAGACAAGATCCGTGGGTAGGATATAGAAGGGGAAAAAAGGAAATAGTTCCTTTGTATTATTTATGATTTATTTTTTTTAATTTCAAGAGTATTTCATGCTTGTTGTAACACATAACATGTATAAATATGTACAAAATATATACAGAGACAAAGCTAATGACCTCACTTTTTACTATGACCTTCCTTTTCTGAACCCACTTCTCCCATGTAACCATCATTAATAGCTTGCTATTAATACTTATCTCTATATTTATTCTGCTTATTTATTCCTTGTTCTAAATGGGATCATATGCATATGTCCAAGAGACATTCTACATAGTATAACATGGAACTCACTTCTTATCCAAAGGTCTCTCTCTAACTCATCTCATTATTTTTTGTAGATGCATAATATTCCTTCTTGTATTTTCATCAGTCCCATGATGACAAACTTTCAGATTGTTTATGGTTTTTGTTTTTGCCACTATAAACATTCCCATATATACATTTGTTCTTACACTTATTCCTGTAAAATAAGTTCCCTAAAATAGAATGTGCGGATTTTTTATTTTAATCATATTGACAGATTATTTTCCAGAAATATTGTGGCAATTTACAGTGATAAAACCAGTGATTGAAGGTTTTTTGTATATATGGCATCGTTGGATGCAATTAGTCTTTTAAAATTATTGCTAAATCTGATGGCAAACTATGACATAGACATTTACATATATACATATTTTTCTGACTAATAGTGAGCCTCTGGGCATTTTTCATCTATCATTTATTGTTTATATTTGTATATTATCTTTTTACTTTATTGTCTTTTTTGCAAAGCAATTTACAAATGCTCTTTGCATATTAAGAATATTAATAATTTTTATGTCTTACTGTTAGTTTTTTTCTTTGTCTATCATATATTTATAAACTTTATACAAAGGGTACCAAAACAATGTATACACATTTTAAGAAAGGAAAAATCTGTATTCAAATTGTAATACTCAATATATACCAAAAACAAAAGATGAATACAAATCACATTTGACTTCTGCAATTATAAGAGGTGCTCAAAGTGGTTACCATCAGTGTAATTTTAATACAGTTTTTTCCTGTCTTAAAATGTGTACATATATTTTTTGGCACCCTTGTATATTTACATGGCATCTTGTATCATATAATTTTTTTTTAATTTCTCATATGGTCACACATATCTATCTTTTCTTTTATGACTTCTGTTTTGGATTTTTCCCCCTCTGAGGAGATGAATTTCAAAAGGACAGAAGAGCATATAACTTTCAATGGAGACATGAATTGAAAGACATTTTAATGAACAAAGAATAAACAAGTTGGATAGGACTAGAAGGTTATGCAGGTCAGTGTCAGAAAATAATGCCAGAAAATTCCATGGAAGCCAGTCTGTGAAGGTCCAAATGCTGGACTAATTAGTTTGGACTTGGCCTGTAAACATAGAAGAACTGCTGAAATGTTTCAAATGGGGCAGATTTATATGAAACTATGATTTGATAAAAATGAGTTTGCAAGATGGTATGGAAAAGTGAAGTTCAGATCCAAGGAAAGCAATATTTCAGCAGTCATTTATTGAACAAATAGTATTCTAAGCACTTGGAATCACCAGTGGATAAAATACCATGAAGACCACTTATGGATCACATGCAAGGGACAGGGTTTGGAGTACGAGAACTAGAAACGGTAAAGGAAAGGAAGTGTGGATGGGAGGAAAAAGAAAGATGGATGTGAGGAAAAAATAAGAATCAAGATGGGACTGAGGAAGGATGAACAGTTAAAACCAATTTGGATATGGACGCTGGGAGATTAGAGCATGGCAGTGATTTTGATAGACACAGGCAAATTAGAAGAGCAAACAAAAAATATTGGGTGGAGGGAGCAGTGGAGACAGAGATTTGTGTGTGTGCTTGGGCTGCCTTCCTAGATTATAAACTGTCACCACAGATGTCCCAGCAGTCTGAAGTCAATTCATTAATCAGCCATTATTGAAAATGACATTTCAATCAATTACTAATTTATTTGACTGTATTGTCATTAATCTCACCTTTATTCATCTTGTCTTTAAGGATGTTATTCCTTTTATTTTGAAAACCTTTATTGAGAAAGCACCTACTGCATCTCAGCCCCTGTGCCAAGTGCCAGGGATGCAGAGAAAATAACATGTCCTCCCTGACCTGCCCATCATCTATGACTCAATGTGGTGGGTGCTGTGAAGTGTGAGGGGAGTTCCCTTCAGAGAATGAGATCAGTCCTGACTGTTGAAGAGGAAGATGGACATGGGGACAGGAAAGTCCGCACTCAGAAGACTCCTGGCTAGAGAAGGTGACACAGAGCTGGACCTATAGGGTGCATGGAATTGGATAGAAGATAAAAATCCACAGGAACTTTTATTGATGAGACCATCTTAGCCTGCTCTAATAGAATGGCAGATTTGTATTTCAGCTCGTTTTCTTTTCTACTTACCTTGAAATATAAGTTTATTGTGGTGGGCCCAATGCAAGGGATCCCATTTATTTCTTCCTGAGAAAGAACAGGAAGAGTTATAGGTACAGGCAGGTAGAAGGAAGGGTTTCCTTCTTTATGCTCCCATAATAACTACTCTTCCAACATTTAGCACAGTAACTATGTGCTTACCTGCCCATCTGCTCCAGAGGTTTTGATCTCCTCATAGCAAGGCTCTATTCTCCTGATCAGTGTCTCATAGTTATATTTGTAAGGAAACTTATGTTTGCCAGTGAAAGAAGCCAAACTCAAACCAAACTTAAAGTGGCTAATCAAACAAACAAACCAAGGCAGGAAGGAGAGTTTATAGACTCACTTAACAGAAAGGGAATCAAGCTGAGCTGTATCCAGGCTCGAGTGATGTGTTCAGGCGTCAGTCTTCACACCTTGGTTCTGCTTGCCTCTGTAATGACTGCGTGTTAAAGACGGTTCACCCTTTATGGTGATTCAATTACTTCAATAACAGTCTATCCTTTCTGCCACCCCTGCAGAAAGAGCAAGTCTCCATTTTTAAAGGTTAAAACTGCTTGAGTTACTGAGGAGACTTACCTGCAAGTTGAGACTGATCGGCTTTTACTGCTGAACCAATTATGGATATGGTTCAAACCATATGGACTGAGAATGAGCAAGTGTGGTTTCCTATGGAAAACTGTGGTACTGTTACCAGAAGCACAGGTAGGTGATACCAGGTAGACGAAAGCAATAGATGCCCACCATCTACTCACTATTTAGTGGATCAGTGAGGGCACGCTTGACACAAGAGGCTCTTGTATGAATGTTGCCATCCATAATATCATTTCATCTTCAATTAACTCCATGAGAAAAGTATAAGTATCTCAATTTTCAGGATAGCAAACTGAAGAAGAGAGAGTAATTATTTTAGTATAAGATTTAAAAGCTGTTAAGTAGAGATTTAAGATTTGACCCTAGGTCTGTGTGGCTATGAATTTGTTTGCTAGGGCTGCCATAACAAAATACCACAAACGGGTGGCTTTAACAACAAAAATGTGTTGTCTTACAGTCTTGGAGCCTGGAAGTTCAAGGTCGAATAGTCAGTAGATTTGGTCTCTTAGCTAAGACCTCTTTCCTTGGCTTGCAGAGGGCTGTCTTCTCACTGTGTCCTCTCGTGGCCTTTTCAGGGATGTGTGCACACATCCTTTGTGTTCCTTTGTGTGTCTAAAGTTGCTCTTCTCATAAGGAGCCCAGCCAGATTGAATTAGGACTGCCCTAACAGCGACAGTTTACCTTAATCATCTCTTTGTAAGCTTTATCTCCAAATACAGTCACATTCTGAAGTACAGGGCGTTAGGGCTTCCACATAAGAATGGGAAGGCGGAATTCAACCCATAAAAGACTACAAGACTCCTGTTTTATCCATTTCTCCAAGCCTCAGGACTTGAAGCTTGTCCTGTCACTCATTCAAGCCGAATAGACCCATGGTCCTGAAGGCTGAGTCCCTTGGCAAATTGCAGCTTTGGTTCAGAGCTGCCCTGTTCCACATAAGATTGTCCCTGGGACAGCTTTTCTCCTTAAAGGCGTGCAGTTTCTAATAGACTAAGATGAACTTGGTTCTTTGATAACATATTCCTACTGTAGGATTGGCAGAAACAGTATCTGTGAATGTGCAAATATTTTTTTCTGTTTATGAGAAGTGTATTGTTGACTGTTCTTAAGCAAGGTTGGCCAAGGTCTGGATTTTCCTTGTCCTAGATAAGCTGCCTCTCCCTGCCATTTCCATCACAAAGCCATTAAAATGAATTAAAGTACCATGTGTCTCAGAGTAAGGAGAGAACCCTCATTTGGGAGACTTTAGAATAAATAGATGTTCTAGTTATTTCCAGTTATAGTTAAAACAGAGACTTTGAGAGGTTAACTATCACACCTGAGTTCACGAAGCTGGAAAGTGATATGATTAGGACTGGTACTCCGCATCCGTCAGAGTGAGCCTGTAGACTTCCTCAGTATATCCTCTCAGATTTCCAGCAACTACTGTCTTCGGTGAATGACCAATGGAAATTTGTCTTATTCCAACCACTCTGACCATGGCAGTTTCTGAATGCATGGCGGTCCTTTCCGAAGAGAAGGTGGACTTATTTGTCATGATTTGTTTTCAAGGAGCCTAGGTTTACTCCTCTGAATGTCTGCTTCTCTTTTCTGGTGCTCTCCTTTTTTTTATTAGATTATATACGGTACCGCAGTAGGGGCTCAAGATAAGAGAGATCACAGAATTCTGTGAAGGTGACTTTAGCAAACCCTACAGCCCATTAAAAAGTAAGATTGCCACAATGCTATTATATTTACAGGGGACTGTTATTATCTTTTAGAGACACTTGCTGAAATATTTAAGGAAGATTTGTCATGCTGTCTATAATTTACTATTTAAAAAAAGATCAGTAAAAATAAACACGAAGCAAGGACAACATGTTAATTGTTAAATTTCAGTAACGGGTGTATACTTATTCCATCTATCTTTGTGTGAGAATATTCATAGTAAACAGTAAAAAAAAAAACCACAAAGTAGAAAAGTAAGTAATGAGTATATGATAAAGATTGAGGTACTGAATACAAAGGAAGGTTCAAAAGAGAAGTCATTTCTGGCAATAACAATGATGACAGTGATCATGTCATTGAATCCTCCCTTCTGCTCTCAGTAAAACAAGAACAGACGAGTTTCTCAAGTGCCAAGCACTGTGCTGAGCACTTTTCATGTATTGTCTCCTTCACACCAACCCTATGAAGCACTGATGATTTTCTCTATTTGTATGAAGAAAACTGAGATTCAGAGAAATGAAATGACTTGCTCAGAGCTCTCTTCCCCAATGTAGTGCACTCCTTTCTCCTTTGGGAGAGCTATGAGGAAGCCACTGAAAGAATTCAGGACAAATGGGGAGATAGGTGAAGGCACAAAGGGACAGGTAAACTGGGTGAATGGAGAGAAGGCAAATAGCAGCAGGTCCCAGGGAGGCCTGGATATTTAAGTGAAATGTGGAGGTTGTGGTTGGGGAAGAAAAAGGACTGGGAGGTGATCCACTCTATGACCTTGTTAGTGTATCCGACATGTATGAGAGGTCCAGGGCATGATTCACATGGCTATTGGAATTTCCAGTGATGAGGACGCAATTGGCATATACGAAAAGAGGTGTAAGTAGGGATGGGAAAGATATACTTGAAGCAGGAGTCTGGCTCATAAATAAGGATACCATCAGCTATCCCACTCCATTCTAAGGCTGATCAGAAGGATTGCTGACCACTTCCCCACAGTCTGTAAGATGATTTTGGCAGTGGGAAAGGCAAGTTATCTTTAGTGTTTCCAAAACCAATTTACCAATTTTTTAATAATTACTTCCTTTGAGCAGGAGGTACTGACCTAGGTGCAGCTATTTCATCTCAAACTAGAGTTTAATTTTAAAAGAGTTTTTGCTTGTTGGGGTAAAAAGAGAAATCCTGCCTAAGAAAAATTGGCCAACTGTGTGCTGTACTGGAATTTTCCTGGAGAGCTTATCACAGCAAGCTGGTGGCCTGGGGTGCCGAAACAAACCATTGCTGTAAAATTAAAATGAATTCATCTCAGCTGATAGCTTTTTATTTAATTTTAAAATGTAAGTGGCTATGTTGAAAAGAAGGAAAGGAAGTCTAAATTGCCCTACTAATCCCATGAAATACTGTCAAGAGGATAAAAGCAGACGACTGTGAGCCATGTGGGGGATCCTTTCCAAAGCTTACTTTTATACCTCTCTTCTGTTTTCATTAAAGCAAGTCCCAAAGATCAAATGAACCCTGGACCCACGCTGATGGCAAGGGCACAAGTTGTTTACTCCATCTCTGCCAGCAGCCCACTCACCACTTGGCTGGGATGTAGGCACACAGGTCAGAAGAAGAAGAATCCTATTTTCACCCGCCCGGGTCTCCATCAGGAGCCACCAGGGAACAGCAGATGATTAAGTCACTCATCTGACCGCCTCCAGTGAGATACTTGCTAGCAAATGAGTGGGAAAGCTCATAGGAAGGGGGAGAAGGAATGATGTACCAATAATTCACAGGCATGTGGTTTTATGATTCACACAGTGCTTAGCATACATGCCTGCCTTTGAACTTGCCTTCTGGTGAGCAGTCCATACCTTTTCAGCCCCATTGTACACAGCAGGAATCCCAAACCCAGAAATGTTAAGACCCAGATTTGTTCCTAATCATACAGCTTGTTCAGAACGTGGGCTTTGAAGGCGAGTTCCCTGGTTTGAATCCTGGCTTTATTACTTAGGAGCTAAGTGACCCTGGGAAATCACTTAACCTCTCTTTGACCCCATTTTCTCATCTGTAAAATGGAGCTAAGAATAGTATCCATCTCAATGGTTGCCGTGGGGATCAAACAATAGGATGTGTGTCAAGTCGTAGGAACACTTTGGCCTATAGTACTCAATAAATGCTATCATTACGTTTGTAAAATGTCTTATGGCTCACAAAATACGCATGTATCCAGTTCAACTATATTTATTAAGTACCAGAGCCAAACACTGTGCTAAATTCTGGGGATGCTGGAATAAATCACTTATGACCTCAGCCATCCCAAGGACACAGGGATAGATAGCACAGGTAAACGGACTCACTCAGTATAAAGTGGTATTTTAAACAATGAAGGTAATTGGAAGGAGAATTTAGCCTGGCCAGAGAGTGTTAGAGAGGGCTTTTTGAAGGAAAATATTTTTCTGACCTTACCTTTATTAAAACCCTCTGAAAAAAAGGTATTATTTTGTCCAGTCTACAAATGCGTGAAACAAAGCTCAAAAAAGATCAAGGACTTCCCAAAGCCCCTCAGCTGGTAAGTGTTGAAACTGCCTCAAGGATACATCCCCTGTGAATTAAGTCATAGAGATAATAAGCTGTGGTGGTTTTTTTCTTCCCCACTATTTTTCTTGTTTAACAGGTAACAAAAACTATCATTCTTTATGCATCTCCCCTTTCTGCCCTGAAAAATTTGGCACAGTTCCAAGTTCTCTACAATCCACATTCAACAGAAGTCTGAGCTGGAAGGGACAACGTTTAGCCGTAGGGTTCTGCAGGGGCAGAGACATGCATGTTGTTGAATATTAGTTCCGTCACACACAAGCTCTATGACAACAGGCAAGCAACTGAACCTCATTGATTCTCAGTTTTCCCACATTCAAAAAAAATGGAGCAATATTTTTCACCTCCTAGGATTGCTGTGATGTTTACATTAGCACAGTACTTGTTTACATTAGCACATAATTGTTCCATAAACAGTCACTATTAACTTTAGCTAGAGAAATGCCACCTAGTCTACCTACTTCACTCCTTATGTCTGATGACACAAATCATCTGTGCAGTCTATTTTGAAAGCCTTTCTCGGGAGATTCTAGAACTTCACGTGTGAAATGTTCCAATGCTTGACCAATTTCACAATCCAGAAATCCAACCCTTCCATACACTGCTGATGCTTTCCTTTATAATATTGACATTCTGCTCTCTGGAGAGAGAGAGAGAGAGAGAGAGAGAGAGAGAGAGAGAGAGAGAGAGAGAGAGAGAGAGAGAGAGAGAGAGACACCAGTTGTGCTTTTTCTGGATACATAAGTGAACATCTCAACTTTCTCTCTCCCAAACTATCTAATCCCAAGAACTTAACTTTTGTCTTGAGAAGTCCTTTATTTACTTGTTTCCTCTTGTGAGGAACAGGACTCCCGATGTCCTGAGGTTGCTTTGGTGATAAAGCAGGTAGCTGCTCATAATATTGTGTGTGTTGTGTTCTTTATTTTCAAAGCACATTCACATGCTTACCTTGTTGATCCTAAAACAACTGAGGGAGGTAGAGAAGGCAGGCATTATCACCAGGTGAAAGATGAGGAAACTTCAGGGAAACGGAGGAAATAAAAATAGTCACCATTGCTAATAGCTGTTTAGGTCCCAGGTCTTTGACGGACGTTATGTTATGTGAACTTCTTAAGAGCCCTCTGTAATAGGTGGTATCAGTTTATTTTGTAGGAGAGGAAAATGAGACTCAGAAAGGGAATTTGCATATCCTGCTTTCTCCAGATAGTAAGTGGTAGAGCTGAATCTCAAGTCCAGGTCTGTCTTACTCCAAAGCCAATAAGTTCAATCACGAACTTTTAAAGATTTTCTCAACCCATCAGTGACATTACCGTGACATTAAAATCCAGAGCTCCTGATTCACAGTCCAGGGCACCTTTCCTTAAACCACTCATTGAGTCCTTCTTAATTGCATGAGGGGCTAGAGGAGACCCACCTATGACAAAAACAGTTGCTCTCACGCAGAACTGCTTTACGGCTGTCTGATTGCTAGCTAGTCCTCTGTTCATAGTTTCCTGGTACCTGCCTATAATTTGGGGGTTCCCAAGAATGCAGTCAGAGAGTAATAAATTTATATAAATATTATATATATAATTTTAAAATAATATAACATGACTTCATATATATAATCAATAGTATTTTATATTATGTATTTATATTAAAATAACATATTTATAATATATGATTTATATATAAACAATATATTCATATTATACATTACATACATGTGTATATATAGTACATTTATATATTATATGTATATCGATGTATATATGTGTAAATGCTTCCACAGTTGGCCACATTATCCAGCAAGAATATACATTCGTCAGTCCAAACAAACTTCTCAGGGATTCACCAGCAGGATATTTCTTTAAACACAAAGTTGAATGTGGAGAAACATGAAAGAGAAAAGATACTGGGAGTTTCTCTTCTTCCCCTGCATGTCCCATCCATGTGGACCCATAAACAAACTCACATGGATGTAAGGCAAGCTGAACCGAAGGGTGGATTCAAACCATGTTCACCTTATCCTGGGGAGTATGTGTTTACCTTACTATTTGAGTTGCTTCACTCATTTATTTTCCATTTCACAAGGAGATGGTGGTGAAAAAGGAGAGCCAGGAGAGGAAGGAAAGCTTGGCAAAGTGGGACGCATGGGGCCGAAAGGTAGGTAAATGGATATGGAATTGACAATATAATGTTAGAATGACTCTTCTCTCCCTCCTGGATTTGCCCTAGAAATTAGCAGCTTTCATAACACTCTCCACTCTAAAGATGTATGAAATGTATTTCAAATATGAATTTACTCATCACCAGAGAGTTCTTATGAGATCATTTGTCAACAAGACTCAAAACACATTCCTCAAGTTTCATCCTTTGGGGTGACTTGAGCGGGACACTCTGGGAGCTCCAGGAATATCTAAGAGACTGAATATCTAAGTCCCTGGGAATATCTAAGAAACTGAATTTTAGAAATGCAGCTGTGTTCCTAGTAGTGTGTCTCTTCAGAAGACACTGCTGGGCAAGTCTTTTTGGCTGGCCTAGAGCTTAAGGAGGTACAGAAAGCATTGTGTGGTTCTTTGACTTACCTTTCTTCAAGGTCTGGTGAGGTATGAGAAGATTAGGGGCAAATAAGATGAGAATAACACAAAGGCTATTAAGGAGTATTGTTACTCACCAAACCAAAAGTCCCACCGATACATAGCTTCTGGATTGAGATGTGTACACGTGTCTCTTCCAAGGACGAGAAGTATTCCCTGCCAACTGTTACAAGATGGTAGCCCTGGACCACGGATTTTAAAATTTTCAGTAATTTAAAGAGAGAAAAATACTCACCTTTGAGACCTCAATTTGAGAAATGCGATTTAAAATTTTTTATGTTATAAATATGTACATACAATAGTCAACAAATCTGTAAAATCAATTGCAAAATTACCACAAAAATAGAGCTTTATAACTGGCAAATATTTTTTAGATATTCATGGAAAAAAACAATTAATAACAATTTTGGAGCAACTTAGTGATTCCTGATGATATTTTTTTGGATGAGAACTCAGTGGGACAATATTTGATGGTTCTTTGATCGCTAGGTTTTATAACAGTACATTTCCTCCCCCTTTTTAAAATGGCTAAGATCGTCAAATATGGTTTTAACATAGAGAAGAAATGGAATCCTGAAATGAATCTGAAATGGAACAGAATTAGAATAAAATGCAAGAATTCTTCCATTCAGCCCCTTCTCTGGTCTTTAGATTAAACACAGTCCTTTTAGATATTTTGCATCAGTATTTTAATATCATCAGGTTCAGGATTGTCATACTCACCCACATTTTAATTTTACTACATCCATTAAAATGCTATTAAAATAGATAATATAGCACAGTATATATATTACATATCATGGATAGAAGAATGCACTTTTTGGTATTTCCTTCGAGTGGATATTATATATTAGCCACATCTTTAAGGGGAAGATAAAACGTTAGGATATAAAGATGATATGTTTTCCTTTTCAGGAATTAAGGGAGAACTGGGTGACATAGGCGACCAAGGCAGCATTGGCAAGACCGGGCCCTTTGGCAAGAAAGGTAAGCCACCTTTTGCTATTCTCCAACAGCAATGTAAAGCAAGTTGCACATACCTGTGATATATTTGAAAGGTTCTGTGTCATAAAAATGAGCGCTTTTCTTTCTTTTAAAACATGAGTGTTATCTTTCTTTCTATCTTGACTGTTTCGTTCATGTGTAAGCAATATGTCATAAGGCCTTGAGCAAAATTAAATAGAAATATAGGGACAGAGTCAAATGTGAAGTTCTAATAGTCTATATTGCACTCTGTCCTGGAATCTACTGGTTGTAATCCTTGATCCAATTAAAATGGGTGTCATCACCATCAAGTCAGTTCAGTAGTAGAAAGCAACTGTTCATAAAACTCAAGGTAACAGAGGACAGTATACTGTTCTTTCTTAATTTGAGTGGAATAATAGTTACCTGTTTGGGATCTATTAACAGGACAGGAACTTGAAATAGACATAGGTGTATCCTTTTGTTTCAGTCATATCCTGATCCTGGACATCATTACTGCTTCATTATTATAAAATAGAGGTAGCTGCCTTTTTGTTACCTAAGCACTCTCTCCCTATCCTATCATAAAGCCCTACAGTGGTAATAGGTTCTAATTGCTTCTGATACTCAGTAGTTTCCACAGGCATTGTTCCACTGGGTTTGGAGATACAAAACTGAATGAGAATCAAACTTTTATACAAGAAACTCACCGACTATTTAGGAAGATAGGACTTTCTCAGAAAGAATTATGATACTGAATAACTATATGACTGCTATAGCAACCCTGCGGACGAGTAGACACGATTGATAAGAAGAACTGACCTAGATCTCGAAGGATAGTAGCATGGTTATGGAATTGGGGAAAAGGCGTGTGAGGGAGATGCAGGAGATACTTGGGCAAAGGTACAGACCAGGGGTAACTCAGCGCCATCGGTAGCAGGATTCTGCAGGCTCGTGGTACCCACTGGCCTTCCATAGGTGCTCGAGCCACTGCATAATTAAATATGTGCCTAATAGTGACTAGCAGTGTTTTCCTGTAAGCAGGCTGACAGATGCAGTCTGACCTGAGGCCATGGCCCCTCTCCTCGCATTCTGTAGCTCAGTACTTCTGCTCTCCAACTCCCTACTCTTTTTCAACTTATTCCTTTGAGAAATTTCCTTTGGCCTGCCTAGGAGAGCAGAGACAGAGGGCAGTGCCACTACAAAGAAACTGCTATGCTAATCTTTGATCTGGTAGCTTAAGGTCTATTCACCAGCGGTTGAAACTGTCGTAGCTGAGGAAGAGCTCACGTATCCTCAGAGTACATGGGTCCTGATTTACCACGAAGCTAATGAACCTTTAAGCATGGGTCCCTTCCAAGACCGAGAAGAAGGAGCCTTAGCAATAGGAGCACGTGTCTTGGTAAAATTTGGAAAGTAAGGCATTTTAACCTCAACTGGTTAAAATAGGGCCTCTCCACATTTTTAAAAAACTATTGCCATCCCAAGAAGTCTTTTTAGACATATTGGCCCCCTATCACATTTTTAGACATGTTTTTCCTAATTGCCCCCCCATGAAATTCTAATACCACCCATGCGCTAGATATACTTGTTATGTATTGTGTGTATGTTTATGATTTATATATTAAAAAGAGTAAGATTTTTTCCCTTCTCAAGAACTGACTTTTGCGTCCTTGAAGTGATAACTTTCCTCACAGAGAATGCACAGGTCAAGACTACTGTCTCCTTCTGTTTCACCTTCTCTTAATCTTACTTCTTGTATCAGGTGGTTTTGGAGTAAACACAAGGATTTGGGGAAATAGATAAAAAGAACTTGAGTGGGGGTAGTAGTTCATTTGCACTTAATGGGATATGTTTATGTAGTGTGCAGTTACTTCCATGTACACTTAACAATTCCAATGTGGGAATAGCTTCAAAAAATACTCCTACCATTTACTGTCCAGATCTATCCAAAGTAATAACGAAAAAGTGCAGGGGCAGAGGTCAGCTCTTCATAAGATTGTGTCCTGGGCCATCCAGCACAAGAAATGTGTGGATTGTGGAAAAGAAGCAAGGTTTGAAATGTACAGAGCCAGAGCTGGTCTGTAGAAAATTTTTCCAAATCTAACAGCTCATATATAAAAAACACTTTACAGAAGTATTCTTAAATTTGACAGTATTTTTAATTTACCTTCATCATCAACAACAAATGGTAAGGGGAAAAGAAACATCTTACAATATCAATAATAAAAGCAAAATTCAGATTTCTGCTACAGGCCATGAGATTCTCCTGCACTAATCCTGCTAAGAATGAATAGCTGAGTCAAAAACAAACAAACAAACAAAAAAACACAAAAAAACATGTTTGCAGTCATAGAGGAATGCCAAATTGAATAAGACTTGCCAAATTGAATAAGACTTTAAGGTCCATAAACTGGAGAAGGGGACCACTCTCGGGTAAGTCATACATCCCGTACTCACTACTTTTCCTCTCAAGTCATTCACCAATTCATTAGAAAGGAAGCCCTAAGAGACTGAAGCAGAAAGTTGCTCAAACTGAATATTCAAGATCTGCTGAAAAAGACTGGCCTGGGAAAATGCCACTCTTTCCTTATTTCAAAAAATGAAAATTTTCAGTTAGAACTTCAGAAATTCTGAAAAATACTTAATGAAACATATACGCATTCATGTTTTAAAAAAAAATCCTAGCAAACTAGAAATAGAGGGAAACACATTTAATATGAAAAGGAAAATGAACAACAACAAAAGACTATTTAAAAACCATAATAATGAAATACTGACCATTTCTCTCCTGAGATTGGGAATGAGATGAGTGCAGCCCTCATCACCAGTTCTAATCAACATTATAGAATTTCTAGCCAGAGCACAAAAAGCAAGAACAAGAGATAAGACTCATAACAATTGGAAATGAGGAAATAAGAGTCATTATTTACAGATGACGTGATCACATGCCCAGAAAATACAAAAGACTCTACAGATTAGCTGTTGGTAGTGCTAAATTTTTTAGACAGCTTAATTTACAAAAATAAATTTTGTTTCTACATACCAGAAACAATTTTTAAATGAAATAAAAAATATGCCATTTGTTATAGCACCAAAATTATAAAATATCTAGGACTATAGCCAAAAAAAAAACCACACACACACAAAAAAAAAAACACACAAAAAAACAAATGATGTGTAAGCCCTCTACAACAAATACTACATGATGAGAGAAATTAAGGAATATCTAAGGAAATAGAGGTAAAACTACATTCATGATTGGAAGACTCAAAATTGTTAACGTGTCAATTTTCCCTAAATGGAACTATAGAGTCAATGCTATCTCAGTCAACATCCCAGAAGCAGTTCCCTTGAAATGTAATAAGCCAATTCAAAATTTACGTGGAAATGAAAAGGACCGATAATACCCAAAGACAATCTTGAAAAAGAAAAACAAAGTTGGAAAACTTAAATCACGGAATGTAAACATTTATTATAAAATTACAACTATGAAGATAGTGTTGATTTAGTACAGAGATAAATAGATCAATGGAAATGATTAGAGCATGCAGAAACAGACTCCCAAACTTGATTTATGCAAAGTTGACATTGCTTTGCAATGGAAAATGATGAGCCTATCAATAAATAGTGCTAAGCCAATTGGATATTCATGAACACAGTCGAATATATGCAGCCCATAATTAAAATGGTACGCTGTTTAGCGAATTTTGTAATGTATTTGTCTACTTTGAAAATGTAGTGGTTTGTTTTTATTTCTTTTCTTATGATAAGTATTTATTTTCACAAACGCTTTTCCATTTGTAATTTGGTATTATTTTTCTTAAAGAGGGCTCCTCAAATTGTATAAACTTCAGATAAAGTTCATCATGCATGTGCTCCTGGCTGCATTAGCTTCATTGAACAATTGATTAAAGGGATGGAAAAGTAGCCAAAAAGTGGGGTGTTGGACTTCAAGATTTCTGAGGTGCAGCCATGGTAGATGAAGTTAAGATTCCAAGTATTGCCCTGGAATAGGCAGAAGTGAACGGGGAGGATAAGTCACTGCCCTGAACACAATCCGAGATGTTACATTTTCAATGTGTCAAATCTAGATGAGGCTCCAACTAGGACAGTTGGAAGTAATGATCTTGAGCCAAGTCTTAATCCTTCCGTAGAATAACAGTAGGTAACGTGGGAGGGTGGTGACACAGAGACAAGGAAGGGTCAAGAGATTTAGTACCGTGTTTCCCCGAAAATAAGACCCAGCCGGACAATCAGCTCTAATGCATCTTTTGGAGCAAAAATTAATATAATACCCAGTCTTACTTTACTACAATATAAGACCTGGTAATATAACATAACATAACATAACATAACATAACATAACATGACATGACATGACATGACATGACATGACATAACATAATATGGGTCTTATATTAACTTTCGTATCAAAAGACGCAGTAGAGCTGATTGTCCAGCTAGGTCTTATTTTTGGGGAAATATGGTATGACTTTCTCAGCCTCAGAGAGGATGAACTTCCACAAATATTGGAAAAGTAAGTGTGGCAATGATAAAGTAAACTAACCTTAACTTCTTCAGGACAATTCCTCATTCACACTCAGGTACATACACACCTACTGCCTATCTCTGTTAATTTACTCATTGTCATGGCTTATTAGCTTGTCTGTTTCACCCTACAGACTGTGAACTTCTAAAAGGGAACAAGTCAATAAAAAAGATTTTGAGTCTATTTGCTTAAATAAATATAAGCTGTATGTGGGTATCCTACTTTTTATCATTTTATCCCAATGCCTATTATATAATAGAAACGTTCTAAATGTTTGTTGCATTGAGGATGAAAAAAATGAATAGTAAGTATATTATTTCCTATGATGTAGCCCTCTTTCCTACTCTTTATTTCTTTAAGCACCACTTTCCCTTATCATCAATTTCTACCTTTGACTAAGATTTCTTTCTCCTCCAGAGACATGCCATCAAAATTTATGAGCATGTCCTGGAATTTCAAAAAAATGGAGGTTCAGTGATCTGGCTCACCTGGATTAATTTCATTTTTAATCTGTACTCTGAAATTTATTGTTCTCATTTTGTCAATGGCCCTTCTAAATTTTCCAGTGACTCAGATTAATCTCAACTTTTTGGACTGACCTTAATGCTGTCACTTGCGTGGACAAGGTAGATTTCTGGATGTCAAGATTTCATTTTACAAGTAAGAAAGAATAATTTAGTATAGGTAAATTCAATCTCATAGCACAATAAATGTTTTTACTTAAGCCAGTAATCCTTTTACAGTGAAAGCATCATGTTTTTTGTTTATTTGTTTGTTTACATGCAACCTCTAATTCTTCAACCTTAAGACAGTTATGACAAACATGTTCCTACTCGTGGGCCAAGATAAGCTTTTGTGTATAGCTTTAAACCAGAATTTGTTTGGAGGAAATAGACATTATAAACTCACATTCTCCATCAACTTGCTCAGTACTTGGTATATTTTCCTTTATCGTAACTTGATTTAGGAGGTGGAAACTAACATTGGTTGCTCATCCTCTATGAGTTAAGTATACAGATAATTCCATGACAACATGACATTATCTACTGTATCCTCCTATGATCTTAGGATTTTAAGAACTATTATTTCCACTTTAAAAGTGAAGACATGGAGACTTAAAGAAATTAAGTCACCGTTCATGTTTAGCTAGTAAGTAACAGAGCCAGGATTCAAGTCCTGACTTTTCAGATTTCCATAGTCTTTCGCTCTACCACACTGCTTGGACTTTTTTCCATCTGTAAAAAAGGAAAAAATATTCGTCTCAGCATACTGAGAAGTGGTAACAGGCCTTACATCGTGTCAGATTTTTTAAAAAAGACAACAGCTAATTGTCAATTCAAGAATCTGTTTCCCACGCTATTAAGATCCAGCTAAAGGCTACAGGGATTGCTTTGCTGAAATCTCTTACTCAGATCCACAACCATCGTTGCCTTTTCCAAATACCTACCCGGCATTTTCTTTATTTTACTCTGTTAAAACATGATTGTGTCCCATGTCCTTGACCCCTTATGTGTGCTTTGTTTTCCTCAAAAACCCATCATTTTCCCAAAGCAAGTATTCTATTTATGCTTCTTTTATATTTATCATTGGACTTAGCCCAGAACCAGGATCACAGCAAAACTAGAATCAATTTTCAGACGAGCTCATGTTAAATTGAAAGGATTTATATATAAAGAAATACACTGTTTTAAAATAATTAAAAATACTAAACTATATTCATATGATCTTTTAAGTCCATTTAGGGTTTAGTGGTGATAAGGACAGGTATTCCTTTCAACGTCAATAACAGTTGTCAATAACATTTTTTTCTCCATCAAATCATTGGTTAACTCCTTTGGAAGCACCATGAATTGGGACATCAGAATGATTGGGTTTCAGTATCAAGAGTGCCATTGAATTGCTGGATGTCCTTGAGCAACTTATTTTGCTTCTTGGATCCTCAATTTCTTTGATGATAGAATAAAGAATGATTGTACCTAGCCCCTTGGATTTAATACTATGATACTATGATATTACGTTAATATCTTTAAAGTATCCAGAACAGTACTTGGCAAATGATTAGCATGAAGAAAAAAAAATCTATATTCCATTTCTTTCACTAATGTATTCTCAAAATCTATTGTTATCTTTTTTCCATTTACATATAAGGGATGAGGAATTTGCAGGACACAACTTAGGTGTGAGTAGTTCAATTGTTCTTATCAGGGTATTCAGTGTATTTCCATGCTTTTTGTCCCAACTTTACCTCTGCTGTACATTATCTCTTACCTTGCTGCTTTCGTCATCTGCTAAAGTTTTCATAACCAAGGTCAAACATTACCTCCACAGGAAAGCCTTCCTTCATCCTTCTTTCTAAAGCACTATCTCTTCTAGCTCCTTCCCAGAGTACATTACCTCTATTCAAGGTTTTTCTTACAATATTTATAGCATTCTATTGTCATAGTTTTCACCATTGCCTCATTTCCTCCAAGTATAAGATCTGAGATGTCCCCTAACATACTTAAACTGCATTCTGGCTTTCGAAGACCCTCTCCTTCTGTTTGGGGAGCTCGTGAATGTCTGACATTACCTGGGTCAATTTGGAAAGGCTCAGCAAATCCTTGGGACCCGGGCAGGCACGCCCTTCTGGATGATCAACAGTCAATACGTATGGGACTCTTAATAAAAAGCTCTCAGCAAAACTGTCCAATGCCACAGTTACTAGTGACATGTGATTTTGGAGTCCTTGAAATATGGCTAGTCCAAACTGAGACGGGCTGTCAGTGTCAAATATATATCAAATTCTGGAGACCTAATACCAGAAAAGGAATGGAAAATGTCCCATTAATATTTTTTATATTGATTAGTTGTTGAAATGACAATATGGTAGATATATTGAGTTAAATAAAATATACTTTTAAAACTTTCTTAAAAAACACTCAGCAGACAGTGATGAAGATACTAGCTAATGGGCAGGCAACATAGGACACCCTATGGGCTTTGGAGAGGCTCCCAGTTTTTTCCCTGTTGGTGGTAAAGGATGGGGTTAGGTAGAACCTCAATGCTGACTGTTCCCCCTCACACTGCCCCCCTCAGGTCATGTACCCAATTCCTGGCCACGCCAAACTCCTACTAGGGTACGCCACATATGCTTTTCTAGCCCAGGTAAACTCCAGCCTGTATTTATCCTTCCTGAGTTCTTTCTTTTACTGTTTGCAGCTCACCATTAAAGCATCCACTATTCTACTTCTTCTTTGATTCTCAAGAACTTCAGCCAAACATTTTCTCTTATAAATCAGAATGGACTTCAAGAGTGTATTTTGAAGCTTTAAAAAAAAATCAACATTTCTTTTTCTCTCTCCTTTAATAATTCTGATTCTCTGAGAATTATTATGCTTCTCACTGAATGAGAGAATGGTCACATACAAAGAAGCAGAAGGGAAAATTATCAAGGTTGATATTTCAGTATAATATATCTGACACGACTTTATATTACAGATTTTTGCAAACCTCACATCTCTTCTAAAAATGAGTCAATGCTTTCAAGTCAGAAGTTTTATCCTGTCTCTTTTTATAACCTCTCAAAGTACCAAGCCTTTTGTCTTGCATAGAGGAAGTAAATAGTAAATATTTGTTGAATTACATTGAAAATGCACAATACATCTTTTTGAAAATCTAAGGAAAACGCCACATGAAAAAATGTGGGTGCATAATAAATACACAAGCACTGCAACATTGATCCGTTGATCCATACTCATATGTACAAATAATGGTACTTTTAAAATTTAAAAAAAAACATGCTGAGAATTGTATTAGCCTTGCTCAGAAGGCCACATTATAAACACATGTTATTAAGGTAAGTGACACAAATTAAAATGTTTCTTCCTACTGAAATTTTACATTCGATTTAAATCATTTATGACTTGTTTGAGTAGCTGTGCAGCCAACCCAAAATTAAATTATTTATGTAAAACCATGTTGTATTAGTTAGAGATATTGCAAATGAAATTTAAAATCTGTGTCCTCTGATTTTAGCTGTCTAAGATATTGTCTGTCTGAAATGATTCCCCAATTTATGTAATTGTTCTTTTTGTGGGTATTATTTTTATTCAGGAGACAAAGGGGAAAAGGGTTTGCCCGGGATTCCTGGAGGAAAAGGCAAAGCGGGTATGGTTCCTAATTGTTCTCCTTAATTTCTGGCATGACTCTAAAGGTATTCATCTCAAAAATTGATCCTTTTTTTTTTTTTAATGAAAAAGCAAGAACCTTTTCGATGTGCTTAAATTTATTTTTCTCAGGGTAGAGGGAAGGGAAGTTTCCTCAGTATTTGCTGGTGACTTTTCAAGCTCTGGGGAAGGGGATGATGGCACATTCCATCTCCGTCATACTTTCTGTGAGGAAGTAAACTCAGCCCTCACTCTCTTCAACCAGGAGGAAAATCCACAGCAACAGGACTGTGTCAGCATGCCTTACCTTCCACCAGCATCTCAACCTAAGCCTGGCCAGTCCTTTGTCAGAAGCAAACTGGCCGGTTCCAGAAAGTCCCCATGGTTACAGAACATTCCTTCAGGGACCAGGGAGAGTCTTCCCAAGTACCGAAAGAGAGTTTTATCTCCAGTGCTGGAGGCAAAGAAAGAAAATTGTTTTGGGGGGCTTCACTTGTTTCTATCTACAGGAATATAGTAAACACTAATTCAAAGAACTGTTTTAAATTCCTTATATTTAACTGAGAATATAGAGGCATAAAGCCACATTTGTCTCCCTTTGGCTAGTAAACTTCCTTTACTTTTCAACTACCTAAGAAAAAAACCAAACAGAAAATGTTTACACAAAGCATCCATTAAGTAGAAAGAACAGAATCATTTCAATTTCACATCATTTTCCTTACAGTTCCGTCTCTGTGACAGTATCAGTTGGTAGTCGAAAAGGTAAAGGAATAAAAAGGGAATGAATGGCAGGAATTAAAATCATAGTTAACCCATAAATAGAATAACTGGCTCTTGAGATTGTGAGTTGGATCTATGACCAAGGTTTAAACTTAGTCTTTCAACATTCAAGGACACTCCAAACGAATCATCAGAATTAACATTTGATTTCACCATGAAAGGTTTGTCCTGTCCTGGGAAAGTTGTGTGAGCCAGTGACCGCTGCACTAACAGAAGAGAAGACTGGCTAGAAACATGTCTTAAAGCTGTAAAGATTTTAGTCTGAGATCACATCCTGCGCTCAACAAAAATGCCAAATGGTCCTCAATACCATTGCAGTGGTTTGTCATATTTACTCTTCTTTCTTAAAAATATGGCTTAGTACTGTTTTAAGTCATTTAAAATATTTTAAAAGACATTCTCTGAATTCCTACCGACAATGTAAATTAGTAACTTTGTTTTAAACGAAAAATTACAAATAGAGCCACTCACAGGGAGACACAGCCAGACTAGAATAATATAGAAAGCATTGGGAAGAAAGCAAGGGCTCCTTTCTGTGTGTGTTTTCAACCTGAATTCACAGTTTTTGTCATTGAAAAGGTACTGTCTGTGATTGTGGGAGATACCGAAAAGTTGTTGGGCAACTGGATATTAGTGTTGCTCGTCTCAAGACATCTATGAAGTTCGTCAAGAACGGTGAATATATTCTCTTTTGCTTTGTGCTATTTATGTATCGATTTAGTGTCCTTCAACATTCCAATTCCAATATTCCTAGCCGGAAATACCTCCTCACATAGGGGAGGGCAAAGCATGGGACAGTGTCACCAGTATAAAAGTCTCTCAAAACGCTAATTATCCACTCCGACTCCAGGACACTTCAGGTCCATTGCATGCATTCATACATGTTGCACTGACTGTGTGTAGAAAAAGTTACACTCTGGAGAGAGGGGAATGAATGGTGAAAAGGGCAGAGTTTGGCAAGCCCTGCTTTAAGAATAAAAAGGGACCGAAAGAGTCAGAGTGAGCATCTCAAAAAATAGAAGTAATAAATGAAAACAATAGCTACTTTCTTGAGTACTGGGAATAATAATAATAATGATGATGTAGGTGCTATGATCAAAGCGAAGCTTAGCGAGATTGCCTTATGCATCGACACAGAGCCAGTGAACTGTGTGGAACGGGTATTTGAATTACAGGTGTCACTGATTCCTGTACCCTCAGTCCATATCAATAGGGACATTATGTGTTTCTCTCAATTTTGCAACTTTCGATTTGTGTTATCCCTTGTCTATCTCCCCGTTATAGTTAAGAGGAAAGTGCTTGAAGTGGGGTTTACGTGTTCTCTTCCGAGACAGTATGAATGAGGGAACTGCTGTAGTTACTGTTACAATTGGTTCCATTTTGTTGTACTTGCATTTATCACAATGCAGCTCTATATTTGTTGTATGTTATTGGAAGCTCACAGATGCCATCTTGTGTTCATCTTCATTTTGTACTACTAGAAGCCCAGGAAATGCTTGATATTAACTAAGTGCCCTAATTATAGTTCTGGTTATAACCTGCACACAAGATGCTATCTCTGGCATGACTTGGGCTTGCAAGAATTAAACCAGACCCCAGAGCTTCAACACAGAGCAATAGTTCTTAACATTTGAGTGGTCACATATTTCCTGGTGAATTTTAATTTATGAACCCTAAAAAGTATAATATATGTAGACACCCAGAAGCCTACAACATGTGTACCATATTATGAGCTCATGGTTATTCTGAGTCCCCAGGGCTGTCTTGAAGTGTACTTGGTAGCTCAGTCTACTTCATGTACCCGGAGTGAAGTATAGACAATTTCAATTGACGCACATGTTCACAGCCCAGGCACCAAGTGAGAAAACTTCTGAATTATTCCCCTATCAGTTCAATAAGCTTTTATCATCCCTTGCAGTGTTAAACCCATCGGGGATACAGAGTGACAAAGACATGGTCACTGTCCTCAAGATGCTCGCCATTTAGTAGAAGAGATATACAATTAGACGAGGATATGTTGAGTGCTATGAAGTGTAAGAAGCCATGGTAACATAGGGGACAAGAGTCTCTGATGTCTGTTCAGCATTGGAAAGACTCCTATAGGAGAAAACTCTCCCACTGAGATCTAAAAGATGAATAGGAGTGTGCCAGGTAGAGAAGCAGTGAGAAGAATTTCCACGCACAAAAGGTATGATGTGGAAAAGAGAAGGCCATGTTCATGGGACTGGAAGTATGACAAAAGCATAAGCTAGGATGGGAAAAATAGTCTGAGATGAGCTGGGTGGCAGTTCATATTTATAATGAGTCTTTGTCAAAATAACTCTCTGCTTCAAAGTTGTGTGGGAAGTTAAAGAGGAATGGCAGGAAGGACAAATGGTAGGAATTTGTTCTCCATTTTGATAACTAGAGAATATTAAAGCAGTACTTACCTCATAATATGGCCTTGTGAAATTATTACTAAATGTGGAATACATGAATTTAAATCTGACAAAAAATAGAAGTAATAAAATATACTTTGCCTTTTCTCTTTTTGAAACACATAATCATACTCTTCTTTCCCTCTCTGCAAAGTCATAGCAGGAATTAGGGAAACTGAAGAGAAATTCTACTACATCGTACAGGAGGAAAAGAACTACAGGGAATCCCTGACCCACTGTCGGATCCGGGGTGGAATGCTCGCCATGCCAAAGGACGAGGCCGCCAACACACTCATCGCTGATTATGTCGCCAAGAGTGGCTTCTTCCGGGTCTTCATCGGGGTGAATGACCTTGAGAGGGAGGGGCAGTATGTGTTCACAGACAACACCCCACTGCAGAACTACAGCAACTGGAAGGAGGGAGAGCCCAGCGACCCCTACGGTCACAAGGACTGTGTGGAAATGCTGAGCTCAGGCCGATGGAATGACACAGAGTGCCATCTTACCATGTACTTTGTCTGTGAGTTTGTCAAGAAGAAAAAGTAACTCCCCTCATACTACACATTTGTAATTCCTTGTGACTACCATTGCAGTTCTTTTTATCCATCCTTTTCTTTCTAGTTACACTAAATTTGTTCTGACTCAGGATAAGTGGGAAATGCTAAACTGAGGTTTGGAATCTCTGTCGCCATGCTTGCCTGTGTCGATTTTGAACATTTTCATGCATGGTTTATTACTGAGCCAATAGCTCACCAAGTTACAGGGGTCCTGAGAGAGAGTTTGAGTTACTAGTTGTGTGGGAGGTGGTTGTCTGTGTCTCAAATAAAATGTTCTCCTGGCATTTGCTCTGCCTCCTCTCCCTAGAGCCCTAAACCACTCCCCATCCAGCCCAGTGGGTAATTGGACAGTTGGTTGGTGATGATTAGGATACCCTGCCCTCAGCCAAAGTCAGACATACAGGATGGCCTTCTGTTAGAAATGTCGTGATATTATCTGTCTTTGAATCCAAGATCCCCAGTTCTTTGACCAGTCACCCATGATAGCCATAGTCACACTTGCAAGGTCCTCTCGTTCTCACAAACATAGAGACACTTCAACCCCAGCCTCTCCAAGAGGAACTTCTAGCCCATTGACCTATTCCAGACCATATAGAATTACATAGACTCCTCTTGTGTTTCTAATCTATAATCTTCAGTGAAGAACAAGTGGTTACCTTGGCCTGCTTTCTGTAGGCCCACAACTTAATCTCAGGCCCCCCGATATTTAGCTGTTCGATTTGTGGAGAAGGGAACTTTAGAAATTAAAAAGAAAAAGATAGGGTTTGTTCCAAAATAATATTACTTACAATTCTCCTGCTAAATTGCCCCCTGCTATTCATATGGCTCCACTTTTCCTTATCTTAGGTTCACCCATATCAATTTTCCTCCCTTAGGCTTGGGGAATGAGGGACGGGGTTTGTGAAGCCTTCAGAAAATTCTAGAAGCTTCAAGGTGCTACCAACATATCACTCATGGTTACATTTCCTGGGAGACACTTCACTCTCCGTACTCTCCATAACTGTATGTTGTAAGAACCCCATACCAGAGATGCCCTTTCTAGCACTCTGACATCACAGGAATGTGTCAGGAGTGGAGTTTGGAACATGCCTAGGACTCATATTTACCAAGCGGGTGAAATTCTACTTTGAACTACAGACCAAATCTCTAAGCAGCTTCCATTTGGAATTTAAAAATAAACAGTTCAACAAAACTGTAGATTATCCCATTTTAAACGGCTGTTCCAGTTATAGTTTGTGACATATGATTAGACTGTTTAAAATGCTGGCAAAATGGTTAATAAACTTAGAGAAACAGATCCACAACATATGTTCACCTTAAGCCATCTGTTCATGATTTCACCCATGACTAACTGGTTATGAGATAGGATTTAATTAGGTATTTCTGTGAGTTTAATGAGGGTCACAAACTCAAGTACTACATGGGCCATCCAGATGACATAAATAAATGAAACGGAACAGGTGGGGATCCTAGAACACTGAAAACAGCTTGCCCATCTAATGGAACCAGCTGCTCCTCAGTGGCTGCTAATTTTGCCATCCAGGACCCAATGTCAATACATGTTTTGATATGTCAGGATAATCAGAAAGCTGGAACTTCGGAAGATATCTTTATATTTTTAAACATTGGCGTCTAATCAATTTTTAACCCAAATTTTAAGTCATGCAGAATAGTCTGCTAGCCAAAATCGTGACCTTTCCATTTCTCACCTCTTGGGGAAAGTTCTGAAGGTTCTAACCACACTGAATGACATGAAGATGCAATGACATCAAAGTAAAAATCTCTCAATACCTCATTCAGTCAGCTCAATGCAGGAATTTGTTCATTGTTTGCCATTCATCAAGTTAAATAATCTACGTAGCTACTTATTCAGACTTCTGAGCGGCATATGCTATTTTGAAGGCAAGGCAGTTGATTAACAATTACAAAGAGGACACCAGTTCAAAAGTAGTATCTTTGGGTAGAATGCCAGCCAGGAGCATGAGGAACAAGAATCTAGAAATACTTGAAGGATAAGAAAAGAAGAGAGAAGGAATGGACAATAAGCATTGTCTATGGTCTCTACTGAGATCCATATTCTGATTTGTTCTGAGACCCCAATGTATGAATATTATTGTGTGGATTATAAGTGTTATTATTATTTCTATGATGATCATTATAGTAATATTTTTCTCCATGACTCATCTTTGCTGCCAGTGCTTCCAAGAGGAGATGACAGAGCTTCCAAGAATAGGGTTCATCCTACAACCTTGCTCGGAAGAAATTTTGAAGGCACCACACTCTTAATTAGATTATGAAACTTACTTTGTGCTTTCCAAAAGAAATACCTTCACATATCATTTTCTCATGTGATCTTGATAAACTCTATGAAGTGTGAATGGCAGATAGTTTTACCACCATTTTCTCGACGAGAATATTGAGGTCCAAGGAAGCTAAACAATTGACCAAAATCAAGTCATTTGAGAGAAAAGCAGGACGCCAGCCCGCCAGCCTGCTGATCGAAACTGCCAAGCCAGTATTCTCTCCAACCTCTGTTTATTGCTCTTATATTGAATGGAAGTTCATACACAATTCCCTCGTTATAGCAGAGGCCCAAATAATGTCTCTTTTTTACTTTCCAAAGGTAAAGATTAGGATCGATTAACAGAGATACTGAGGATTCAGAAACTTGCCTTATAAATACGGTGTTCACTGGTTTTATTTCGGCATCCACGAATGTCTGTACATGGCATTAGTGTTGAAGAGGTGACTTAGTAGAATGTCACTACAATTTTGAACATAACTACACATAGAGGGAGAGCAAAGCAGGTATATGAAAATCAAAATTTGCCCCAAATACGAATGACCGCGTGATTCTTTGCCCCATAAAAGAATTCACTAGAAAATTCCCTTAAATAATTAGCATTTAAAATCAATTTTAGTCTCAAAATTTTATACTCAACTCTTCAGAAACATATCTGGACACTTCCCAAGGATGACATAAAGGTTTCAGGGGAAGAAAATTTAATGATTTATTCACAATCTCACAACAGTGCCTTATCAAAGCAATGTATTCTATAACCAGGCAAGAGGAAATACCTTATGTCCGGACAATTGCTCAAAGACTCTAGAAAGGCGTACAGCTTGTGTTGACAGAGATATAATCAGAATTAATTACATTTTGGACCACTCGCCCACAAAAATGGCTGGCATTGAAAAAATGTGTTTTGTCCTGCTTAGGTCTGTGATATCCAAATATGAGCTGCTTTGATTATGAGCCAATTAATTTTCTGCTCTCTTGATTGCGTGCCTTGAGAAAATACGACATCTGTGGAATAGGAAACGTTAACTGAAAGTAGAACCCACTGCATCATCAACAGATTGAAACAAAATGTTTACAGGTATTATCTGTGGTGAGAGAATCATGGTTGGATGCCATACAGGGTAACACAGTTGAGTGTATTACTTTGAAATTAAAAATCTAGACCTCGTGTCATGGCTACCTTGAATTTCAATGCCAACTGTGCCACTCACTGCCCTATTAGGGAAATATTTTCCATACTCTAAGCCTTGGTTTCCTCATTTGTATAGTTCCTCCTCACAGAGTGCTATGACAATTAAAGAAGATAATATACAATGAGGCCAGGTATGTTATATGGATACAGTAAAAACAGCCATCGCTACCAGCAACATGTTGAAAAGATACAAGCCATATTTTAAGACATGTGAAAAATTACTTAAGGAAAAAAATATATGTAAGAATAGAAAGCTGAGAAATAAACCCTCATCTGTAACGTTATTTATCTATGTAACGTCAATCTATGATAAAGGGGGCAAGAATATACAATGGGGTAAAGGTAGTCTATTCAATAAATGGTGCTGGAAAAACTGGGTAGATATGTGCCAAGAATGAAACTAGACTACCGTCTTACACCATACACAAGAAAAAAAGAAGAGAAAAAAAAAAGAACAAACTCAAAATGGGTTAAATACTTAAACGTAAGACTTGCAACTGTAAAACTAGAAGAAAAGATAGGCAGTAAACTCTCTGACATTGTTCTTAGTAATATTTCTTTTTTTTGATATATCTCCTCAGGCAAGGGAAACAAAAGAAAACTAAACAAATGGTACTACATCAAACTAAAAAGTTTTTGCACAACAAAGGAAACCATCAATAAAATGGAAAGACAACCTACTCAATGGGGAAGATACTCACCGGTGATACATTTAATAAGGGGTTAATATCCAAAATTGATAAAGAACTCACGCAACGCAACACCAAAAAAATATTTTAAAAAGTCCAATTAAAAAATAGGCAGAGGAACTGTTTGCGAAAATCTTCTCCCATTCAGTTGGTTGCCTCATTATTTTGTCAATAGTTTCTTTTGCTGTGCAGAAGCTTTTCAGTTTCATATAATCCCATTTGTTTATTTTAGTTTTTACTTCCATTGCCTTTGGAGTCAAATTCATAAGAACAAGACAAACAAATGAGAAACAAAAACTCATAGACACAGACAATAATTTAGTGGTTACCAGAGGGTAAGGGGGTGGGGGGAGGGTGATGAGGGTAAGGGGGATCAAATATATGGTGATGGAAGGAGAACTGACTCTGGGTGGTGAACACACAATGGGATTTATAGACGATGTAATACAGAATTGTACACCTGAAATCTATGTAAATTTACTAACAATTGTCACCCCAATAAAATTAATTTAAAAAAAAAAAAAAAAAATAGGCAGAGGACCTGAATAGGCATTTCTCCAAAGACGACATACAGATAGACTTCAAAAGATGCTCAACATCACTAATCATCAGAGAAATGCAAATTAAAACCACGATGAGATATCACCTCCCACCCGTCAGGATGGCTATAATCAATCAATCAACAAACGACAAGTGTTGGCGAGAATGCAGAGAAAAGGGAACCCTCATGCACTGTTGAGGGGATTGCAACTTGGTGCAGCCACTATGGAAAACAGTCCGGAAGTTCTTCAAAAAATTAAAAATTTATTTTTATGACCCAGCAATTCCACTTCTGTGTATTTATCTGAAGAAATCCAAAATACTAATTTGAAAAGATATATTTGCCGCTATATTTACTGCAGTGCTATTTACAATAGCCAAGATATGGAAGCAATCCAAGTACCCCTCAATAGATGACTGGGTAAAGAAGATGGGGTACATATATGCAATGGAATATTACTCGGCCTTAAAAAAGAATGAAATGGTACCATTTGCAACAACATGGATGGACCTAAGGGTATTACACTAAGTGGAATAAGTCAGACAGAGAAAGACAATGCCATATGATTTCACTTACATGTGGAATCTAAAAACCAAATGAATGAACAAACAAAACAGAGACAGACTCAGAGCTACAGAGAACAAACTAATGGTTGCTAGGTTGGTGAGGAGTTGGGGGCTGGGTGAAAACAGTGAAGGGATTAAGAAATACAAATTGGTAGTTACAAAATAGTCACAGGGATGTAAAGCACAGCATAGGGAATATAGTCAGTAATGTTGCAGTAACTATGTACGGTATCAGGTGGGTACCAGACTAATCGGAAGGATCACTGCGTAAATTATATAAATGTCTAACCACTATGCTATACACCTGAAACTAAAATAAAATAATATTCAATGTCAACTGCAACTGAAAAAATAATTAAAAATGTGTATGTATACAGTATATATACTATATATACGTAGATACACTTATATGTTTATGCTATGTATATGTGTGTGCATCTGTGTGTGTATATGTGGAAAGGTAACTTTAAATCCTCATTTCTAGATAAAATTTTCATCTTCAGGGCAGTTAATAAGTCCGGCAAAAGTTGTGCTGCTGATATGAATTAGAGCTGAGCTTCATAACTGAATATGATTGGTTCTGAAACCATCTATACTTTTTCTAAGATGCAGTTCATCTGAACCTGTGTTTATCACATAAAAAGTTACTATTTTTAAAAACTTAATATAATCATTGACTTGTATTTTCATGAGATCACGAGGCCTTTGTCAGTCCAGCTAAGTTCCTTAAAAGCTGAGAGGGGGAACAAGTCGTCCTTTTGAATGGAGATTAAAGGAAAGGAGTCATTCGCCACAGGTACCATATATATAAAATCCTTTTTATGAATGTTGGATTTTCTTTTATTGCACTCGTACAGATGGTCATGCTGTCCATCACTGAATGTTGCTGGTAATTTTCTAACCTCTTTAGAACATTTTTCCTTATAGTAAGTTTCTTTCTAATTTCCACCCATTGTCTGAGCGGTCTGGCCCTGAGACAAGCTGGGGCAGGCTCTTAATGAAAGTGCAGATGATCAGGGAACACTGTCCTCTTCACAAGACTCGTTACTAAGGTGGCTATCCAATTTTATACATTTCTCTAAACTGAGGTGGTATGTCCCACATCCATTGAATTCAAAGTTTGAATTGGTAAAATCATGAGAGACACAGATGTAGAATATGAATAGTATTGAAAGTCATGTGGGGCATCTCAATCGTTAATAATGTTTTTATTAGGAGGGGTACCTGGTGAAAAGCGTTCAGCCCCCAGGGGAGGAGGCTGTTAAGAGGTAGAGGGTTTGGCAAGGCCCCAATGAGAGGGCTCAGGGCAGGTGTCCAGCTCCTGTGGGAGAATGAAGTCAAAATCGGAGTCCATGTATGTGAAGCCTTCGACTGGTTTAGGTGGACTGGAGAGTTCATTAACTCATTAATGCATCAAATATACTTAGGAAGCATTTAATATGCGTGAAGTGGCAGCATGATCAGAGCTGGAGACCCAATGGGAAAGAAGAGAGATCAGGTTTCCAGCTTTGTGGGCAGAACTCCTCCCAGACTCACTGACATCAAGCCTCCCACACGGAGGCCCAAGATTTAATCCGTTGTCAGGGATGGAATCCATAAACCTATTCTATTTTTATACCTCCTTCCTCTTCAACAGAACAGCTCTTCTAAGATCGACTGAAATAAGCTGGACAACGGGATTTTTTTTCTTTTCTCTTTTCTTTTTTTTTTTTTTTTTTCTTGTAAAAATAGCACATCATCCTTCCTTGAAGAGCAACACTGATTCATCTCTTTAAATACATTTCCACATCCATCCATTTGGGCTGACTCATTGCGATGGGAACAAAAAGTTCTCATCATGTGTATTCTTACCCACGCTTTTTCCTCACAAGATAGAATATATGCTTGTGGTTGTCCCTGAGTGAGCACTGACTCCTGGTAAATGTTCCCTTACCTTAATTTTTCCTGGTGACCTACACCTGATAGTCAGTGAAACCCAGATTTGCCATAGATTGTCACTTTCATAATAAAATAAGGACAGGTAGGAGGAAGGGGAGGGAAATGAGTCAGACATTTTATAATTTATTAAAATGTGAGTACAGTAACCCCACATTAATCACCCTGTTGGCATCTGCAGTTGGGAGATAATGCAAATTAATGTGGGTCCATATAATTTTAAAGCTATATCACCCTTTGACATATGCATTTTTCACTTCAGAACCCTTAAACAGACTAATTTATCAATAGTTAAGCCTTACTGGGTAAACCTCGTTGATGGGCCTTTGGATGAGGGAATGAAGATAAGGACTGGCTACAATCCAGCCCTCAATATAGTGATGGAATGTCAGTTCCAGGGCAGAGTTCTCATAAGCTCTGTCATGATGTGTACAAAGCCCAGAAAGGCACAGAAGCATTTTCCAAGTCTTGAGAAAATAAAGAAAGGGAAGACAGAATTGCAAAACATTCCATTTAAACCCAAAAAGTCTAGGTGAATATTTTTACTAAGACGTATGGCTGACATAAGAAGGAATTGTGGGAGACTCTTCTCTAATAGCAATGTCACTTGGATATTTCCTGAATCAAGTTGGAGAAGGTGATTCTGGGGAAAGCTTACCAGGAGAACCAGATGTGTTTCAGAAGTGGGTGAATTTTGGAAATGTTTATGTTTTAAAATGTTTTTCCCCATATCCCTTGTTTTTATGATCTTATCTTTTATTTTGCTGCCCTTGATACTTTTCAGGGACTCAACCTCCAGGATGGATGGGGGATTTTTATATTGATCTTTAAAAGCACCAACGTTCTCCCTTCCACAAAATAGGGACATTGTTCTTGTCCTAAAGGACCTTAGAACTTACAAGAATAGAGTGGACAAAGGGAGCGATTTCCCATTTTGGTCTCTACATTTAAGAAAGAAGAGATCTGCTGACATATCCAAAAATACATTTTGAGACACTGGAATCAAGTGTCAAAAAGCACACTTTTTAAAGAAGCTTGAAAGTATTTCTTCTGGGTTTCCTGACACTAAACACCCTTGCATACAGAGATCTCATGAAAAGAACAAGGCTTGGGATAAATACAGAGGGTGCCAAAAAATGTATACATATTTTAAGAAAGGAAAACACTGTATGAAAATTAAACTGATGGTAACCACTTTGAGCACCTCTTGTAATTCCAAAATTCAAATGTGACTTGTATTCATCTTTTGTTATCGGTATATATTGAGCATTACAATTTTAATACAGTTTTCTCTTTTCTTAAATTGTGTATACATTTTTGTGGTACCTTCTGTATATATGTTTGCGTCTCCACCTTTGAAAGTACAAAAGAAATACTACCTCAGTTCTTCTTTCCTCAGATAATCTATTTTATTGATGATGGGATTGGGCATTATTCTGCTGCTTCTCTTTTAAAACATTCTTACATTTTCAAAAATTCAGTAGCTCAGTATGCCCTAACTTCCTGACCTTGCTGATTCATGCTTTTATGAATTATGAAGATAATATTTGCAGGGTGAAATTATACATGAGTAAAGGAGGTGTTACTCTGATCACCACAAACAAACCCTCAGTTTCATATGGACAGAAATTACATGACATCTGGGTCCTGGTCTGCAAACTCCTTATACTGGAAATCTTTACTGTCAAATTGTCAGCAATTACTCCCAAATAATTTGCATGCTTGAGATTCTGAAATAGCTTTGCATTTAACATAATCCTTATGTCCTATTATTCCCTTGGAATTTCTAGCCATAGTCGAGAAATAATCTCACCCTTTGCAGAAGAATAATTACCATGTATCTATTGGGATTATAGGTCTTAATTTCCTTCACTCTAAACATGGCTTTTTCCATTGACACCCAATGAGGAAGGGTAGAAGGCAATTTTATTTTGTGCAAAGATCACTAGATGTAAACCCACTCTCATTTAGGTTTATGTGCTCAATGGCCACAAGAAATATAAGGTTAAACCTTTGATCTAGTGGATCTTCTTCCCATCAAGTTCAATAAAGTCCACCTGAACTCACCAAAACCAGAAAACGGATGCCCTAACTGGTGTCCCAGCTCCTGGAAATATTTGTCCTGGAAGAAAGCCATTTTTACCGGTATACTGTCTATCTTTGGTCTCAAGCACTTCTCATCATGCTCCTACTGGAAGACCTTGGATGGAACTGCAGCTTCTGGTAAAGGATAATGTGGACAAACTCTATTCAGTGGCAGACAGCAGAAGAACCTGGGCCATCCACTGGACTTCAGATGTCGCCCCGCATTAAATCTTTGGGACTTCGTGATATTTGATCATATTCAAAACCCAGTTCTTCTAGGGCTTACCTCAGAAAATCTCATGTTTAATCAATACATTTTCCTTAAAGATGCATGGTGACAATTGGGGTTTTTGCCACTGGCCCCATCACCTGTGTAATCAGCCTCTTTGATTTACTGATGCACTTGGGGAGAACTGGGCCTCTGCTTTCTATTTCTGCTTTTACTTTTTCAGTGTCCTTCTCTCTGCTAAACTTTCTGTCTCCAACCTTTCTAGGACAATAAAGAGAAGTTAGTCTCTAATCCACCTCCTTTTGATTCTATGTCAGTCTAAATTCCTTTTTTTTTTTTCTCATTAATGGATGTGCCCATTAACTCTTTTATTCTTTTACCATCATGTATCAGGCTTATCATTAGCCCACTCTGACATAAGGGGAGTGCTGTATTATTCTTGCTTCCTTTCCTCCCACATAAATTAATAGATCATTTTCACCACCCAGCTCATGGTGGTAAACAACTTACACTACATCAAAGAAATCAGAGACGAATTCAAGGACTGAAAAAATACAACTCACTGATACTTCATTAATTAACAAAAGTGATATCTACCAAGTGATACATCTGAGTAAGTTTCCTTTTCATTTCTTATTAGGATTCACTCCAAACAGTGGTAATACTCAGTGTGCCATGTGAGGTGCCTGAAAAGTCCTGAGTAGCCAAGTTTCCTTCTCTTCCAAAGACCTTGTCAGAAACTGCTTAGGCTACTTACATGAGGTATTTATGCCGCCACTCAGCAAGACATGTCATATATGTCTAAAGACCAGGTTCTAGGACTTGAATTCTTCTGTGCTGGCAACTTTCCAATTTCACTTCATTTGAGTCTGTGTCATAAGACATCGACAATTCCCATTTATGATTATTTAGACTTTTCATGAGCAGTCCTGGCTTTAGAGGACCATAAAAATCATGGACGTAGAGACAGGGTTTAAAGATACAGAAATAGGTGAGCTTGCTTTAGGTAAGAATGCTCTGTGAAGACAGCAGAGATCCCAAGTCTGAGATCTGAGTTATTCTAATATTTAAAGGTTGGAAAGAAGGAAAGGGGTGGGTTTCTCAAGGTATATTGATAAAGAGTGGTCAGAGAAGTAGTAATAGAATTGGAAATGTTTCAAGAAGAAGGGAGCAGTCAACTTTATTGAATGTCTCTGAGAGTTCAATTAAAATCAACAATTAAAAAGTACCTATTAGCTTTGTCAACGTAAATCACAAAGGAAATTAGCAAAAGAAGTCTCAATAGCGTTAAAGAGACACAAGACATGGTAGAGTTGGGTTGATGGGAAATGGGCTGCACAAGAAGTAGAGATGGCAATATATAGATAATATTTTCAGGAATCTTGCCTGTAAAGAAGAGTTGAAGCAATAAGATCAAGAATCAGAGGTGGGACATTGTCGATCAAAATAATAGTAAGAACTGATATAACTTGAGTGCTATGCTAAGCATTTTATATGTGGTTCTAGTTGAATCCAAAATCAACTCTATGTGGCATACACTATCAACATCACCTTTTTACCTATGAGTAAACTGAGGCACAGAGATTAAGAAACATTCCTTAGGTCATAGTGCTGGGCTTTCAATGCAGGCAGCCCAGTCCAGTGCTTGCATTGTTAACCACTGCATTCATTATTCTGTCGCTCCCTATGATGATGGGCACATTTGGAAGGTCCAGATTTTCTGCTGTGGCTTTGCTGGATGGGGTGTATGGGTCCCCCTTTTAAAGGGCATTGTGAGTGCTGCTCAAGGGAAGCAAGGCCTGTGGGTCCCATGAGACAACAATGTCAAATCCTTTGTTTGGAATTCAGGAAGCATTCAGGTGTCTCTGCTGTAAAATAATGTTCTAGACTAGAAAAACTACTCCCCAGCAATTTTAAAAGACTCCTACCTTCTTCTTTTATTTCTGTGAGGTATGTAACAGGGTTAGCTGTTTATATTTAATTTTAAGAATGAAATAACACTTATTCCATGATGACAATAATTTTCTAACTTTGACAGTCATACGGTCACAGAAGCCTTACCTCCAATCCTACCTCTACTCTTAAGTCCTATAGAATAAAGCTACAAATTTATAACATTATACTATAAGAAACCTAGATCATCTGATGAATGAATACACACTGTTTGTAATATGGCTTCTGCCTACTTGTTCAGCCTTTTTATTTGCCACCCACTTCCAGGTACACACCTCCATATCTACACGTGTACTAGAAGTGTCTACAACAGGTTTTTTCTCTCTGATTTGTGTATATTTTCAATGTGAATTGTTCCCTGTTACCTGTTTAGCAAACTTTCACTTATCCAGTAAAACACGGCTCACAAAGGCCCTCAGAGGTTTCTTTCACTGCTCTCTCTCAGCCCATCTCTACATGTTCCTATCATGGCATTTTCTGTTGAAAGACAGGGATTATACCATACTCATCTTTGTAACACCAAGGCCAAGGGCAAAGTGTCCCGGATATACTGGCAATAAGTAACCAGTACATGTTAGCTCGGTAACTATCTCATAAATGGTGAATCCAGGAGTTCAAGGTCTCCTGGTGTTCCTAGTCCTACTATGTGCAGGCAACATTCTACGAACTTGGAGTGTTTTAGTCAGGGTCTTTATAGGAAAGAAATGTCCCTGTAAATGAGGTAACAGAAAAGTCGAAAAGGGAAACTTTTTACGAAGCTGCAGGCAAAGTTAAGAGAAATCATCAAAGGATCATGAAACACATGTAGGGTGGCAACAGCAGGGCTTGGAGGGCCAATATGAGGCTAGGTGACCAGACTTGGAAAGAGCTACATGTGAGAGCTACCTGATGGTACCTTTGGCCTTAAAGGTAAGAAAACCTGCTGCCAGGTAGGGAGGAAAACCAAGAGAGTCTTAGCTGACTGGTGTCTCCCACCACTCTCTGTTCTCCCACAAGTATTAATACTTCCCATTGGCCAGTCCGAACTGGAAACCAGAGAGTAAAGAATCTAGTCATAAGCTACAAAATTCAGCCTCCTGAGGCTCTGAACATGGTGGAACCAGATAGAGATGGAATTGAGGACAAACAAAAATATCCAGCACAGAAAGTGGAATCCAACTTTCTTCTTCATCAAGCACAGGCGGATGCTGGCATATTAGTGCTTCCAGGAACCAGGATAAGATAAGAAAGTTGGAAGAGCTTGGAAATTAGAAAGGCCACAAGCAGTGGACAGCCAGGATGGATATGTGCAATCCTTTTGAAGCATCAAAATAAGGAGGCAGGCAGAATGGTGGAAACCAGATGTGAGACAATGGAACTTGAACCCAGGAAGGAACCCTGGAGAGTTTTTAAAAAATAGAAGGTGGAGTCAGAGAAATTCTCTAAAACGGTAGAGTTGGTTGTAGGGACTTTTTACAAAATATCTATAGACTTATTCCTAGACAATAAAAAAGGAGTCGCCAAGTCTTCAAAGTTGGTTTTGGCAGCTACAAAGAGAACTAAGATCTGATTCCAGAGGCTAAAGGGGGGTTGGGGGGGGGTGGTAGTTGAGGGTAAAGGGGACCAAATATATGGTGATGGAAGGAGAACTGACTCTGGGTGGTGAACACACAATGTGATATATAGATGATGCGTTACAGAATTGTATACCTGAAATCTATGTAACTTTACTAACAATTGGCACCCCAATAAACTTTAATTAAAGAAAAAAATAAAAAAAAATATGATTCCTAACTTTAGGAGCTTTCTAAATTTCTAAAGCAAAAGGGACCAGATGTAATTCGAGAGTGCAGTCCACTCCTTGGCATATCCTGGCATCTCAGTTAGTTCTTTGAGGACTCCCCTGTGATATGTGTGAAATAAAATTTTATAATTAACATAGTAATTACTAATATCACACATTAATTGATGGTATTAATGATTATACATTAAATGTACTATATAATTTTATATTATAATTATGACATTAATTATATTTTTATGTTCTACAAAAACATTACCAGTAAGTGGGCTTTTGTAAGTCTATTTACATTCTAATCAAACCTCAACACAAGGAGGTGACGTCATAGGAATGGCGGCAGCGGGGCACATTTTCTGAGTTCTCCTCCGGATTTTATTACAAACGGGACATATAACCCATCAAACAACTCTTCGCTCATCACGCAGAACAGCTAAGAGACTCCTAAGAGACTCGTGTAAGGATTACTTGAAGCTGCGCAAATTGGGCGAGCAGGGGAAGAAAGAAGGGAGCGGAGAGGAAACGCGCGGTCGCGCGGTGGAATCAAGCCGGCGGCGGCGGCTGGCGGTAAACTGCAGCTCTAAAGACACAGGGAGATATAGAACACGCAGAACAGCGGGGAGACTCGTGGAGGAATTTGCCTGAAGGTGTGCGCGGATTACAAGCAGGGGAGGAGGCGGGACAGCGAAGTGGAAGCGCGCCCCCCCACCCCCACCCACGCGGAGCCGAGGCCGGCAGCACCGGGACCACGGAACGCAGACTCCTGGAAGCGGAGCACAGGCCGTGCAGCGTTGCTGCACGGCTCCCAGGTCGGACGGAGGCTCGTGGAAGGTTTGCTTTGAGGTGCACTAGGTGGGCGAGCGGGGGGGGGGAGGAGCGTGCTCACAGAAAAAGTGGAGGGCAGCACCCGGGGCTCTAGAGTCCCACGGGAGCCCAGGGTGTGGCGGAGAGCGTAGGGTCCAGGAGGTGAGCTCTTTCCCTGCGTCCCACAGTTGATCGCTCCCGCTGGGGCGGGCAGCTCGTGGGCCCTAGGGCAGACAAAGAACTGAGACGCCACACCTGGGCCCCTCACCACGCTTTTCGAATCCTCCCCCCGCCCTTCCAGAGACTCAAACTACCCCTAACTGAGAAACAGTGTCAGATTACAGAGGGGCGTCTGCGCTCAGGCGCTGGGAAGATTGGCAGCCGGCTCTGACCATCGGAAGAGGCTGGGAGGAGGGGATTTTCGCTGGACGAGGAGAGAGGAGACTCCCACACCCCCAGCCACCACCTTTTCAGGCCTGCAGGAGGAGTGTGAGTGGCTGGCCTGGGAGGGAGGAGACCCCTCCATCCCCAGGCCCCACCCTTTCTGGCTGGCCTGCGGCGGGGCAAGGGCAACCGCGGAAGCAATCCCTGAGTTCAGCAGTAAGCGGCAGTCGCAGCTCCCGGCTTTCAGCAGCTTAGAGATCTCCCGCCCGCCCCCTCCCACTCATCCTTGGAAGGAGGGCCCTAAGACTCAGGAGTACTGGGCACAGGGCTGTTGGAGCTACTCTCAGCGTGCATTTGTGCAGGAAAGGACAGAAACTGCATGGTCTCTCTGAAAACTGTCATCCAGACCCCTCAGCCCCTCGCATTTAAATCTACACTCCCAAATTCACTCTGGGCACCAGGTGACTAGCGATGCCTGCGCACTAGGCAGGGAACTCTTTGGCACAGCGGAGGACAACCTGGAGATCACCTGGTGGGCTTAAGCCAAGACTGGTGCTGCTTTCTGTTTTGCTTTGCTTGGTGGTCTTTATTTTTATTTATTTTTTTATTTTTATTTTTTATTTTTTATTTTTTTTTTATTTTATTTTATTTTTTTTTCTTTCTTTCTCTTCTTTTTTTTTTCTTTTTTCTGCTTGTTGTGATTTGCTTTGTTCTGTCTTTATTTCTTTGATATCTTTGCCTATGTAGAGTGGGGATTGTCGGTTGTATTTTATTTGTGAATGTACTTGATTTGTTTTCTTTGTTGTTGTTGTTGTTGTTGTACTTGCTAACTTTATTTGTGCTGAAACTGCCCTACCAGGGCCCAGCTTAAGAGGCACAAGATTCAACATATCCAGAAGCCAACTCTGGACCAAACCAGAGTACTACCGGGTTTGACCTACAAGTCACCCACGGAAGGAGGGCCCTAAGACTCAGGAGTACTGGGCACAGGGCTGGTGGAGCTACTCTCAGCGTGCATTTGTGCAGGAAAGAACAGAAACTGCATGGTCTCTCTGAAAACTGTCATCCAGATCCCTCAGCCCCTCGCATTTAAATCTACACTCCCAAATTCACTCTGGGCACCAGGTGACTAGCGCTGCCTGTGCACTAGGCAGGGAACTCTTTGGCACAGCGGAGGACAACCCGGAGATTACCTGGTGGGCTTAAGCCAAGACTGGTGCTGCTTTCTGTTTTGCTTTGCTTGGTGATTTTTTTTTTTGTTGTTGTTTGTTTGTTTGTTTTGTTTTGCTTTTTTGTTTTTTTGCTTTTGTTTTTGTTTTGTTTTGTGTTGTTTTGCTTTGTTCTTCTCTTTTTTCCTTTCTTTTCTTTTTCTTTTTTTTCTTTCTTTCTCTTCTTTTTTTTTCTTTTCCTTGCTTGTTGTGATTTGCTTTGTTCTGTCTTTATTTCTTTGATATCTTTGCCTATGTTGAGTGGGGATTGTCGGTTGTATTTTACATGCGAATGTACTTGATTTGTTTTCCTTGTTGTTGTTGTTGTTGTTGTTGTACTTGGTAACTTTATTTGTGCTGAAACTGCCCTACCAGGGCCCAGATTAAGAGGCACAAGATTCAACATATCCAGAAGCCAACTCTGGACCAAACCAGAGTACTACCGGGTTTGACCTACAAGTCACCCATGGAAGGAGGGCCCTAAGACTCAGGAATACTGACCACAGGGCTGGTGGAGCTACTCTCAGCGTGCATTTGTGCAGGAAAGGACAGAAACTGCATGGTCTCTCTGAAAACTGTCATCCAGACCCCTCAGCCCCTCGCATTTAAATCTACACTCCCAAATTCACTCTGGGCACCAGGTGACCAGCACTGCCTGCGCAATAGGCAGGGAACTCTTTGGCACAGCAGAGGACAACCTGGAGATTACCTGGTGGGCTTAAGCCAAGACTGGTTCTGCTTTCTGTTTTGCTTTGCTTGGTACTTCCTTTTTTTTTTTTTTTTTTCTGCTTGTAGTGATTTGCTTTGTTCTGTCATTATTGCTTTGATATCTTTGCCTATGTTGAGGGGGGATTGTCGGTTGTATTTTATTTGTGAATGTACTTGATTTGTTTTCTTTGTTGTTGTTGTTGTTGTACTTGGTAACTTGATTTGTGCTGAAACTGCCCTACCAGGGCCCAGCTTAAGAGGCAGAAGATTCAACATTTTCCAGAAGCCAACTCTGGACCAAACCAGAGTACTACCGAGTTTGACCTACAAGTCACACACCCAGAGGGAATTCTCTGAAGGCACAAGAGCCCATAGAGGCCAAACCTCATTTAAGTGGCCAACCCTCACCCAGCAGAACACCCTGTGGTGAGCAGAGCCAAGTTTCACAACTAGACGGCCTAGGAGTTAAGCCCACCTACTCACAAGCAAAAAGCAATCAAAGTTCTTCTTGAACAGGACGATATACTAAACACACGAGCCTCCTGTGGAGCACATGCAGAGAAGAACGAAGTAGTCCAAGTCAAATATAAAAGACACATACTACATAAGATAACCCAGCAAGAACTAAGAGCTCTAGGGGATCTTCCTAATACATCAAAGCAAACACAGAGAGTCAGTCAGAATGGGGAGACAAAGAAACATGTCCCAAATAAAAGAACAGAAGAAACCTCCACAACTGGAACCAAATGAAGCAGAGGTAACCAACATGTCAGAGACAGAGTTCAGAACACTGGTGATAAGAATGTTTAAGGAGCTTAGAGAAGACATAAAGAAGGATATAGAAATCATAAAGAACAACCAGTTAGAGCTAAAAAAGGATGTAGAAATCTTAACGAACAACCAGCTAGAACTAAAAAACACAATTACCGAAATTAAGAACTCACTTGAAGGAATGACCAGCAGGTTAGATGAAGCAGAGGATCGAATCAGCGACTTAGAAGACAAGTTAGCAGAGATCACTCAAACTGAACAACAGAAAGAAAAAAGAATAAAAAACAATGAAGATGGGTTAAGAGACCTCTGGGATAACATCAAGCGCAACAACATGCGCATCATAGGAATACCAGAAGGCGAAGAGAAGAAGCAAGGGATTGAGAACATATTTGAGGTAATAATGTCAGAAAACTTCCCTAACCTGATGAAGGAAACCAACATACAAGCCCAGGAAGTGCAGAGAGTTCCAACCAGGATAAACCCAAACAGGCCCACACCAAGACACATTATAGTTAAAATGGCAAAGCTTAAAGACAAAGAGAGAATCTTGAAAGCAGCAAGAGAAAGGCAGAAGGTTACATACAAGGGAACTCCCATAAGACTATCAAATGACTTTTCTACAGAAACATTGAAGGCAAGGAGGGAGTGGCAGGAGATACTCAAAGTGATGGAACACAAAGGCCTACAACCTAGATTGCTTTATCCAGCAAGGCTATCATTTAAAGTTGATGGAGAGATAAAGAGCTTCCCAGAAAAGAACAAACTGAAAGAATTTATGACAACCAAGCCAGCATTGCAAGAAATACTAAAAGGACTTCTGTAAATAGAAGAAAGATGAAAACAATTTACTACAAATCTAAAAATGGCAATAACTATGTACCTATCAATAATCACTTTAAATGTAAATGGATTAAATGCTCCAATCAAGAGACATAGGGTGGCTGAGTGGGTAAGGAAACAAGACCCTTGTATATGCTGTATACAAGAGACTCATTTCAGATCAAAAGACACACACAGGCTGAAAGTGAAGGGTTGGAGTAACATATTTCATGCAAATGGAAGCAAAAAAAAAGCTGGAGTTGCAATACTTATATCTGACGAAATAGACTTTAAAATGAAAAAAATATTAAAAGACAAAGATGGGCACTATATAATAATAAAGGGATCAATCCGACAAGAGGACATAACCCTAGTAAACATCTATGCACCTAACATAGGAGCACCTAAATATATAAAACAGGTACTGATGGACATAAAGACAGAGATCAACAGCAACACTATCATAGTAGGGGACTTCAACACACCTCTGACAACAAGGGACAGGTCCTCCAGACAGAAAATCAATATGGAAACAACAGCCTTAAATGATACTTTGGAGCAGTTGGACTTAATTGATATTTTCAGAGCATTTCACCCCAATGCTGCAGAATACACGTTCTTCTCAAGTGCTCATGGAACATTTTCTAAAATAGATCATATGTTAGGACACAAGACAAGCCTCGATAAATTTAAGAAAATTGAAATCATACCAATTGTCTTCTCTGACCACAGTGCTATGAAATTAGAAATGAACTACAGGGGAAAAAAACCAGGAAGATACACCAATTCATGGAGGCTGAATAACATGTTGCTAAATAATGAATGGGTCAAGCAGCAGATCAAAGAAGAAATCAAAAGATATCTTGAGACAAATGAGAATGAGAACACGACGACCCAAAATCTATGGGATGCTGCGAAAGCAGTCCTAAGAGGGAAGTTCATAGCACTGCAGGCCTACCTAAAGAAACAAGAAACATCACTAATTGACAGTTTATCTTCACACTTAAGGGATCTGGAAAAAGAACAGCAAAATAAACCCAAAGGGAGCACAAGGAAGGAGATAATAAGGATCAGAGCAGAAATAAATGAAATAGAAACCAGAAAAACAATACAAAAGATCAATGAATCCAAGAGTTGGTTCTTAGAGAAGATAAACAAAATTGACAAATCTTTAGCCAGACTCATTAAAAAAAGGAGAGAGAGGACCCAAATTAATAAAATCAGAAATGAAAGAGGAGAAGTGACAACAGACACCACAGAAATACAAAAAATTGTAAGAAATTACTATGAGCAACTATATGCCAACAAATTTGACAACCTTGAAGAAATGGACAATTTTCTAGAGGCGCACAACCTTCCAAAGCTAACTCAAGAAGAAACAGAAAGCCTGAACAGTCTGATTACCACCAGGGAAATTGAATCAGTAATCAATAATCTCCCAACAAACAAAAGCCCTGGACCAGATGGCTTTACAGGTGAATTTTTCAAAACGTTCAAAAAAGAATTATCACCTATTCTCCTCAAGCTCTTCCAAAAAATCCAGAAGGAAGGAAGACTCCCAAACACTTTTTACGAAGCCACTATCACCCTGATCCCAAAAGCAGACAAAGACACCACAAAGAAAGAAAACTACAGGCCGATATCTCTAATGAACATAGATGCAAAAATTCTCAACAAATTATTAGCAAACAGAATTCAGCAATACATTAAAAAGATCATACACCATGATCAAGTGGGATTCATCCCTGGTATGCAGGGGTGGTTCAACATCCGCAAATCAATTAATGTGATACACCACATTAACAAAATGAAAAATAAAAATCACATGATCATATCAATAGATGCAGAAAAAGCATTTGATAAAATACAGCAACCTTTTATGATAAAAACCCTTAAGAAAGTGGGAATAGAGGGATCATATCTTAACATAATAAAGGCCATATATGACAAACCCACAGCTAACATCATACTCAATGGGGAAAAGCTAAAACCATTCCCCCTAAGATCAGGAACAAGACAAGGTTGCCCACTTTCTCCACTTCTATTCAACATAGTGCTGGAAGTTCTAGCCACAGCAATCAGACAAGAGAAAGAAATAAAAGGCATCCAAATTGGTAAGGAGGAAGTAAAATTATCATTATATGCAGATGATATGATACTATATATAGAGAACCCTAAAGACTCCACCAAGAAACTATTAGAACTGATAGATGAATTTAGTAAAGTAGCAGGATATAAAATTAATATTCGGAAATCAGTTGCATTTGTATATACCAATGATAAAATAGCAGAAGGAGAAATTAAAAAAACAATTCCATTTACAATTGCTCCAAAGACTGTAAAATATCTGGGAATAAATCTAACCAAAGATGTAAAGGATCTGTACTCAGAAAATTATACAACACTGAAGAAAGAAATGAAAGAAGACATAAATAGATGGAAACACATTCCATGTTCATGGATAGGAAGAATTAATATAATTAAAATGTCCATACTGCCTAAGGCAATATACATATTCAACGCAATTCCTATCAAACTACCAACGACGTTTTTCACAGAAATAGAACATATAATCCTAAAATTTATATGGGACCATAAAAGACCCCGGATAGCCTCAGCAATCTTGAGAAATAAGAACAAAGTGGGAGGTATAACGATACCTGATTTCAAACTATACTACAAGGCTACAGTAATCAAAACAACATGGTACTGGCATAAAAATAGATACATAGATCAATGGAACAGAATAGAGAGTCCAGACATAAATCCATGCCTATATGCCCATCTAATCTACGACAATGGAAGCAAGAATGTACGATGGGGTAAAGATAGTCTGTTCAATAAGTGGTGTTGGGAAACCTGGACGGACACATGCAAGAAAATGAAGCTGGACCACCTCCTTACACCATATACAAAAACAAATTCAAAATGGCTTAAAGACTTAAATGTAAGATCTGAAACCATAAAATATCTAGAAGAAAATATAGGAAGAAACTTCATGGACATTACCCGGAGTAAGATTTTCACTGATATATCCCCTCGCACGAGCGAAGTAAGAGAAAAAATAAACATGTGGGATTACATCAAACTAAAAAGTTTTTTCACAGCAAAGGAAACCATCAATAAAACAAAAAGGGATCCTACTGTATGGGAAAAGATATTTGCCAATGATATATCTGATAAGGGATTAATATCACAAATCTATAAAAAACTTACTCAACTCAACTCCAAAAAAACAAACAACCCAATTAAAAAATGGGCAGAGGACTTGGGGAGACATTTCTCTAAGAAGGACATACAGAAGGCAAGAAGACATATGAAGAAATGCTCAACCTCACTAACCATCAGAGAAATGCAAATAAAAACCACAATGAGATACCACCTCACTCCAGTCAAAATGGCTATTATCAATAAATCAACAAACAACAAATGCTGGCGCGGATGTGGAGAAAAGGGAACGCTAGTGCACTGTTGGTGGGACTGCAGATTAGTGCAGCCACTATGGAAAACAGTATGGAGGTATCTCAGGAATCTGAAAATGGAACTACCCTATGATCCAGTAATTCCACTCCTAGGCATCTACCCGGAGAAATCCAAAACTCCAATTCAAAAATCTGTATGCACTCCTATGTTTATTGCAGCACTTTACACAATAGCCAAGATATGGAAACAACCAAAATGCCCATCGGTAGATGACTGGATTAAGAAGCTGTGGTACATTTATACAATGGAGTATTACGCAGCCATAAAGAAGAAAGACATCTTATCATTTGCAGCAACATGGATGGATCTAGAGAACATTATGTTAAGTGAAATAAGTCAGAAAGAGAAAGACAAGTACCATATGATCTCACTTATATATGGAATCTAAAGAAAAGACTATGTGAATGAACTAATCAGAGTCAGTTTTGGGGACGCAGAGAAAAAACCGAGAGTGGTTAGATGGGTGTGTGGGAGGGGGTTGGGGATAAGGGGAAAGGTGAAGGGATTTGGAAGCAGCTGGTAACCACAAGATGGCCTCAGGGTTTTTCTTTTGAAAATTAATTTGGGGAAGGTATTCTATAATGTTGTAAAGATTTTGTTGGGTATCCGATGGACATGCGTCCTATTTGGGAGACCACCTCAGGGATACTGTGGATACCTGATCATGGCATTGTACATCAGAAGCTAAACATTAATGAATGCCAACTATAATTTTATATATATAATGTGATGGTTCAGTGTGAGGTCGGAGGGATAGTGGATGGGGGGAGGGGGGTTCACAGTATGAGGGATATAAATGATGAACGTCTAAGTATTACCTTGTTTTGTACACCTGAAACTAATAAATAAATTAATTAATAAAAAAAAAAAAAAAAAAAAAAAAAGTGCATATGGCTATTTGCAATAGGTGCTGGTAAGGAAAACCAGAAAATACTGTTTATAATATAACACATGTAAAGAGTTTATCTCAGTTATTCTGTCTAGCAAGTATTCAATAAATTTATAGTGGTTATAAAAAAAAAAAAAAAAAAAAAAAAAAAAAAAAAAACCTCAACACAAATGGTATAAATGAAAATTTTAGTCACAATCAGCTCAATCAAGAAAAAGGTCATTTCCTCAAGTAATGGTTACTGTAGAAATGCATCTCCCCATCCCCCCTGCATCACCAGTTCTGCACTTGTAGCTCTCCTTATAGTACTGCTTCAGCCTATAACCTCTTAGGGTCGAGAAAAGGAAACTCAACTCAAACAAAAAAGCAGGGAAGGAAAGAGGGAATCAGGGCTACAGCTGGATTTGGGCTCATCTGAATCCAGGGCCTAAAACGGCTCTGTCTTCTTTGGTTCTCTTTGCCTTTGTTTGGCTACTTTCTACAGACTGTCATTCAATGATAGGAAACATGGTTACCTATAAGCCCACATCCTCATTCTACTTTACCAACTCCAGAGAAAATACAGTGTGCCCTGATGGCTGTGACACAATGTCCTTTTGTTGTCTCCAAGCAGCTCTATCTTGGTTTTGTGCCCACCATTGTGGAGGGAGAATGGATGAGATGGAGGGATTAAGTAATGATTCCACTAACTCATGGAATCTCTTTCTTTCTCTGTGTCTCTCTCTGTGTCCCTCTCTTTCTCTCTTTCTTTCCATCCATCCAAAAATAGATACATCTTTGTATGCAGCAATAGTGTTTTGAATTATGTTGATTTAAATTGAACCAAAGGGCTGAATGGGAGGAAGGGAAAGAAATAAAAAGGAATAAAGGGCATAGTGTGCCATCACTGCCCCTTCATTCTGTCCAGGAGACATCATACATCGCTATTACTTGAAACATTCGTCCTTAGAAATCCTAGGCCTGAATTGCATTCTATCCAGTGGCCAGAGACTAGTGAACTTTAGATATAAATATCAGAACATGGCAGTTCCCATCTTGGTAAACTGTAAAATGCCTCCCACACCTATTCTTTCTTTCTCTTCCCTCTCATCTCCCAGTTTTTCAGTTAACTTAGACTCGCACGCTTGTTCCTGCCAAGTGATTCAGCCCAGGGTAGCTGAAGTATGTCAATGCTGCAAAAATAAATATGTTGGCAGTTTCATAGCGTATCTAAAAAATTCATCTAAATGTCACAATCTAATCCACAATGCAATGTGTTTATTTTAATAGAAAACAATGTGTCTATTGGGCATTTCAGTAAAAGTTGTAGCAGAGAAATGCAGGCATTGTGTCTCTTTTCCACCGTACCTCCTGGGTGTAATGCTCTGAATACCTCAATCCAATAAGCAGGGCTGTGATTACTGATACCAAACACATTAAGACCATGGGGATATAACTGCAGGCTGGAAATCAATCCTGTGGTGCCAGTATAAACTACATAGTAACAGAAATTTCAGTTTTGAGTGTTTTGACAATTATTAGAGACTTTCCGAATGAGGAACTAGCAAACATGGTTTCCCAAGAAAGAAGGTGTTTTACATTGTTATAAAGTCCATGGTGATCTTATTGTCTATTTGTTTGTTTGTTTGTCAAGGTGACATTCTGTGGTGGAAAAGGCTTCTTTTATGATTTAAAGTAACCTCTTGCTGTTACATTTATGTATTATACCTGGCACATTGACAAGACCACCAGCCATTTTCATTGTTCTCCTTGGCCACTTCTGATGCAGGTGTTAGATACCATGACTTCCTTTCAGGTTGAATAGCCTTTGACGCCTGACTCTTTCACTCAAAAGTTTGGGACCTACGGATTGTTTTAGGTCTCAGACAGACAATTAATTTTGTTACACCAGAGTTGTGGTTCCTTTAACAATGCAATCCCTTCTAAAGTTAGGAGGCTTCTGATCTTGCTGTCAGTCCAATGTGCCAGCCACCACACAAAAAGTTCTTTGATAGGAAGAATTCTCAAACCTGTTGTATTCCCTACCTCCTTACTCAGTGCCTGCCCCACCCCATCTCTCAAGCCAGCAAGCATTCCTTTGAAGCTCTCTCAAACTGTAGGTGAGGAATCTACATTCTTCATCTGGTTTTCACTCCAGAGCATTCTGTTCAACCGAGAAGTTTTATTAGACCTTTTTAAAAAATGTCTTCCAACATCTCATCTTTAACTATTTGACATCTTTTAACATAGCAAGACCCCAATTTCTGTACTCTGTTTTCTTTCAATTCTACTTACGTGCTGCCAGTTCTTTTCTGATTTTTTTTTTTAATAACCGTAGCAAAGGCTGCCAATAATAGCCAATAGACACTGGTGCTCTTATCCCATTCATATATTTCCCCTAGAACTACAAATTAAAGGCATTTATTCTATTTCTCATTAATATAATGGTTGAAAATGGATTGGGCAGCCTCTCCATCTCATAGTGGTCCCATGGGAAACCCGTCGCTTTCCAGGTTGCCACAGAAGACAAAGAGAGAGACAGAGAGTATGCAGAATGATTTTAAAGGCCAAGACTGGAAAGTGGGTTACTTCTTCATTGCCTACATTCCTTTGGCCAGAACTCAGTCGTCGGGCCCTACCTTGCTGCAGAATAATCTAGGAAATGTAGCCTTTCTGTGTGATGTGGAAGAGGAAAGGTAGTAAACACATAACATTGTCTCTCCATAGGTACTACAAGCTAGTGGTTAAATGTATGGGTTCTTATTTCACCATGTATTGGTCATGGTGCATTAAGCAAGTTACTTAAGCTCTGTGAACGTCAGGTTTCTTCTCTGTAAAACTACATCAGAGTAACTACATCAGAAGCTCATGGATATATATATATATATATATATATATATATATATATATATAGCTTTTATATATGCAATATAAAGTTATGTAAGTGTTACATAGCAAACTGTTGAAATGTCAGTGGAGAACACACCAGGATAATTGGCAAATGTGCCATTTTATAGTAACTTTAATTGACTAGGAAGTCAGATAATTTTAAATCCTAACCCACATGGTTCCATAGCCAGAATAATGCATACTTCATATCTCATTTTGTGCCCTTTTATTTTAGCTCATTTCAATTTCACCTGATTGTTTTTAGATTGTTTGCTAAGCCAATGGGATGAGATATGAGTGAAAGTTCTTCAGATGGGGCTAATCTGGTTCTCACTCAAAGAATATTATTCCTAAAGGCTAGAGAGGACTTATCTGATTAATGACTGCCAAACTTACCAGGAAGTGAGGCTGCATGAGCAAATATTGCCTTTTATTCATAAAATAATTTATTAGTTTACCAAAACATAATAAGCATTTAGTATGTCCCATGTACTGCATTAAACAAAAAAACTATACATAATTGATTTTCCCTGTGGCGGTAGAAACAGATTGTATGCCGATCAAGTAGAACATCTTTTTATAAAGAATAAATTGGAATTTGAAAAGATTCCACAGGTGCTCTACTTTCCCCATGCAGAACAAGAAATGACAGAGTCAAGATTTGCATCTGGGACTGTCTGATGCCAGCACTTTTTACTCCTCCGGTATGTTAGTGCTGAGAAGAAATAGCTGGTACACAGAAAATGGATAAGTCAAGGCAAGTTCTAAAAAGGGACTGTGAACAAAAATGTGGGCAGAGTAGGGGGAAAACGCGCTGGAGCTGGTAACGACTCAGCCCTGTTAAAGCCCACACTCCCCAAAGGAAAAGACAAGTTGTGGTTATCAGAAGCCAGCGTGAAAAGACTACATACCAGAAAAAGAATTTTGGTCCAGGGCATGCATCCTGTCCAAGGTGACCCCATAGGGAAGGAACTGGGGCAGTAAATAATAAGGACTCCCTTTGAACTCCCGCCAGTGATTCTCACTGGCTGAAACTGGTAGAAGCTGAGAGCAAGGCAACCCACTGATGAATTAGTTTAGCCCTCCTGAAGAACAGAAGAAGGTGGGAAAAGGAGAAAGAAGAGTACATTTGAGGTGGCATCAGAGATATCCAAGGTGGAACGTGGAGGAGAATCCTTCTGAGGTGGCAAGCAAGACAGCCGTCACAGCCACTTTAAAAATGGTGCACTCACCTAATCATACATCATTTAAAAAAATTATATTAGTCGAGATTTTACAGTGGATTTAACTTGATTTTCACAGAAACCACTCTCTTTTACTACAAATGTTACCTCAGTTTATTAATATGTAATTATTTTATTATAGTAATAAATAAACTGGTCAAAACAGGTTTGGGAATCAACACATTTGACTCTCAGTAAGCACCCATATCAACAGGGAATAGCTGAAGCATGCAGGCATGCTTCAGATGCCCACTGTGCAAGAATTCAATGGCTAGTGGAAAGGGACATCGTGACTTAATGAGGGATGAAGTACATCAGTGAAACCAGCCAATCAGATTTAAAGGGGGGAGAAGAGAGCTTCTAGTGAAGTTCTATGCTGACCATCTGGCCATTTTGTTTGGTCTCTTAAATGGGGAAACATTGATCTGACTAGAATTGTTCGAAGTCATTTTTGCTCATCTTCTCTTCCTTATAGTTTCAACAGTCTTCAGTTTCTTATTGAAGCTGTCATCAGTGTTTAACAGCTGTGGGGACATCATGTCTGAAAATTTCACAGGTCAGCATCTCTTCCACTGCATGCTTGGTTCATTTTAACAGACCAGTTTTGTAGGCAACATAAATGATTAATGAATCCTGTGTGGTGAACTAGCAGTTTGTTTGGTGTTTCTGACCCAAGTGCTTTAAAACTCATTACTGGTACCTATTGAAGCTTTTCTAATGGATTTAAAATAGATTTCACTACTGTTAAAATGATTCTGCTCTTATGTAATCTTGATTTTCATGTTCCTTGTTTATGTGTTGTTACTTGTAATTGTTAGGCACTAAAAACTTACTTTTTTTTTTTGAAGTCAATCTATATTCAGGGTGAAAATTTACCATGTTCCATTTAGAAAATAAAGACATTTATTACAAAGTTACATGTATAAATGATGGGCATTGAAGACAATATAGCACTTTTTAATGTAGAATTTATGTGTTTAATATTACAGGTAAAGCTACGTTTGTACTAAAATAGTGCCCTGAAACACTCCCTATTATGGATATTGGGCATTTGCTCAACAATTTTTTCTATGCAGTTGTGAGGAAGCTGGCAAACCGTCTCTCTCTGTGGGTGGGGACATACTCTAGGCTGGCCAATCAAATCTTTCCCCCAACCACTGTGATTGGTTTGAGAATGGGCATGTGACTGAAGCACAAGGTCAATCACTTTTTTTCAAGGTTTACTATACAGATGATGGAAGCAATTTTGTATCCTTCCTTCTCTAGGATAGCAAACAAAGGTAATGGAAACTGGAGTTGTCACAAACATCTTTCCTTTTCATGTGGAGGAATCCATCGTATCAGGACAGAATGGGAATAATCCATAAAGATAATCACCTAATTTAGCACATGGAGAAAAAAATATTTTATTACCAATACTTTGTCTGATGGATAGTATAAAATACAGAATCTCCCTGATTCCCTATTGACTCGTTTTTGGTAATTTAGTCTTCAGTCTTTGAGGATTAGAATGCCAGGGCATCCCACCAAAACTGTCTTCAGTAGGGGAGAAAAACTGGGGTTAACAGAAGAAAGAGGAATGAATGAGAATGACCTGGAAGAAAACACAAAAGAAGAAGGAAAAAAGAAAATTTAAAGCCATAAATGAGAAGCCACCAAATATGGACTGAAAACCAAACTGTAATCAAACTTGGTGGCTGCTTAAAGCATTAAAATAGGTAAAAGACAGAGAGTAGGTAATATTTTTTTAAGACTTACAAAGTCTTATGTGTTTACCTTTCAGGATTCCAAAAGGACTGATGGTCTCAACAATCAATACATGTCATAGTTATTCAAAGAAATTGGATGAATTAACAAAAAAGCCTCAAATGAGGAAGTGGAATTGCACACTGCAAATGAAAGATCGTACGATTTAATCATACTCTTCACTATGGGGTAACTTTGAAATTACAGTATTAATGGTAAGAACTTCTATGGACTTTGTCACTAAAGATGACAAAGTATGGCAAACTTAAAGTGATACACCACTGCATAGTACAGGCAAATCTTTCTATTTATTGACACTTAGAACAGTGCATTTATTTACGGACACCACCTTACCAAAGGCAGAAGCAATTAAATGAATAAGATTCAGAAAGAAAGAAATGCATAGGATTAGACCCCGGGAAAAGTGAGTGACTGTCTTATTTACACTGTCATTAGGGAATAAACTATTTCAGAAAAGTCTGTCCAGATGGAACTTTCCCTATTCAGTGATCCAATTCTTAAACAATGTTAACTATTTTGAAGGAAAACTTTATACACTGAATTACTATAACTGCATTCCCTCTTCAAAAGAACGTATAATATAAAAAGGAAAAAAATTTTGATAGCTGAAGTAGTTCTTATGAATGTGAATTATGCTATATTGTATTATGAAATACGAATGCTTTGATGACTTATATAAAGTGTTTGGAGCTTTTCATTAATCCAGAAGTCTATGCTTCCAGAATTTTGGTGTCTGCGTTTTATTTATTTATTTATTTATTTATTTATTTATTTATTTATTTATTTATGTAGCTTTCTTTCCGTTGAGTTGCCACGTACCTCTTCCTAGTATTACTTGAATGCCTTTCACAATGGTTTGTCATTGCATCTTGGTGCCTTTGTTTGTTGGGAAGAGGAATTGTGTGTAAGCTGGAGTTAAAGGGTGAAAGTTAAAGCCACCCTGTGCTAAAGTTTATTGCTTCCACGTGCCAGCTGCTTTAGAGTCTCAGCAAATCTAATTCTCTCTCTGGCTCTTCTCTCCCTCTCCTGCTCGCTTGTTTGTCCTTACTCGTTTTTGTGCATTTCTCTGTGCCTTGCATACAACGGCAGTCTCATGCTTGATGTTGAAATACATGCTAGGGTGTGTACACACTGTACATACCCAGAGGATAAGGCATATAGTATGGAGAAGGAAAGGGGTTGGTAATTTATGATTTCATAATAGAAAATTACAACTACATTTACATACGTGAAGATGTGGCGAAGAGATTCAGAGTAATAAAGAAATCAAGACAGACTTCAATACAGAAATTATAGATTGATGGCAGTAATAAAATTCACATTCTAAAATTGCAACTATAAAAGAATTTCGGCGTAAGCATTGAAAAAGATTTGAAGAAAGATTCAACCCACACTATATCCCATAGTACTTCCAAATTATATGAACTAAGAGCTTTCAGCCATGAAAATGTTGTGTCTTTTAGCAAGCAAATTACTAACGTGATTTATGATATTTAGAGAATGATTTTTAGAGATTAATCATGAAAGGTTTGAAACCAGGGACCAATTTTGTTCATCTTTGTCTCTCATCCACGCCTAGTCTAGCATTGCACACAATAGATGCCTAAAAGGGCTTATTGAAAGAATGATTGACAATCTTGCCAAAACTCAAAGATGCAGAGCTGGCTGCCTGGCTATATGAGTAATATATTTATCTATATATCTATGCCTATGTTCATAGACATGTAGATAAATAGATATATGATAAATATATTGGGAAAACCCCCTCATTGGTTATTCAATCAATTATAAATAAAATCACTTCATTCCTTACAAAGATATTTATTGTCTTTAAGTTAAATTGATCAATAAGACAGTCTCTGCTTTGTAGATTATTGTAGTTCCTTTGAAGAATGCAATATACATTATGACATCTAAGGCTTGTTTATTTCTACAATATTTGGCAGCATAAGTATTTTAAATGTCAATAAAACTAAAATTCATAAAATGTCATGTTTCTCACATTTATTACGTACTTTCATTCAAAATAATTGATGCAGTTTATAAACTCTAAAGTATACAATTTTACTTTCTCCCAATTATTTTCAGTTTTAGAAGAACAAAACTTTATTAAAAGACCTAAAATATGGCTTGCTAAAGGTTATAAAGTCAATTTGTGGCAAATTTAAAATTAAAAAGCTATATTTCAGGATTTTACATTCAGAATTAAACTTCTATTCTGCTTGCTAAATTCATTTATTCATTCATTATCTCCCCAGAGTATTATTGAGTGATGAGGAATTTATGCCTAAATTTCTTTTATTAATTTTGTACATTCTGATTTTGTGAGTAACTTGGTTTAAAAGCTTTGTTCTTTTATTGCAAGATATTAAATGTCTGATTACCAGGATAAGTCCACTGCTCAAAAGATTTTTGTTTTAATATAACTTAGGGAAGAAGTGCAAAACTATACTTGTTTAAGATATATAGTCTGTGAAATTATTAAAATGAATTAAGTAACTCACATTTTGCATTGCCTGGAAACTAATAAATCAACAGATGACAGTTTTACCTTCCCAGTGTACCTTACATTTTCCCAAACATAGAATGAATCAAACTTGTAATCTCTTGTTCAATATTTATATTTACCGCTAGACTCTAAATCCCACAAATGCAGGGATGTATTAGCAACCATTTTCTGCTCAATGTCCAATGCTAGAAAAAAGTATCTGACACATTTATCCCAATAAATATCAGTTGAATGGAACAAAATTGAACAGGTGAGGCAGTATGAAAGTCCTTTTAATCATGTATGAAAACTATAATGAGAAATTTTAGCATGCAAAAGAAATTAAAACCACATCAAAGAAAATTAACTAAAATCCTAGATATATTTTAAGAGTCTCATGCTCTACCAACTGAGCTAACCAGGTGATTATTTAAAATCCTAGATACATTTTATATTTGTGTTATGTATGTATGTATATAGATATTGACATACAATTGACATACAAATGTGTATGTTTGTGTTTATTTTGAAGGCATCTCCAGATTGTCAGAGTTTGTAATGTAATAATAATAATAATAATAATAAATAATAATAGCAATAATAAATAATATAAACATTTGAGTCCTTATCATGTGCCAGGAACTATGTTCTTTACATGTAATAATTTATTTAATTCTCACAACTGCCTTACTAGGTAAGTACAATTTTATTCCTATTTCACAAAGAAGGAAACAGCTTAATTCTATGTGTACTACAAAATAAATGGAAAGTAATTTCACCTTTACAGCTTGATCACCTTTTCAGCTTTTCATATGGTTACAGGAGAGAGAGCGAGAGAGAGAGAGAGAGAGAGAGAGAGACAGACAGACAGACAGACAGACAGACAGACAGACAGAGAGAGAGAAGGGAGGGAGGAAGGGAGGAAGGAAGGAAAAGAAAGGAAGGAAGGAAGGAAGGAGAGAGAGAAAGAGAGAGAGGAAGGACAAAGAAATTAAATAATTAAACTAATCAATGAATTAAGTCCTGACCAGGACTTGTTAAATACATATCAGTATTTACAATAAAGTATACAATTTTTATACTCAGACCACTCAGAAATTCGGTTACGCAATCTTTTGCAGGAAAAGGCAGTTTAATTGGGTGTGGTTCTGCAGTATATACACTGCAGTACATTCCATTGATCACTGATTCTTTTCAAACTTAGGCTTGTTTTTTTATTGTATAGAGTGGACATAAATGACTTAGTAACTAGAAAATGGCAAATTGCCCTAACTTGTTCCACAATTTCAGATATGCTAAAGAATTCCACAGAATCAAGCTAAATTTTGGAATAACAGGTGGAAATAAAAGATCCTATCACAGGGAAAGCAAGGTGGTTATCCATTGTCCTTTATGAAGGGAAAACTCAAAGTTTCTCTTGATGTTAAATGGTAATCCAATCCTAAAGGTGACAAACATAGAATCCAAGTACGTTTGGCCAATGGTGCAAGTCTGTCAGCAAGAGCTTTGTATGCCGCCTTGAGGAGAGAGTGACATTTAGGTAATAAATGTAATTTATACATATATGTTTAAATGTATGTTCATACACTATATTATAAATGTATATTCATGCAAAGTATAATTTATTGATCATGTCACGTCAGCCAGGTACCACGTGGAGTACTTTTCATTACGCATCTCATTGAAGCCTCCAAACTGCCCTTTGATGGTAAGTGCTATTATTTCCTCAATGGGTAGATGAGGGGGTGGAAATTAATAACCGCTCCCAGGTTACGCATAGTAAGTGGTAGGCCTTCCTTCACCTGAACAGAGGCAGGCTGACTAGTGCCCATGCTGTTTGACGGCTCTATAACCTCTCCAGAAGGTAAATTGCATTGGATAAAGGCCCATCAGCAGCTGGCCTGAATGCAATTACTGTGAAAGCTGAGGTTGGAAGGAGGGAAATAAGGCAGAAGGTTATTACTGGCATTGGTCAGACTTGAGCTAGCAAGAGGCCCATCTGAGGCTGTGTGTGACCATAGCGCTGAAAACGAAGAGGCAGACACAAAGCCACTGAAGAGACTGAATGGGCAGCACTTAGCCTCCATTAGCTGTACAGTGGGGGTCAAGGGGGAAAGGAGGGGGACTCCTAGGTTCCTGGCTGAGTGATGAGTGTGTGCCCTAAAAATGCATAAAGATGTAAGGAGGTGGTTTGTTGATTATTTCCAGTAGGAAAATGTTGACTGTGAGGTAACTGCCATTCAGGTGGAGATACACAGAGGCAGGTAAATATTCCGGAGTGAAACTCAGAGAGATTAGATTAGCCCAATAGAAGAGGGTATGAGGAGCTGTTAACTTGGGAGTGAGATGGGTATTGAATGTGATTAACGTCACTCAAAAGTGTACATAGAGTAGAAAAAAAGGTAGACAACCAAGGAGAGGAACCCTAGAAATAGCCAGCATTTAAAGAACTCGGCCATATGCATGAATCTTGAGATTATTAATATTATGCTAAGCGAAATAAATCAGACAGAAAAAATAGAGAACCATGTGATTTCAATGATATGTGGTATATAAAATTGAAAACAACAAAGGCACAAGACAAACAAATGAAGAAACAAAAACTCATAAAAACACTAAATAAATAAATAAATAAATAAAAATAAATAAACAAATAAAGAGCTCTGCCATTCTTTCCAAGATCAAGGTTTTATTTCTACAAGACATTCTTTACTATTTTGTCTTAATTATAAAACAACTCTTATACTAATAAATCATGCTTATTTGGATTCCAAAAAGCATAATTTGGATAAAATAATAAATAAATACAATAAGATAATAAATTAAACAATCATAAGTAATAAATACAAAAAATAATAAAGTAAAATAATATAAATATAAAATAAAAATAAATAAATATAACTAAGCATAATACAATAAATAAAATAAAAATATCTTATAAATAAAAATAATATAAATAAATAAACTTCATGTAATAAATACTATCAATAAATAACATACAAATTAAATAAGTAAACATAAAATAGGATATTAAAAAGTACAGATACTCTTATCATAGACCTGACATTTGTGTGATGGCATTAAGTGACTTTATTATAAAATATGAATTGTAGAGAATATCGAAAGGGTAGAGAAACAAAAATATCAATGATTTTACCACTTGAATAAATCCTGTTCATAACTCTATTTACTTTTAGTAATTTGTCTGTGGAAAACATAAAATATATTATTTAAAATAAAATTAGAATACTACTGTTCATTTAGTGTGTGTTATTTTTATTTGCTTATTAAGATAAAATAAGCATACATGAAAAGTCACACATTTTACAAATGCAGTTCAATGAGATGTATCAAACACCCTCATCAAAATATAGAATAGCTCCATTACTCCAGAAAGTTTCCTTATATCTCTTTCCAATCAATACCCCCAACCCATGGAAACCTCTAGTTTGATTTCTATGGCCATGGTTAGTTTTGCTTATTCTAGAACTTGATGTAAATGGAAGCGCACAAAATGTGCTCTTTTTTGTCCTGCTTCTTTAGATCAGCATCATGTTTTGGAAATTCATCCATGTAGTTACATGTATCAGTAGTTTATTGCTTAATAGTACTCCGATATGTTTATCCTTTCACCTACTGATAGATATTTGAGGTGTTTTCAGTTTGGGGCTATTATAATAAAAACCTTTTGTGATCATATTTTTACATATTTAATGGACGTATTTTTTACTATTTTTGCCTTTCCAAACTATAAGATAAATTTATGTTGCTTCATGCCATTGAATTTAATTTGTTGTAGCAGCAACAGAAAACGAATACATTTTCTTTTATTATGTTCAGAATCGGCTTATTCTAATAGCCTACAGTCAGACATCAAAACCTCTCTAAATTCATTTTAAATTGCCACAGAAATTCATATTAATTTAACTATAATTCCAAAATACAAGATACCTTAAGTCAGACATCTCTTCTAAAAGTAGAGTTCTTAAAGGAAGATGTGTATTTGTTGGGAAGTGGGCATGAAAAATTAGCAGCAAGTGTGCTGTTGCTTTAAGATGAACACTTATTCTTGGTCTAAAGATTTCCAATAACCTTAGAATGTCTGCCATTTGAAACTTGTTCAAATTTAGAAAAATTAGGACATAATTGATATGGTGAGAAAACTGGCTCGTTATTCCACTACTCTTCAGACAAATAGAAGCAGCAGCAGCAGAATCTTCTATTTCCACCGGCAATAAACACCACGCCTGTTTACTTGGCGTCCCTCACCTAATTCTCTTGTGCAACCGTGTTATTACGTTCCTAATCTTAAACAATGTGAAGGGCCACCACTAATATTTCTGCGTTGCTCTTTTTCCCAGTTGCACTACAACTTGACCTTTGTTTATCAGTGGAATTCGCACCTCTTTCACTGAATCAATTGCATAGCCCAACCCGAATATGTAGGCTGAAAGCAGGAGTTTTCTGAGCTTTGGTCTCAAATGACAACATAAGCAGTAAGGGACATGGCATTGATCCAACACTTCCTTATATATTATGTATTTTTTACTTCCTTGTGTCAAGAAACAGGTAATGCTTTACTAAGAATGTAGACTAACTGGTTTGATTAGTTTTATGTCTTTTTTTTAATTAAATGAAAAGGAGCAATTCTAGTTTCATTCAAAACTACATGGAATGCTTCAATGAAACATTGAAAAATACATTAAAGAATAGAGATTTCATTGAACAAGGAGAAAAGGAGGGGGAAAGGGAGGCTGAAAATTGGTTTTGTTGTAACAGCACAGCAAACCCCAGCCCTGATTAAGAAAATACCTTTATTACAAGCTATCGCATCCTGGTTCATAAAACTTTCTGCGTCTGTCTTGGAACTAAGAACTTCTCATACTTTTTTCTCCCTAAGATAAATTTTATGAAGCATGGAGTATAGCAATTTTCTAGTTCTGTGTATATCTGAGAGTCAGGGGCCTGGAAAAAGGAAAGACAGCTCTTACATTATGGTATCAGTCTCCCTTTTAATTTTCTTCACAAATCACCATCCTGTTAAACCAGTATGTATAAAGTGCCTATTGCAGGCATTATTTTGAGATGCCACGCATATAAAGAGCTAGGACACAGCCCAGCTTGAAACATGCCTTAAAAGGACAAGTAAAATTGATTAGATATTTTTAAAGATCTATTGTTTTAAAAATCTCAAAATCAACAGACAACTAAGTGCCAGGGATGCAATTCACAGCGTGGGACTATAGTTAACAAGACTGTATTGTATATTTGAAAGTAGATAAGAGTAAATTTTAAAAGTTCATACCACACAAAAAGTTGTAATTGTGTGAGGTGATGGATGGGTTAATTAACATTATTACAGTACTCATTTTGCAATACATACAGATATCAAATGAGCACGTTGTACACCTTAAACTTACACCATGTTATATGTCAATTAAATCTCAATAAAGCCAGAAATAAATAAATCATCAACAGAATTGACTTTGAATGACTTGGGGGAGGGGACTCACACATTTTAAAAATGCACATATGTAAAGACAACACTTTCCAGTACTCAAGGGCCATAATTGACCAGACTCCTTAAAGAGTGAACAACTCCTACAGGTTTGCCCAAGGAAGTCCCAACCCTAAGACTGAAATCTCATATGCTAAAACCTCCCTCAGTCCCAGGCAAGCTGGGAGAGCCTACTTGTACTTGACCAGATTCAAATAAGTTCAATTTTAAAAGTCCTCATTGGGTTTCTCATGTATGCCCAGCACTCTGTAGGGGGGAGGTAGTATATGAACTCATTACCGCTCAGACCAAGAGTTTGATCTTTTGACAAAGTAACATATAGTTAAAGAGCTTGTTTTGGCTTTATTTAATCTCTTTATTTGAGAAAGCAAACAAGAAAATCCACCACCATATATGACTCATATAATAAAGCAATTCACATCTTCAAGTCATCTAGTTCTGTTACAAACAATCCCTCCAGCAACCATTTCAGTCTGTAAGCACCACATGCTAGCCTAATCACATTAGAAATGTCAGCTGAACACATGCAATTTATAATTGCTGAGGGAACAATAACTTTGAATTATCTCACTTTGGGGCCTTGTATCTATATTTTCAAATGACAGTGTGAATATATGAATCTGTTTCTCTACTGATTTAGATGAAATGTTTCAGGACATAAAGGAAAGGTATTACACCATTTGCTTTTTCAAAAACACTGCTGTTAAAGTAATTTGGAACCTAACACAAACACAGTGACTCAATTCAAGTGTGGTATATGTTAATTAAGATAAAAACTGGTGTGCTATCATTTGATTTTCAAAACTGCACCATTTTATTGATTGATTTTATTGACTGAATGAGGTCTTCATTTCAATTTGGCCACTCGGGATTTCATATTCATATTTTTTCTATCTGTATATATTTTTTAAATTCATGGTTTTGAAAAGTCAACAGATCATGACATTATTTAACACAATTTAATCTTGATAAAATCATATTTAGCCAAAATAGAATCCCCAAATCTTTGAAAAGTCAATTATGATTATTAAAATTATGCCAAAAACATACCATCAGGATCACTGAATGTATCTGTTTCAAAGCCTTACTATACTTGACACAAAATCCTAATTCTAACCCTGGCTTATAATACCCTGAATAATCAGGCTTTTCCTATCATTGGAGGCTTATTTCCTGCTGCTCTTTTGACACACTGCTTGCTTTATTTCCACGGATTCTGCTTTAGTCTGTTCAGGCTGTGATAACAAAAACACCACGAGCTGAGTAGCATATAAACAACAGAAATGTATTTCTCACCATCTGGACGCTGGGAAGTCTAAGATCAAGGTACCAGCAAATTTGGTGTCTGATGAATGCCCACTTCCTGGTTCAGAGACAGCTGTCTTTCTTCTGTGTCCTTACCTGGCAGAAGAGACAAGGGAGCTCTCTGGGGACTTTTATAAGCGAACTCATCCCATTCATGACGGCTCCATCCTCATGACCCAGTCACTTCACAAAGGTCCTCCTTCCAAGCACCATCACACTGAGATTAGGATTCAGCATATGAACTGGAATGGGGGCGGGGGAGCAGGACACAAACATTCAATCCATAGCAAAGTTGAGAAATTTCTGCCCAGATTTAACATCTTCATACCGACATTCTCTCTCTCACCAAAGTTTTCCCTTTTTGTACATTGTTTAAACATCACCTCCTCAGAGACGCCTTCTCTGACCACTCTACCCAGCATGGGGCAGTGACTTTCCTTCTTGCCTTCATTATGACTTGTAGTCATTGGCTTATTTGCCTCTCTATTGTGTTTGGTATCTTCCTACCATAAAAATGTAAGTTGCATGAAGCCAGGGGCTGGCTATCTTGTTTACTTTCTATATCTATTACCTAGATGTCTATAACAAAATGAGTGTTAAATTAATGTCTGGCACAGAGTAGATACTTAGGCACTTTTTGTTAATAAAGGTTAAACGCTCTATGTCTTATTTAATCCTTAGGAAGAGACAGGTTTGATTAATAACACGATTGTACAGATGAGAAAACTAAAACTTAAATTTTCTAGCTGTGTAACTAGCTTGTGGTCATGCAGGTGACATCACAATTGATCAGTCTTCTCTAGAGCCCAGGCTATTATTGGCCCTGAGACTGCAGGAATTGCAGGCTCTGGGGTGTGGGGGCAGGCCCTTCTCCTGCCTAAATGAATGATAAAATTGTGATTTTTTTTTTCTAATTTTACCGTTCTTTCTACATGTCTTAGCTGGAATGCGCTTATTACAAAGGGTCACTTTAGGCTGCATAGGTTGCATATACTTCTTATTGTAATTAACTGAAATTACTAAATAATGTAGACTCTAGAACTCAAGAATTTTGAATAGCTTTAACAAAATCTATTCTGAAAGTAACAGAGAAGAAAAAAAAAAGGGTACTTCTTCCTGTTTTCCTTCCCTGCTATTATTGGTCAGTATTCTTCCTTTTATCTAAGCAACAGAGTTGTTTCCTTACAAGCTTAGTAACAAGAGAAATCATGGATTTGGCTTTAAAACAACTTATACTTATTAGAAATATCTCTACAGAAATATTATATTGAAATACATTTTCTTGTTTAATTCTTGGGAGTGATGGACTTAAGGTGATTTTAGCAATCATTGATAGAATCACTATAAGCTAAAACTTTACGAAACACAAAACGTAATTCACTCACTCACCCACAGAACCTTCTACTGTCTCCTTTGTACTCTTTCTGGATGGTCTAAAAACTGAAATCTGGGGACAATATTATCAAGGAAGAAATAAGGAAAGGGGTGTCTTTCCCACCTAAAGCCTATTACTGTATCCACAAATTAACTGGAAAGAGAAACAGCAATAACAATGAACATAAAGACATTCCATCAGAAATCTGGATGAATTGATCAGCCTCAAACCATGAATCAGGTAGAGTCAGTGAAAACCAGAGACTACTCAGGAGGGCAGTAGTAGGAAGAGAGATATGTAGGGAAACCCTAGATTTTGATTACGGAATTTTTATCATGGGGACCTGATTCAACCATACGTCTAATATAATGGGAGATGTCCCCAACAGGAATTTATTTGTGTAAGAAACAATCTGCTAAGAGACAAGATATCCCAATGGAAGAGAATTGAGCCTCATGAGAAGCAGAGAGTGCTATTTGATTATCTCTAGAGAGGAAGATTTCTCAGCATGTAACACAGAGTGAATTTGCCCACTTGTAGACTACAGAACATCTAATGAAGTTGAAGTTGTGTTACACTTAGGGTTCCAGGCCCTTAGTGCCATCCATAGCTTTGGTACCCGGTGGGGGCCGGGGGGCCTTGGAGTATTCACAACCAATTCCTCCAAATTCTAGCACCAAGGGAAAGAAGTAACATTGTTGTTCATGGAGAAACAGGAAGTAGCATTCTTGGCATTTGCACTCTTTCCCTTGATAGATGGCATCAGCAGGCAAAGTGACTGAGAGGACGTACAAAATACTCTCAGGGACTCCCAGAAATAATCGGGAGAGATCAAGGTCCTGAAAAAGCAGTGGGGCAACTGAGAAAAACTGCTCTATAGTTAATGTGATGCCATTAGCATTACACAGACTGGTATGGTCTAAGACCACAGATAGAGCACATGCATAGAAAAAATTTAAATCCCCTGCCTTTAGGAATATTACGTTTCAATAGGGAGAGGGGAAATAAGAAATTTAAAAGGAACTTGAAAACTATGTCAATGTTTTACATCACACAGAAGTACATACTGGAGGCAAGTATTAAGAAACAATAAATCAGATAAAAGTGTGTGTGTATATGTGTGTTTCCTGATGGGAAATGAACCGAGTATTCTACCTTTCCTAGTGTTACCTTTAGTTTTATTTCTATTCATTTTGATTCCATAATATACCATAATATCCTAAACTCCTTTGCTCTTTTGTCATTGGTCATTGCTCTTCCATGGCAAATTGTGAACCAATAGCTAAGAACCCAGCTGTCCATCTCTTCTGTGACTATACCTGGGTTAATGAGTACTCCTGGGGGAAATCCCATTATTGGGAATATCGACATCACTCTGTATAGTGTTCAGCATTCTCAAATGACTCTTTAGTGTATGGACCAAAAGGACTACCCTATTATTGTGGTCATTGTACCCATCTCCTCTTTATAATAATTCTTTTTCTACACTTCTCAAACATCTCATCTCACCTATCCCTGCCCCCTCTTAGCAGATGACCTCAAGCAATTCCCCCAATAATCAGAAAAATAGAAGCCGTCATATGAAATTTCTCTCAACTACCACTCTTGAAACCTCCAAAAATACTCAAATCTACTCCCCCATGTTACTCTTTTCATCATTTTGATGACCTACTTAGGAACCTAGCATGTTTAGTTATCTTATCTCTCCATCATCATTCACTTCACACAACTAGTCTTCCAGACCTGCCAATCCTACCTCTAAAATATCCCCTGGGTTCATAGCTTCCCCTCCAACCCTGGTGGCACTACTCTAGTACATGTCTCCATCATCTTCTATAGGGAATAATATAATGAAAATATAATATCCTTCTAACTGGCATCAATATCGCCACCGTTGTGCCACCACTGACCCATCGTCCTCATAGTAGCCGGTAAGATCTCTTTAAAACCAGAAGTCGTGGTATATATACACACAATGGAATACTATTCGGTGGTAAGAAAAGATGGAATAGTACCATTTGTGACAAATGTGAGATATAATGTATTACAGAATTGTACACCTGAAATTTGTGTAACTTTATTAACAACTGTCACCCCAATAAACTTTAATTTAAAAGAAAAACAACAAAAAACAAGAACACAGTTGTGATCATTAAAGCTCCTTTGTTAAAGCCCTTTGATAATTTCCTATTCTTTTTAGAATAAAGTCCAAGGTCCTTACTATTTCTTTTAAACCTTGTAAGAATTGACCAGGCTTCCCTTCTTGCTCCTCGAATCTCATGGTCTTTTCAGTCCTTTTATGCTCCCTTGAGACCTTTGAACACACAGCGCTCTTTGCCTGGAATCAACGTACAGGCAGCTACTCCTGCCTAGAAGTCTTACTCTCTCTTCTCTGCCAACACTCTCTTCATGTTCCAGATTAAATGACCTCCTCCTTAGGGTAGCTTTCCCTTGCTACCCACGCTCCCTCAGATCAGAATGTATCATATCCCGGTGTATCATCAGGGCTCAAAAACATTTGTTCACTGACTAATAATTCATTCTCAGTTCATAAAGGTCTGAAAGCTACCAACTCTTCCATGTGAATCCGGAGTAATGGAGGACAATTCACCCTTGTGTTTGCCCACAGTCAGTCTCACTCAAAGGAGATATCATAACAAGAAATGGAAAACTCCCTACCACCCACATGTCCAGAAAGGCCGTACTCATTTGCTACATGGCCAATTGCTTTCAAAATTCTCGTTTCTCCTTATATTGAGATGTGGTAGCTAGGCAACTTCAATAACATTTGGAATCCAACCCACAAATACCTCACTCACTCCAAGACAGGATAAAGTGCCAAAAGTAATTAGTTTCCCTTTGGGGACACTTTCTCTGAGGCCATCAATATGGGCCAAATGTCTGTGAAGAAATCTTAATAACTACCTATACTTTAAGCATGCACAAGTGTAGTGTTTTATTGACTTAATTATATAACATGGTCAGTGTGTCTGATACAATATGTGAAAGGCTTGGATTTCCTATTGTAACATGAAGTCCATATGTAAATAATTATCCTGTTAATATAGCATTTATTTGGAAAACTGACCCTCTATTGCAACACTGTGAATTTAGCAAAACAAGAAGTTATTTCAAGAGAACTTTTCCAAGCATAAAATCCTTGCTGTAAGATTTGTCCTGTAAATAACAAATTTAAATGAAGTAATAAATCAAATGTCCTGGGCATGCATACTTCAACTGAAGAAAAAGGCCTCAGCAAATAACCTTACCAGATAATGATGTTAAGATGGAAGCAATTATTGCAACAGGATTATTTCAGATAACCTTTATCTTTCTACAAATTCAAATTAGCTGAAGATTGAACATATCCACTAAGGGACTCTCTGAATGGCACCAACATTAAAATGATTGCATTGTCATAGATTTTACAGGTGAATAATGGTTACTTAATGCTCTGCCCCCTCAAAATTCTCTAGTGTGAAGTGATTAAGTGCTTCCCTTTATTTTTTAACTTGTAAATGTATATATAATACTGCAATGAGAAAGTATTAAACCTAATGATATTCATTCCCTGGTACAAACAATGTTTTAATACACAATTAAAAATTCCCATTTGGGAAATTGAAGTGATACGATGAAACTGGTTAACTATAGAAGATTCATTTTTTTTCCTAGTTATTTATTAAGCAACCTAGCTCATCAACTATTTTTCTATTTCCAATTTTCTTTCTTGCCTGCAATTATAACTGCATTCTGTCTTTTCCTAATACTTTTGATTAATCCAGAAAAGTGTTTTATTTCTAACAAGGTTGTAATATTTTGTTCTTTCTCAAAACTATCCATCAATTAAAGCAATCTCATTATCCTATATGATTATGCTTAGCCTCTAATGAATTTTTACCTTGGTGTTTGTTCAATAAAGCAAACACATTGTTATAAAAATAATGACTATATGTTTCTCAGACTCACATAAATATATATTCAAGGTGAATACGTAAATGTCAAAAAGTGTAATAATACCTCTTATAATAAAATCTCCAAACATTTCAATACAGATTCAACTTTTAAAAATTCTTCTCCAACTTATTCGTACAAAATTAACAACCAAAAATTTTATTCTCCTTTAGTATACACTTCAGCTGGTTGTCAAATAAACATATTTTGCTAAATCAGTTTAATGTAGCAAAATGGCACTAGATACATAGAAATTGGGGCATGTCTTTCAGTTATCAGACAGCAGAATCACACCCAAGAAAAGTTTAGTGCCAAGTAATTGAAAAATCGCCTGAATGCACTTCAGGCTTTGATTTCTGAACAGTTGTCAAGAAGTTCAGTCCTGGGCCAACTATGCAGTATCGTGCTTGGAAAACAGGAAACTGCCTCCAGAGAGGAAGTTGTTACTGTCATTTGTAAGATATCTCACACAGCTCATTCAAAGACAGATAAGGTATTTTGCTGTGAAGCAGCTGTATTGTACTGGAAAGCAAAATAGTCACAAGAAATAGTACCACATTCTGGCTCTCCTCTGTACTACTCTCATGTATAATCTTGGGCAAGTCATTTAATGTTCCAATCTCAATTTTATCACCCTTAAAAAAGCTCTATTACCTGCTTCAAACGATTGCAATAAGATATATAAGATTATAAGTGGGAAGGTGTTTGCTGTTCTAAAGGACTACTCATCTAAGAGAAGACGGTTACTATTCTCCATATAATAGTCCTTTCCACGGTATTGCTGAATTTATAACCTTGGATGTCGAGTTCTAAAGATCCATTGAAAGACCTTTCAACCTTTTTCTCTTGATGGTAGGTGTGAATGAATCAACACATAGAGAACATCTGAGAACTGTTAAGATAGTAAATATGACTCACCTGGAGTGAGGTGGGTTTATGTCCAACCTTTGAACTCTTATATATCATCTACAGCAGGCTAAACCTTGAAAGAGTAAATATAATTGAACAATTTATTTCTGCCTATAGGTGTGTATTTCCTCATATAAGAGATATATGCTGAAATGTTAAATACAAAATTGTTCATATTTTACTGTATTTGGAAAGAGGTTATTATTTAGATTAAAGAAATGCTGTGACAAATAGTTTGTGAAATAAATAACCTTTCCATGTAGAAAGATAACAGTCTTGTCAATTTAGATTTTTACATTAGTATTCTAAAAAGTGAGAACATACTGTGTAGGTACCTAACCACTGTGCTTGCTGTACACCTGAAGCTGAAATTGAATAATATTGAATGACAACTATAATTAAATATATATTTATTTCTATATATATAATATATATAGCTATAATATATCTGTATTATATATCTATATATGTATAATATATATGTATAATCTATATATGTATAATATATAGATATAAATATATATCTATAGATATTATGTATCTATAATATATCTATATATATTATATATAATATATATAATTAAATATATATATTATATATATATATATATATATATATATATATATATATATATATATAATATATCTTTCTAGCATGTTTGCTCCATTTGATTAGGTTCAGTCACAGTCTCTGGCTTTTGACTCTTCGTCTGTTTGTTACTTTTGCTGTTTACTCTCTGATTGCGCTCCTAAGGGTTAGAAGATTACTATGGATGACCTCTCAGTTCCCAGCTGTTTCTTTGCCTCTATTTTCAATCCCTCACAATTTACTTTTGTTTAGAGCCAGGCAAAGGCAACATCGACTGCTCAGTCAACCCCAACTTCAGTCTCTCTTATCTGCTCAGGTCCTAGGACTTCCTGTTGGCCCTGGAGTGAGGATGTATGGAGTCTTGACTTTTTGTAAAGGATTTCCTAAGTCAGGCTTATTTCTAGTTGAAAGTGACAGCAAGCCATAAGAAAACTGGCCGAGGCAAAAAAAGGAAAAAAGAGAGAAAGCAAAAGAAAAGAAAAGAAAATTTATTGGAAGACTTGTAACCACCAAAAAAAGCAAATATGGCCCAGAGACCAATTAGGAATAGAAACTTCAACGTCTCCAGAGTGTATTACATGTCTTCTGTCTCCATGTTGGCTTTATTTTCTTAGGCAAGATTTTCCCACCAGCAGGAAATATAGAATCTGGCAGCAACTTCATCTTCAATCTCCCATTGTCATCACCAGAAAATGACTGGCTCCTGCTGTCTGTTTAAAAAAAAAAAAATCAGGAAGATGATTTCTAGTTTGTCCAGTTTGAGTGAAGAGTGCAAGGCCAGACCGATCATCTAAGGTCAGGCATGAATCATGTCACACTGGATTTTTTCACTCACCTCAGATCATTAAGTATGGCTGGGACTTATAAGAAGTCACAGCTCCCTTTCCAACTAGATGGCTAAAATGGGAGAAAGACCATTTCCCAGAAGGAGGGAATGAGAGTGGAGAAAGAATTTCCAGAAGGAGGAGAGAATGACTGGACAAAGTAATGACTGTTCATTGGGGTAAATATCCAGTTGCCACATTATCTTTTGATCTTTTGGTTTTTCTGTTTTCCCATTAACCCCTGCCTTTCGTTTACATCAAAGAAAAAAAACATTTAAGGTCAATGTGACTAATGAATAGGAAAAGCAAGATAATCTGAAAAAAGCTTTGCAGGAAAATTAATACTTTTTGAGTAGTGGCTAAGTTTCAGAAATGTCTTCCATAATCTTTTCCCACCCCTAAGGTGAGAGATTTTCATTTCCAGATAAACAAATTATAGTCAGGAATAATAAATAACGGTTTCAAGATGATCAAATGAGCCAGGGCTAAGTGAGAACTGAAGAACAGTACATATTTAATTGGAAAAGGGAAGACGCAGCGAGGTAGGCACAGTTTCAATTTATGGTGACCATTGTGAGGAAGTAGTGTTTGGTGTTCCAGGCTTATTGTTCCATTTCAACCCCACAAAAGAGATTTGCTGCTTTGCAGGGAGGAAGTCCAAGAACAACTCAGGCCGTCTTACTGAATTGTTAGCACAAAAAATTTAAATAAATAATTTCTCTCCTTTCTTTTCTTTGGGATCTGTTTTACTCACCATCACAGTATTAAGTTGGAAAGTTGAGATTAGGGTGTAGACCTAGAGAAATGAGGCCAAGGAGATGAGCTGTCCTGCTGACTATAACCCATGCTAAATAGCTTTCTCATGGCATTATATGATACAAAGACTATATTGGGACTATATTGGGTGGAAAGTCTTTAAAAAATAAACAGGATGATTTTTCCTAGAATATCCCTTTAGTATCATGCGTCCTTGAATTGATGGTGGTGGTATTAGCTAGCTATTAGAGAACTCCTGGACCTTGGATTTTTGTCAAATATGATTGCAATCCAAACAGGCACTGACAAAAGATGACTACGCATACAGAACACGAAAGATGAAAGGTATTCACCCTGTATCCCCAGAATACCGTTGAAGCCCTTCTTTCATCTGATTACATTTAACACTTACCCACTCACCACTCACCCACAAGGTACAGGCCTTGTGCTTGACTCTAGACATAGAAGGATGTATCCCTTTCTTCAACCTCACAGTAAAGGGACTCATTCCTGAGTTCAAGACGTAAATTAATTTTCAAGATCATTTTTGTGGTGGGAATACTAAGTATGGTGAATGCTAGGCATAAATCACAGGCCACTCTGACAACAGATACATAAACTAATATCTCTTGTATGTTATAGATGAAGGAAGAATCTCAGAGCCTGAAAGATACATCATACAGTGAATACCTGACCAACACAGGATTTGAGTCCATCTATCTGGCTCTGGAACTCATACACTTATCCTAATGTTCCAGGCTCCCGTGTGGAAGTTGCAAGTTGGAGAAGAAGTCTTGTCTTTCTCTTTCTCTCTTATGCCCTACACATTTGGCAGAAAACTAGGAAACAAATCTGGGCATATGCTCACTGACTCAAGGGCAGACAACCAATAGCATTAATTTGACATATCACTCCATATTTGTTCAAGTTTATATTTAATTTATGATAAAATTATAAAAGACTATGGCCTGTAAAACTGAGATAAAATTAGAAAGCTTTTTTCCCACATAATTTTCAAGACAAGGGTTACAACCAAATCTAATTTGGTTATTAAAAGAGTTCTGAGATGGAAAAAATATTGCTCAATTTAACAGCAATATATAAAGAAATGGCTCTGATGGAAGAACAATTTCTATTTTATTCTTGAGTACATTCTATTTTAACAAGGAACTTCCCAAATTACTTTTTACTGTAATAACTCTCAACTTTTTCTCTTTTCTTCAGAACACTCTGGGTGTTACCTGGTAGTGGTTTTGATTTGCAAAACTAAGACCCTTAAATAGAACGATTTCGTTTTTAATTTTATCAAAGCCTCTTGATTCATTTATGCTCAGTTGATAATATATTATACTACAAAGTTTGATTATTTATTTTAAGTACAATGTGGTCTGTCTAGCTTTCAATAGTTTCAAAACAATTTCATCCTTTCCCAAAGGATTAAGATTTGCCGCTTTCTTTTTTCTTTTTTTAAAATTAAAGTTTATTGGGGTGGCAATGGTTAGCAAAATTACATCGGTTTCAAGTGTACAATTCTGTATTACATCATCTATATATCACATTGTGTGTTTACCACTCAGAGTCATTTCTCCTTCCATCACCATATATCTGATCCTGTTTACCCTCAGAGAATGTGCGGCTGACTCTGAAAGGGGTATATAAACAACAATATCATTGTCAAAATGTGTTTGCCTATGACCTATCCCAACCTCAAGGTGATTCTTTTAAGGGACAGCACTCATTTACCTGGATAAATTCTTGTACATTTAGTTAAAAATAAAAACGTACAGCAATCTAAAGAGAACTTACTATAATTTACTTTGGTCTATATTCTTATTCCTTTAGTCATTAATTCAATCAATGTTTATGAGCCTGTAAATTAGGGTCTGAGCTATGTGTTAAGAACCAATCAAAAAATACATAATAACTCATGCCGAAGATAATTCAAAGCCTGGTTTGATGGTTTTACTTTAATAGTTTGTGGATTTGTGTTAAATATGCATGTGGATTAAAGCGACTTAAACCAAATTTCTGGCAAAATTTTACCTCCTATGTGTTGATTCTGCTTTCTATTCTAATAAGCTTCAACTCTCCACTGAAGGAAAACAATAGAAAGGGAAAACAAAAAAATATGTCCCACATATTTATGTATTCATATTAAGGGTCATAGCCTCTGGGTATATCTAGCAGAAAGCACCCAAGAAAGATCAAAAGAAAGGACATCTAAATGTCTAGTGTCTACGTATGCCTCACTCTTCAAAGAGCTATTGAAGAGGGTCATCTCTGTCATAGATTCTTTTTTTCAGCAACCATGTATATCAAATTTCGATTATCCTTCAAGCATGCAGTCTGTTTATACACTTCATTGCCTTCCAAACTTATTCTTTTATTTTAGAGAAAGCTACACCACTTGGGATGGTATCTCGTCATCCTGTAGATTGGGGTGGTGTTTAAGAACTTCACACGCTGATTCAGCTTTGGCTGCGTCTGCGGGAAGCATAGCTATGTTGCAAATTAACCTCCAAATGTCAGAGGCTTAACCCGACTAGAGCGTATCGTGTGTCATCAGAAGGCTTTCCCCCAACTGGTAATTTAGAGACTGTGTGGGTGTCAGTGGCACCCACTCAGGGAGAGATAGTACACATTCAGGGAGAGATTTAAGAACAAATGAAGAAAGGGATCGTCTGTAAGATGTCAGTTGGGTGAGGGAAATCACAGTGATACTGTAGTATTTGAAGGATGGCGACAGGAGGCTAAACCCTAAGGCCTAAAGGGGCTAAAGGTGAGAGAAGTTACTGGAATTTTGAGAGGGATGGTTGAGGGTGCTACCTAATAGGACCTGTGAAATTTGCTCGAGAGGGTCTCAGCCAGCCTGCAGCAACCTCCCAGGAAAGAAGTTGGGGATAAATATTTTGACCTCCCTGTCTTCCCCTTTTCAATCTCCTACCAGGGCTCTCCCAACACAACATGAAGCCAGAGGGAGAGGAAGTCCATCGAGTAGCAAGGAGAGACCAGCCTCCTGGGTGCAGAGCAGGGTGGAGACAAGGAAGGAAAGTATGAGGAAGCAAATGAAAACAGCCAGTGCTGGAGAACCGAGCTGAGCCAGGCTCTGCTGTTTTGTGTCTGCCCTTTGGTTGACCATGTTGTTGTCACCTCTTTGTTGCGTGTGGTGTCACGTGCACTCTTTGAAGAAGCAACTGAGACTCTGGCTCTGCAGTGAATCCCCTACACTCAACACAGTGCCTGCGACATGATAGGTGCTCTATACATACACATGAGATGTCCACTGAATTCATTACGTGGGGTTTGTGTTTAGAGAAAGGCACAGAGCACCTACACAATAAATATTTACCAAATGTACTCTTTTGAGTGAATTCCTGAGCATGGACTCAGGTCTAGGGACGCACACCTCTGACTAAGCCCCATTCACAACCTCGATGTTCAGAAGCAGTCCTTTCAACTGTTGATGTGGTCCGGAAGAAGAAGTCGAATAATAGCAATCGATCAAGGTGTTTCGTTATTTGCAGTGACTATCAATGTGTCTTGCAAATAGCTGGCTTTCAGCAAATATCGCCTTTGACAAGATTGAATCAAAAGTTCCATTTAACTTGTGCAGGGGTAGACACTTAGTCACCGCAGTCCCTCACCATGTGCCTCGTTTCTGGCACGACACAGAAGGAAATTGTAAGCGAGCATTGCAGAGAGAGTCTGAACATCAGCATTTCCCTCAATAATAAAAAGGATATTACTCCGTGGTAAAACATGCTGAATGAGATAAGATACAGCAGATTCCCTTACCTTTGGCATTTTTCATTTCAGCCACGTAAACTTGGTCTCTAGGTGTTTAGAAGCTCAACTGAATACACCACGATAAAACATTTTAGACGGTTGATATCTTCAAAATTTACAGTGAGAAACAGACCAGCATCATGCTTTTAGTCTCAGAAAATGGGACCAACAGCCTCCATTATAACAAAACCCCAAGGTCTCAATTAGTACGTGCAAGTTGCAAGTCAGGGAACGATACTCTACCATCGTGATTATTTAAAATTCACTTGTCATATTTTCGCTAAACCTTGTTTGATTTTGCAAAGTGGTAGATCTCAGGAAATTGCAATATAGAAAAATATAAAAACTTTTTTTTATGATGGATCAAAGAGGAAAAGACAAATACCGTATGGTATGATTTGTGGAATCTAAACTATTGAAGTATAGAAACAGGAGGAGGGGGAGTGAGAGGTATTGGTCAAAGGGTACAAACTTCCAGTTACAAGATGAATATGTTCTATGGATCTAATGCACAACATGGTCACAATAGTTAATAATACTGTATTGTACACTTGAAATTTGCTAAGAGAATAGATCGTAAGTGTTCTTACCACAAAAAGTAAAGAAAGTAACTATGTGAAGTGATGGATGCGTTATTTAATTTGACTATAACAATTTCACAGCTATACATGTATCAAATCATCACGTTGTACATGTTAAACATATTCAATTTTATTTGTCAATTATACCTTAATCAGCCTTGGAGGTTGGGGAATAAAACTATCGAGGAAAAGGATCCTAAAAAAATCTTATTGATGATACAATATTTAAATTTGTTAGTTTTACCCAAATAATAGATTAGTACTCCAAAGAAGCATGGAATACAATTATTTTATTTTCAAATGACCCAATCTCTTCACCTCTTGTTTCCTGTCAACTGATGAACTATTTAAATTGATAGGTCTTATAAAATGACAGTTTTCTGGCAATGAATATTAGCTCCCATGCTTGCAGAAAATATGAGTTCCTTGCAGGAGAGTTATCAGCAGAACTGTGTCCTTTTCACAAACAGTGCTTGGGTGTCCTAGGAAATCCTTTCATGAATCTTCAGACAGAAACCCTCCCCAGCATGCTATGTCCCAGACACAGCCACCCCAGCAAGGACAGGCAGGCACACACACGTTTCTCATATGTTACCTTGTGCTGATAATGCCTCTTAAAACAACTGGTGCTTCTCAAAGGCAATGGAGCATGGGGTTTGGAATTCCACTGAGCCTGAATCCCGGCACTGCCACTAGCAAGAAATATGATCCTGGGCAAGCTACTTGAACTCTCTATGTCTCAATTTCCTTGTCTGTAAAGTGAAAATAAAGCAGCATCGACTTGCCAGGCAGTTGCCAGGATTAATGAGCTAATTCCTGCAAAACACTTTTTATGATGCGATCCAGACTCCCGTTGTTTGTCTTATAACTAACTCTGGGTTTGCTCATGTTTAGTAATAGCTGTTGTATTTATGAAGTGAGAAATTGCAGGAAAAGTGGCTTCCAGCAGTGGGACTCTCCCACCCAAATGATCTTCCCAGCTTCCCTGATTAGGGAACTGCAAGAGGTGGCGATGGGGTTTAGGACCAGCTCCTGACACTTAAAAAACTCTTCTCCTTAGATGTGTGAATTCAACACACCTTTATTAAGAACCTATTAAGTGGAATCATATGAAATTGCCAATTTTCTAACATGGGTAATTTCACACAATTGAATGTAATATCATGCCCCAGGCAACGGGTTAAAAATGCCACGATTAACCAGAACAGATGTGGACCCTGTCCTAACAAAGTTGATGATCTAGGTGGTGATGAAGACAAATAAATGTGCTAAGGGGAGTGGAATTATGGCAGACAATAGCGTGTACCCATGAACCAAACCCAAAGGGTTAGGAATAGGGCAAGAGGCCAGGAGTGTTAAAAAAATAAATAAAAAAAAATCTCTCCTCATGGAAATCAAATAAATGGGTCATAAGTGATTTGGACGGTCTTTCCTATGGCTACTGTAACAAATGACCACAAACTTAGTGTAGTAAAACAACACACATGTTTACTCTCTTACAGATCTGGAGGTCAGAAGTCCCAAATCAGGTTTACTGGGCAAAATCAAAGTATAGGTAGAGTCAAGCTCCCTCCAGAGACTGTAGGGAGGAATCTGTTTCCTTGTCTTTTCCACCTTCAAGATCTGTGACCCTTTCATTCCTTGGCTCATAGAGCTCATCCTCCATTTTCAAAGCCAGCAGCTCAGCTTCTTGCTTCAATTGGTCACTTCCTTTGTTCTGTTTGTCAAATCTCCTTCTGCCTCCCTCTTATAAGGATGCTTGTGATTGCACTTAGGACCCACCTGGATAACCCCACCTCAAGATTCTTCATTTAATAACATTTGCAAAGTATCTTTTGCCATATAAAGTAATGTTCACAGGTTTCAGGCATTAGGACCTGGATATCTTTGGGAACCATTATTCAGCCTGTTATACAGGAGTTGAAAGCTAATTGATCTCAGAAAAAAACAGTTAATAGGTTGTTACTACAGGAAAAGCTAAGACTTAGTGTTAGGGGCTCAGCAAAGAGATTTGAGGAAATATATCAACCTAAACTGAGATTGGTCAAATGAAGAGCAAGGAAGGATATTGCTGAGGCAAATGGTACAGCTAGTATTAAATGGTACAGCTAGTAACCCAGCGGCAGGAGAACAGGACGTACGAAGGATATGGTAACCACAAACCAAAAATCTAAAAGAGACATACAAAAAATAAAGAGAAAGGAATCCAAACACAACACCACAGAAAGTTATCAACATACAAGAGAACAGAACAAGAGAATAAGAAAGAAAAAGAAAACTATAAAAACAATCAGAATAGAGTCAATGGAATTGTAACAGCTGTATACACGATGTCAGAGGGGTAGTAGATTGGGGTAGTAGATTATCACTTTGTGAGGGGTGTAAATGTCTATTACATTATTTTGTATATCTGAAACTAATTTAAAAAATAAAATAAAATATTTAAAAAACAATCAGAAAACAATTAGTAAAATGGCTATAACTACATACCAATCAATAATTATTCTAAATGCAAATGGATTAAATGCTCCAATCAAAACACAAATGCATAAAAATGTGACCTATATGTGGATGAGCTCTCCTAGAGGGTATAGATTGAAAAGAGTTGACACCAAAGAATAAAACTATAGAAAACCAACATCCAGGAATGTTAAGAAAAAGCAGTCAAAGAGGTATGAAGGAAGGAAGGCATGGAAACAAATTAATGTTGAAAAGGTTAAAAAAAAAAAGTGAAAAGAAATTGTCGTGATTGGATTTAATGACTATAGACCTTAACAAGAGCAGTGGGGTGGAGCAGTGGAACAGGAGGGCAGACTGAAATGGATGAAGCAGAGAAAGAGAGAGGAGAAAGTCACAATTAGAAATTCAAGCTTCTCCTTCCTGAAGTTTACGGTAATGGAAAGAAGAAAAACACGCTAGTAGCTAAAGAGAGACATCGTGTCAAGGGAGTTCGTTGTTGTTTTGTTTTTGTTTTTATTTTTGAAGATAAGAGAGACCTGAGCACATTTCAATCCTAATTGAAAAAAAGAACTAAGAAAGGGTAAAATTCAAGACGCAAGGGATTTTCTAATTAAGTTTGGTGTCTGGGCAGTTGGGGTAGGATGGGATGCAGAGATTGTACCAACTGATGGACCTTCAGGAGAAAAATCACTGATGCTGGGAAGAGAGGCAGTATGGTCCCAGCAACTACGTCAGAAAAAGGATGGACATGGTAGTGGATTAGGGCTTTGAGAAACGTTGTGAAGATTTCAAATGCAATGAACTATATCATCCATGCCATAAATCTGTTTTTTTTCCATTCTCAAAGAATGTCTAGAGTGTGGCTTCTTCCACTGACAATGGGAAACACATTTTCCAATAACCCAACAGAATATCACACTCTTAGTTTCCAAATGATTCATGAGTGAACAAAGATGAACTTGGATAGAAAACTTCTAACTTTTTCTTTGACAATGGTGGTATTTCATATATGTACCGGTAACACCAAAATATAAGTGAAATGGATAGTCGGCACAGAACATTTCACTGATATTAATAATCATAACAACATTAAGTGGTTAACTGCCACTGATTCACTGCTTATTATGTGCCAGTACGATGTCAATATTTCACAATATTATCCCATTTGAGCTTCATGAAAACCTCTAACATTCTGAGTAATTTTAACACTTTTTTTCATAATGTCAATAGGCTTATATGAAAGCACACACACACATACATGAACATATAAGTTTGATTCAACAATGGTACTCCATAACCTTATAAAGCTTTCTTTGGCACCTGCACAACTTTAAATTGGTTTTATTCAAGGGTTACTAATGCTCCAATATGTGCTTTATTATCACCAAAATGGCTTTGAGTAATTTTTGTTGTCGTTCAGAAATTTTTGTTCAAAGTCCGTTTATTCTTTTATTTATTTAACAAATATTTATTGAATATCTACTATCTTTCAGGACTCAGGGTACAGGGTTGACCCTTAAATACCCACAGCTTTGTGGGAAAGAATAGTAGGTAGATAATTACTGCAGAGTGTGATTATTTTTGCCATAGTAGAAATAAGCACTGGGAATGATAGAAACACATGGTGAAGAAAACCATTGGCCCAGTCTTAGAAGATTCAAGGCAGACTTCCTAGAAGAAGTGATTTGTAAACTAGGAAATAAAGCATAAGTAGGAGTTTGAAGACATAGTATGGAAGGGGGAAAATATTGTAGGTAGAGTGAATATAATTTAGAAAAATCCAGGGAGAACATGGGATACTATTGGAATCTTCATAGTTTAGTTTGGCTTCAGGTTAGTATGGGAAGGGTGGAGAAGTGACCGATGAGGCCGCACACTGTGCTAAGGATAGATTATAAAAGTTCATCTGTCACATTAAAGAGTCGGATTTTATCCGTGGGGCACTGGTGTGTGGAGGGGGCACTGTATCACTGAGGGTTATAACCAAGGGAATGACAGCAAGATAATTTCATTTCAGATCAACTTTTTATAATGGAAAGTTATCTTTATCAATCCCCCCTCCTTGAAAAGCCACCCTAGATAACACATTAGGTAAATAAAGAGAGTGTAAGTGCTTTGAAAACACAGCTTCACGATGGTTCACCTCTCTCTCCATACCTGCCACCACACACTTAGGCACACTTCCTGCCAGACTGCCCTCTCCTCCTAGAAGAAACTTCATTGACAGTGAAAATAATAAGGTCAAGGAATCACAAACAGAAACTGCCCAAGAGTTTTTCTTTGCGTTTTTTTTAACCATAAGTTATTTTAATTCAAAATAGAAAATATCCCATCATTCAAAATAGAAAGTATCCTGCAATCTTGTCCTAACAGGAATTTCCAGCTAACAGCTACTTCTAAGAGATACCAACAATTTAAATATACCACAGCTCCCTGCCCCTGGTGAATTCCTAGCCCTGTGTCAGTTTTAGTCTTTCTCTCCTGCTCCTCCCTTCCCTTTCAAGAGATTTGAGTCACTGACCTTTACCTGTTCTCATCATTCCTGGCCTCCTGCCCCAGATGAAAGTAAATATGGAAGATCATTATCAAGAAGAAGAAAGGGGAACTGGTATTTATGGAGCACCAGTTCAAGGCATGTTAGGTATTTCCTGATACCTTTGCTACGTTCATTGATTGTGCCCTTAAAGCAACCTCTGGGAGGCAGGTAAAAATTCCCATTCTGCACATGACAAATTGGGCCTCATGGTGATTCATTTCTCTTTACTCTGTGCTAAGTGCTGGGGCACTGGGCTAGAAGTTCAGGGTCACGGGGCATGGTCAGGGAGGGGTTTGAGGTCAGATTCTTCTGGCTAATGCCTTTCCAACCACATCATAAGCAAGGCTTAGTCCCTGTTGTTGAAGCCTTTTGTTATTGGTACCAGTGCTCACACAGCTTGTGGAGTTTCTGGTTCCCTGGTTTCCCCTACCTGTGGCATTCTCCCTTTATGACTGCTTGCCCACTCAGACTTTGGAATCGTTATATGACTTTGCCCTTGGGTGCCTACAGCCTCCCGATTGCTGACTACTGACCTGGTTATACTCCATATCCAGTTTGGTTTGTGCCCAGCTCTGACATTCTTATGTGGTTCCAGTGTCCTAACTCCACCCTGTCCCCAAAAGCCCCCATCTGCCAAGCACAGCCCAAGATCTTCCTAGTTTCCAAGCACCTGTAGAGATCTCCGATCTAAGGCCTATCATATCCTTCAGGAAGAGAGAGCTTTACAAAAGGCTCTGTTTCCTCCATCTCCTACCATTGAGCATTTAAAAAAAAATACTGAGTTATTTTTCCAAATTAAGTCATAAAGAGCTTTACAACAAAGTACTAAAGCTCTCTATTTTTATTAAAGACTTAGGATCCAATGAGATCCAGTTGTTTCTCACAAACTGAATGCAGGCAACAAATTTGCTAAGTGTAAATTTAGTCCAAGATCATAGTGAGAGAATCACAGATAATGAGATCTCTTTAGCCTGTCTTTAACCTTCAGTTATGAATATGGCTCAAGTTTAAGAGACGAGAGAGAGAGAGAGGGAGAAAGAGAGAGAGAGAGAGAGAGAGAGAGAGAGAGAGAGAGAAATTGAGAATTTTAAATTTCAGGAGATGATCTATTTAGGATATTCTTCACCTAGGTCCATTCATACTGGAGCTCACCACATTTAAGAGAGTCTTAGCTACACAGAAAACAAGGTTTGAATAATTTTTATAAAGGGAATGAGTCATTCCAGTGGCAGTTACCCAACTTGTAAAATTCAGTATGTAATGGCCCAGACTGTAGGGCATAGTGCTGGTTTGCTATTTTTTTTAAAATGGATCAATTTTTAACTAATATTAATGTGTTTTCTGATTCAAGGCAAGATATGAATGATCACATCTCATGCTTCAGGCTACAAAGTAATGACTACAGAGAACAGATTTCCGTTGCCTGTGTTTCAGGAGAGAGAGAGAAAAACAGGCAGAGAAAGGGAGAGGAAAGCAATGATGGTACACACAGTGAAAATCCATTTTTCCTTCCTGGAACCCTGAGACACTCCAATTTCCCAACCAGGCTGTCTCCACTTTGAAACAGAGGTGATAGAATTTCAGTCACAATATACTGGGGTAAAGGGCTGAATTTTGCCAATCCATTCCAAATCTTCCCTTTATTTGCCAAGATTAACCTCCTCCCTCTAAGTAAAATAAAAGTATTGTTTTGCTAGTTAATATAAAGAAAATAACTCAATGCCTGTGCTAGTACGTGACTTTTATAAAGCAATGGGAGCCTGGTACAGAGGCTCTTGCTGAAAATCGATTGTGAGGAAATCATAGCAGTGCCAGGTGGCATTCATTTGTAACCTGTGTTTCACTCAGATTTGTTATATTAATCATGGTAGTCCAATATATGGTAAATTCATTTTTTTTATTTCTTAAGGTTATATTCAAACTAAAATATTACAGCAAAACAACAAACACAAAAACTGTAGCATTGGCATTTAAATTTGACAGACCTACATTTAAGTAAAGGGTTTACCATTTCCTAGCTGAATGGCATCAAACAACTAACTTAATCTGAGAGATTAAAATAGGAAATATACAAAAAAAAAAGTGAAAATAATGACACAGACCACCTAGGGTTATTGTGAGGATTTAAAGAGATAACAGTCAGTGTCCAGTATATAATAAAAGCTTTCAGCAAATGATAGTATATTCTTATAACGAATATAATGTGTTTCTCATACTTACACCTGGATTTAGAATTAAGAGAAATCCCTACACTGTTTTCACCTAAAATATATATTTGTGCCAGTAGCACATCTAGTAAACAGGAGTCTTGATACAGAAATTCCAGACAGGGTCTGCTTATCATTACGCAGTTACTTAAAAATTAAATATTCTTATGCTATTGAAATCAGACTCTTTGGCTGAAAGTAAAGTTTCTAGGTCCTTATTACCCAAAGCAAGTTCAGAGAATCAGCAACGGTAATAGCACCTAGGAGCTTGTCACAAATTTAGAATCTCAGGCATTTTCTAGACTACTGAATCAGAAAATGCATTTTAACAAAATTCTCAGGTGATTCATATATACAGGAATGTTGGAGAAGGATTTTCTAGTAGAGTGGTTCTCAGACTTTAGCATGTACTTGGAAAACTTGTTAAAACACAGATATCTGGATCCCAACCCCAGAGTTTCTGAGTCAGTAGGTCTAGAGTGGGCCTACGATTCTGTGTTACCGTGTTTCCCCGATAAGACCTAGCTGGACCATCAGCTCTAATGCATGTCTTGGAGCAAAAAGTAATAGTATAAGACCCAGTAATTTATTTTATATTATATTACATTACATTACATTACATTACATTACATTACATTATATTATATTATATTATATTAATTATATTATGTTATATAAAAATCCAGTCTTATATTATAGTATATAAGACCCGGTCTTATATTATACTAAAATAAGACCAGGTCTTATACTAATTTTTCTCCAAAAGACGCATTAGAGCTGATGGTCTGGCTAGGTCTTATTTTTAGGGAAACATGGTACTAACAAGATGATGCTGATATTGTTAGTCCAGGGACCACACTTTGATAATGACAAGGGCATTCAGTACAGATTCCAAAAGAGTAATACCTGAGTAGTAAGACTAAAGTAGACCTAAAGTAAAGGCTACTCTAGACCCACTCTAACAAGTCTTAAGAATAAGCTGTAAAAGTATCAAGTTGATCTACAAGTAACAAAACTACCTGCCACAAAAAGCTCAAAATTCAGATAGTCATCAATATAGCATTCAAAATGTCCATCATCCAATCAAAAATTACTAGTCATACCAAGAAGCAGAAAAACATACCCATAAGCAAGAGTCAATCAACAGAAACAAACATAGAAATGAAAGAGAGAGTGGAATGAGCTGGTAAGAGTATTAAAACAGCTATTGTATATAGTGTATGCTCAGTATGCTCAAATATTTAAAGAAAAACAAACATAAAAGGAGAGAAAGGGAAAATATATTCAAGAACTAAATGGAATTTCTAGAGATGAAAGCTCCAAATAAAATATTTACTGAATGAGAATTTTTAAAAATCCACATAAAAACCTGTATACAACTGTTCATAGGGACATTATTCATAACAGAAAAAAAGTAAAAACAACTGAAATACTAATCAACTGGTGATGGATAAACAAAATGTGGCGTATCCATACAACGGAATAGTATTCATTCATCTCAACAAAGTATTGATACAATATGCTACCCGTAATTGAACCTTGAAAAGAAGCAGTCACAAAGGCTGTATTGTGTGATTCTATTTTTATAAAATGTCAACAATAAGCAAATCTATAGAGACAGAAAATAGATTAGTGGTTGTCTGAGGCTGGGAGAGAGGCATGGCTAAAAATGAGGAGCGATTGCTAATGGAATTTATTTTGGGGAGATGAAAATTGTTTAAAAGTGATTGTGGTGATGGTTGGCTAACTCCTTGAACATACTAAAAACCATTGCATTTTATATGTTAAGTAGATGAAATATGATATATGAAGTATATCTTAATAAAGTTGTTACATTAAAAATAGAAAGGAAAGGGGAAAGGTAAGCATTAGATTTCACACCTAGAAGGTCATTTGTGACCTTGGCTTGAATAATTTCAGTCTGAGTTGAGAGAGGGGCGCTAGAAGCCAAATTATGTCGTGTACAGTGAAAAAGCAAAAGGGAGTGGTAATGTGTGAGCAATGAGTATAGACTACTCTCTTAAACTGTCTAGCTGTAAAAGGAAGAAAACATAGCATAATTCTGTGCTAAAGGGAAAGTTATAATAGGAGGTGAAAGAAAAAGAAAGATACAGAAGACTGGGGGTGGGAAAAAGTTGACTGAGCAAGCTGTGAGAGGAGATGGAATCTAGAGAAATAAAAGGGATTAATTTTCCATATGAGATTACTCTTCAACTGATATAAGAAGGAAGAAATAAAAAGCAAATGCTCCGCCCTTGAGTTGCTCACTTGGGGCAGCAGCTTTGCTGTCTGGCTGAGAAGACATTGCTCAGAGATCTCTAAACCTCTCCAGCATTGTATCATCACTCCTGATACCTGGTGAAGTGGTGGTGATGTGTGTGGAGGGGGTTGGGGGTTGGGAGACCACCCTTCTCAATACAGTTCTCACTGAGAAGAAAGTGACAATTCCCATGAGGAAACCTTTTAGTTTGGGGGCGTAGCATCAACGGGGAATGCTCAAGCCAAATGTAGAGATTCTAAAACAAGAGCTGCAAACTCAAGAGTCCATAAGGTCTGTCAGTTAATAAAACACCTAATGTTTATTGAGCAAATATTATGTGCAGGCACCATTCTAAACACTTTACGATCATCAATTTACTTTATCCTCACAAAAGCCTTAGGGCATAGGTATTCTTGAGGTAGAACATTGAGGCACACGGAAGTAAGGGGACTTGCCAAGGACATACAGTTTAGAAGTTGGTAGAGCTGGGTTTTGCAGCCGGGCAGGCTAACTGAGAGCACATGCTCTAAACCAAGCAGTTATATTGCCATTTTTTAAAGAGAGACAAACAATGAAATGGAGTGGGCCTACGTGGCACAAGAGCACATGACCACCCTGAAGGGAGCAAACATTACTTACGTCCAACCCATTCCTAACAAGTAAAAATGTTGGCTCAGTGTTCCCAGATCATAAGACGTTTTTTCTAAGGGGAAAAAATCTGAACTTGTAAATAAAATCTCACAATTTTTAAATATGGGCAATTCATCTTTGAAAGTTGAAATATTTCATGACAAACATGTCTACTGGCCAGTTACAGTTCATGATGTGCCAGTATGTTACCTCTGCTTTAAAGAGACCTACTGTCTTCTCAGGTATCCAAGAAAAAGAGAGATATACATACAAAATACAAAGTTTGGTAACTTCTGAAGTTCAATACGTATGTCTAAAACTGGCATTTTTAATGTATCGTATAAAGAGGAAATGTACACACATTAAGAAACAAGCACTCAAACAAATATGCATCAAGAAGAAAATCCGGTAATAACAGCCCAAATGCAAAGAAGAGAAGAGGGCAGACATTTCTGAATAACAAACAACAACCATAAAACTGCTGGGCTACTGTCATTGACAAGGACAATTGGAATGAGAGATTATCCTCCAACAAAGATAAATGAGATCTGAAAGAATAAATCTCTTGCTGTAACATTCCTGTTCCACTTACATCGGGCACACTATATTCAGTGAGATAAAAACCAACAAGGGGCAAATCCATCACAACTGGAAGGAGAGAAAAATTAAGAGTAGATAGGTGTGAGCTTGATACACCTGATACAAATAGGTATGGACCTAAATACATGCCTTTTTAATCACTTAAAAACTGTATCAGACTTTTTCTTAGGCAGCTACAGCCATAAATTGTAAATGGTTCTAAAAGCTCTTACCTCAACATCGCTTAAAAGTCGGTATAATTTTAATTTTTTATTACAAAGGAAATTGAATGCTTTTCATCTATTAGACCTTTCTGTCCTTACTTTGTGAATCATCTCTTCTTACCCTTTGTCATTTATCTATTTAAAGAACCATTTTCACTATCAAGTTAGTAATTTTTGGAAAGCAATTTGGTATGCATATCAAGACAGTTTCACAACTTTTTACTTGATAATATCATTTTTAGGAATATGCTAAGAAATTCACCTGAAACACAGAAAAAAATGTTTCATGAACAAAGATATTCAAAATAAGAGATATTTATAATAGTGCAATAGTGCAATAAAACAGCCTACAAACACACAAAAGATAATCTTTTATGAGTTTTTTTAATACTATGAGAAATGCTTGTGATATCTCATAAAAAAAAAGAAGTTGTTACATCTTATTACACCACTGTGCAAATATGCATAGAAAAACGACTGGAAGACAAAAATACAAGTATTGGCTGATGGGATTATGGATATATTTTTTTCTACTCTAATGTGTTTTTCATATTTTATCCAATGACTATCATTTTTAATCACAAACCTGAAATGCCATCATCAGAAATGCATTTATTTAAAACAAAGAAGGACCCAGTAATCCCACTTTGGGGTATTTATCTGAAGAAACCCAAAACACTGCTTTGAAGGGACATGCACATTCATATGTTCATTGCAGCACTGTTTACAATAGCCAAGATATGAGGCAGCCTGGGTGTCCATCAATGGATGAATGGATAAAGAAGAGGTGGTACATATACACAATGGAATATTACTCAGCCATAAAAAATAATAAAATCTCGCCATCTGTAGCAACATCGATGGATCCAGAGGGTATTGTGCTGAGTGGAGTGAGTCAGACAGAGAAAGACAAATGCCATATGACTTCACGTATATGTGGAATCTAAAAAACAAAATAAATAAACAAACAAAACAGAAACAAACTGATAGAACATTTTGATGGTTGTCAGACGGGAGGGAGTTTGGGAGGGTGGGTGAAAAGTGGAAGGGATTAAGAAATACAAATTTGTAGTTACAAAATAGTCCTGGGGATGCAAAGTATAGCAAAGGGAATATAGTCAATAATACATTATATGTGTGGCGTCAGATGAGTACTAGATTTATTGGGGTGATCACTTTATAGATTATATAGATGTCTGATCACTACATTGTACATTTGAAAATAATACAATATTCATTCCAACTTCAAATGAAAAATAAAAAAATATGTAAAAATTAAAAAAATTTGAAAGAAATGTATTTCTTTAGATCTTGAAGTATTTGATAATAAAGACTCATATAAAGATGGCTTGATGATCAATAGATGGCCTGAGTAATACAGATGATAAGTAGAAGGTGGTAAGTGGTAGGTAGATAGTAGAAATTTTGTCATAGAAGAATTAAAGATCTTATTTGCAATTGAGATAAACACTCATTTTAAACATAAAATGGTATTCTTAAAGGCTGTTGAGTTGCTCGTGGAATCTCCAGGGTAACACAAGAAAAAAGGTGGGAAGCAATGCACCCCAAAACGATACAGAAACTCATTAAATCCCTGGTGAGGACACGACTGCTGCCTCCACCGAGCGTGACCACTGCATTTTGCGAGTTACCACCAGAGTAGGTGTCACCACAGCCACTGGAAGTTTGGCATTTATGCTACAGAGACAGTCACCCTCATCAGGATAGATTCAGTGTGGTCTCGGCTTCGTGTCAACACAAGCTTCTGTGTAAAAGTCTGAAGTGGGCACATCTGATAGGTCCTAGGTACCATGCTCAATCTAAGCTGCAAGGGAAATTAGAAAGTGAGTATCTAGCATTTTTAGCTTCTGTACTAGGAGGTGGGCTGTTTGTCAAGGTGGGAAGGATTACCTTAATTTAGGAAGGAGGTCCCGGTACTACTGCCAAAAAATAGGGACAAATGTTCACTAGAGAAGGTGTATCACTCAGGATTTAGGAGGAGACAGCTCCATCCTGTGTCCTCAACAACTCACATGCATTTATCAACACAAAGGCTCGAACCACAGCTTTTCAGAGTCTTGGCAGAAGAACGTGTGATTCTCCAGGAACACGAGAGGAGGAAAGATCTCTAAGAAACAAGTGTGAGGCCACCTACCACTTACCTTCCTATCTCCTCTCCTTGCCTCCTGGGTTCCTGGTGAAATATGGGGCCTTGGCTCCGCCCTCCTCAGAATAGACATGCAGAGTATGGAACATCTTAGCTGCCATCTAGACTTGCTCCTCAGCAACGGGGTAGCTCACAATTTGTTTATCATTCAGCTGGCTCCTGTTGTTTTTGGTGTGTGGGACAAAGACCTGGGGAGCGGGCACCTTTGGGCTACTCTTCTGATTGCTCTCTGTGTAAGTCATAAACTGTCTAAATCTAAAAGCGACTCATTGTATCTTTACCGGTCAAATCCGTTAATCCTTGGCCTTGGCCTTACCTTGTTTCATATGTGTGTCCAACCCAAATCTGCTCAAACAGAAAGAAATGTACTGACTCGTGTAACTGCAAGCTGGACTCAGGAGCTCAAATGACATTATCTTGATGCAGTCTCTCTTCTCACAGACTCTGTTTACCTCTTTGTTTGGCTTTGCTTTCAGACTGGCTAGTTGCACAGGATGGTCTGTGCAATTACCAGGTTCACAAAACCCGTAGAGCTAACAATCCAGTGGAATGACAGTTTCTCTTTCCCAAACATTTCAACAGGAGCCACATAACTGAATGTCACAGGACTGATTTGATCTGTGAATGGAATATGACGATTGTCCCAGGCTCTGCCACATTCTCACCCCTGGAGGCAAGGATGGAATTATCCCCATTCAAGCTACATGGACTGAGACTGGGGAAGTGTGGCTTAGTAAAGGAAAGGAAACTTCTAAGAAAGCCAGAAAACACTGACTTTGTGAACATTCCAATATCTTTGTACCAGAGGCCAAAGTACCACTCATTCCATCATAGACATATAAGTCTGTGATGCAATTAAATGGGGAGACACTTGAGAAGTCAGAAAGAAAACATACAAAGTCAGACAATTAAGTTCATGGACTTTCCCCCATGGACATGCACCGTGGAAAGTTTGTGAACTTAATTGTCTGACCTTTTTGGTACGCATCAGGCAAATCAAACATTTGTGAGAGATGCATTATTATTTCTGCATCCCTGAATCTTGATAAAATGCAGATTCTGAGTCAGTAGATCTGAGGTGGGGTCAGATATTCTGCATCTCTCACAAGCTCCCAGACAATACTGAGGCTCCTGGTCCATACTGGTAGCAAGGATGTAGGTGGCAGAAACATGTGATGGTCTCGTCACAGCTTCACGGGTCGTGTGAATCAAATCTGCTTTTCATTGTTGTTGGTTTTGGTCTCCGTGGCAGGGAGCACATACCTAATTGGTCCAACTTGAGTCATATGGCCACCCCTGAGCCAAGGAATATTGACTTTTGCATTGATGGAAGAAAGGCAGTTCCCCAAAAGCAAAATTAGGTTGCCGGTACTGTGAGGAGGGGCACTGGATGTCAAATGGTCCTGAAAGGGCATATGTAGTAAGGAGAAGAGCTGGAATCTGAAAACGGATTGCCAAGTCTGGTCTCTTCCACAGCTGCCTGAGGCTACCATACCTAGAGGATATATCTAAAAGAACACTACACAAGCTATTCATAGCCCATTTCCAAACACCTCTGTCTGCGTTGAAAGGATGAAAGACACAAACCAACATGAAAGTCTCCAGCAATCATTACCATACAATCACTACGACAAGACCAAAGGTGTCAACCCACACACAGTCCACTGTTACCACATTATTTACTGGGCTGCCATTCAGGCCTCAATCTCTGTCGGGGAGAAACTGTTTACCAACCCAACCCGAGAGAGCTCTTTTATACCCACCGAGTGAAATTGTCTTTCAATCTAGCAAAGGAACTCTTTTTGCCAGTTCAATCCTGTGCTATACCTTCCACTGCTTACGTACAACCCTTCCTCAAACACCATAACCCTCTCAGCCCAAGGTTCCATCTGGCAAAATTGCTAAAGCAACAACACAAGACAACAGCAATGTGAAAGCATGGCCATTTTATGAATGGGTATTATGTACAGGTGCCGCTCTGAGACTTCACATGCCTTATCTCATTTTGCAAAATGTGGGATTTTATACTGGTCAGTGCGGCTCAGTTGGAACTTCATTTCCTGGAGTCCCTTCCCTGCATAGTTCCAGGTTAAGTTTAGCCATGAGAAAGGTGTGGGTGAGATTTACTGAGGTGGAAGTAAAGAGGCCACCATGTACTCCGGTCATCACGGGCTAGAGAGGCAGAGCTGCTGGTGGGTTCCAGTCTATTCTTGAAATTCCCTGCTCCATGGCCAGCTCTCCATCCCAACTGCTGGCTCTGCTGACCAAAAGTGACCACAGACGAGGGTTGTCAGATTCTGCCAGTAAAAATACAGGCACACTTAGCTAAATTTAGATTTCAAGTAAGCAGCATGTATTATGTTTTTTAAGTATAAGTACATCCCATGCAACATTTGGAACATACTTATACGAAAAAATTATTTGTTGTTTATCTGAAGTTCAAATGTAAGTTGGGATCCTGCAGTTTACCTGGTGACCTGCAATCGGCCTACCTCAGGGTTTTACTGAGAACTCACAGAGGCTGCAGCCACAAAGAGCCGACAATCTCCATAGATTTCTGTAGCAGCTGGATGTATCTAGCTTCTGGAAACCTTCTACTCATTCATCCATGCCAGGGCTACTGGTTAACAGCTTTTTTTTTTTTTTTGCCCTTTGCTTACCTTTCTTTCCCCAGATTTCTCCCATGGTTGTGTAAGGCTGAATTCCTTCAGTACATTCTTTATTTCACAATACTTATATGGGTTTCTACTCCCTAATTAAATGCTAATGCTCATTCTGACTTTAGGAGAAAATTTCTATTATGATTTCTATTTCACAGCAAAAGAAACTTTGACACAAAGAGGTACAGTTACTTGCCCAAAGTCACACATCTGATAAGTAGGATTCAAACCCAGGCATTTTGCTTTACTAGCCGGTTTAACTACCATAATATATTGCCATAACAGAATATATATAGGGAGAGGTATTATATAATTGCCATAACAGTGTATATATGTATATGTGTATGTGTATATATGTATATATGTGTATATATACATATAAATGTGTATATACATATATATGGAAAGAGAGACCGTATATTATGTATATATAGTATATAACATATGTACATATATCACACAGAATATGTATACTATATGACATAGATAGCATGCATTGTTAGTATAGATCATATCATGTGTATATAAACCATGTAACTGATTAGATATAGATATTCACCCTATATATAGAATTTAGCTCCAAGATTTCGTAGAAACTGATTTTTCAACTGTTTTCACTAATGGATATCAAAATGCCACCAGTGTGTAATTGAAAATATACAGACACACATATATATTCTCAACTATATACATTTGACATTTTTATATCTGTTACTGATAACAGTTGAAAAATCAGTTTCTATAAAATCCTGGAATTAAATTGTCATATAAACAAAAAGGAATTGGTAAAATTGCTTCTTTGGATAATATTGGTGACTCAAAAAAAGAAAAGAGAAAAGACTGAGCTTATTAACGTTCAAATGAGGATACATTTGAATAGAGGTTAGTAAGTACTCTGTGTGGGAGGGTTCCTGCGACAGTTTAATAAATGTGAAACAAATTGAATGTTTAGAAGAAAATGATAGATAATTCCACTTAATGAGTACGAAGCAGACTAATTATTGCCATGAAATATATTTAATTAAAAAGAAATCTGCTTTCTAATGATTTTACTGACTGTAAACCAGCTTGGAAAACCCCAAAGATAGCTAAAGACAATATATATAAACGCTGCAGGAAAAGTTTACACAAGCAGGGTAAATATATGTTTATTACTGTAGTTTAGAGTTACTAGAGCATTCTAGTAATCCTAGACTCTTTTAATGTCATATTTCCTGACTTAAGGCAATGCCTGGTTGAAGAGAGAAGATAGGACTTGGAAATAAAAGCAAGTCTTAAGAGAATCATTTAAATATATTTAAATGTGAATTTGGAAAAAATACATTTTAAAATAGATTTGCAGAAATATGTGAAATTATAACAAATTTATTCAGAATATTGGTGCTTAAATCCATTCATGGAATCAAAATATCAACCAAATCCATACAGCTCCGATTTGTAGGGTCACTTAGGAATGACATATAAAACATATTTTCACGTTCTACTTCAGTCACACAACTATTGGTGGCTCAGTGGACAGGGAACAACATAGTAACTGGAGGAGAGTAAAACTGGAAGGTTCAATCCAAGGCTGCAAAAGTCTGACCCTTTCTGCCTCTGATTCCTATGAGTGTATAATTATGTGTGTGAGAGTTTTGAGTGTGGGTAGCATTATCAGCTATATCTTCAAGAAATTTTCAATCTGGAGGAAACCCACAATGGTTCATTTTCTGGGTATATTCTGCCCTTGAACCACCCACTTCTCTCACCTCTTCCTAGACAAATGGTGGTTGGAAGCAGGGGTGTGCTAGGGGCCAGCCTGTACCAGCTCATGAGAGCTGACTGCAAGATTTTGAGAAACCTACAGGCTGCTTATTAAACCCAGCCATTATTAAAATTTAAATTATAGAAGCTTATAAGTAAATAAAGTATATTAGAAATAAAGGTAACAAATACTCAGCAACTCTTAACCATTTCACTATTTTTTATTATCTATGCTCTTGATGTTATCTATACCTGTCATATCTGTACAGTGGGTAACACTGTATATTGCCGCACACGTCTTCATAAATCCACTTCCAGTGTCTTGATGTCGGTAGCTTGAAATTGATCATGGTGGAAATATTTGAAGCACGGAAATCAGAATGTGCTACAAACTAGAGCTCCCCTCTAGTGAAACATCTACCAGTGCACCGCTGGAGCCAGGGCATGATGGGAACTGAGTCATGCTGGATGGATCCTAGGTTTGAAGGATGGCATTTGAGCTCTGCTGTGTGGAGTAGAGGAAAGTACTGACAGGTGAGTCAGCAGAAGAAACCACACAGATGTGATCTATATAGGCTGTCATTCTGTAGAAACTAGGCAAAGAGAAATGAGATTCTGAAGAGGAGTTGTTGAAATAAGATCGTCGAAAAGTAAACCAGAGCAAGAAGGTCTACAGAATTGGGTGGATGGTGAAATCACAGAAAAATTATTGAACTAAGTAGATTAGCAGGTTTTATAAGGTGGGTCCTAGGCCTGGACAGGAAAGAAGCAGCAAAATGCAGGGATGCTGGCGGACTATTACCCTCCATCACTTCAAACAAAACCCTATTTCTCTGAAATTATTTATTTTCCTTCAATTCAAAGCTCTTAAATGCAACCACTGTACTGTACACCTGAAGCTGAAGTAGAATAATATTGAATGTCAATTATAATTAAATATATATGTAAATACACACACACACACACACACACACACACACACAGGGTGCCAAAAAAATGTAGACACATTTTAAAAAAGGAAAAAAAAAACTGTATTAAAATTACACTGATGGTAACCACTTTGAGCACCTCTGATAATTGCAGAAGTCAAACATAACTTGTATTCATCTTTTGTTATCGGTATATACTATTACAATTATAATACAGCCTTTTTCTTTCTTAAAATGTGTATATGTTTTTTGGCTCCATCTGTATACAGTCACGGGAATATGGTCAATGGTATTGTAACAGCTATATACTATGTAAGAGGGGTAGTAAACTTCAGGGGGTTATTTTGTGAGAGGTGTAACTGTCTAATCATTATGTTGTTTTTGTACACCTGAAACTAATGTAATAAAAAAGTAATGAAAAAGAGAAAAAGGGATAAAAATGTCTTTAATCTTCAATATCTGATCTCACATTGAAAAGGAAAGAAGCCAGATTAAAACAATTTACACAAAAGTATGATTAACATTCTTTAATACTAGAGCAAATGCACACACACACACACACACACACACATCATTCACTGGGGGGGAAATTAATGGAGACAGAATTAGCATCAGAGGTGTCCCTTCCCAGTTGCTCATTCATTGCAGCAGGGCCAGACATAAGATTCAGATGATCCTAAACCTTGATGTCGTTCGAGGGACCCTGCTCACTCCGCCAATTGTCGCGGGGGGCGGCCTGCAGGGTCTCAGCTCCCGCTCCCCACATAAGAACGCAGGATATAGTGAAGACAAAAAGGAACACCCACGGAGCCATAGATAGGGTAGTCATACCACTATAGTCTCGCTGGTAGCTGGGTTGGAGACACAGGAAGCAGGAGCCACACTATCTGCAGCCTGCCGTCCACTTCTCTGCAATCCGCAACCCACACTCCACCGTGCTAACTGCAATCCATGCTTGCCAGCCACCATCTTCTTGCTAGCCCCCATTTTCCTGCTAGTGTAGCCAAGGCAGTTATATTAGTGACCAATTGCTCACTGGTTACAGTTGATGGCCAACTAGCCATAGCTGATGGCCATCCAATCACAGTTGATGGCCATTTACTACTTGAGCCAGCACCTTTCCATGTGAGGCTGAGAGCCTGGAAACTGCACTCCTGGCTCTGTCCCCACACTTGAGTTGTGAACTTTTAAGCTCCATGATTAAAGAAGCACTGGATTCTCCCTGGTGTGATTCCCTGCTGTGATTTGTTAGAAACTTAGCTTCTGCGATATCTTGCCAGTTTAGGGGTCATGGATGGTGGGAAACAGTCTCCGCCCTGGACACTAGGGTTCAGACCTTATAGTTTTGATTATATGACAAACTAGCAGTAGGAGTGGCAACATCAGGGTTTATGCTTGGGAAAATATCAGTCCTTCATCAGGGGTTGGAGCCCACGCCTTGCATTTGACTAGGATTGCTCATTGGAAGGACTGGGGCGTCGCCAGCTACCACGGAGCTTGGAGAAGGCCAGCTCCTTTTTTTGGAGGTGAGTCTGCAGGATGTCATTCTTGGTCACATTTATCCTTACTTTTCATTGACATGTAGCCTGGATCCTCCAAGAGATTCTGGGAATGTAATAGATGGTGTCCTGTGGTAGACTCTGCTTGCTGCGCCATTTGTCGTGTGAGGCGACCTGCGGTGTCTCTTGTCCCGCTCCCCACATAAGAACGCAGAATATGGCTAGGCAAAAAAGGAACTCCCACGGAGCCATAGATAGGGGAGTCACACCACTACAGTCTCACTGACAACTGGGTTGGAGACACAGAAAGCAGGAGCCACAGAATCCACAATCCATACTCTGCCACTTGCTAGCTCAGCCACCATCTTCTTGCTAGCCCCCATTTTCTGCTAGCGTAGCCACAGCAGTTATATTAGTGCCCAATGGCTCACTGGTTACAGCTGACAGCCAACTAGCCACAGCTGATGGCCATCCAATCACAGTTGATGGCCATTTACTACCTGAGCCTTTCCATTTGAGGCTGAGAGCCTGGAAACTGCACTCCTGGCTCTGTCCCCACAGATGGGTTCATCAACACATGAATTAGTCCCTATTAGATGGAAAGCTCAAGGATTTTTTGTTTTAAGCAAAAAGCTCTTCTGCTGCCTCTTCCCAGGCTTCTAGAATATCTCATCCTCCTGCCAGAACAATTATTAACAAAGTCATACCCCTTTTATAGACATCTAGAACAAGAATAAAAACGTTTCTTTTCCCCCCACTGGTTTTGATGATAAGGGAAACTCGAATATATATTCAATAGAAGGGGGAAGATTGAATGTAAAGTGGAATTGGAAAACTAAAGAGAGAAAAGGGAAAATTAATCGATTAATTTCTTAATGGAAGTCCAAAGGGGAAATAATGAAAAGCTGAGGTGGGGCTTGTGGGGACAGAGTCTCAGAGAGCAGTTTCCAGACTCTCGGCCTCACGTGGAAAGGTGCTGGCTCAGGTAGTAAATGGCCATCAACTGTGATTGGATGGCCATCAGCTGTGGCTAGTTGGCCGTCAGCTGTAACCAGTGAGCCATTGGCCACTAATATAACGGCTGTGGCTACTCTAGGGGGTCGGTTGGTTGGTCGGCAGAGAAGCAGATGGCGGGTAGCAGCTAGCAAGTGGGGTTAGCAAGCATGGATGGCGCATTGCGGATCATGTGGATCTTACTTCCTGTGTCTTGCACGGCCACCAGCAAGACGGGTGCAGGAAGACTCCTGTTGGGGTACTGGCTGATGTTTGCTTTTGTGTCTTGACCAGCTGCCATCGAGAATATAGTGGTATGACTCCCGTTTCTACAGCTCCATTGTTATTCCTTTTTAGCTTCACCGTATCCTGTGTCCAACCAGCATAGAAAAAGCTGGGAGCGGGACCAGAACCCTGCATTACAGGGCTCAACTTTGGATAAGGAGAAAAACACTTCTTAGGACACAAGGAGGAGAGAAATGGTGATGAAACGGAGAAATTCAGATGTGGATTTTATTTGATCATCTGATATTACTTGAGCTCCTGATTATGTGATGTGATTATCTCAGTATCTCAGCTACTTCCCACAATATGGGAAAAGGGGAGGGGTGCAGTGAAGTGTGAGTCCCAGCATAGCTCTCCCTCAAATCACCTTCTTCCTCATTCCTGAGCTTTCCATAGTGTTGATAGAAGTGAGGGGGTTATAGATTATTTAATGGGTTCTGAATCAGCCCACTTTAAAACTTCTTGTGGTCTGATTCATAGCTCACATTGGTATTTGATATCTATTATCTTTTGGTGCCTCCACTGAGCTTTTGTATTTAATATCCTGTTGTATAACACTAGCTAAGGGATAGGAGACAAGTGAAAATACAATTTCAATGTAGCTAAGTAAGTGTTTCTGTGCAGACTAAGCACGTCAGGTTATAGAACCCCACTGGGTGGTGGGGGTGAGGGGGGACATAATCTTCAATGGCCAGAGAAAAGCTGTCATAAAGAAATGCCCTTATGACCCAAAGGAATTATCCGTGATTTCAATGTGGGGTAGAAGAGTGGTGTGGGGACAGAGCCAGGAGTGCAGTTTCCAGTCTCTCGGCCTCACGTGGAAAGGTGCTGGCTCGGGTAGTAAATGGCCATCAACTGTGATTGGATGGCCATCAGCTGTGGCTAGTTGGCCGTCAGCTGTAACCAGTGAGACACTGGCCACTAATACAACTGCTGTGGCTACGCTAGCAGCAAATGGGGGCTAGCAAGAAGATGGTGGCTGAGCCTGCAAGCAGCGCAGTGAGGGTTGCGAACAGTGTGGCTCCTGCTTCCTGTGTCTCCAACCCAGCCGCCAGCGAGAATATAGTGGTATGACTGCCCTACCTATGGCTCCGTGGGTGTTCCTTTTTGGCCTCACCATGTCCTGCGTTCTTATGTGGGGAGTGGGAGCTGAGACCCCGCAGGCTGCCCTGCACAACAAATGGCACAGTGAGCAGGATACGGTGCCGGCCAATGCTCTCCAAAAGGGCGGTAGAGCAGTTTGTGGGTATGAATACTCAGTCTCAGGAAGACCAAGAGGAGCAGCTGCCGGAGAGCTGGACCCCATGGAGGGGTGGGAAGACGTGGACGGTTCACCAACCATCACAGGCCAGAGAAAGCAAAGGTCATTGCAGCCATGTGGGCTGGGAAGTGCTTGCTGAGGACTTGGAGCCCTCGCCCTGCGGAGAGGGCACACATTGTGAGGCTAACTCATAGCCCTGGCGAAGGACTGTGGACTATGGGGAATTGCCTTCCATCCCTAATTTAATGGACCGCTTGACTGTTTGCTTGGGAACGTACCACCACGTAGTAGAACTGGCGGATATTTGCTTTTGTGTATTGACCAGCGGCTGTGGAGAATATGTGAGAAAGACTGGCTGTGCCCAGAAAGACTGGTGGTACCATGAGAACCCTGGCTGAGTCCAGGACGTCTGGCTGTGCCCAGAGAGAGTGGCAGTGCCCTGAGAAACCCTGGCTGAGCCCAGAAAGTCTGGCTGTGCCCAGAGAGAGTGGCAGTGCCAAGAGGCCCTGGCTATGCCCGGGGAGATTGGTGGTACCCTAAGAAACCCAGGATGTCTGGCTGCGCGCAGAAGGACTGGTGGTGCCCTGAGAAACCCTGGCTGTGCCCAGAGAGCCTGGCTGTGTCCAGGATATTGCATTCACCTCCAGGGGTCTCCATAGGGCCCCTCACGGAAGACACTTATAGCGTAGATTGTGAGGCGAGACCCTGTAGGGGTGGAGTGTGGGGACAGAGCCAGGAGCGCAGTTTCCAGGCTCTCAGTCTCACGTGGAAAGGTGCTCACTCGGGTAGTAAATGGCCATCAACTGATTGTCTGGCCATCAGCTGTGGCTAGTTGGCCGTCAGCTGTAACCAGTGAGCCATTGGCCACTAATATAACTACCGTGGCTACGCTAGCAAAAAATGGGGGCTAGCAAGAAGATGGTGGCTGAGCCTTCAAGTGGTGCAGTGAGGGTTGTGAACAGTGTGGCTCCTGCTTCCTGTTTCTCCAACCCAGCTGCCAGCAAGACTATAGTGGTATGACTCCCCTACCTATGGCTCCCTGGGTGTTCCTTTTTGGCCTCACCTTGTCCTGCGTTCTTATGTGGGGAGCGGGAACAGAGACCCCTCATGACACTCCGCACGACAAGTGGTAAGAAAAAAAGATGTTCCATTAGAGGAAAGAGAATGTGTAAAGGTTTGGAGGCAGGAGAATTATTGGAATTGTAGGTGAATTCATAGGACTGGAGTGGCCCGGGATCTCATCATAAGTTATACACCAGAAATACCACCTGGGGTGTTTTGAATTGATTCTGAGAACGGTAGGGAATCTTAGAAGAGCTTTAAGTACGGGAGTGACTACGATCATTTTTGTGTTTAGAAATCATTCTGATGGCAGTGCAGAGTGTAGACAGGAGGGAAATGAGACGGTTAGAGTATTTGTTGTGATAAGGGATAGTATCCTGAGAGAGTGAGAACAGTGGGAATGGAAAGAAGTGGATATATCCTAGAGAATAAGAGGGTAGAACTGCCAGACAATATAACATTAAACATGTGACATGAGAGGCACTACCAAGGGAAACTCCCAGATGTTTGTCTGGGATAACTGGAGTGATGGTCCTTTTCAATGAAACAACTATTACTGGTTAAATGTTCAAAAAGTTTTTGTGAAGTAAGAGAAAGGAGAGAAGGTTGGAATGATTTCGATTTGCTTTCATTCATTTGGGCATGTTGTCTACTTGTACCAGGTATAAAAATGGGGAAAGTGAAAGAAGCTCTGGAATAATAAGGGAGAGAAATGGAGGGAAGGGTGGAGGAAGGAAATGACAACTGGGAATTCCTAAGGCCCAGTCAAGTTTCAATAACACGAATTAGTAATGGAGATGAGAGTCTTGATTATGACATTCTTACAGCAACCCTGGACAAGGAGAGAGCAGAATCAAAGAGGCAGACGTAGATGGTAGGTTGAGCCCAAGCAGAAGCATATGGGGCAGTGTGGGTAAGTTTATAATAAAATATAAGATGGCAGGCAATATCTGGGACTAATACAAGCATCTCTAAAATGCCTCCCCATGAGCACAGGATGAATAGGGAAGCCAGAAAAGCCAGAATGGGGCCAATGGGAAAATAACGAAAGAGTTAGGGGCTGGAGGCCAATAGACTGAGTATGAAGGACAGTTAGACAAATAGGATGCAGTCATCAGAGAGAAAGTGAGCATTCAAGGCATGGCAGTGGTGACATTCCAAGTAATAAGATGGATCCAGATGTTGTGAAGTAAGATTGTTGAAAGTATCATGAATATGAACATTGATGTTCAAAAAAATGAGGTCCAACAGAAGACTGTGAGCAAGGTAAGAGTCATGTTGGAGGTCAGGAAACCATGAATACAGGATGGATGAAGAGCAGAGAAGTGAAACTGTTAAGAGCTCGTGGTCAACTGTGTGGAGGAAAAGACAGAGTGAGGGGCTGAGCATGAAGAGGAGTGCTTTTCTTCTTTTGATTCCAGAGGTGTTGCCTGCATTAGAAGGAAACTGGTATTATCAAGAGAAAACAAGATTGTGTAGTGGTTATGAGAAGGGAGAACCATTCTAGGAAGAAATTCATTTTCAAGAAAATAATACATTACAATAAAGGAAGAGTTCTCAATGACTTTTTTTTTCATTCCACTGGTCTTTATGAAGCAGGTAGATAAGGGAAAACAGGGATGGTTGGAGATAGTCAGGGATACATGACATTCGAGTTCCGACAATTAAGTTCATGAACTCATCCTAGAAAAAGTACTACATACCTCATTGCTGAATATCAGTGTGGTCACCTTTGAAGTACTCCCCTTGGGAAGGTATGCACCAACACCAGTGCGTAGTCCACCCTTCGAAGAAATTTTGGAACTCCTTTTCTGGAATGGCCATCAGAGCTGTCGTCGTATTACCCTTGATGTCCTGAATGTCATCAAAATGTCTTCCTTTCAATATTTCCTTTATCTTCGGGTAAAGAAAGAAGTCATTGGGGGCCAGATCAGGTGAGTAGGGAAGGTATTCCAATACAGTTATTTGTTTACTGGCTAAAAACTCCCTCACAGACAGTGCTGGGTGCGCTGGTGCATTGTCGTGATGCCAGAGCCATGAATTGCTGGCAAAAAGTTCAGGTTGTCTAACTTTTTCCTGCAGCCTTTTCAGCACTTCCAAATAGTAAACTTGTTAACTGTTTGTCCAATTGGTACAAATTCATAATGAATAATCCCTCTGATATCAAAAAAGGTTAGCAACATCATTACAAGAAGTTCCCAAACTTAATTGTCAGACCTCGTCCATCAAGGAACATGCTGAAAGGGACACACAGCAAAGTTGTCCCCTTGGTGGCAATTTTTTAAACAAGCCCAAATGAGGCTCTTCTGAGTCATTAGCACTTCTAGAAACTCCAAAGTAGTTTTAAGTTTCTTCTTTAAAATTTGGGGGTCCCATCATACCGTGTTTCCCCAAAAATAAGACCCAGCCGGACGATCAGCTCTCATGCGTCTTTGGGAGCAAAAATTAATACAAGACCCGGTCCTATTTTACTATAAGACCGGGTCTTATATTAATTTTTCCTCCCAAAGAGGCATGAAAGTTGATCATCCGTCTAGGTCTTATTTTCAGGGAAACACGGTAACTCCTGAGCATCTCCACGATGCACTCTCTGAAGACATCTTCCCTTTGAAGGTTCTCAAAGTGCTTATTGAGACATGTTAGGCAGAAATTAAACTAAAATAGGAAGATCATTCCTTACCAGTTGAGGCCTGAAAACAGAAAGAGTTCATTAGTGAAACAAATCAATTCGGAAAACTTTACATTTCCTATTAAATAAATACCACACATTAAATATCAGAAAGCAATGACTAAGAGGTGGAGAAGATTGGAGGTGTACATTCAAAAGGTTTCACCCACACCCTGTTTTGTGGTTTTTACCTTGATGCTGTCACCACACCTACAAGTTTCGCTTATTAAAATAATGAAGAGGTAGAATGACTAAAATCTGCTGAACAGTACATAGAGATAAACACCGTTCCTCAAAGGCTAAACCTGACAGACAAGATCAGTATTCCATTTGGAGAATATCTGATGATGTTAACAAACATTTTCCCCAATCTGGTCTATGTGTGTATGCCGGCATGTGTAGTTTTATCTTCAACTGATCTTTGAAAAAAATTAATCTATTTCACTTACAAAAGGTTGACATTAAAACTGAAGACAAAATGGGAATAAATTGAGGCAGGTAATCCAAACCACAGATAGAATTTTAATAAATATTTTACCGTGTTTAAAAGACAGCAGCGATTCATAAGTTTCAGACAGCTGAAATCAATGATTCAAGTTTTACACGTGTGGAAAATATAACGTATGCAACATCATGTGTACAAAAGAATGTGATGTGTGTGTGTGTGTGTGTGTGTGTGTGTGTGTGTGAAAATTCAAAAAATAGCAGTCATCATATTAGCTACTATTTACGGGGCACTTACAATGCGCTAAACTTTTTATGTTATGTAATGTGATTTCGGTATCCAGACCAGGTAGGTGCCCTCATCCCTATTTCACAGATGAGCACATCGCACCGCACCACTGGCATGCAACGCAGCAGGTTACCTGTCGGGCTTCCACTGCCAATAGGTGTTGGAGCTGAGCCCTCTGACTCCAACGCGTGACACTGTCCTAGTGATATTTTAAACACCCCACTGGAGTCCCATGTAAAGTACATCCACTCCAATTTTTAGGTGTGACTGGTGACCTTGATTTTACCTTCTGAGTCACAGCTCCAAGACCAGTTTGCATTTAAATTGAGGAAAGTGGGGTAGAGGAACTGGTGACAGTTGGGGTAAAGGACAAATGCAAGAGACCAGGTGGAAATTAGGAAGAGGGGCAGAAGGAACAAATGAGGAGCCAGGCGGGGGAGCCGGGCGTGGAGAGGCTCCAGGAGCGCGGCAAGGAGAGCCCGGCAGGAAGAACCGCGCCAGGTGGCGGCCGCACCTTTGCACGTGACCCGCGCGGGCGCCAGGGCGGTGTCGCGCTCACCTGGACCCACGTGACGGGGAGGGGCTCTGCGAGGCCCCGGGCAGCGCGGCCACGCCCCCAGCCGCGCGGCGCGCCCGGACCGGCGGACTGAGCAGTGGCGGTGGCCGCCCGAGCCCGGGAGGTGGAGGCGGGCGGAGGGAGGTGGCGGCGGCGGCGGCGGCGGCGGTGGCGCGCAGGGACGCAGCAGCGGCAGCATGTCGGCCGGCGGAGGGTCCGTCCTGCCGCCTCCGAACCCCGCCGTGTCCTTCCCGGCGCCCCGGGTCACCCTACCCGTCGGCCCCGACATCCTGCGAACCTACTCGGGCGCCTTCGTCTGCCTGGAGATTGTAAGTGGGGCAGCGTCGGCGACAGTCGCGCCCGGGGAGCGAGAACTGGCACCGGCATCCTTGCCCCCCGAGCTGCCTCCCTCTGCGCGCGCCCCCAGCCCCCTTCCCATTAACGGGGCCTTTTCCTGCGCCCCCCCCCCGAGGTCTCCTCGATGCCCAGCGCAGCCTGACCCTGGCGATGCCACCCGGGCCTTCTGGCCTGGCACCTGTTAATGCTGGCACCTGTTCCCCCGCTGGCGACAGAAATGGCCCCGCGAGCGCGAGCAAGTGGCCCGGTGGGACCGAGGATTGGGGACTTTGAGAGGGGAATGGTGTTTGGGTTTAGGGGCCCCCGTCAGAGACCCCCCGCGGCTTGGCCCGGGGCCGCGCTTGGCTGGAGCCTGAGCAGGCGCTCTCAGCCTTGCCTGTTGCTAACCTGCCATTTTGTTGGGTGGTGCAAAGGTGCAGCCGATGGCTAGTGACCAGCAGGCTGCCACGATGTGGAAAGCGGGGTCTGGAGGTACCAGGAAAAAGAGGAGGAGGGCTGAAGACCTGGGTCATTTCCCCCTTTGCCATTCTGAGTGCCCTTTGCATTGAGGCCAGGAGCAGGGCTCAGAAAGCAGGGGCGAAAAAGGTGAAGTGTGTACTGTTCCCTTGGTAGTTTCTAATCCAGTGGGCGTGAGAATGGTGAGGGGAAGGTACAAACGTGGCTGTCAAGTTCATTGCTGCCTGCCTCTTCCTAGCTTACCTACACCACTCCACACCTCAGAACACTTGGTCGGGCCTAAGTGAAGGTGAGGTCACCTGGCCTGTCATGCAAGCTTTTGGGGCTGGAGACTGGAACTTCTTTTAAAGGAATTTTATGGAGTTGGAAGCTTTTGAAGCTGCCTTGAAAGGGAAAATTTGCAAACATGAATTGGGCAACCGGAGGTTACATCACGCCCTGAGAACGACAAATAGAGTGAAATGTCAGTGCCTCTCCTGCAGGCTGGTTTGTTTGCTCCGTTTGGGTTTTTCATATCTCTCCCCTCACCCCTCCTTTTGAGTTTGCATAACCTGGATTTGGGTCGCTTTGGTTTCTCTTTTGTGCTTGTGGGGCTGGAACACCATGTGAGCATTGGTTTTCTGCCCTATTATGCTAAGGTGGTCAGGGCACCCTACGTTAAGTTTAGCTCAGATTTGAATCTGAAAAAGGAGACAAGTGAGTTACAGGCTACGACATCAGTAATCTGATTGTGACTACGAGACTAGGAGAGGTTGGTTTGAGTCAGCCCAGTTCAGAAGCATCTGAATGCTTCCGTAAGGTGCAGGCATCCATGTGAGAAGCTTAGGGAGTGGATAGCTTGGGGCCGCTGCACTGCTGTGCAGAGGGAGACAGCGTTGAGGGCAATTAAGATCTAAAGAGAAACATTGTATAGGTTCTGAGCTACTTCGCTTACGTGTTCCCCAAACTCCAGTTGTTTGCATACCTCTTAGAAGTTTTTGTCCAACCCGCATTCTACTTGTACTAGAATTTACAGAATGTTCACTTAAATAGATTCACTTTCTAAACTTAGATGCCTACCTTAGCCTCATCCTAAGCAATAATGTATGTGAATTCTTCATTTTGATATGATGGTTATGTTTTTCTAATATTCAAATACATAATTATGTATTTACATATATAGATACATATATGTATATATGGAACTATATGTATGTGAGATATATACATAGTTATATGTATATGTATACATATAACTATATATGTATATATAACTGTGTACATACATATACATATATGTATATATATGTATATATAACTATATATCTCACATACAGATAGCCATATATATACCTGTCAAGCTTGTATATGTATGTATATGGCTAATCCATGTGCCATCAAGTATGTGAAGCTTGACATGTATATATACATGGCTAATCCATGTGCCATCAAATCAAATACCATCTGAAGAATCACCTGTGGTCATGTGACACTTTCAGAAATACTACCTAATTCTGAGGGAAGAGAGTTATTCTATTTCCTCTCCCCATATCTCTTTATATATCTAGCCCAGTGGTTAGTTGTCAACTCTTGCTGTACTTAATTACTTGGGCAGCTTTTTAAAATACTGTTGCCAGCCCAGATTAATTAAATCAGAATCTCTGGGGGAGCGCCCAGAGTTGGCTAGGTTTTTGTCAAGCTCCTCAAAGGTTTTAATGTATAGTCTTGGCAGGGAACCACTGAGGGAAGCCTTTATCGGGGCTCTGTGGACAGGACAGCAATTCTCTTGCAGATGTGAATTCTCTCTGCTAGAATTTCTGCCACTCCCATCCTAGGACGGACCCCAGACTCACAGCAGTATCCAGTCCATTCCTCTTAGCTCTTCATTTCGCCTGGTTTCTTACCCCCGAAACCTATCTACGACCCTTATCTAGATACAAGAGCATTCTTTCCAAAAGCCATTTCAGTTTACTTTTCACTATGGCCAAACATCTTGATAGGTTTAATTCTTAGGCCTCCATTTATCTCTTTTGCATGAATAGTCTCTCTCCTCCCCATCTGACCCCCAAAAACTAAAAGGACCCTAATATTCCAGTGAAAGTAGTGACCTTAGAGAAACAAGAGACCACACTGGAGCCAAACTATGGCTCCTTCTTGGCTGTCATCCTTCGGTACCACTTGGCGATACTGGGTTATATGCTTTCAGAGAGCAAAGATGGAGGCCGCCTTGGTACCCCTCTATGTAGAATGCCCACACTGAGCAGATGCACATTTGTGAGCTAAATAAACATTTTTGAGGCAACTTTGGTCCCTGCTTTCTTAATTTCCCTCTAGTTTTCTGATTCCTTTAAAGTGTTCAGGCTCCCATGGCTCCTCTTCAGAAATTCCTCACCTGTAAACATAAATGTGAGAATTCGCTAGGAGTAGTTCTGCCATGTTTCCCCCAAAATAAGACCCGGTCTTATATTAATTTTTGCTCCAAAAGACGCATTAGGGTGTATTTTCAGGGGATGTCTTATTTTTTCATGTACAACAATCTACATTTATTCAAATACAGTCATGTCATCTTCTTCTGGAACATTGTCATAACGTACGACATGCATCTGTCTGGCTGACAATCTTAACGGGGGCTTATTTTCGGGGTAGGTCTTATATTCAGGGAAACACGGTAAACTCTAGCTTTACTTTCTGGGGACCGATTATTTTAGCCCCTTCCAGTGTTTCTAGATATTCCCAAACTTCTTAACTTTAACCTTTTTTTCAAATGAATTTGTCTTTGTAATTTCTCTATTTATATCCCTTTGCTGTCTAAAACTTAACAGGTGAAAACGGCATCTGACAAAGATGGAGTGGGCTATCCATAGCTGACTAAGCTAATGAAACCATGATCTTGGAGTTCAGTTTTCACACTAACCAGTAACTTGCTCAAAGAATTCAATCCCAATCCCCCTTATTGTACCCTATTCACAATCTCTCAGGTGTAAGCCATTTGTAGAGGGAGCTAATTCAAAAGATACAAATAGCGCCCACTTAACAGCCCCAGGTAAAGCAATGTATAGCATTGGCTTCATAGATGGAGAATATGGCAACCTCACATGCGTGGGGTGGCTTTTGGAAATAGGTGTGTCCCACTGTTAGATACTCAAGTTGTCAGCCCCTCATTTTTGCACTCAGCTGTATTTGCCAAAGCATGTTTGCCATAAAGAGTTTAATAATAATTAGTTTTGCAAAGCGAAGTCTTTTAGTTTGAGATGGAAAACATCACCTTCAAAAGTTATCAGTTTTAAAATCTTTCAGTGTTTCCTGAATTAATGTTTTCTAAGTCACTCATAGCTTTTATTGAATACCTACTGTGTGCAAGGCACTCTTCGGGGAACAAAGATGTTCAGACCCTTCCTCACCTGGATTTGCCCCCAAATAACTACCATTCAGAGAAGAAAGACAAGTATGGAAAGTGAACGACAGCTAAATCATTTTCCAGGCAGGTCTCTGTAAGAAAAATGACATTGGAGCTTCTGTACTAGTGGGCTGAGTGAGACATGTCAGATCCCTGTCCTCAATGAGCTTATCTTGTATAATGCACAAGAAAGATCAGACGTAGCGGTATGCAACACAAACAAGAATAAAGGTCATTATTGAACTCAGTGTGTTTCACAGCTTCAGTGTTTAGGAAACCGTCTACATTCCCAAGGTAACTGTGAACATTGCTCTTTATGGGAGCTATTCTGGGACTCATTCACATGCTTCTAATTGCAGTGGTTTGGATACCACAATAATTTCATTTATTCAACAAATAATTAAGAACCCGGTCTACACCAGGCCTTGTTTTATGCCTTGGGAATAAGATGTTAGCGCAGCTCCCGCCCTTAAAGGAAATTCCTGTACGGTGAAGTATAAAGTCAAGAAAGAATTACAGTGCTATGTTTGAAGTGACAGAATTGGTTTGTGAAAAGTACTGTTGACAAATGGAGTAGGCCAGCACAGGCAGCTTTAATAGGATGGTGACATTTGCGTTTCGCCTTAAATAATGTGCAGACGTTCAGGAGACAGAAAAAGTGGGAAAGAGAATTCCAGGTAGAAACGAGGACATGTGCAAACCCCAGAGACAAGAAAGACCATGGCATGAAGGCCGTAGGAATGGTTAGTTTTTCAATTTTTGTGTTTTTTTTCTTTTTTTGGTTTGTTGTTTTACATGACTCCTGAGAAGGTGGCCGGAAAAAAAGAAAGAAAAAAGATCAGGTAAGGTTCAAGTGTGATTTGCTGAGAAAGAATAGGCCAAGATATAGAATTTATTCTATCTGTGGTGGGCAGCTACTGGAGAAGAGGGATGAACTTGATCAGACTTGTGTTTTAGAAATCTTTGAGTAGTGAGGTTTGGTTATAAAACAGATGGAAGGCAGCAGGATCAGTGAAGGGACTTATTGCAGTGGTTTGGATGAGGGATGATGAGAACCCGAAGGAGGACCAAGGGAAAAAGCAGAGAAGAGAGACAAATTGAAAGCTAAGAAGGTCGACCAAGTATGTGAAGTTTGACAGGTCCTGAAACGATACTAGACCAAACTTAAATATAAGATGAATTCAGAGGAATTACGCCAGAGAAGCAAATGTTAATGAAAGGAAGGTGGGAGGGAGGGCCGAGGGAGCTGGCATGTGCAATCATGCAGGGAAATCTGGAAGGGATTTCATGTTATTTTCCATTTTCAACCCAAAGCTTTCACGGTAGTTGGACTAACAGATAAATGTTCAGATGCAAAGTGTTTTCTTTTCTTGCCCAGAAAATAGATTTGGGTTGCAAAGAGAATTTGTCTGTTTGCAGTGGTGAAGAGAGGCTATCCATGGATATGTGTCCCTCTCTAAAAGGGTTTTAATTCTGTATGTAAGAATTTTCCTTTGCCTCTGGATTAACTATCTCCATCCTTGTGAAAAGAGTCTTTAAAACTTCAGGAGAGAAATAAATCAATGCTTCTGCCCATGATGCTTTTCATCAGCTATTTGCTCTGACTGGCAGTCCTGTGAGAACTAGGAAGCATTGAAATATGGAAAACTTTAAACCAAGTTGCTGAAAACCTTGACCTTGAGCTCCAAAGGAAAAGGTCAAGGAGAGGAGCTTTGTTCTACAGAGCTTGATAGAAATTTTGTACCTGGTCGTAGGAGCCATGGACATGGCAAATCAGCAAGTATAATTCTTTGAATGAGTAGAAAAGACTGTGTAAAGACAGGAACCTTGTTGGCGTACCCATGTGCAGCACTTAACAGATGCTGTTTGATTGTTCTGTAGGACAAACTGAACAGTGTGTAGAAATATTCTAGAGAAACTGGCTGCAGTGGTGAAGGGCAGCCTCCTTAACTCTTGCCCAACTCTGAAAATATCCTGATTCTTCTCTAGGAATATGTAGTTTGACCTGATTTTCCTGTGTCCTATTTTATATGAAAAGGGCCATGTCCTTTCATAGCCACCACAGATGACAGTCTTAACTTTTGTATAATAGCTTTCAGAAAGGAGGGAGATAAAACAGAAGACAAGAGGCCAGGATGTGTGCAGTTCTCGCTGATGTCAAGACTTTGGCATGCATGAACATTCTTAACCTGGGGAATAACTAGTTACCTACAAACATGGAAAGAGGATTTCAAAAATCAAGGGAAATCATAAATAAAAATAGACGGGGCAGCACATATTTCTCCCCTGTCATATGCTTTCCATTTTAGGGTTTCGATTTAAGAAACAGAAATGGAAATGTGGGTGATATGGGGAGGAAGAAAGTATAATTCTTTCTAGCATCCTCAAACACATTTTTAAAGCTGTTAAATGTAACTCTAAAAAGTAAAACTTCTTTTGCATGGGGATAGTTTGTACATAGGCCTCGTCTGTATATGTCATTTCTCTTTGCTTCCCAGAACTTGTATTATTTTTTTCTTTCCCTGATTAAAAACAAAAACACACACACAAAAACTTGCCAACTTGTACCTCTAATTCCGAACTGCACCAGGGCTAGTCCAGGACCAATTTGGATGAAAGTCAGCATGGTGAGAAGACAGATGGGGATTAATGGAGGAAAGCAGGAGGGGCTGGGGTAAGGCATAATATAAACACTGCCCCGGTCTGAAATCCCAATGGCAATTGCAGCAGAAGAGGTAAAGTGAACAAATTTGGGGACCGGGGAAGATTGCTAATGAGGTGTCATGAGCTAGACTAGCAAAAGGTGGCAACTTCCCCGTCACTTTCCATCCTAGACTTCTGAGATCTTGTACTAGGGGGTGGGTATTGCCAGTCATAACTTGAGTATTGAGAAGCACATGTTCCTGCTTCACCAGATTCATGCCTATTTTTGAACCCCCACCATGTAGCAGGGGATGAGCTAGGCTTCAGACAGCAGAGTGTTCCAAGCTGCACTTCTGTAGCATTTTCTTCTAGTACCGTTTATTACGCACACTGGAGCGCAACGGAGCATCTGTTGTGGAAAGCACTGCCCTGGGTTCTGAGCATTCAGACATGATTAAGACACTCCGACTTTATAATCCAGTGGGTGAAACATGCATGTGAATCCATGATTTCAAACCAGTTGTCACAAGCACTATGGAGCATACAAGAACCGGTAGCTGTGGTGCCACCAAGGAATGGCATCCAGCTCGGGAAATCATTCTGGAAAACATGGGATCTTTCGGGAAGACCTGGAGTTGAGTTAGCCAGTGATATATTGATGGCATCATGACCAGTGTAACGGACTCTGTGTTCAGAGGATAAGGGACAGAGGCCAGAGAGAAAATAAACAAAACAAAAACAGTGGTAGGGAAAGGAGCATTTCAGGGGACAAAGTGAGCCAGCAGGGGTGGCAGCGGTCTTCTCTGCATAGTAGTTACCACTTGACCACAGACACATTTTGAATCAATTTACTTTTATGGGCTGCCCTGTAAACACATCTGTCAGGTATTGTGGTGTTCAATGAAGTATGTTCCCAGTCAAAAAAAAAAAAAGAAAAAAAGAAGCTTTTGGAATACAAATGGTGTATTACATGGAGTTAATTGAGGGTAATCTCTTCACTAGGGGAATCGGTTGTCAAACATATTAAACAATTCCTTAACCATGTTGTTTCATTTACAGGTTCCCAATAAAGAAGTGTCCATTAAAATAGGAAGGGTTATCAAGTTGATAAGGTGTTCTGAACTTTTATGGAAGGAGTGATCACAAACTCTTTTGTGATTCTGATGAAAGCAGTGGACTGTGGCCTCAGAAAAATGCATTTGCACTTATCTACCCAATTTGATATCATTTCAGGAAATCAACCTTCCACTGCCTGTGCTAAGCCAACCTATAGCAAAAGGATAGAAACCCTGATCTAGAATGAACACTAAATTTTGAGAGGGGCAGAGTAGCATAGTATGAATAGCATAAGCTCTGAAAGCCAATCGCCAGGTTCAAATCCCAAATTTAATGTTCCTTAGCTATAACTTAGGGCAAGTTATTAACTGTTCTGTACTTCAATTAACTTCTTTGTAAAATGGGAAGAATAATAGTAATTATTTCTCAGTGTTTGTGAGGATTGGATTGGTATAATAAAGCATTTAGAACAGTGCCTGGAACGTAAGAGCTCAATAAAATGCTAGTTAATATTTCTGTTATCCTCACTAGCTTCACCCTCTTACTCAACCTAACTCTATAAGTCAGACTGGGAGACAATGTTTTTTTTTTCTTCTAGGCTTGCTAGTTTGTTGATTCCCACTGCTACAAAGTCACGAAATATCCAATAGGTAAATTGTAGAAGAATTGGAAAGCAGGGTTATATGTTAAATACAGAAAGTTCTAAATAATGAAGTATTTTTCCTTAGGGATAGTAGAACCAGTCCTTTGGGCCTTCACATTCACTTACCTTTCCCTGTTCTCATTCCAAACATTGACTGAAAATAGGTCAGACTTGGAACCAGCCCGTTTACTGAGTGAAAAATAAGAGTATAGTAAGATGAAGGTGTCAAATTGGTCTGAAAATTGTTAGCTAAGATGTCAGACGGCGTATTTAAAAGCAGGCTATTAGGAAATAAGAGACATTTGAAGAGAAAAAGGGTATTTGCAAAGAGAATCCTTTGGGGACATGAGAAGACCATCCAAATAGGAAACAAGTTGAGACGTCTTTAATCCACGCTGCCAGCATTGCAAGAGTTGCTGCTTGCTCAATGCCATGTTTTCCCGTGGGGTCATGTATTTTTACCAGTCCCCAGTTTCTAGTGAAAACAGGTTTTAACTCCAACTCAGGGTTCGAGTCAGTGTGAGGTATGAATGACTACGTCCACTGTTTTCTTGTGGGAAAGTGTCAGCCAATTCCTACCCTTCTGGCCTGCAGGAGGCAAACTAAAGTGAGAAGTATACAGTAAACCACAAAGGAGACTCTTGTTTCAGGGATGTGTAGCAATATTATAACTGGAACTCAGAATCTATTGGAGCCCTTGAGGTGTGTGCCAGGTACAGCTAAACTTGAGCTCAAAAGGTAAGGGTAACTAACTGTAGGGAAGGCTGACAGCTTCTTCTAGGAAATGTTTGCATTACCTGGAAGTCAGAGCTTAAAGTTCAAAGGCATGAGCCCAGACTTCGTTCCTGAGAGAAATTTCAAAATGTGGTACATTTGGTATGAGATGATGGATGTTAACTAAACTTACTGTGGTAACCATTTCACAATATATCTAAGTCAAACCGTTTTGCCGTACACCTTAAACTTAGAGTGTTGTGTGTCCATTATATCTCAATAAAACTAGATACTCAGAGCTCAGTAACACGCAGAATTAGATGAAGTGAATATACTGAGCATTGCTAATGCTATTAAAAGCTCAGTTCTTAACATTGGAGCCAGGTTGCTGCAGCAGAGCTCGGGAGAAAAGGTAGCTTTTGGCAAAAGGAAATCATGAAGTCAGGAAGAAATAACTGTGTTGGGGCCCTAGTGGCACCAGTGTGACAGTCTTGCAACGAGGAAGGTGGCTCTCCAAAGCAGGCTAGATTATATCCTCTGGCCCATCCCCCACCTTCCAAAAGAACCGTGGTAAGCAGGACTTAATACGGGTGCCACCGGACCTGTGATCTAGGGATGCGGGGTGTGTGTTGATTCATACGCCTTCCTCCTGCACAACCCTCTCTCCCTGCAACACACACACCACAGATGGGGAGGCAAATCTGGTCTCTTTCTACATAAGCACTATGTTTCCTTTCCCAGGTGTCGGAAGGGCTGTAATTTTGAGTATGACAAGAACAATTCATGTACGCTGTTTCACATTAGCACCCTCTTGTCAAAGCCCGGGGGATGAAAGCCTGCTCGCAACCCTGCCTCCCCTGCCTGCCTGCCTGCCAAGGCTCCTCCCAGGACATTTCTCCCCTCTCCCAGTCTCTCAGAGCACGCTGTTGTTGAGCTCTTTTTATAGCACTCTCTACAATCTGCTCCTGAATCAGATTTAATGGTGTCTTTTGCTCCCGTAGTTAGAGCTCCTACAGACTGAGCCTGGCCTTTTTTTCTTCTTTTTCCTTTTTTCTTGAGTATCCTTCTGTTGTGCCTGGCAGTAGATTTGAGGCTGGCCCATTTGAGGTCCAGTCCACGTTTATTAAATGTTATGTTTCATCCCAAGGGATCACATAGCCTCTTCTTCAGAGGTGTCAATTTATCATAATCCCGATAGCACATAATTATGCTTGACTATTTGAGTAGGCCTGCCACTAATAAACAGCGGCCCATTGTTCTTTATCACCCTGAATACCTGTACCTGCTCAATAAATAACTCTTGAATTAATAGATAGTTAATAATGATGAATTGATAGTTACTATTTCTTAATAGTTAACAATGAATTAATAAATAATATTTCTTAAACCATATTTCAAGTAATATAAGCTATTTGTAGTAGGAGAGTAAAAAAAGGCTACCAGGACAAAGAGGCTGAGGGAAAAAGGAAGGATTTGAAGATCTTGTCACCTTCAGATATTTATGAAACGGTAGGAAAGAAGAATTTTATTTTATTTTTTTACCAGAAACACTATTTCTTTCATAGCTGCTAATAAGATTGTGGTTAAATTTTTAAATAGATATTAATATTCATGACTTGGATTTATTTCATAAATGTTTCTGGGTTGATGGTTAATTTTTGAACTTAGGACTTGAGACATACCACCACGATTATGAATGTATTAGATTGGTGCTTTAGTTGTCATTGCTCGAGTGATAATTTATTAAGCTTTCAAAAATGTTTTTCAAAATAGTAACGAATTATATGACTGGGACTTTTTCTAGAAATTAAGTTAAAATTTGTGTTTTTAACCTTCAATGGCTGTATGATTGGGATATTATTTAGATACTTAAGACGCGATGATTATTGGTTTTTAACATTCGGAGCTCCACCTGTTTTTACATGGGCACGGGAAGTTTATTTGTTCACTAAGCCAGTGTGTGAGAGCCATCTACATGCCAGAGGTGCATGCCTCTGCGATAGCACCTGTGTGAGGGGGAGAGGACAGGTAGAGAAGGCTTGATTCCCACTTGCTTGTAGGTCTCTTTGGAGCAGGTGTATAGCTTAGGTTTTTGTGTTTCCACATCAAGCACCTGACTGATCGTTAGGGAAGGATCATAGTGCAGATTTAATAAATGGCTTTGAATGCAGAGACATACAAAGCAACATGCTGCCAAGAAGGTCTAATAAGGCAGATAAACTGAAAGTACAGGAGCTGGGGGGGGGGGGACGTGGGAACATTCAATTACAGTGTTTCTCCCCAGTATAACATAGCCACAGTAAGGAACTTGCCCAGAAGACAAGGATTCCTGAGCATGGGGAAGCTCAGGTGGGGGGTGGGGGGTAGGGGCTGGGGAAAGGCTTTGTGGATCATGTGCTATCCCAGCGAGTATCAGTGGGAGTTTCTCAAATACACGGGGAGGGAAGGACATTCTTGGCCGGTGTACGTCAGGCCACTCAGACGTGCAAGAGCTTTGTATTTGGACTGTGTTTTTTTTAAAAAAATCTGTAATGTAAAATGTGAGGGGCTTAGTGGCAAGAGACAAGGATGAAAAAGACAGATTAGATCATAAAGGGCCCGGCGTGCCATGCAAAGGAGGTGTTGTGGTAGTATGGAGGAAACTGCTGCTGTTAGATTCATAAGACTTACTATCTTCAGCCCCTAACGGTTTCTCCTGTGTTCTCTCGCTACCTCCTCGCTGCCCAAGCCAGAAATCGGGGTATTTTCCTTGTCTGGTCTTTTGTGATCATGTCCCACATCTGATCAGTAACCAACTATCGTCCCTGCTTCTTTTTAAGTTTCTGTCTGATCTGTTCACGTCTCTCTGTGCTCAGTGCCCTGGGCCTAGTTGAACTCTGTTGTCGTAACAGTGTCCTCTGTGGTCGGTCCCCCACCTGCCACCCCTTTTTTCTCCAGTCCATTGTCACACTTTAGCCAGAGAGAAACTTCTGAATGCAAATCTGATCCTGCCAATCCCTGCTCCAGGTGGTGTGTATGGGGCCTCCTGTTGCTCTTGGGTGAAATTCAGCTCCTTGCCCTGACCTTCAGGACCCTGCAGCGCAGTCTCCAGCTCCGCCAGGCTGGCTCTCAGCTCCCACCAGATCTTCTTAAGACTCACTTCCTGCCCAGAAACAGCCTTCTCCTCACCCTGCTCCTCCCCAGAACCCGGTCCTCTGGGTTATTGCTTCCAGCGAGTGTTTCCTGACTTTTCAGGTCTGGATTTAGAGCCCTCGTTCTGGGGACCTGCAACACTCAGTATTTGCCAAACTGTGACATGTACGAAGCAGCATTTTAATCCCTTGCTTAATTGTCTCTTTCCTATAAGAGACTGTGAATTCTGTGATGGCCGAGACCAAGAGTCGTTTGTGTACCATTTTATTCCTAGCCCCTGGCAACAGTGCCTGACAAGCAGTAGGTATATATTGAATAGTAGATCCATGAATATCTAAAGTACCTATTCCCATGCCAGCCCATAGAAGAGTATCAGTAAATGATGGTAGATTTGATGGTTTATTATCATGTATGATGGCTCCAACTATGATCTATATATAGGCAATAATTTCACATGTACAGATAGGTCACGAGAAAGACTGAAACGTGGCCATTAGAAGTGACAAGGTAGAAAGTGATGGCTGCTCTTTGCTGATCCATATTCTGAGAAGTGGTGCGCGCACAGGCCGCTGTGCCGTGGTTTGAAGAGTAGCACCCAGGAGCGGAGGTGGAGCCCAATCTAAGAGGACTTTGTAAAAACAGTTGACTGAAAAGGAAAATACTCAGAGAGCGCAACAGTTAGAGAGGCAGCAGGATCAGAGGAAAGTATTTTTAGACAAGGAAAGAATACTGGACCTGTTCACGGGCTGAGGACGAGATTCCAGCATGCAGGCAGGCGCAGAAACAAGTGTGGAGTCTGACCAGGCCCGTGACTAGAAGCACTGGCCTTGCACCTGAGGGGAGAGGGGAGAGGGCATCTGGAACCGTGATAGAGAAAGATGATGGGAGGGGTTGCAGGAACGTGTGCAGGGGCCTGGGGAGAAGCAAAGGCAGCGGGTAAGGGTGATCCAAGCACGTTCCGTTCTGTTGCCCTAACCTGCTCCCGGCTTTCTTTTTACCTTCAGCTGTTTGGGGGACTCGTCTGGATTTTGGTCGCCTCCTCCAACGTCCCTCTACCCCTGCTCCAAGGATGGGTCATGTTCGTGTCCGTGACGGCTTTCGTTCTTTCCCTCCTCTTCCTGGGCGTGTTCCTCTCTGGCATGGTGACTCAGATCAGTGTCAACTGGAACTTGCTGGTAAGGGATTTTTATGTCTTTTCCAGGAAAACGTGGGAAACTTATAATATTTCATTCTGTTCTGTTCTATCTGTTGCCTCTCATGGGAGAAAGAAGGTCAGACTGCAGGGTCTGCGGTTCTGCCATGTGGCCATGTGACCACCTTGCTGAACAGCAAGGTCCCAGTTTGTGAGATTCGTGCGTTGACAGAGCTGAGCAATCTTTCTCTTACTCCTTTATGAGTTAGATGACCTTTACTCAAAGACGGGTCTATTTCATACAACAAATGAATTGCATTATAGTTCCTGAACTACTGAGCAGATGCCTTTGATAGATGAGTGCTGTGACATATATCTTGAAATTTTCCATTGATTTCTGTTTCAGGTATTAAATACATGTATTCTTTTCAGGAAACAAGTAGCTATATAGTCTACTCTCTAATTAGAAAAGGGGACATTTTATATTTATAGGCTTCTCCCCACACTCCACACCTCAGAGCAATTGCAAGTTTGGCTCCAGACCACTGCAAAAGCACCACAATAAAGTGCATCACATGAATTTTTCGGTTTCCCAGGGTATATAAAGTTATATTTACACTATACTGTAGTCTATCAAGTGCGCATTATGTCTAAAAAAAAAAAGTACCTTAATTTAAAAATACTTTATTGCCAAAAAACGCTAGGGTTATTAATTGACCTAATTTCAATATCATTGTGTCTCAAGGAAAATGGAGGCACAAGGAGAGGGAGAGAGATGGGAAACAGCCAGCTGATGGAGCAGAACACACAACATTTATCAATTAAGTTTGCTGTCTTATATGGGTGCAGTTTGTGGCACCCCAAAACAATTGCAATAGTAACATCAAAAGTCACTGATCATAAATCACCAGAACGAATATAATAATAATGAAAAAGTTTGAAATATTGTGCAAATTACCAAAAATGTGACACAGAGACACGAAGTGAGCAAATGCTGTTAGAAAAACAGCGCTGATAGAGTCACTCTATGCAGCGTGGCCACAAACCTTCAATTTGTAAAAAAGTGTAATATCTGAGAAGTGCAATAAAGGGAAGTGCAATAAAATGAGGCATTGCCTGCATTTTTGATTCCTGTCCTAATTTATCAAGAATTGGTAAGTTTTAAGTAATTAATTTACAATCAACACAATTCTTAAAATTATGACACCATTCAATTGGATCAACTTATATCCCTTTTCCCATGTAATATCGGCCTCTTGCATGCTCATGGTTATTCATTCTCTGGGCCTATCTCAGAATGGCCCAGTGGAGCATGAATTCCATGATGGACAGCCCTTTAACGAAGTTCATGATAAACCCCCCTTAGTTTTCAATCACAATTTGGTGGTTAGAAGCTTAAATCAGGCCTTAGTCAGGCTTTACCTTGTTTCCATGAAATTAAGACCTAACCGGACCATCAGCTCTAATGAGTCTTATAGTAAAATAAGACCAGGTCTTATATTAATCTTTGCTTATTTTACTAAGCAAAAGACCGGGTCTTATATTAATTTTTCCTCCAAAAGATGCATTAGAGCTGATGGTCCGGCTAGGTCTTATTTTCGGGGAAACGGTATGTATGGCCCTTTCAAGTATAGTAGCATTTTATTCAGCAGCTTTAGGACAGCTGTTAGAGGAAAGTATTTGTTCTTGTCTCATTTACAGAGCATAAGGAGAACCGTCTTCCCAAATGTTATCAATGGTCAAATCTAGTGAATGTGGCTGCCTGCATTACAGCAGCCCAGGCGTGATGCCGTGGGTTAGTGTAAAGCTAAGGAGGAAGTGTAGCGAAGCAGTTACGGTCACTCACAGGCTTTGAAGTTGGGTCCCGTTTGCTTCATAACTGTATAGCCTCGGGCAAAATATTGAACCTCTGAATTTCAGTTTCCTCGGTAAAGTGGTAATACTCATGCCCACCTCACCAGATGCTCTTAAAGAATAATAGAAACAGTGTATTATTAAGTGCTCAGCTTTGTGTCTGGTTCATAGTAAGTGATCAATAATCGTCCTAATTCCTTAGACACGCTGAGACTCGCAGTACGAATCTTTGAGACTCCTGTGTCTCTGGTTGCTGGTCCAGTACAATATGTTCTTATCTTTTTGCCTTGATTTCTCAGTAACGATGTGAAAATATTTCTAATACTTGGTCAAGTGATGAAGATGAAAGGTCCCTATTGAAGTTCCAGAGAGAGGCTTAGTCTCCTCTTTCTAAATGCCTCGCTTTCCCATAATATGTATGGATGAATCAGTCAGTCCCTAACATTGGTAAGCACCACTGGGGTCTTTAAGTATCAGGCTCAAAGATAGTATTTGACCAGTATGGACCAGTATAGCCCGACTGGTACTTAACTACTAGTTAATACATAGTTATTGCCCCAGCCTCTTACCTCTTCCCAGGTGCTGTGCCCCACATTACCTTGGGACTTTCCTGGACCTTCTAATAGCCCAGCAACTGAAGGGTTAATACCTAGAAAAGTAGAGTCCCCAGGATCCTGCAGTGCCCAGCCTTCTTTCTAATTAGCTGAAAGCACATGCCTTACCAATGTTTAAATATGTTTCCAATATCACTCCTGGTTTTATTAGACACATGTCCATACTATCCTTTTACTATTTGCTTATATTGAATCATTGGTATTGAGTACAGTCATTCATGTCTTTATTAATTTATTAGGTGCCCTAAATTGTATCCCCCCCCCAATTTGTATCATTACATCTGATATTCCATTGGACAATAAAATGTAAGAGGTTTCTTTGTTTTGTTTTGTTTTTTAATTAAATCACTTTTTATGAAAGAGACAGTTGAAATTGGAAAAATCTACCAGTCTGTTCCGTAGGTCACCTGCAAAGTTATCGTGTGTTCTTTTAACTGGAGTAATCCACTCTAACATGGGGGAATGTGGTAATAGCAACACACAGTACACAGTATAGCAGTTGTCACTGCACAGGCTCGTTATATGGTGGGCATACTTTCAAGGGGCCAATTCTTGCCTTCAAGGAGTTCACTTAAATGCTCGCTATATTTAGAAGAGGCTCCTTTTTTGTTTTTCTCTTCTCGACATTTCCTACATACTCAGTCTTTTTTGACCACATGGTTCCTTTTGACAGATTTTGTAATATATCTTGTACCCTCTCAGTCAGAGAAATTTTTGAGTCATGCATAGCAATGTCACCAGATGGTAACAATTTTTAATTGCTACATTCTGAAATTGTTAGACATTCATTGCTCAAAAAATAATTGTTTCCTCCTGTGATAATAGTTTAATGTTCCCTGTGTACTATGCATGAAGGAAGCAAGAGTGCATTTTGATAAAGAATAAATTTTCTAGAAATATTTGTTGCAGGGTATTAACTGACATCTTTATAGCTTCTAGCTTTTACTGATCATGAGGTTAAATTAATATGCACTGTAGATGTCTTCAGTATTTTTCCCAAGCTTTCTAGCATTTGTATAAATGGTGAAATAAAAATATGATATGTAATAAAAAAGAAAGTGGACTTTGGAACTAGACAGACCTATGTAGTTTGAGTGTTCCCTTCATCTTTGTGTGGCTTTGAGTCAGTCACTTAACCGAAAAAAGAAGAAGGAGAGAGAGAAGGAGAAAAAATTATTTGCAAAATGTAATAAATGGTGATTGTAAGGATGTTGACAAAAATACAAAACAATGTGTTGATATATTAATTCAGGTAAGACGGTGTGAGTTTTAGTAGAATTATGCTTTATATTAATGCCAGCCTCATATGTAATAACCTAATAACAACTGGGTTTTGTATGGGAAATTCTTTTATTTTTTTGTAGAAGTATATGATTTTATTACTTTTTTTTAGAATATCAAGAGATATATTATTGAAATCTATGATTTCATAGGTCTTCTGTATCTTTAAACGTATGTGGTGACAATCTAATAGATAAAAATAATAATTGCTCAAATGTAAATTACTTAATTATAAAATGTGTGTATATTATTATATAACTATATATAATATGCAATAGTAATATAGTTATTGTATAATTATAATAACAAGATGTAATTTAAATGCTATTTTACTTGAATTTTAAGGGTAGTGTATGTTATTTTTTTAGGTTATGTCAATTAATATCGATCTCTGGCACCTTAATCTAAACTGAAATTATACACTTTTTTACAAAATTCAGTGTATCGGAATGTTTGCCTCTATGCTGATCACAATGGGCCAGTTGATTTCCCTTTGGATTCTAATAGCTTGATGTTGCTAAAGCAGACACAAGAAATGGCTGGTGTAGTTAAAGATTGATTAAATGTTCTAATCTTCCTGAACCTGAACTTCATCGTTTGAAATAAGGAACAAAAAAAAGATCTTATTATTTGTAATTGTAGATGTCTCTCTTTCTCCTCTTTCAGGATTTCGCTTACCATTTTACAGTGTTCGTCTTCTACTTTGGAGCCTTTTTACTAGAAGCGGCGGCCACATCCCTGCACGACCTTCACTGCAATAGCACCATGACTGTGAAGCCGCTCTTGAGTGATAACCAGTATAACATAAACGTAGCGGCTACAGTAAGTGTTGATGGCTGCAGTTGACCAGCGTTTTTCCTTCTGTCAGGGTCTCCAAGTAAATCCTCGCGCAACGCTAGTTTGCTTTAATAATAGCCATTAACATTAAACATATAATAGATATTGATCTGTACAGTAACCATGTGAGCAAAGTGCTATTATTGGGGATGACGCAATGGTAGCACAAAGACGTCGGCATTGTGGTCAGACGATAGCAGTCGGTGGTGGTGGTGGGTTTTGCACAACAAAGTCTACTTTGCAAAAAGAATTAATTGTGCCTTTTACTTCATGTAAGTTCAGACATGGTAAGGGAGATTTGTTCAGTAACCCATGTTCAGTACCTATTTGTAATTCATTTTCATTCAATGAATATTTACCAAGAGCCGACCAGGAGGCAGGTAATTTGCGGGGCATAGGGGACTGGGATGAGGAAGGCACCATCCCTGCCCTGCCTTTGAGGAAAGTCCAGGTGAGTGGGGGAGGTAAATAAGCCAGCCATAGACAATATACAGGTGAAATGTATTCCATGGGGAATTTTTTTAAAAAATGATCCTCCTTAATTCATATCCCTAAGTGAGTTTATCATTTTGCATTGACCTAGGTAAGTTGAATAAATGATATGGTATTTCTGTTTTTATAGATAATTTTAAGGTGTCAGACATCTAAATTATTCCCTGAAATCTCTTGATATTTAATATGACTATCTAACGCGTTGTGATCCTGTTTTACTGTTTTTTACAGATAGTATATACATAGTCTAGGACGCCCCATATAGCCATTAAAATCTGTCTGGAGCAGTACTATCCAACGGGACTTTCTAAATTGATAGAAATGGTCTGTATATGCACTATGTAATATGCACTGTCTAATTAATTCATTTATTTCGGTTAATTTAAGTTTAAATTTAAATAGCCATGTGTGTGGCTAGTGGCTCTTATGTTGGACAGTACAGGTCTAGAGTTTGGAATTTGAAGGGTAGAGGATTGATGATTCCAAGACCTACTATCCTAAGTTTTCCAAGTCTGTGTTAGGATTGTCAGAATTCGTGGTGAGTCTACAGTAAATAGACTGAAGGTGGGATTGCAATGGAAAGGAGGCATGGTCTAGCTTTGATAGGCTTTAGTTTCGATCAGTGATTTTTATACTTTCTTTTAGAAGAAGTGTAACTGTTTTACTTAATGACATCTTACTTAAAACCCAATAAATGTTTACATTTATTAGGGAAAAGCATGCATGCCCTAGTTGGAGTAGGAAAAGAGAGTCTGGAATGACGCCCACCCTCCCTTCTCATAACACTACCTCTGTCCACCTCATCCTCTCTGAGGTACTTCCATAGAATCCTTATGATCCAAAGATCACAGTTAGAAAACCACTGGTTTTAACAATTTTACACAGCCAAGCTCAGGGACTTAGAATAGACATTTTTCTATCAAGTGTCCTTCCTACTGGTCATTGATTGCCATTAGATTTTCCTTTACTACTTCTGCCCCTCCTTTTCAATGGTGCAGGCTCTATTCTCATTACATCTCTTGGATCCTTGAAGTGACCTCATAATGACCTATTTATAGCTGCCCTAAGATCCTACTTTCATAAGAATAATAGGTGCTCAAATACTTGATGACTGGCACTGGATGTCATTAATTTCTCACTAATATTCCTTTACCCTAACAGCTCAGTTTTCAATGTTCCGCATAGTGTGATTCTATTCTGGCTGTCCCTCTTCTGTGACTGTGTGTCCCTGTTACGCATCCCTTTCTCTGTCTGTCTAAGTGAAGCTGCCCTAGTAAACCTCTATGTGCTTCAAGTTCTGCATTAAGTCCCCTTTCATCCATACACTCCAGTAGAAGTAAATCTTTAGTTTCTGTGTTTTTATAACACTTAAATGCATGAGCCATTCATCTGTGACATTATATGGAGTCCCTCTCTTTTCTTTTTATTTCAGTATACCTTAGAGAGAAGAAAATTCCTGTTCACTAATAATAGATATCAAAAGAGTTCATTCTCATTCAGCAGACAATGTCTAGATTAGAGATGAGCCAGAGAGGCAGCCAGCCGAAGAAGGGTGGGGAGAAGAGCAGAATGGTGAACACTGTGAAAATGTCCTGTGGGCAAATCTGATATATACCTTCTCAGATCTATGGTTTGCTAGTAAAGGATCCTGGCACTAAATGATAAGATTTTATGATATCTAATTGCTTTGTCTTGTAGTTTCCTGTGGACCATAAACCCCAAAATGATGAGGACAATATCTACTACTTATTTATATGCACCACATATACACAAATTCTTGTTGAATACTAAGGACAGTAATTCAGAGCTGAGTGTGAACTCGGGGACTATCTCCCACCCCGACATGATGACTTATTTTTATGGGTGTTTGTTCAGTCCTAAAGTCACTTTCCATTGTCACAGAAATGATTGACTGTGTCCTCAAGGCCTAATAGTTGCATTTCCCTTGGCTGTGAGACCACTGTATGAAAAGACACCTCATGATGAATTTCTGAATATCCTATCAGGGGTATCACAAATACTTAACAAGTGAGTCCAGAATGTGAACAAATGTTCCACCTACGACTGTCGACAAATGAAAGAATTATTAGGAGTTATAATCTTTAAAAGAAGGTTAATTTTGTGCGGGGATAAAATAGTAGTACAAATCTCCAAAAGAAGAGATGAAAATAAACCATTTTCATAAGTGTTGATGTATATTCAGGTAGGTTGGTCAGTCTTCAGATATTTGTTCCTTAGGGACGAGTGTTTTCTTAAAGTCAGTGTTATAAATCTGATGAGAATGTTTGTTATTTTGTTTTTTTCTTAGATTTTTGCCTTTGTGACGACAGCTTGTTATGGTTGCAGTTTGGGTCTGGCTTTACGAAGATGGCGACCGTAGCACTCCTTAGAAACTGTGTGTTAGTTTCATTTTTCTATTTAATATGTCTGATCAATTTGGGTACCATTTTGTCCAGATATGACAACATTCCAAAAGTAACTTATTATATGGAGAATCTAAGTACAAGTTTTGGGTTATTTCATGGATAGAATTTGAATTTTATTATGATGTTAAACAGAGAAATGGCCTTTAATTTTACATCTGTCTTTTTTCTTTTTCCTTTTTTAAAGAAAATTTCCTTTTATTTCCATAAAAAACCTAGCTATTGTTTATGAAAAAGGTGTATTTCTTTTGTTTAGTTGCTAAGTCATGTGAACCTTAAGTTTAATAGGTAACTAAAACTCCCTAAAAATCACATATTGAATAGGCTTCCTACTGAACTCTATCTTTTAGTGTTAAACAGAGACTGGTACCCTTTTTCTATAAAGGCCCAAATGGTAAATATTCTAGACTTTGTAGGCCATACAGTCTCTGTCACAACTACTCAACTCTGTTGTTACTACATGAAAGCAGCCAAAGACAATATGTACATGAATGAGTGTGGCTGTGTTCTAATAAAACTTTATTTACAAAAACAGGAAGCAGCTGCATTTGGCCTGTGGGCTGCAAGCTATAGTTTGCAGACCTCTGGTGTAAAACCTTATGTTATGTGTTCTGTGTTTTACTGAACTGATCTTGAATGATATAAAGCTAGTTAGACAAGCCACATAATATTTAGTCTCCTTATGCAATAATCACATCACCTTTGTGTTAACGGTCAAATACTTATTTGAAGGGGCATATAGTTTCTCAAGCTAATTCAAGCAGAATCTTGATATAGGAAAAAGTAATTTATGAAGTGAACCCAAGTTGCTTAATCCAACTCTCCTAACAACTGAGCAAAATGCTCATCTGGCATCCTTAAGATGAGATCTCCAGAGATCATAAACCACTATTGTAACTGGTATCTAACTACTTATGTCCTACTTTGGATTAATTTATACTTCAGAATACAGCTGTTTGCCCTGTGCATGAATATACAAATACTTGTGTGTGGCTACGTTAGGCTTTACCAAATAGAGCTCTGAAGAGTTAACTTTTTACTTCTAATTATTTTACATAATTTGAATAGGGTATTAAATATAACATAAAGTTGTAGATTTCTACACGTTTTGATAATAGCCCTGAGATCTGTGTTTTTTCTGCACTGGTGGCAGATATATAAAATCAGTTTTAAAACAGCAGCCATCACAAAAATTGTCTGGCTGAATAGCCCACAAAAGTATTTCAACCCACCTGTAGAGACTGTGGTTGTGGAAAGGTGCCAAAATGACTTCAATGGGAGAGCAAGTTAGGTAGGCCCCAGCTGCCACCACACTATCCAAGCAAGGTACTTACTAATGTCTTGTCCCAAGAGAACTACCTCTGGGAAAGGAGGGCTTTTGATTGTCCGATACTTTCAGCCCTTTACTTGTTTGACTGAATCATCCCCTAAGAGAGCTATGTATAAGTTGGGCTATTAGATGTCACGGAACATAGAACAATCCTGAATGAGTAGCAAGCAGTATCAATGCTCATGATCAAATGCTGTTTATGTAATAATCTCTTAGAAAGAAGAACCTTAAAAGAGTCTGACTTGTGATGTAAATATAAAGATAGAAGACATGTTTCAATATGTGGCAAGAGGATATCAGTCTTACGACCTTGTACTTATGCGGTATTTTTTTCTGTAATATCTGACTTCCTTATTTGTTTTTTTTCTCCATACCACACACTGAAACCTGTATTATGAATTGTATATTACTAAGTCAAAAATGTGCCATAAGGATATATAGCCCATTCTAGTTGGAATCGTTTAAAGTTAATCTGGTAGATTTAGTTGTGAGATTTTATTTTTGTTCCCAAGGTTTAACAGGTCCTTGCTTGGTGGCATTAAATTAAATGATTTCATGAAACTTTTGTAAATGGATTGCTTCTAGATCATTAAGAACCAAGCCTAAAACTCATCTAACTGTGAAGACTTAGATTTGTAGATTAACCGCGTTCTAGATTTGTGAGTTGAGTGACAAAGCACTTGAACAAAAATTATTGGCATTTGAGAATTTCTTTATATAACTTAGCTGTAAAAATGAGAAAGTGTTGGTTGGTTTTAAAATCTGGTAACTCCATAATAAAAAGAAATTTATTTTATAAGTGTTATGACTCTAATAAAGTATTCATTTGATAATCTTTTTTCGGTCATCTTTTTTTAATACAATTCACTTTAAAATTCAGTTAAAGGTTTGATATAAACTTGACAGGTTTGGAACGTCTAGTCTCATATAAAAGAGTTCTGCTTTAAACATTTCTACATAAAAGGTGGTCCCTCAGGAAATGTCAGTGAATCTTTTTTTCTTTGGTGAAGGTCAAAAAGGTAAGTCTTTGGAATATTATAACGGAAGTTCAATTATATTCTGTTTTATTTAAAAAGCATTTATATACTGCTTAATGTATGGCTGGCAGTGTTCTGAGCAGTTTTTTCAAATATTAGCTCATTTAATCCTCATCATAACAACTCATTTTAAAGATGAGGGAAGTAAAGCACAGACCTTAAGAAACACTCAGGGTCATGTACCTAGGAAGTGGAAAAGCTGGAATTTAAACCCCAACAATCTGGTTCCAAAGTCCAGGCTCATAATGGCTATGTATCCCTCTGTTTTCCCAGATTTTACATTATATATCCAAAAATGTGACCTTGTTCCCCCCCCCAAAGAAGTTTTTGGCAAAATGTTTAATAACATAATTGTTTGTGGTAGATGTCATGTTTTAGGACTTTTCTTGTAACCAAGGACTCACCTTCCACATCCTCTGGGGATAAGGAGTTCTTTCTTACCCAGTCGTACATTCTTCTTCGCTTGATCAAACATTCTCAAAATCTAATCCCACTGGTACTCCCCTGGCTCCTGCTAATACACGCTAGTTACTTTTTACAACTGCTTTTGGGTATAATCTTTCTTCTTTATCAGACTCAACATGAATTCAGCTGGGCTGTTCTGGGATTTAACCAAAGTCACCAGCATCCCGGAGAAAGGTGGGGACAGCTCCTGCCTCCTGGAGGAGTGGTCTCACGTGGGGAAAGTACTAGCTCTTAGTAAGGAGGAATGAGCCATCTCTGTAGCTCCAAGAGTGCAGGGGATTCTGGAGAGTCCCAGTCTTTGGGGAATCTAGTCGAACATCCCCATCTCATGTTTCAGGGTCCCAAGCTTTCCCCACCAGGGTGCTAGTTTAACATCACAGACTTGCCTTGGTAGGCTATTCTACTGTCTTGAAAGTTCAGTAAACATGTCAGGTCTTGAATGTGCTCTTTAGCTGCATTACTCTCCTACTGCAAAAGAGTCCTCATCATAAACTGTGTAAGAGAGGCTCCGGTGTTACACTTAGTTTTGACCCTCCGTTAGCACCCTGAGTTTCTCATTAATGCTGTAGGGCATCAATCAAAAGGAATCAGCAGCATTCGCTGTTGTTTATAATCGAATGTGTTATTTCCTCTGTGTTTTCATAGACCTGAATCATCTCACTGGCCATCGTTACCCTCCACCAGGGACAGTCTCCTATGTGAGGGCGATTATGTTTACCCCATTAGGTGTTTGTGCCTCTTATTTTTATCGGCACCACTATTATTACAAACTTTAATATAAATGTATAATTTTGCTTGCCACTAAACCGAAAAAAGCACTCTTTCACTGTAAAGTATCATTGCTAGATTTGCTAAGATTCCAATAACTAATCCTAACATTTTTTTTTCCAAGTCCAGAGATTTGAGATGATTTTGTTTCCAGAAAGGGAATCCAGATGACTTTCTCAAATAAAGTGTAGGAATACTGTGAGGGTTTCCCCCAACTAGCACAAATCTTCAGATAATTCTACGTGACCTGGAACCACTCAGCTTTACACTTACCTGTGGTGTTTGTTCATTTTGTTTTAATAGCACTCTTATCTTGATAAATTATGAAAGTTGTCCTCCTGCCTCTTCTTTCTTTTCTTTTTACTCTTCCATTTTGGAATCTATTGGTCACTTCACGTTAGTCTGACCTAAGTATTTCAATTGTTAAAGTTTTTATGGTGGTTAATTTAGGGCAATGCAGATACATTGTTAGTGTATTGAGTATGTTCACCCATTTTTCAAAAATTCCGTAGTTTTGTTGTTTATGTCGCACTGGATATTTTTTGTCACTTATGTAAATAGAAAATGTAGCATACTGATTTCAGAGACCTTTCATCCACCCACTTATTCAACGAATACTTCTTGAATTCCTTTATGTATTAGCTGTGGTTCTAGAAGCTAATGAGAGTGAAGAAAACAACATTCCTGGCCTCACAGGGCTTACATTTTGGAGTGAGGAGAAAGGCAATAAAGTACATATATGAAATGTTAAATACTAACGAGTGCTTAGGAGAAAAATAAAACAAGGTAAAAACTGCAGAAGGGTGAAGGGAAACAGCTATAATTTTAAATATGTTGTGTAGGGCAAGCCTAGCTTTGAGGCAATGAGCAAAATCTTGAAGCTGAGGAAAGGGAGTGATGTCTAAGGCAGGGGTGTCCAAACTGCTGCCTGTGGGCCAACTGAGGCCGGCGATCCATTTTTAATTGGCCCGCAGCATATTCCAAAATGTATTTAGTTTACTTAAATAAACCAGGTGAGGCAATATGTACTTCACCTCAAGTGAGTGGCCCGGCTGTTTGTGTATTTTACCGCATATGGCCCTTGGTGAAAAACGTTGAAAACAGTTTGGACACCCCTGGTCTAAGGGAAAGCTCTCGGTGATTTGAACAGTCCATTTTCAGCACTGAGTTGAGAGCATACCCGATGTGATTAAGGCACAGCAAGGTGGGTAGTGGATCCAGAGAGACATGAGCAGGAGGAGGAATAGGATGAGATGAGGCAGGAAGCAGTGCTGGTGGACGCAGCTCATATAAGGCCGTGTAATCAAGTGAAAGGACTCTATCTTTTTCTGTGTTGGTTGGAAAGCCATTGAAAGGTTGTGAGCAGGAGAGGTATAATCTAACTTAAGTTTTAACAAAATGATGCTGGCTTCTAGGCTGAGAATAGGTTATAGAAAACAAGGGTGGAAGCGGGGACACTCATTAGGAGGGAATTGCAACAAACCAGGTGAGATGCTGATGGGCAGACGAGGGTGGCAGCAGCGGAGGAGGTACTGATAAGTGGTTGGCCCCTAAGTATCCTGTGAAGTTAAAGCCAACGGAGTGTGTTGATGGATTGGGTGTAGAGTGAGCAAAACAGGAACCGACAGAGATCAAGGATGGAGTTGCCATTGGCTGCTTTACAAGACATATGGAAGGAGGTGGTTTGGACGAGAATCAGGAATTAGGTTTTAGATACTGTATTAGTGTTCTAAGGCTGCCGTAACAGAGTCCCAAAAATGGGTGGCTTAAAACAACAGAAATCTATCCTGTCACAGTTCTGGAAGCTAGAGTCTGAAATGAAGGTGTCAACAGGACCGTGCTCCTCCCTCTGAGATTCTAACAGAATCCTTCCTTGCCTCTTCCTCGCTTCTGGGGATTTCTGGGCTCGCCGCTGTACCATTCCCCATCTCTGCCGCTGTCATCACACGGCATCCTCTCTGTGTCTACATCTACATAAAGACAGCAGTCAAATTGGATTAGGACCCACCTTCATGATCTCACTTCACTTGATCGCATATGCAAACTTTTATTTCCAAATAAGGTCGCATTCACAGGTACTGGCAGGGGTTAGGAGTTCAACATAACTTTTGGGGGACACACAATTCAACCCATAACAGACATGTCAACTTTGTGTTCAAGTTTAAGATTCCTTAGGCATCCATGTTGAGAAGTGGTTGCATATACAACTCTGGAGTTCAGATGCAAGCTTCTAGTTAAAAATATTTAGGGTTGTCAACTTATTTACTGAATAAGCCTGGGAAAACTGTAAAGCAATCATAATTTCCTTCTCCATGAGACTGTAAAATACAATCCTATCCTGTAAGGGGCTGTTGGCAGAGTAATGGGACAATGAATGTGAATGTCCTCTAACTCAATTCAAACACCAGTGAATGAATCAAAGTCCTTTGTATTGCAGCTAGCCATTCAGCTATATGTATTTGGAGCAAGTATTTTCAGAATATAACGTGTTAGTATATCACTGGTTTGTATTTAAAGCTAAATGTCAGCTTGCTTCAGGGCAGTGGTTGTACACAAATAATGATGAATTATACATTGGTGGAGATCCTTAAAAATAAAAAATAAAATAAATAAATGAATTCTAGGGTGGCTGTTGACCTCAGGGCTTTCAAAGTCTTGACATTTCCTTACAAAATGCCCAAAGGGTGACCTCACCACTAAGCTAAAGTCAACCAGCAAATGCACTGCTCAAGTAGAAGTTCTGCATTATTCCTGGGGAAAATAAGACAGTCCTTTCAATTATTAAAAATATATAAGTTCAGACAATTAAGTTTGCGAACTCATCCTAGAAGAAGTGCTACATACCTCCTTGCTGAATATCACTACGGTCACCTTCGGAGATTCCCCTTGGGAAGCTATGCACTGATGCCAGTACCTAGCCCTCCCTTCAAAGCAATTTTGGAACTCTTTTTCTGGAATGGCCATCAGAGCTGTTGTCATATTACCCTTGATGTCCTGAATATCATCAAAATGTCTTCCTTTCAATATTTCCTTTATCTCTGGGGAAAGAAAGAAGTCATTGGGGGCCAGATCAGGTGAGTAGGGAGGGTGTTCCAATACAGTTATTTGTTTACTGGCTAAAAACTCCCTCACAGACAGTGCCGTGTGAGCTGGTGCATTGTCGTGATGCAAGAGCCATGAACTTTTGACAAAAAGTTCAAATTGTCTAACTTTTTCATCCAGCCTTTTCAGCATTTACAAAATAGTAAAGTTGTTTAACTGTTTGTCTAGTTGGTCCAAATTCATGATGAATAATCCCTCTGATATCAAACAAGGTTAGCAACATTGTAGCAACAAGTTGGTGAACTTAATTGTCAGACCTCGTATATTAAGAACATATTTCAGGCGAGGTATTATACAAGACATGGGACTACAATGATGAATAAGACCCAGCAACTGTCCATGAGGAGGGAGATTTACAAATAAACATTTAATTAAGATGCAAAAAGCTAATTTTAGCGCTAAGCATAGGATGCTATGGAAGCACAAGGAAAGACTAACCTGGTCATGGAGGAGAGGAGTGTTAGAATGCTTCTTGGTGGAAGTGATATACAAGAGATCTGAAGGATGAATTCGAGCCAATCAGGAAAATAAGGAGAAAATCATTCCAGGTAGAAGGACCCACTTGTGAAAAGGCCCAACAGAAAAAGAGATGCTGTGTCAGGAAGCAAAGCGATTCAGTGTGGCTGTAGCTTGGACTGTGCGATGGTGAGAAATGTAGGGATGATGCCCTGGTTCTTAGCAGGGTCCCATGACGAAGGCCTTCTGTTTCATGCCGAACACTTTGGGCTTTGTCCTTCGGGTATCCCAAACACTCTAAACCCAATCGCCCTCTCCCAGCTATCATAAATTCTCTTTCTTCGCCTGTAGAATTTTCCCAGCTGTCCTGGAAGAGTTTGTCCAAGTACCTTGGCTATACCACTTGGTCTGAGAAGTTTTGGGCTTTGTTTCAGAAACATAATAGCAGTTCATCCTCAGGCAATCAGAGGTAGCAGGTCCTATTTTGAAGTCCACCTTCCTTTCTCTTTGTACCATCTCATTCTCATAATCCCATTACCAGCTGCCAGGTGCCCCCTGAAATAGTAGTCTAACATGGCCCTCCTACCTAGCCCACAACTATCCCTTTTACTTCTGAAATGAAGACTTGCCAGAATTCCCTCTCCCTGTTTAATTTGTGCCAACAGATTCAAGAGCAAAGGTACACACGTGATATGTGGGAGAACCATGTGCCAAGTTGTCTTTGTCAAAACTACTGAAATGATGCTAGTTGAGAAGAAAGCAGATACGGGAGCTGTGCCATTGCCCCTCTGTAGTGAGTGAGGTCCTTAACAAGTACGTATCACTGGCCATTTGAATGTGTGTTTTTCCTTCAATCTGAAGAGTAAGTTTTCTCTTTCTGTATATCATAAGCTAAAAGGTATAGCTATGTAACAAAATTTCCCATTAACTTGTGATAAAGTCAAATTATTTGTGACATTTTGAGCTGTCTGGTGGATACATGACGGGGAATACATTTTAATGAAGAATTTAACACGGCTTCAAAACAGCAACAGCCAACAATGTCCATTTGTGTTTGTGGGTCTCAGGAAAAAGATACATAAGGCTGTTGGTTCACAAACTTGGGAGTTCTCTGGGTGAAATTTGACACTGGCCCCTGCACAAAGAGGGCAAGAAGTGACCGAAGAAAGTAGCAGATCACTCCAGATGGGGAGGAGGTGGTTTTAATAAGCAAGGGATCTGACATTGAAGGCTTGTCTCAGGGGGCTGCAAGGCAGTAGATTGCCATACCTGCCCACCAGAGCCTTAAAAGTTTACATAGAGGCCTTAACAGCACCAAATGGTCTCATCACCTTACTCTCTCAAGGCTGTGTCCTGAGACAGCTTCTAGAGCGGGAAAAGTGGGCAGAACTTACATTCCAAGGACAGAAGGGGGTGAGGAACCTACAGCTGCTCAGGGGCAGCTCGCGGGTCAGGCAGCAGGCCTCACGATGACCTTCTGTGACACAGGCAGATCTGCAGAGAGCACCAAAGAGCCATAGAGTGTATTGAAATCAGTGTAATCCTAATGTCTGAATACCAGACGTGTTACTGTCAAGGAATTATTTTCATGGCTCCCCAGAATCGAGCTTTTTAACCACAGCTCCCCATCTTTTGACTGTAGAGTAACATTTCCCACCAACATTTATAGAACATTTACTGTGTGCCAGTCACCAACCTAAAAATATTAGATGTATCCTATTTAATCCACTAAACCAAGACATACTCTTATGATCACCATTTTCCAAATGTGGAAACTGAGGACACTGAAATTTGGGGACCTGTGTAAGTCAGGTCATGCCGCTAGGAGCACAGCCACATTTCAAACCTAAGCAGTATGGCCCACGAAGCCAGGAAGAACCGGTATCCAAAACATTTTTAACGGTTACAATTCTGAAGCAAGTGCAAGGAGTTGAGCAGATTTACAACGTCTAGGTTTTATCATGGCCGTGAATTTGGTCGATAAACATTGGAGAAATGCTGGAGTGTTCTGTAATGAAACACAGACCATTTTGCATGAATCTCCAGCTACTTCTGTTGTTACACGTTAGCCTGATACCAGCCTTTTATCTGCCATTGGGGTACTCCAAAGAGCACCAGGAGATGGAGTGTCCAAATGGATGACAACAAATGCATCATTGATATTCTCACACTCCGTTGAGTCCTATCTTACATTTTATAGGCCCTAAGACAAGTCTATCGAGGACTCCGGTGAGCACTGGTCATCACTCACAGAGAACTGTGGGGCAACCCTACTGATCAAATGACTTCAGTCCATCACTGGGGTCCTTTTTAAAGAATTTGTTTTGTACGGGTTCATACTTGCACTGAAGAGTCACAGGTAAGAATTATTGATGGTCTCCCTGTTTTTCCTCTTTTGATCACTTGTGAATTTCCATTTTTATTAAATTCAGAATGGTCAAAGAGCATGCAACACGAAAACTGATATTTCTAACTTTCCTTTCAGCTGTTTTTCCATCCAACCAGGAGAGGGCAGTGCAAGTACATTTTAGATACTGGGGAAGCCGGGGCTCCAGCAAGGGAGACCTCAAAGATTTTTCATTCTCGTCTGATGTACTCTTGAGTCTCTTGCCTCAGGGTAACGTGTAAACCCAAAGTTGGAGGCCATATGTGGCATGCTGTTCTAAGTAAGAGCTGAGAGCTTTGCCCCCCTTTAAGACACTGGCCAAAACTTGATCATTAAAAGCATAAATAATAATAACTGTAATCAGAATGTCTCTTTCCACTGGGGCAAGAGGGGGAACTAAAAACATCAGTGCCTTCCATGTCCTTGAAACACTCACTGTATTACAATTAAAAGTCATCTTTTCAACACCTTTCAATATCTTTCACTGTTAATCAAAATACAATTTTGGAACATGCTCACTGGGCTCCATTTGCAAAACTTGGCCATCCCTTCTCCTGAGGTTGGGCACTGCTCATTCACTTAAAACCTTAGCGGTGATTGGATTATTAATAACAACACATACTTAAGGCCATCGTGCATTTCATGCCATAATCAAAATGTTTGGAAGCACTGCCTCTTGGAGTGAACTTTCTATTTTTGTCTTCCCCTCCTTGATTAAAGTTAGTGATTCTCACAACCAGCTCGGTCGGGTGGTACCATGAAAAAAGCACAGAATTTGGAGCCAGATGGAACTTGTTTTATGTTTTGGCTCAGTCAGGAGATGTGGGGCAAGTATTTTCATTTCTGGGTCAGATTATTTCTCCATTCTGGAGATGAGCAATGCTCTGATCTTAGCAGTTAGAATTGAAGCAGGAGCTGCTGCTGCTGGTATTATTTTTGTCATTATTATTTTGACCAAATTACCCAAGTAGTAACCAGTGACTTCCCTCCAAACGGCAGTGGAGACTTTGCTTTGCTCTGGTAATGCAGACATTGCCCAAATAAGTTTGTTTTTTATCAAGCAACCCAGTTTTCAATATTAAGAGAGAAAATTCCAATTTTGTTTTCATTCATCAAACAAAGTCCTGTATATAGGGTGGCTGGATGGCTCAGTTGTTTAGAGCGTGAGCTCTGAACAACAGGGTTGCCGGTTCAATTCCCACATGGGCCAGCAACCTGCACCCTCCACAATTAGACTGAAGACAACAAGCTGCTGCTGAACTTTCAGAGGGGTGGCCGGATAGCTCAGTTGGTTAGAGCGCGAGCTCTCAACAACAAGGTTGCTGGTTCATTTCCCGCATGGGATGGTGGGCTGCGCCTCCTGCAACTAAAGATTGAAACGGCGACTGGACTTGTTGCTGAGCTGCGCCCTCCACAACTAGATTGAAGGACAATGACTTGGAGCTGATGGGCCCTGGAGAAACACACTGTTCCCTCGTATTCCCCAAATAGATAGATAGATAGATAAATAAATAAATGAATAAATAAATAAATAAGAGTTCTGTATCTCAAATTTTCTCTTTTAATACAAAATCGCTTTCTTCTGTATGCCTTCTTTTCCTTTTGGATACCAACCAATACCAAGAGTAATAAGAAATAATTCTCAATACTTACGTGTCCTTGACTCTGAGTGTGTAATAGTCACCTCATTAAAAGGAACTTAATTTGGTCTGAAAGAAACAATCTATTCAGTACATACTATAAATATAATTAAAGTCTCTCATATGCTTTGCATATTGCACTGTCTTATATGTGTAAATTGCATGCAGAAGTCAAACTATCAATTCAAATGAAATACTTTCCCAAATATAATTTGTTATTTACAACAGGCTTCTAAGGAGGCTGATATTATTAACATTCTACTGAGAAATAAACTAATGCTAACAGATCACATCATGAGCTCTAAATGGATCTCAGAAGACAGATTTTCAGACTCCTCGTTCAGTGCTCTTTCTACAGGACAGCATCCTCTTTACAGCCCAATTTCAAGCGATTTAAGTCAGGGTACATTTATAATGGATCAATAAATGTACCAGCCATGTTATTAGCAAGTACACCAGTGGCTGGTGTAACATCCTAGAGCACCTTTAATACTATTCAGCATAGTGGATTGGTAACACATCATGCAACTCAAAAATCTTTGCAAATTCTTATGTCAAAGGTGGCATGGTGTTAGCCTTTGAGGAGACCCTAACTTAAATCTCCAAGTTACTAACACCTTGGAGTGGCTGCTTCACTATTGGAAGTCACATTGAAACTCCGCAAGACTAAGAATTATATGCCTGCATGACGTCATTTGGTTAATAAGACCTGGGATTATTCATTGCAAAGAACGGAGTTACATTAATAACTATTGGTCTAGTTTTTCAATATGAATGGCCTTTATGTGTTTATTAGCACATTCTTTATTCTCGGGGAATCCTAAAGAATGAAGGATGCTGCTGGCCTAAGCAGTGATCGTTAATAAGCCATTGCTAACGAGAGCATCAGGAAGGTGTGATATATATTTTGTAACGTGTGCCATAATACTATCAAGAGCCAACTGTATGTCAGGGTGGTGTGCTAGGTGTTTTCATATGATGTTTCATTCAATCTTCATGACAACCCTGTGCGATAAGGACTGTCATTATTAAACCAGTACAGATAAGAAAGAGAAGGCATAAGAAAGGCCCCTTTGCATGAGCCAGAGGCTTTCACAGGGAGATAATGAGAAAATGAGGTCCCAGTGGAGGTCAGGAACAAATGATAACAGGCCTTGGATGATAAGCGACGTGCTTAATATTTTATTTGGTAAGGAACACTGGAGTGCAAAGGAGTGTTTTAATAGGATTATTCTAGCTGCAACGTGTAGGGACAGAATGAAGGAGGAGAGACTGGGAATAGCCAGCAAACTAGAGCTGTGTGTGTGTCTGTGTGTGTGTGTGTGTGTGTGCATGTGTGTGTGTTGTGTTCATTCATTCCTTCATTCAATAAAAATGTATTGAGGGATATTATGGGTCAGGCATGTTTTTAGGCAATAAAAATATGAATTTGTTGGCCTCTGCTCCCAAAAAACTAACAATCCTATGAAAGAAAATAGACATCATAAAGTATGTTCTAATAAGATTATGAGTGCTCTAGGTGTGCAGAGGAAGACACTGATCCCATCTGGGCATGATTGGGACACCTTGTTGGAGGAGCAGGTGTCTAAGCTGAGTCTGAATCACAAATATCAATTAATTAGGCATCTGAGGGGATGGACCGTTTTAGAAAATGAGGATACTATGTGTAAGGGAATGAGACAAAATGGCTTGAACATGTTGGGAGAACTATAAATAATTCCTATGATTCGGATACAACACGGGAACAGAAAGGGAGCCTAGAAATGAGAGCCTCGGTCACCTGCAGTATAGTATGTATATAAAGAAGTTTGGACTTGATGTTGAGGGTGAGGAAAGCCACAAGATTTGAAGAAGAGTCATCACTTGATCAGATTTTTGCTTGAGAAAGATTTCTCTGATATTGACAGAAAGAATGGTTTGTAGGGAGTGGTAACTGGAAACAGGGAAGTGAGGCAGGAGGCCACTGAGCAATTCAGGCAAATGATTAAGTTCAGGAGTAAGACAGTGGCAGCATAAAGGATAGAGAAAAAACAATGCATCAGGAAGATAAACCAGGTGTAATTGATAGAACATAATAACTCTCCGGATTCTGTGTCGACTTCCTGAATGGGTGGTGGTACCTTTCACTATAAAGCAAGATGTGTGTGTGTGTGTGTGTGTGTGTGTGAAAGGTGAGGGGAAGAGGAGTAATAGATTCTATTTGAAACTCACTAGCACATTTGTATTTGGAAATGCCCTGTGAACTACAGGTACTGATCTAGAAGAAACATGTGAGCTTTGGAGAGGTGACCATACAAGTGGTAGGTGGTGATTGGTAGGGGATCTCTTACATTAGCTCACCATGGAGAAATGTGCAGAGGAAAAAGGGAAGAGGAGCACCAACACATGAGGAGCAGCCCTAGAAAGAAACCTAAGAGGATCATCCAGAGACGGAGACAGGTGGCGTGGCACAAGTCAATAAGAGAGAGAGCCAGGGAGAGAGGGATCACCCTCATCAAACGCTGTAGAGACATGCACTTGACATGGCCATTCAGTAGAGAGGCTGGAACAATGGTGAGAACACAGCTAAGGAGCCAAAAATGAATAGAAAGTATTCATTTCACAAATAGTTACTAAACACCTATAGAAAGTAGGCACAGGGGAAAAAGACAAGGAGGTCAATTCTATGTTTCTTGACATTAATAAAGAAAAACAATTCAATGTCTTCGTTGACATGCCAGATTATATCTCTTTCCTTGATCTTGTCCAAAATGATCTCCATAGTTCTGGTACCCACAGATCTGTATTTCTTTATCACAAACTCCAAAAAACTCTGGAATTTTTTTTTCAAAAATCTGATCTGAACTAATAGGATAGTCTTTTTAGTCTTTATTTATCTCTCAATGTCAACATTTGTACGTTTTCCAGCAAAAATATTGCTATAGATGGTGACAGCATGCTACATTGTTCCCCACTTTTCATTAAAGAGTATATGGTACACGTTCTGCATCTGTCTTTAAAAATTAAAAAGAAAAAAAGAAAGAAAGAAAGGAAGGAAGGAAGGAAGGAAGGAAGGAAGGAAGGAAGGAAGGAAGGAAGGAAGGAAGGAAGGAAAAAAGAGAAGAAAAGGAATTCCAAATCACCCTTGACCTTAAGGATTTTAGATGAGAGATTATGGACATCTAGAATTAGAGCACTTTTTTAGAACACCTCAGAAAATACACATTTTTTCCCCCTTTCCGGATTAGGCACTGCTGATGGTAGCCATATATAATATTTATTTTGAGTGTGAAACTTTCTGGCAGAAACCAAATTCTTGCACCAAACAACCGTCTATTTATCCCTCTCTATGGCAACTATCACCACCACTCCGGTGCACTCACTCCCAGAGTACTCAGCAGAGGCTGGAGGGTGCTCCTCAGCTTGCAGAGACATGGCTTGTCCTGGAGTTGACCTTGCTCCCCTGAGCATTCTCTTTGCTTCCTTCACTCTATGGCCCAGGGTCTGCTGGCTCTCTTTTCTGCCCTGCACCTGGGCCTGCTTCCGTTTTCTTTTTCCATGAAATCTTAGGCCAGGAGAATCTTCCCGTTCTCATTTGGCAAGCTTGGGATCATTACCATTTTGGAGCTGGAAGAAAACTCAGAACATTCATTGAGTTCAACCCCCTCCTTTTAGAAATGAGGATACTGAGACGCAGAGAAGTGAAGGGACTTGGCTCCATCACCTAGGTAATTTATGACAAAGCGAGGACATTGATCCAGCCTGCTAGTTCCTGTTCCCAATTCAAGGGATTCCAGCATGAGATGAATGGATGCAGTAGGCTGTATGGTAGACATTTTCATTTGGCTTGGCTTATTTGTTAGATTGTTTGTTTTAGTATCCAGTTTTCCTCTGGAATACCATTTCCCCATTTCTATCCCTGCGATTCAAGCAAAATTCACTCAAATCCCTGGTTTCATGGGTAGCACATAACTGGAGCCAGGCCAATCAGAGAATCACGCCCTTCAAGCACAGTGATTGGCTCAGAAATGAACTCCTGACTCAATCAGTTGAGAGTTTTGGTACAATTACTGAGAGGGGGCATGTGCACAAGACCCCCATTGGACTTAAATGGAACGTGGGAGCATATGGCTTCAAGTTACTTGAAACAAGCCATCTTGCCACCACGTGAAACTGAGAGGAAGTCAAAGCTTAGAGATGGAAAACACACAAGTGTTCTGATGATACTGCGTCTCTAAATTCTCCCATCCATGAAAACCCCTTCATTTCTGGCTTTTTCAGTCACATAAACCAATAGACTTCTTCTTTTGTTTAAGCCCATTTTGGGTGTATTATTTGTCACTTTCAAAACTGTCTTAACCAATAAGATAAACTTTTATAAAGTCTCTTCAAACACAGTCAGTTTACAATTTGATGAATTTTTTCTACAGGTCTGGTATTTCTGGAATCTCTGAAATTTAAGACCTTGCTGAATTGAGGTGAAGTGAGGAAATATGCAGAGTGAAATTCTTGCGTCTCAATAATATGCTATATTTTCTACTCTACATAAAAGACACCATTGCTCATTTTACCAAAGTCTGATTTTCTCATTATATCATGGTTATGTGGATCTATTAGCCTAATTTGAAACTTACACAAGCATCATAACTTTTTATGTTGCAAATTGAACTTTAGCATGGGGCTTTATTTATGTTTATAAGATCATAATTTACCGTTCTTGAGAACAAAGTGAGTTGAAAGGGTTTTTTAAATTAAATAGTTGGGTTTTTTTTTAAATAAATAAGTCTCAAGAGGTTTCTTAAACTTCAAACCACTGTAAAAGAATAACATGGTAATGAGATAAATGTAAATGAAATAGAAACTTCCAGATTAAATTTGCCTTCAAATCCACATGAGTTTATAAACCAAAGGAAAATGTTTTGATTTTTGAAAAAAAAAAACAAAAAACCCATGGGAGAATGGATAATACTTATTATGTTTGTTTATGCTAAATTGGGCCATTTTTTAATTGAATACAATTACTTTATTTGCATATGGAAAGTATCATCCCATTGCCTCTCAAACAGATTTTCCTGAGTAAAATCAGTGGAGGAAGGTCTGAGTTAGAGAAGACAACTGATAACACCACTGATCAGAGGAGGCAGGCCAACACTTACAAGACAGCTTAAGGTTTAGGAGAAAAGGACATGGGTTGCTTAAAGACATTAGTAATTGATTATGTTCATCTTCTTTTGAAGATGTAATTGATCTTATTTTGAAGACAGTAATTGATTATGTCCATCTTCTTTTGAAAGGAGACTTAAATCCTTTCATTCAGTTTCCAAATCACCTGCTTGCTCATTTCTATTCTCATCCCTGTTTTTTAACCACCTGCTTCTTCGGCTTTACTCCATGCCACTCTCCTCCTTCGTACTTCTGTTTAGCTATATTTCTATATATTGAACTTGTCACACTCTTTTGTACCTCAGGGCCTTTGCACTAGGCAGGTTATTTACAAACTGGTCCCTCTGATATTCTCAGAGGGACCTTCCCTGCTCGTTCTATCTCACGCAGTCCACACCCCATTTTTCTCTCTCTTATCACCCTGTTACCTTCCAACATAGCTGTTACAATGATTGTCTGTATCTTATTTATATACTTTTAAAAAAAATCTGTCTCTTCCTTTGAGTATAAGAACCTAAATTGCAAAGATAGTTTTCTTTGTTGTTTGCTGCTGTGTTTCTAGAGCCTTGAATGGTGCCTGCAATATAGTATACAAACAATAAATATTTGTGGAATGAATGAGAAGGGGAAGGACAAAATTACACAAACGTGCCCCTTTTCCATCTTTTTTCATCAAGATTTCCCTTTCACCTAAAGAATTATTATAGAGGGGGCATGGTTAATGTGCTTAAATATTAGCTATCCCAGCTAGGGTTGGTTGAGAAAGCTTTTCTTTATTTGTTTAGCTTCCATTAATTTCCATTTAGAAAGGCAGCATGCAGCATGGCTTCATGGCCCATAGCCTAATCTAAAGGATGAATCTATCATAGTGACTTGTTCTACCAATGACCATATACTGTTTAATTACCTCTACAAATTACGAAAACTCACACGTCCAGAATTCTAGGCTGATAGAATGAGTTCTATAATTTTCCTCCCTAAACTTTCACTTAGAGATGAACCAGTCATATAAGTTACCCGCTAACTTTAAGGACAACCACCAATTGCCCAGAGCAGAAGTGACTCAGTAGCAATGGAAAACAGGAAAGAGATCAGGCTGGATACTGTCCATGGTAAGGTCAATTATCTAAAAACAAACAAACAAAAAAAAAAAACATATTAACTGACTTTACATCTCTGTGTACTCACAAAATAAGTTCAACATAAACCATAATACATTATTTCACTTGACTTTATGATAACTCGGAGGACTGACATTAAACAGGGATTTCACATCCCCAAAGTCCCAAACCAGGAATTTTAATAAGACCACAAAGGAGCTACTTAGAGACCATCCACTAATGGAAGCCAAGCCAAATGAAAAGAAAAGCCTAGGAGAAAGGGATAAGAAGAGGCTTTTCTTTATATTTCTCATATAATTAAAAATATATAAACCCGTAACTTATTATGTGTAATGTTTACACCAGGTTTGGTGAGTGTTCTAAGAGTATGTAAGACAAAAATCTCATCAAGAGCTGTCCACCTAATTGGTAAAACCAGAGATGCACACATAAGATGGTTTTATAATAATACAGAGCAAAACTGTATACTGTAAAAAGAGATTCAGATCATGGTTGCTAAAGGAATGGGAAGAGGTGGGGAAGAAGGGCACCAACTCCAGGCTAGAGCAGAAAATGAAAATGTTCCTTGGAGAAATGGAAATTCAGCTCAGCAGTCACTGGGTCACACAGGACTGGGGGGTAATCCGATATGTTTCAGGGAAGGAACTGACTTACACAAAGGATCTATATTGTTGGAGAGGAACTTGGCTACAAAGGAACTTGAAGCCAAACTACAAAGGTTGAGTTGTCAGTAGAGACAAATGTATGCTATACAGCTAGAGGAAGTGAGAAAAACAAAAGGACGTTGGCAAGGACTGCAGGAAGGGAAAAAGAAGGGGTAGAGAAAAGGAGAGGGAGAGAAGGATGAGGTGTTTATGGCGGAGGGTGAAGCTGATTTTTGTAAAAGCCATCTTTCTTCAAAGACATCACACCAAGACAGGTGACTGAACTGTTTTAGGAAATCCTGGGTACACAGCTAGTAGTCCATAGGTCAAACTGCTTACATGTACAAATATAACCTTCAAAGCACATAGTTTTAGATTAAAGCATGGTGGAGTTTTTTTGCTGTCATTGTTGTTTTAATGGATACATCCTTTAAGCAACTATAAATCTTAAGCACATTTTTCCAATAAATAAGGCTATTCTTGGAGACATCCACCTGGTATCTGGGCATTAAGGGAATGACAAGTGGGGGGGCCAGAAAGTTGGGAATAGGATTAAGGCCACCTAATTTGGCAGAATGGAGACCTGGACATGGGAAGTAGACCTGGGAGTCCTCTCGTGCTGTGGAGATGAAGAGCTTGGTTGGCAGGGAAAGGAAAACAGTTACTGAGCGCCTCGTTGGGTGGGTGCTGGGAGCTCTAAACAATTTTCTCTTTAATGTCTTAGAAGAATCCAGTGAAGAAATTTTATAACCCCTATTTTACAAATGAAGGGAAAAACATTAAGTCACTTGTCCAAGATCAATGTCAAATGCTAAGTCCAGTCTGATTATTAGAGCCTGAGGAAGCCATTCCTTTCTGCTCACCTCCCTCTGCCATCATCTTGTTCAACCGACTCTCAGCTCTTGCCAGGATTTCTACAACTGCCCACCAAGCAATATCCCTCACTCTAATCCTGTCCCCCTCCAATCTATTTTCTGTACTGTAGTCAGCATGAGATTGTCAAACCAGAAATTCACTTCCTGCAAAGACAATGTGTTATCCTCTGACCAAAAGGCCAGACTTCTTAGCATTGGCTATATGTGGGCCAACCATACAATGTATCATCTATCCATGACACATATCATCTTTTGAGAGTAAAAGGAGAGACTATGAAATTAATCTGGGACAACAAACACCAACAAGTAGTGCCGTAGATAAATAGAAGCATGTGGTCACACTGTACTATACAGCCTTTCACGACCTGTTCTTAGCTCCCCAATCTCACGTCTCACCAATTTCCCCATGACTTTCTGTATTCTTGCTGTACTGAGCCACTGAAAATCTTCTCTACATCATGTTCTTTCATTTCTGGGGTCTTTCTCATTATCACATCCTCCTTCATCATGTTTTCTTCACCCAGCTAATTTCTACTATCCTTTAGATCAGAGTTTACTTTCTCTGATAAATCTTCCCCAATTCCTCAAGACTGGATTCAGTGTTGTTTTTATGGGTTCCATTTCACCGAGTGCATGCCCCTAGCATTACATTTAATAAACTACATCATTTTGTCTATTTTCTTGTATATCTTCCCCTCTGATTAGATGCCCCTCTATGCCATGACTCTATATAGAGGGTGCCAAAAAAATGTATACACATTTTAAGAAAGGAAAAAACTGTATTAAAATTGTAGTACAATGAATGACACTAGCATTCATTTCATTGACGCCATCTTTGAGTGAACGAAATACTACACATTGCTACATAATTCAACTTTGAAAAGCAGTACATGGGTAACATCTCTTAAAATGTGTATACATTTTTTGGCACCCTCAGTATTATTGTAATTATACATCTAGCACATAGTTTCATTCCTAACATATACCAGGTGTTTATATAGAGAAATTTAATAAACTGATGATTTGATGGGTAAATGAAAGGATGAATAAGTAAAAATCTTCCAACCTTCTAAACCACTAGTGTGATTCCATCTTTGTATCCTTCAAGGTAATGATTTCCTAGCCTGACTTTGCATTTGAATCACTAAATTGGGATGTCAGATATTGGAACTGAAGAATCTGTATTTTTAGCAAGATTGCCAGATGATTCTTATGCAAACCTTATCTAGTTGGTCTCCAGATTTAAGAAACTATATCTCTGTAATGTTCATTTTATAGATTTTCCTCATTCCTATATACTTTGTTTGTGGAGAGGAATCTTAACCCTCTATTTGAAAATTAAAAGGTATTTGCCTTGGAATTAATAGGTTACAATACCTGTAGTCACAGAATCCTTGGTACACTAACAATTTTTTTTTAAAGCGTTCAGCGTAACCAAGTGATATGAACTGAACATAGGTAGGTCTATTCAGATATATATATCCCCTGGTTCCAACTCTGGATATCCATCTCTTCCATCTGGAGCTAGCTTTTATTAGCTCACTCCTTTGGAGTGAGAAGAAGGCAAGAGTTCTCCTTGGGAAATTCATTGCTGATTTTGTTTTTTAATTGCCACATTTCTTATCTTTAGTATTTCAAAAATATTGAATGTACTGTAAAGTTTTAAATTTATGGCAGGGGGCGGCCAGATGGCTCAGCTGGTTAGAGAGCGAGCTCGGAACAACAGGGTTCCCAGTTCGATTCCTACATGGGATGCTGGGATGTGCCCCCTGCAACTAAAGATGGAAAACGACAACTGGACTTGGAGCTGAGCTGCGCCCTTCACAACTAGATTGAAGGACAACGACTTGACTTGGAGCTGATGGGCCCTGGAGAAACATACTGTTCCCCAACATTCCCCAGTAAAATAAAATAAAATAAAATAAATTTATGGCAGGTTACTAAGGCTATTTCAGTGTGGTCTGATCCAACTATTCCCTTTGAAGTAATGCCTATAATGTAGTGCACTTTATCAAAGAAGATAAAAGAAAAATAGTCTGTCTCCTTGAGAACAAGAACAAATGTCTTGCAAACATAAATTGAAAGCCTGATTTCTGAGTAGAGGAACTAACCTGTTCAGTGTGAGTGACTGGCACATCCATAGCCTACCTCCACACCTTATTCAATTACAACTGGGAAAGAAGATGGGCAAAGACCTTTATGCTGACTTCTCAGAATCGTTAATCTTTGGTCTATCAAGTTGCAGATAAGAAATCTCAAAAAAGGAAGAGTGATTGGAACTTTTTCTTAAATTAAAGTTTATTGGGGTGACAATGGTTAGTAAAGTTAAATAGGTTTCAAGTGTACAATTCTGTAATACATTATCTATATATCCCATTGTGTGTTCACCACCCAGAGTCAGTTCTCCTTCCATCACCACATATTTGACCCCCTTTACCCTCATCTACCACCTCCTCCCCCCTTACCCTCTGGTAACTACAAACTATTGTCTATGTCTATGAGTTTTTGTTTGTCTTGTTCCTTTGTTGCTTTCAGTTTTATATCCCACATATCAGTGAAATCATATGGTTCTTGACTTTTTCTGTCTGACTTATTTTGTTTAGCATAATAATCTCAAGATCCATCCATGTTGATGTAAATGGCACTATTTCATCTTTTGTTAATGATACAATGGTATTCCGTTGTGTGTATATATACAACAACTTCTTTATGCATTCATCTATCGAAGGACACTGGTTGTTTCCATGTCTAAAGGCAGGAAAGTGAAAGTCAGAAGACAATCTTCACCACTTCTCCTGCAGCCAGTTTGTTTAAACATTGGATGAAACACTCAATTTCTGGGCTCAGTATGTGATCCCTTCGTAAAAATAAGTCTTACAGTATTTGCCCAAGATGCCAGGCCTAATTGCCACAATTTAATGCCATAAAATGCTTTACATTTCTTGGTGAAATCTGCTATATTAAAGGTCAAGATACCAGCCTGAACTTGTTTTGTTCTTGGGATTAAATTTTTGTGATTATAATTTTGACATTCATATTTTTTAAAAATCTCTCAGAAGGCTAATACCCAACTAAGGTTTTAGTGATTTTACCCATAAGTACTAGGATGTAGCATGAATGAGGATAATGACAGGCTTTATATCTCCATGTAGCAGGAAATTGGTTGTATATAAATCAGGAGGGCCTCTCTGTAGAGTATAAACTGGAGGGCAATTGAAAAACGAATAGCTGTACATCAGGGCAGTAAGAAGCATGGGTGAAAGTGAGAAAAAGAAGATGTGTTTATTTAAATGGAAAATCTAGATAGGTAAGGAAAAAACTGTGATGCAGAGATTCTGAAAAATATACTAAGTACTTGAATGTCAGGCAAAAAGATCTAATTCATCAGTCTAATTAAAAGATTTTTTAAGCACATGATTTTTTAACTTTTTATTTTGAAATAATTTCAGATTTACAGAATAGTTGCAAAAATAGTAGAGCAAGTTCCCGTATACTGTTCTCCTAAGTTCCCCTAATGCTAATAGCATACATAACAATAGTATAATTACTAAACCCAGGAAATCAAGATTGATACAATACTATTAACAAGCCTACAGTTTTTATTCAAATTTCCCCAATTTTCCCACTGTGTCTTTTTTCTGGGACAGAATCTGATTTAGGAGCATGTATTGACTGTCATTGTCATGTCTCAGTCTCCTTCAATCTGACAATTCTTGAGTCTTTTCTTTTATTACCTTGTCACTTGCAAAGAGTACTGATCATTTATTTTGTAGAATATCATTCAGTTTGAGTTTGATTGATATTTCCTCCCATTAGACATGAGAGATTGAGAGCATTTCTTTTCGGACAAGACTATCCCAGAGATGGTATCATCAGTATCTTATATTCTTATCTTTTTGGACAAGAATATCCCAGCGATGGTATCAATATCATGATCTGAGATATCATCAGATCAGGGGTATGTTATGTTGACGTGTCTGATTATTGGCGATGTAAACTTTGATCACTTGTTACCATAGTGTCTGACAGGGTTCTTTACTGTACAGTTACTTTCCTCCTTGTTGGAATTAATGAGTAGATTATGAAGAAAGACTATGAGATCATGCAAATATCCATTGCTTTAAAGAAAAGAAAAGCTTTCTGTTTTTAGAGCAGTTTTAGGGTCACAGCAAAATGAGAAGGTACAGAGATTTCCCATGTACCCCTCGCCCCTGCCTGTGCACAGCCTCCTCCATTATTAGCGCCCCCATCAGGGACATTTGTTACAATTGATGCACCCACACTAACATATCATTATCACCCAGGGTCCATACTTTACATTACAGTTCTCTTTTGGTGTTGTAGGTTTTGTGGATTTGGACAAATATAGAATGACATGGATTTATCATTAGAGTATCATACAGAGTATTTTCACAGCCCCCATAGTCCGCTGTGCCCCACCATTCATCCGTCCCCGACCACAACCCCTGGCAGCCACTGATCTTTATACTGTCTCCGTAGAGGTGTGATATTATCGTGTTGTTTTAATTTGCATTTTCCTAGTGACATAGGTGAAACATCTTTCATAGAAGTGTCATTTTCATCACATACTTTTGTCCACTATTTTTAGCCTTTATCAAGTGTTCTTATCTATAAAAATTATTGCTGTCATTTTTACCGAATAATTTTTTTCATTTCTCTTATTTCTTCAACATTTAATAACTGATATTATGCTCTGAGGAAGAGGACAATATTATTTCAGTGAAGCTTAATGAAGTCACTTTCTGAGACAAAGAGCTTGTGCTTTATAGCAAGAGTCTTATTCTAGCTCCATGGGAAGAAGCTTCCCAAAAATACTATTCTCAAACTGTCCTGATCCTTGATGTAAATACAATTCATCACACTGAAAGAGGACATAAATAAAATTTTTGTTTAAATGGACATATGCTACACAGTCTGAAGTAGCAACTTGACAATAAAATTTAAATTATCCTAATTTTCGGTCCTTATGTATTTAAAATTCGTCAAATAATCTTGAGTTCCATATTCAGTGCTCGATACTATACTAAGACCTGGAGATATGGTAGATACTAATACAGAGAAGCTTCCAGCCCTTGTGGAGTTTTCAGTCTAGAAGAAAAGCCAAGTGATAACACAATTAATTAAAATTGCAATGAGTTCATAAATGGAAAAGAACAGAACACTCTAGATGAACAAATGTACCTAACTTAGTCTGGATTGAGCAACTGGTCTGATCTGCAAGGGTGTCTTAGGGAAGAAAAGGCTGAAAGAGCTGAAAGCACGCCAGTGTATCAAGATAAATTGTAGAGTTGGGTAATGACAGTAAAAGGGAGAAAAGAGGAGAGACTCGGGAGATGCTAAAAGATAAAAGAAATCTGGAGGTAGTAGCTGGATGTGAAAGATGAGGGAGACAGATGTATGAAAGATCATTCCCAGGATTCTGGTTTGGGCAACTGAGTACATGATGAAGTCCTCACTGAGGGAGAGCAAGTAGAGTTTGTGAGGGAAGCTTGTGACTTTCATTTTGGACATAAGCAACTTGGGAAGAAGCAAATGTAAATGTTTAATGGGAAGCTGGATATATGTGTCTGTAGCTCAAGAAAAAGCCAATGCTGAAGAGGTGAATTTTGAAGTTATAAATAAACTGGTGCTGTTTCAAACCTTGGGAGAGGTGGCACTGCCTATCACAAGGTGTAGGTTGAGAAGAGACCAGTGGCCTCTTCCCGGTGATGGTGGTGGTGAGTCTCGTGGAAATACTAGATAGGGGAAGAGGGTAGCAAAGGAGAATGAGAAAGAGTGTCCGAGAAGTAGGAACAAAAACCAGAGGTGATGTCATAAAGAAAAGTGTTTCACTCTTCTCTCCCAGTGCAGCTTCTTTTCCCACTGTTCTTTCCCTGCATGTCTACTTCTCTTTCTCTGTTTCTTTATGTAACATTGAGAAATTGAATTAACACTTCTGGGCAGCCTTCATCTCACTGGTCTACCTATTAAGTTAGCAACTCCTCAGTTCCCATTCCTATTGCTGTGTAACAAACTACCCCCAACCTTACTGTCTTGAGACAATAACTGATTGACTGGATTTAGCTAGATGTCTCTTGCTTATTGTCTGGTATGCAGGTGCCGTCAGATGTCTGCTTGTACCAGGTATGCATTTGTTGTCTGTCAGCTCTAAATCTACCCTTCTCTGCCCTGTGTTGGGATATTGCAACTGAAACCTATAAACGATTCTCCATCACCAGCTGGTGAAACATTAGGCTTTTCATAGATGGCACTGGGGTGACACTGGGCTCTGGAGTGACACTGGAATCACTATGGGGATAGCAGCAGGAAGACATTTCCCTTTGGGGTGAGATCCTCCATTGTTATCATTCAGTGTGGGAACCAGGTGGTCCTTGTGGTCGAGTTCCAGCTGCGCCCTCAGACCACGCCGTGGTGCCCACGGGCAACTGTTTGAGTACTTGTAGCAGGAAGCCACATACTCCCCACCAGGGCGTCTTCCGCACAGCTCCAGCTGCCTCCGCAGTCCTCCTCCCTCACCTCTTTGCTACTTGCAGGGTATATTTTTCTGTGGTGGTCACAACCTCTTCAAAAAGTATAAATTCCAGCACTGGGGCAAGGAACTCTCTCCTCATCTTAGCCTACAGGTTGTAGCTTGCACCTGCTACTTCTGAACCTCTTAAACTCTACCCTTCCTCCTGTTCATAGGGAAGCCCCTGTACTAGATAACAGCTATTCATATTACATTTTCCCTGTTCGAATAACTGGTGTGGTTTCTGTCTCCTGACTAGACCCTAGTTGATTTACCTCTTCCTACGATGTGGTCCAGAATTTTCTTTTTTTTTCTTTTTTTCTTTTCTTTTCTTTTTTTAAATTTTGTAATGAAATTAATATTACAGTATAGCTATTTTATGCACAAACATCTAAACATAAGAATAGAAAAATCAACACAGAATTTTCACAGGACGGGTTCTTAGAGACAGTGACTCGGGACTCATTCCTAGCTCATCTTTTTCTCCCTATATACAACCGTCCTTCAATTATCTCATCTAGGAACATGGTTCAAAATACCATCTGTATGATGATGACTCCTAAATTGTACCTCCAACCCATACCATACTGAGCTCCAATTCATATAGCCACCTATGCACTTATCATCTGTTTCTGATAGATACTTCAAGCAAAGCTCTTAATATCCCATGTTCCAAAATAAACAAATTAAAGAAGGCGCTACTACTAGTTGTTCAAGCTAACGAAAGAGAAGTCACTTTTCATTGTTCTCTTTTCTGCGCCCTGCCCTCCTCTGATTCTGATTCATAAACAAAATGGTCCCATTTTACCTCCTGAGAGCATTTCAAAGCTACCCACTTTTCTCCCTTTCAACTGCCACCACCCCAATCTAAGTGATAATCACCCCTCATCTGATCTCCCAGTACTTTTGACCACTTTTAGTGTTTTCTTTATATACCACCCAGAAGAAACATTAAACGACCCAAATCAGATCTGGGAAAACCCTGCTTAAAACCCTTCAACAATATTTTTCTGCACCTAGAATAATTCAAAATTCCTTGCCTCAGTCTTCTAGACCCCAATCATCTGAGTCCTGTCTACTCCTTTTAATTTATGTGATTCCTCATCTCACTCACTCTGCTCCAACCACACCAGCTCCCTTTTAAGCTCCTAGAACACCTAACTTTATCCCTGCCTGTGAGATTCTTTCTCTGCCTCTGCATATGGTTTAGGTCTCCTTCAGATGCCATTCTTTCGGTCACCCTAAATACACTCACTTTACTCTTTGTGTTTCTTTCTTGGAGTATTTAATTAAAGTTTTCCATTAGTTCCTTTTTGAGAATCTATTTTCTTATTTATGGAATGTAAGCACCGTTTATCAATTCCACAAATATTTTTGAAGTTCATACTATGCTTCTGATAGTTTTCTGAGCACTAGACTAGATCAATATCCTGCTCTCTTGGAGATTCCATTTCATTTAGATAGTCAACCAATATCAGAATCTCACAAGGAACATTCAATTTGAATTCCAAATACAACAAATGACAGGGACTATATCTGGAGGGCAATTGTCCATCTTGCTTATATTACTGAGATTCTTGCATAAATATCTGTAACATAAATTTCAGCAATAATCAAAGGGACTGTGGTGGACAAAGAATGATCAATGTGGAGACACTGAACTTCTGTGGGTATGTTTACATCTTCTATTCTGCTTTTAACATATTTGGTGGTGGTGACATTTACTTGTTTGCTTTAGTCGTTCTTCCTGTACATTCACGTAGGTGTCTCCATCTGGAACTTTATTTCAAACTTGCTTTGAACGCCAGCCAGAATTTCCAGAACACTGAATCTCTTTTTTAGCATGCTCATAGAGAATGGTGACTGGGTTGGGGCGGGGGGGGGGTGGTGGTGGTGCGGGGGGAATAGCCACCCAGACTTCCATGCATGTGGAACCCAGACCCACTGAAGGCTCCAGAGAACAAAGGTGAAATGCATTCAGGGTGGACCCACCACGAACAGAACAAAACCTAGGGCCACATTTGAGATAGAAACTCACATCTTGTTTATATAGATGAAAAGACAGAACTTTCTCATTTTATAAAGCTATGTACCACAAATTACCATTTAGTGTTGACCTATACAAAAAATTCTACCTAAAAAAATCGTAAAGTTACCTTGTGTCACATTGAAACTTAGAATCAGAATCATTGCAGCACAGAGCATCGTGGATGGTAGATACCCAAAAATCAAAAGCAAGAATCCCCCACACAATGTGCCTGACCAGCTGGCCTCTCATTCATATTTATATACCTATATTTCCAAAACACTCATTTCTTCTTCATCTAAAGACACTTCTGGCGGTTAAAAATCTCTTACTTGTACAAGTCAAGTGTCTCTAAATCTTTAATATAAATCTTTCTGGATATCAATTTGCATTAACGCAATAACAAAATGACTCAAGCCTCAATCTTCTATACTTGAAAACTTTTCATTTTCCTCTTATATACCAGGGGATTCTTTGTGAATCCAGTGGTCTCCCGGACCCCTCTCATTCTGAATTCCTGTTCGCATTGAAAGCATGAACCAGGTTCTTTGACCTTATTTCCAGAGGCTACTGCCCACTTGTCACTTCATTGTACCCCAGATGCTGATTGCCTTGCCCATAGTTCATTCCTCAAAGCACCAATTACTAAAAGCTGTTTATAGAACTTTTTTTTTATTGCAAATTGGAACGGTCACACAAGGAGAGCAATGATTAGACATAACAGTTAGGAAGACCCTTGGTCATCTTCAACACACGAATTTAATTTCTCACTGGCCATTCTTCTCCTTCATCTCTGGTCTACCACTACCTATCTCACCCAATCTAAAAGACCCCTTTTCCTCTCTCTGTCTCTTTTTTCCAATCTAGAATGTCCAGGGCTGCCATGTAAAAACAATCAATTCTGTCTTACTTCATTATGAAGTGTAATTCACAGTCCATTTAGCTTCTCCCACCCAGACTAGTTTGGGGTAGATTATATTTGCATAACAAGATTGTGTCATAGGGTGTTGTTTTGCATGCAAAAGAACTGTTTTCTGGCTCAAGTTAACTCTTTCCTTGGTTCCTAAGGTAACCACTCAAACTAAATAACTGTAATCTGTTATTTAAAATAACAGATTTCTTCCCTAAATCCTTATATTGGCCTGAAATGCATCTTCTTAGTGTTTCTATCTATTGATTTAAATTCTTTAATCCAATGGTAGTTATTAATTTTTTTTAATATGTGCTGGCACCATATTAGGTATTGAGGGATGGGAAGGCCCAATTCCTACCTTCAGTGATCTAGAAACAATACAAAGGCAATGAAAATATGTTATAATCATTGCTCTTCTGGAGCTAAGCACAGTGTTATGGATGACACACAGGAGCACTTAACCTAGACTTGGAAGGTGCACTGGGTTGAATTGTGCCCACCCCCCACACCAAAAAAAAAAAAAAAGATATATTTTAGTCCTAACCCCTGGTACCTGTGGATGTGATATTTGGAAATAGGGTGTTTACAAATGTAATTATGTTAAGGATCTCAGGATGAGACCATTATCCTGGATTTACTGTAGGCTCTAAATCCAATGTCTACTCTCTTTATGAAAGAGAAAGGCAATGACATTGAGACACAGGAAAGAAAGCCATGTGAAGATGAAGGCAGAATTTAGAGTTATGTTGCCATGAGCCAAAGAATGCCAAGAGCCACCAGAAGCAGGAAATAGCAAGGATGCAGTCCCCTCTAGGGACTTTAGAAGGAGTGTGGCCCTTCTAACACCTTGATTTCCGGCCTCCAGACTGGGAGAGAACAAGTTTTTGTTGTTTTAAGCCTCCACATTTGTGGGAATTCCTTACAGCAGCCCTAGGAAACCTGTATAGAGGGACATCTAAATTTTTCTCAGGATCTGATACTTAAACTAAGAAAATCAGTGTGAGCAGGTTAGTAAAAGGAAAAGAGGGATTGAAGAGTGTCCTGACTCAGAGAACAGTACATGTGTGATATGAATATGTCAAGTGATGATTGTTAGTGTTTTCCTATTTCCTGAGAGCAGGATTGGAGATAGAGATGACTCATATCCCATTTGGTTATATAATATGTAATATACCCATCTGTTCATGTAATATGAGTAATAGTAGCTATAAGTTATCAAGTTTAACATTAATATCCAAACATTTACTTTCAAATATAGGTGGACCTTCAAAATGTGACTTGGCGTGAAAAATAATCTCCTAGATGCTTTATATGTTGCCATTCTGTCCAGAAGGAAAGTTCAATGACTTGGGGGTCATTTGACCATCCAACAGCATCTACAATGGAAAGCTCAGCAGAGAATAACTCCCTCCCTTCTGCCTTGACCTGAATTAAAAGTAAGACTCTGTTTAGTATTGTAAAGGTTGAGTGTATTGACCTCAGCTGAGAGGTCTGAAACAATTACCTTATACAACAATGTCAAACTTTTAGAATTTGACTACCTGCATGCTTAATGATAACATTAAAATTTGGAGAATTTAATATTGACCTTTGTGTCCCAGAAATTCATTCCATGAGGTGATGTTAGTCTTGAGCTTCAGCAGAATATTGATTTTAACCTCCTTTAATCACTTTGCATTCAGCCCCAATGTGTATTTAGTAACTCTGTCTCATGTGTTTCATGAGCTTATCCAGGAAGGTCTGCAATGTATCATGGTTCACACTGTGGTGAATAATTAGGAAACAGCAAGAAAGTTAACGGTTTTAATTAACATGCAAAGTACTCTATGATATTCTGAAATAGGTTTAAGAAAATCATCTGGTGATGGGCAAAAGGAAGTCTAGAGAAAGCCCCTGTGTCTATTTGCAGTGCCAGTCCATTCTTCTCAAAGATGCACTTTTATGAAATCCAATGACAAGAAACAATTTCCTCTGAATTCATGGTATGGTGCATGCCAAAGGAATAAAGAATATTAGATTTTATAAAAGCAATATGGTGTAGTGACAGGAGCAGGAAAGAGAGTGTGGATAACTAACGGAAACGGATGGAGGAGGGATAACTGATAGAGAGCCCTAGAGGATAGATTGTTTGGGGTAAAGACAGGTCACTTCCTCCCAGTTATTGGTCAGACCTAGAGATGGGATAGCTCTGTCTTTTATCTTGTTTTGTTTTCATTTTGAGATTTAATAAATTTGAAGCTGGGTTTCTGTGTTTTGAGGACTGGTCTGTTTCCAGTTCGTCCTCACATCCAGGGTATAGCCTCTAAAGGCTCCAAATTCTAATTATTATCTTTCCAGCCCTTTGTTTAGCCAAAATCTCTGCTCAGCTTCTCCACCTCTCTTCTACTTTCAGATTCGTCAAGAACCATATGATTTCACTCACATGTGAGATATAAAACTGAAAACAACAAATGAACAAGCAAGAAAAACAAAAATTCATAGACACAGACAACAGTATGGTGATTAACAGAGGGAAATGGGGTCAGGGAGAATGAAGAAGATAAAGGGGGTCAAATATATGGTGATGGAAGGAGAACAGACTCTGGGTGGTGAACACACAATGTGATATACAGATGATGTATTATAAATTGTACACTTTAACCCATATAATTTATTAACAAATGTCACCCCCAATAAATTTTTCAAAAATTTACAAATGCCTTGGAAGAAAAGTGATGCCTAAGTGGTACTTTCTGCCTTACCTTTCTCTCTTGGATCTTGCATCTACAAATCCTGTCTGCCTTTGCAGCTCTCAGATATATTCAGGTGTTTTGGTTTCTTTCTTTCTTTTCCTTTTTTTCAGCCATTTTGGTTGTTCTCAAAGAGAGGTTTGATTTAATACAGATGATCAGTTAGTTCATGGAAGTCTAACTGTATTTTTTTCACCAATATTAGATACAATTCTCTCTACACACACTCCCATCTTCAGTATCTAAAGATTCTGATCTATGATCGTGTATAGTTTTTAAAAACCCATGGGAGATAAATGGCAGCACCCCCAATCTTCATCCTCCTCCATTCATTGTCACAGGTTCAGAGACTATTTTTAAGAAGCAAACTGAGGCAGACTTTGGCAGAGGCTTAGCAAATGATCCTCACAGCAGCTAAACTTCACTTTCTCTTTAGACCCCACACACCTGCAAATCATACTTGCCACCTGAGAGTAATTATTTCCGGGTAAGACCAGGCTTTAAAACAGCTTCTAATATGCAGGATAATTTTTTCATTAATAATTTATTCTTTCTCTTTCCCAAAAATCTCCAAGAGAAGTCTCACATTTCCTTGTATAATTTATACATTGACTAATTTGCCTCAGGGTTTTTTTGCTAGAAGGTCAAATAGATAATCTTGGATTTTCATAAACACATTCCCCTGAGCATCACCACCTCTGAAAGTACCCTGTTCTCCATGACACCTGAGAGGTGACTCTGAATATGTCTATCAGTTGTTCAGAAAGGAAGAAAGAGGCTAAATAGTGACCAGATAGGAAACTAAGCCTTTCATCTGAAAGATAAAGATTACAATTTCTAGCTGCCCCCAAATTTTCTGAGAACTACAAAAAAAGAATTATTGGAAAATATATGTTGTTTAAAAAAAAATACTTTGAGAAAATCCCCTTGAACCTTATCAAAAATAAATACTTGTACGATCGTGATCTCTCTACCTGGTTCCTGCCAATGCAAGAACCTAAGGACAAGGCAAAACAAAGCAGTCATTTCTCTAAAGAGGAGTGCTGTTTTGGGGGGCTCAGTTCAGCTTATATTTTACGGTTAGTGTGTGAACTACCAGCCTCTGAATGAAACCCTTAGAGGAAAGATGATCACTATAAATTCTTTCCTTAAGGTTTGAATTAGCCAATAACTTGCTTCTAAGGAGGTGAGCCTGCTTTTCTAAAGAAAAAATATGTATACATGAAATTGAACAATTAAGTTCGCGAACTCACCCTAGAAAAAGTGCTACATTGCTCACCGCTGAATATCAATCACTACTGTCACCTTCGAAGTACTCCCCTTGCGAAGCTATGCACTGATGCCAGTGCTTAGTCCACCCTTCAGAGCATTTTTGAAACTCTTTTTCTGGAATGGCCATCAGAGCTGTCGTCCTAGTACTCTTGATGTCCTGAATGTCATCAAAATGTCTTCCTTTCAATATTTTCTTTATCTTCGGGTAAAGAAAGAAGTCATTGGGGGCCAGATCAGGTGAGTAGGGAGGGTGTTCCAATACAGTTATTTGTTTACTGGCTAAAAACTCCCTCACAGACAGTGCTGTGTGAGCTGGGGCATTGTCGTGATGCAAGAGCCATGAATTGTTGGTGAAAAGTTCAGGTCGTCTAACTTTTTCATGCAGCCAGTAAACTTGGTTAACTGTTTGTCCAGTTGGTACAAATTCATAATGGACAATCCCTCTGATATCAAAAAAGGTTAGCAACATTGTTGCAAAAATTTGTGAACTTAATTGTCCTACCTCAGATGCCATATTGACTTAAATTTTATAGTGTGACACAGAAAGAAGCCTTTCAACAGAAAGCCTAGAATACACAACAGGCATGAAAAATATCTGTGACATTTTCTCTCAAAATAATCCATATTTTTTTCATAAAACTGCATATTTCAAAGAAACTCTAGAAGAGGACATGATTTATTAGGTTGGTGCAAAAGAAATTGTGGTTTAAAAGGTGAAAAATAATTGCAAATACCGCAATTACTTTTGCACTCCATATTGCCATCATTGCCTAATAACTAGGACTATTATTGGAAAATGTCCTTACTTTCATAATATGCATACCCGTAGAACATCTCTAGTTCTAAATTTTCTATAAAAACATTATTTTACATGTACAATTAGAAAAGCTACATTAAAAAGGCTTGAAAAGCTTTGCATTGTTCCCCTTGGCTCTTTGCTAACAGTTCCTATTGGGTCTGAGTGAGCTTGGCAAGTTGACTGAAAGAAGCCATTTATCACCTAGTTACCATCTGAAGTTGCTTCTCCATGCCCTGCTATGCACTGACAGGACATCCACTGTGAATTAATTGCTTGTCCAAAACTTAAAAATAGGTGATAACCTCACCCATCAGCAGGGTTACTCTTTCTCATCTCTCAAAGTAGAAATGAACTTGGACTCCAGCCTACTGGACTCTGAACAAGAGAAAGAGGTCCAAGAAGTCAGTTGTCTGCTTTGTCGTCCTTGTAGAAAAGAGCTCATTCTAACATGTTCCACATGCATATTATTCATAGTGTGGATTAACCCGGAGTGAATCTATATGTAGGAGTCAACTGGATGATTTAAACCCAACGATACCAGGCAAACATATCTTCCCAATAGCTTATCATTCATGTTAGTCATTCCTTTATATTCTCCTAAAATATCTCTCAGCTAACGTTCAGTGATACAGGGCTTGTGCATATAAGAAAGGCTTTATATGCATTATCTCATTTCTCTTTTCAAAAACCTTATGAAATCGGGTGTTTATTATTGCCATTTTTGGTAATGTTTTTGAGAATTAGAGAGATTAAGTAACTGCCCAAGACCATAGGGTTAGTGAATGCCTAACGGAAACTCGAATTCAGGTCTGGCCTGATTCCCACACTCCACATGCTCATAACCATTTTGCTGTATGGTTTCTTACTGCAGCCCCTAGAAAATTTCACAGAAGGTGGTAAGTGCAGGAGCTACTGAATGACCTTGGCAAGTAACTTAACCTCTCTGAGTCTGAGTTCCCTTAGTTATAAAATTGGCATAGTAACAATACTTATTTCAAAGGGTCATTGTAATGATTAAAATGAGATAATGTACACAAAATGTTTAAAACAGGCAAGCACTCAGAGCACACAAAATAAATGTAAGCTACTATTATTTGCTGTGAATATTAGCTCATTAACCCCTTCTTAACACTCGCCATATAACAACTCTAATAAAATACCGTTTAGTATTAGAGACATCTTTGCTGTTTGCTATTGATCCATTCAGGATCAAACAATAACTAATCTTACACAAAACCTTGAACAGAACTAACCAAACTTCTATTTAGTTCACATTTTCTGCCAGGTGCAAGGAGCATGGGAAGTTTCATTACACGCTTTATCAAAGTCTAGACATACTCTGTCAAGGCCATTCATTTTCATGATATGCCTAACCAGTCTAGAAAACTCATTAAAAAAAAAGAAAAAAGGGAGAGGGAAGACATCATATAGCTTTCTCTGTATAGGGTGGAAGTACACTTTAGGCTTCTCTAAGCTAATATATCTGAATCTTAATCCCTTCTCCTTGCTTAGAAATCAGTTGCTCTTCTTCTCTTCTATGTCACCTTGAATGACGTCACTATTACTCAGGCACTCAGACTAGAAACAGGTAAGTCATGCTTTTTGTTATTTATTTTCACAGCAACACCTGGGCTAGTGTTTGAATGAATAACTGGGGACTATACCCTAGCCACGTTGACACATAAACCTGGCCATCATAGAATGTGTGAATTTCCTACTGCTCCACCTTTGGGCCAACACTGGAAATTGTCAGACCAGGAAATACGTACAGGAATGGATTTAAATAGATCTGAACCAGGGTGAAAGCGTTATGTGGATATCATTCATTGATACAGATGCACTAAGTAGTCTGGATTCAGTGCTCTATCTCAAAGGTCACAAACTGACTTCATCACTTTCCTTGGGTAGTTGATTCAAACCTGCATCCAAAGGTTGCATTACACAAAGTAAAATTTAAATGCCATAATATTCTTGTATATTGTAAAACAAGGTATCCCAAGATTGAGAAGACCTTCGGAATGGAATGCTGGAGTTGATTTTTCAAGTAAAATCTGCTCACCTAACTCCTAACCACATTCTTCCAGTGGGCTCAGAGTCTACTCCCTTCACCAAGGTTGTGAGAAATATTTGAGAGGCAACTCTTGAATCCTGGAAGAGTTGTATGAATATGATGGCTTTTCTCTGCAGCATGGGAATGGCATGGGAACGGCTGTCATCTAACTGTGCTCCCTGAATCCACCTAATTTCATCTTATCTGATATGCTTGTAATTTTATTTTCATTGTATTTTCTGTAATATTGGTCTCTGTGGAACTGGAAAAAACTTAGTGGTCTTTCTTCTCCGCTGGCTTTAGAAGCACTGTTGTAAATAGCTACATATCTGTACAGTAATCCTTCAAGGATACCTACATAAAATGAAGCATGCAAAACACATATATCTAATTAGCTGACATTTAATGGACACAGTAGATTAGTTTGTCTGCAGTACTCATGTACAATGAAACTGAGAATTTTATATAAATTATGTTTTCCTTTTATATTTTAACAAATTATGAACTATAATGTAAATAAACAATAAATTGTGTTAATGTGTGTAGGGTACATAATGAGAGCAAATAAGACTTAGATTGGAAAAACAGAAAAAGACAATTTTAACTGCTTAGAAAAAAATGAGTAAGTTGCTTGCATGAGTTTTGGTGTTAAGAAGAAGGAGATGGAGTTTATAGTTACTGGTGCCATTTGGTGGTGAGTGAAAATTAACTGAAAGTGAGCTGTGGAAAAACAAAATAAATGAGTGAAAAAGTAAATGTCTGAGGTGTGCAGACTTCACTTATTGGCACCCAGTACTTCAAACCCGAATGGCCGTCTGAAACCACAGGCAAAGCATTGGACGTGTCATTAGTAATCTCTTTGAAGTCCGTTGGTTGCAATTATACAGCTCCTGATAGTATTAGATGGTGCATGCCATCACCTTTTCAAATATGATGTTTCTATTCAGGCCATGATCACATTCATAAGCTACGGCAATACATTTGGCTGCCTTATCTAAAATTTCTTTTAAACGTTTGCCATCTACTATTTCACTGAGAAAGACTGACTCAGTCTCACTATTATTGGAAACTGTTTTGCTCATCATCAATATTGCCCTTAGATCTCAGTAAACTTACCCTGGGCATAACTCTGGCCTTCCTCCTGCCAGAACCCTCCTCGCAGAGCAACTAGTCCTAGAGATCAAGAGGATGTGACCACCCACTGTCTCGGGCCCTCTTTTAGGCCAAAACCAGGGTCTCTAAGCATATCTTGCCCTAATGGACACAAGCCCACTTCCTGGGTCAGCACAGGCCTTTCTCCAGTTTGAACCTGCAAAAGTGGATGCCACTTGAGGGGTGGCCGTGCCATAGCTCTTTGCTGAGCCTGGGCTTGGGAGACAGTGAACGGATAGATCTTTGAAGTATGGGCTGGAGTGCCCACACTCACGTGTGCCAGGCGCCTCCCAGCATGCAGTGGAGTTGGGCAGGGGAAGTGTGTGTGGGCTATAGGCTGGAAACTCCATGTTACTTTACCCCAGGTTCTGCAAGTGTTTGGAGTGGACCTTCCAATGAGCCTCATATTATAAAATCTTACAGTTTCTCAAATTTCTCAAACCATTCCTGACTTGCTTTGAAACTCAACTCCCCCTACCTAATCACGCCCTTTCTCCAATGCCTTCTTCAGATCTTTAGAGATGTCTGGTTCCTTCTGCTATCTCAACATGGTGCGAACTGTTATCTCATGCTGAGCATAGCTCTCAGTCCATTACGTAACGCAGTTCTCTGGTTATGGAAAAATAGTATGCTGTACTCAAGTAACAGAGTGAAACTTTCCAGCATCAACAATACTTTCACAATATTTATTTTCTTATCATACAATAGATAGAGATATGTGGCAGGTCAAACTTTATACATCTAATGCATTCACTCTTCTCAATATACTTTATCACCTCCAATGTTTCTATTAAGTATATGAGATTTTCTGGACAATTCTTTTCTTCACAGTTTTGTCTAATTCTCTTTAAAAACAGTTTTACTTAACAATGTGGGGAAGATGATAGGCAGGATACACAAAATGGTTAAAAACAAGAGCATGAAACATCATCTTAACAGAACAGAGAAGATGTAAGGAGCAGTACCCTCTTAATCCTCTAGTCCAGATTCCAACCTGAACGATTTTTGCCAGCATGTATATTGAGATTAATTAGCATGGATTTCAATTAAAGTAGTAAGTTTGAGGTAAATATTTTACAAGTAGTTATAGTGACTATTTGGATAGTGAGCAGTTGCATAGTGAGGGATACCTGTACTTCTCTATTTAATTTACTGTCTGTGCTGCCAAAGATTTATGTTCCCAACATACATGTTATTCTAATCAATAAATTTCCCTCTTTAAAACCACAAATTGTTCTCACTATTTATGAAAAAAAAGTAATCATTAAGATGTCATTCAAGGCTACTCGTAGCAGGAGCTCAACCTACATTTCCAGCCTCATCTTAACCTCCTTCAGTTATACTCTAGACCACACAACTTGCTCAAACAACACACATACTGGCTCTTCTATTTGGAATGTCCTTTTCCATTTCATACTATACTTACTTTCGTTTTTCTCGAACCTTCTAATGCCCCCTCTTTCATCCTCACACTCAGCAGATAACTTTGCTTTCTACTTCACTAAGGAAATTGAAGTCCTCAGAAGAGAATGTACACAAATCCTCCCCACCACAGCTATATCCCTTTAGTATCTGTACTCATAAGCCCTGACTTCCTTGGTGTAACTACAGGGAAACTGTACGTGCTTCTATGAAAGTCCAGCTCCTGTGTGTTTGTGCTGGGTCCTTACCTTCTTGTTGACCCAAGGTCATTACTTCACTGAGATATCCCTTCAAGAAAAAACGTGCTGTTGAGCTACAAGGAAGGCAGTTAATGGGAGCATTCAACTTCAGAGTCTTTGGATCTCTCTTAGCTTTTAACGTGAGATTCTTGCTTCCTACGTATTCCTGAGCTAATGACATATCATTCAGAAGCTACTAGGATCTGTGCATTTCTTTCCAACACGAGACACCTTTAATAGGAAATCTTTGCTCCACAATTTCCTCTTGCTTTAGCTGAAGCTCTCCCTCTTCAATCCTGCTTCCACCGCCTTTCATTTCAGATTTACATCTGGGTTGTGGTCTGAAGGTTTCCACTACTTGACCTTGTTTCTTCCCCCTCATTTTTCAGACATTTCACACAGAGAAACTCCCGTACTCCTAACTTCATCTCAGCATTGGTTTCCTGAAGGACCAGGACTACCAGATCCTTAGAAAAGTCTAACAATTAGATGTGAGAAACAAGCCCCTCACCACCCAGCTGCCAGTAAAACTACCAGTGGTCAGAGCTTTGCCAGAACATCTCCTGTGACACAAAAGACAAAATGTGGCAATGTGCATCACTTACAACAAAGAAGGAAGCTCTTTGGGCTCTGAGAAAAAAACACATTCCATACCTAGGAAGACTTCTCTCACCTCCACACTGGTTGACATGAAAAGGAGCCAGCTTTGAGTGAGACCCAGTGCAGCAGGTTCAGGCTGCAGTATTCGCAGCCGTACCACTCAGGCCATACATTTTAGCAGACCCTGTATTATTGGAGGTGTCAGTAGTGGAAGAAGATGTGGTGGGAAGTTTATGGTGAACCACGGGGATGGCTACAAGGCAGGCTTCTGAGGTTCAACAGCAAGGCATGCCATATTCAGGGGAGATTTATTTTTCTTTTGAGCACAACTTCTAGGGAGTTATTGAGCCTTGGTAGAGATGGAATACTTGACCATGGGATATCAAGTCACTGTGCCAGAACTTGTCATCAAGAGCTGAGTTATGTTGGAAACATTGAGTCATGAAATCAAACAGGCCCAGCAGCAATCCATGCTAAGATGCAAATGGTAGGTACACCCAGGATTAAGCACTGGCAAGTAAGTTCCATGCTTAGCATCACAGACCCCTGGGACACCACGGTGGTTACATGCCCCTCAATCAACTCACACTAATGGACATATTGGGGAGGTGGGGGTGGGGCAGTGGATGTCCAAAGAACTATCAGAAGGAGGAAGAAACAGCCTAAACTTAATTTATGAATAGTTTAGTATATGGGTGCAAGCCAAAATTGGATGGTTCTGCATTATAGCGGGGGTGGGGGTGGGGGTGGGGATCTTCCTGACAGGCAGAATCTTAAATGGTACAACTGGTTTATCCAGCTTTAATGGAAAGATACGTGGTCTAAGCTGAGAATGTATATGAAATCAATGGCAGTGACATACAGCCTGGAAAACTGGTCAGGGGCCTTGAGAAAAAAAAAAAAAGATTGGAAAATTGGAAACAAAAAATCCAGGAGTATGAGAATATATGTGTGATGTCTACAGATATGCACCATGTCTAAAGATAGTCACCCATGTCAACATTTTCCAGAGGGCATCCACCATGGAAGAGACACTGAAAAACCAAGCAGAGAAATTGGCTAAGCCACTTGACATTCCCCAGTATCGTTACCACCCACCCTTGAACTGTCATAATGGTTCCATGAATAGAGTGGCTCCAGCAGCAGAGATGAAGATTATACACGGCCTCCCCCTTACTGTTGCCTCTGAAGGTCTAGCCTGTAGCAACAGAGCCTGAAAGTATACCTCCAGTATGGCACTATTCCCTGAGGAGACTGACCGGCCACTTGGTGACAAGACAATTATATTAGAGCATTATGAATATCATGTCTGTTATGTATCTGGCTGCATCTGCTTCATAAGAATAATGACTTCTATTTCTCTCCCTCTTTCCAAATCTCATGAATGCCTTTCATTGGAAAACTCCAGCCAGGGACCAACTAAGGAAGGGATTGCAGAAAATGTAGTTCGCACCTTCTCTTCTGTGATGTCCAGAGTTTGGAAGGTAGGGGTGATGACGCTAAATTGACAATAGACACTTTTGTATGGTCCATCCCCTGTCAACCTAGCCTTTATACAATACCCCTGTTTTCCATAATTAAACTCCTAAGTTAAGACAATAATATGCAAAGATGAGCATGCTGATCACTGAGTCCATAATAACCTTAAATTATGGCATGTGTACAAATAAGGGGCAGGGGAGGAATTTAACCCAGGCAAAATAATTTGTCTATGGTAAGAGTTATAAATATTTTTTCTTTGCCATGTTAAATAAATTGGACATCTTTAGAAGAGGCAGGGGAGTATAGCATTAATAGTTAAAAGCATGGACACAGAAGCCAGATTGTTTGTGCTTAATCTTATCTTACCTCCCTACTAGCTTGTGACATTGGGCAAGTCACTTAGCCTCTTGGGGCCTCCCTCTCCTTCTCTATAAAATGGAGATGATAACAGTAACATTTCAAAGTGTCATTGAGATAATAAAGTGTTTATGAATGTTAAAACACCTAAATCAGTGCCTACCATATACTCTATTAGTTTGGCTGATTATTCCTCTTGTGGACAGTTTGCGGTTGTGCTAGCAGGCAAAAGAATGACCGAGTGACCTCTTATAATGTCCTCTAAGATTTTATGATTTAACAGTTGCTGAAGTTTCCTAGTCCTAAAAGCTTCCCAACTCATCCTCATCCTCACCGCCCTCTCCATAAATAGAATGCTCTTAGAAATATATGGGCAACATCACTGACTCATGCTCACCTCTGCCACCATCACTCTGTCCTTCTTCACCATCTAACAGTCCATCTGACCAAGTTACCTGCCAATTAACCTACCTTATTCTCTTCTCTTTCTTCCATTTCAAAAACAATGTTTTTTTCCATGCCTCTTCTTGTTTTTGAGGTTCTTTCTTATGTCTCCTTCCTAGACAGTAGCTCTGATTTGGTCCAGGGAAGAATAACATCCAGCATACCCCTGGGATGAAAATTTCAAAGGCTCAAACGTAAGGCCAGCTTTCCAATTTGGAACCCAGAGGATCAGAAGTTCCACTGTTGGTGCGCACTCAGCACTTTGCTCCCTTGAATTACGGGTACACATCAGATTTAACCTCTTTTAAGGACACAGCTTGTGTTTTACTCATCTTTGTATCTCTCCTAGTATCTGGCACAATGTTTTCTCAATAAAGGATTAGTAAATGGAAACAAGTAAAATAAAATGGAACTTAATGTTCTTGGAAACTCACAAATAGTTTAATTGCCTAGCAATGAAGTTATGTTCTGAGGTTATTTTCTTTTTATTTGAATAACATTTATGATATTTTAATATACAAAAATTACAAATATGATAAAAATTATAGTACCACAATCCAGAGATAGCCACTGTTGTCACTTCTTTTGCATTTCATTCTAATATTTTTGATACATTTTTTCTTAGACATTAATGTCTTTTTTGTATGCTTAGACGTTTTTTAAATTTAATTTATTTTCTATTATTTGCCTTAAGAAATAATATTGGCTGCATCAGAGCTAACTTCTTTAATTTGATAAAGGCTAAATGTCAAAAACCTACTGTGAACGTCCTATAATTGAACAAATATCAGATGAATTCTCTTTTTTTAATTTAGAACAAGACAAGAATGTCAATAATATTCATTCACTTATTCATTCATTTGTTTGCTTTTAAACAACTAGCTACAGGGCCCCTTCTATTTGACAGACACAGGCTTTGAGGATAAAGCAGCAAGCAGTAACAAAACTCCCTGCCCTTACAGACATTATATTCTCCTGGGGAGAGAGAGAGACAAATAAATTGATATATGTCACAGACAGTGTCAAGTAGTTATAAATGCTGTAGAGAAAAATAAAGCAAGAAAAATGGATAGAAAGGGTTTGCATAGGTATGCACTGTTCATTTTAAATGTCCTGAGAAGCGGGTATCAAAGCAAAGTCTTGAAAGAAGTGAGGGTCTATGTTCAGGCAGACATAAAACTAAGTGTAAAGCAAAGCTTTGACTAGCATGAGGCAAATGAAGGATTTAGGCTGCAAAATTTAAGGAAAAACCCACTCTCAGCTCGTGAATATGACGTTGATCCTAGAATGGCCTTGAGGCAAACTATACCTGGCAAGTTTTAGGAATAGTAAGGCCTCAGTACTCCTGGAGTGAAGGGACAAATGTGGAAAGCAGCTCACTGAGATCAGAGGTATAAGGGGGGCAGTTTAAGACCTTCCAGGCATTGCAAGGATGTTGGCTTTGACCTGAGTAAGACGGCAGCCATTGTAGGGTTTTGAGATGAGGAGTGCTCAAACAAAAGAAAAAAGAGGATTAAAGATATAAAAGAATGAGGTAAAACTGCTATTATTTGCAGATGATACAATTAACATAGAAAACCTAAAAAATTCAACAGAAAAAGTGTTGGAAAAATCAGAGATAAGCATAGCTGCTGCTGAACTTGAGATGAACCTATGAAACCAATAGTGTTCCTGTATGACAAATATCAATATCAATAAGAAAATATTATGAAAATAAACATGTTATTTAAAGGAGTATTTTTTTTTAATGTACATTACCTAGGCACTAATTGAACAAAATTGTCTATGGTTTTAATGGAAAACATTTTTAAATGTTATTAAAGACATAAAGAAAGATTGGAACAAATTGAGAGGAATTTTATGTTCAGGACTTAAAATTTAAAGGTATCAATTATATTCAAAGAAATCAAATTTAATTCAAAGAAATCAATAGTGTTTCCTCTATCAGTGACAACCAACTAGAAAATATAACAGAAATTAAAATTCTCTCTAAATAGCAACAAATCCTACCAACAACTTTATAAAAATTCATCAAGACCTCATAGAGAAACATTTTAAGCTCTTAAAACATGTAAAAGAAAATTTACAAAATATAGCAATATACCATATTCATGAATGAAACTAATTAACAAACTAAACATGTCACTGTTTCCCAAATTAATTTATAAATCTAATGCTATTCCAACCAAAATTCCATATAAACTCATTTCAAAATGTAGATGAAAGTATAAAGATGTATCAATACTTGTCAGTTTTTAAAATGAAGAGAAAAGACAGAAATGGGCCTGGTTATAATGAAGACAAATAATAAACCCATAAAAATAGGTTAGGGTCTAGTACATAAGAACAAGAAAGTAAAGTGAAAAAACATAATAGAGAGCTAAAAACAGATCTATGTCAATATGGGAAAGATTTATCGTTAGATGGTACCAGCCAATTTGGAAAATTGAATTGCTGAATAGTTTAAAGAAGGGTTGGATGGGGTGGAGTTGGTGAATCCTGAACTCACCTCCTCCCATGACCACATCACAATTACAACTAAATTACAGAAAAACCATCACTGAGAACCACCTAAAGACTAGCTGAACAGAATTCCTATAACTAAAGATATAAAGAAGAAGCCACGTCAAGACAGGTACATGGAATGGAGACACAGTCTGGTCAGTCCCATACTGACCACATGGTGATTAAAAAACAGGAAGGATATCTTGGAACAAGAGGTCTGATTTCCCCAGACAGCAGTGCCTGTGTTGAGAGGAGGTCTCCCTATTTGAACACCAGTGGGGTTACATCAGAGAGATTCAAAGGGCAGTGGGAGACTAAGAGGATTTTCTTAGAGGTTTCTCACACAAACTCACTCATTCTGAGCTCCAGCCTGCAGGAAGTAACCGTGTGAGAAGTGTATGGGTCATACAGGGAGGAATTAAATTGACTAACTTTAGAGGCAGAGATCAGTGGGGATTCTCTTAGGGGACAGAAACACTGGTAGGCACCATTGTTCCTTTGTATCTTTTGTTGAGCTCTCCTTCCAGCCAGATGTCCCAGTGCAGGCAGATGTTAATGGAAATCCATCACTCTCCGTTAACCTGGCTAACACCATTTGCCCACCCTGGCATTTCACTGAGACCTTGCCCTGTTCAACCTGCTCATCAGACCAGAATCACTTCCAGTAGCTCTAGACCTTCCACACAAACCCCAGCCAGCCTCACATCACACCACAGTCTCTCCCGAAGGCCCTAAGCCTGGCAGAAGCAACAACCAGCCTGAGTTCACATTGTAGCTCCTACCAAATGGCCCAAGCCCAGCACAAGCACTGACCAACCTCAGCTCACACTGGATCCCACTTCAAGAGGCTCTAGGCCTGATACACTCAGCAGCCAACCTCAGACCACACCACAACCTTATTCAAGGGGCTCCACAATTGATACACCAAACAGACAGCCTCAGCTGGCACCAGAGCCTCACTAAAGTCACTCCTGCTCCATGGAGCAAGCCACAGTACAATAGCTCACCTGCTATAATTGCAGTTGGTCCTCACAGCCAGTCACCCTGGTCAACCCCACCCACTGACATGCCTGCAGCCCAACTACAACAAGAAGGAACATGCAACCCACACAGGGGACACCCCTGGAGCACCTGGATTTGGTTACCAGGGGGACAGTACCACTCGGTCCCACAGGACCCCTTCTACCTAAGGCCACTCTTTCAAGACTGGGAGACATAGTGGATAACCTAATAAATATAAACAAACAAACAAACAGAGAGATAGCCAAAATGAGGAGACTGAGAAATTTGCTCCAAATGAAAGGACGGGGCAAAATTCCAGAAAAAGAACCAAATGGAGAGATGGAAACAAGCAATATACCAGACAGAGTTCAAAACAATGGTTATAAAAATGCTTCACAAACTTGGAAGAAGAATAAATGAACTTAGGGAGAACTTCCAAAAAGAGACAGAAAATCCAAAAAAGAACCAATCAGAACTGAAGAATACAATAACTGAAATGAAAAATACAGGAAAAGGAATCAACAACAGATTAGATGAAGCAGAAGAATAAACAAGTGAACTGGTAGACAAGGCAGTGGAAATCCCACAATTGAATCAGCAAAAGAAAAAAAAAATCAAAATAATAAGGACAATTTAAGGAACCTCGGGGACAACAAGCATATCACCATTCGCCATACTGATCCCAGAAAGAAAAGAAAGAAAGAAAGTGATAGAGAACCTATTTGAAGAAATAATGACAATACTTTACTAACCTGGTAAAGGAAAGGAACATCCAAGTCCAGAAAGCTCAGAGAGTCCCAAACAAGAAAACCCAAAGAGGCCCACAGCAACACACATCATAATTAAAATGCTAAAATTTAGAGATACAGAGATAATCTTCAAAGTAGCAAGACAAAAGCAGCTAGTTATATACAAGGGAGTGTCCATAAGACCATCATCTGATTATTCAACAGAAACTTTGCAGGCCAGAAGGGAATCACACAATATATTGAAAGTGATGAAAGATAAAACTGACAATCAATAACATTCTACCCAGGAAGGTTATTATTCAGAATTGAGAGATAATTTCCCAGACAAGTGAAAGCTAAAGGAGTCCATCAGCATTAAACCAGCATTATAAAAAATGTTCAACAGACTCCTGTAAGTGGAAAAGAAAAGGACAAAACTGAAAATAAGAAATGTGGTGGTAGGGGGGGATCTCATTGATAAATACACTTAGTAAAAGTAGTGAATCAACCAGTTATAAAATGAGTATGAAGGTTAAAATACAAAAGTAGTAAGATCATGTGTAAATACAATAATAAATTAAGAGATACGCATGCACACACACAAAGTGTAAAATATAATGAGAAAATCATAAATGTAGGGTGTTAGTAAAAAATGTAGTACTTTAAGAAAGCATTTGAACTTAAGTGACCGTCAACTTAAAATAGAACAACAGAAAATAAAGAGGAAGGAATCCAAACAAACCACCAGGAAGGTCATCGATGTACAAGAGAAAAAGAGAGGAAGAGAGAAGAACCACAAATGTCATCAGAAAACAATTAATAAAATGTCAATAACTACATATCTATCTATAATTATTTTAAATGTAAGTGAACTAAGTGCTCCAATCAAAAGACATAGGGTGACAAAATGGATAAAAAAGAAAAAAAAGACCCATATATATGCTGCCTACAAGAATTTTTCTTTCTGTTTGCCCCAACCACCCCGCAGCCCCATGTGGACCTGGAAGTGCCTTCAGGACTTGTGAGGCATAAACATTGTTTTTATTTTTATCAAAGTTCCCTGATAGTTGTCGCTAAAGTGTGTGTTGCAATAAGAATAGTAACTGCAGGGGTCCAGTCACTATATTGGTTTGGGTCTGAGAAATGTCAGTGGAGGGTCACCACAAATAGAACAGGCTCAGATGACTATCTCCAGACATTCCTAGTTGACAGCATCACTATCCATCGGCGGAAATGAGACAAACCAAGGATAAACGCCACACTTGACAAAATTTTTGAGAAAGGAAGCACACCTGCAGGTAGAAGTATAGGCTAAAAAGAAAATTTAAAGAGAAATTTGCACTTAAAGAGAAATTTGAAGTATTTAACATAATTAAATATTAGTGAACCCTAGTAATACCCTCCTTATAATATATCCTAGAGATGATTGTCCACAGATCCATAAAGAGGCATATCTAAGAATGATCATCTAGGGGAGATCCAGTCAAGATAGTGGAATAGGTAAACACTGTACTTACCTCCTCTCATAACCATATCAAAATTACAACTAAACTACAGAATGACCATCATTGAGAATCACCTGAAGTCTAGCTGAACTGGAGCCCTACAACTAAGAACTTACAAAAGAAGTCACCTCAAGACTGGTAGGAGGGGCAGAGATGAGTAATGGGCTGGTCCCACGCCCATGTGTGACCATTAAAAGTTGGGAGGGATATCTCCAATGCAGTAGGCCTCCACAGAGGAGTGAGAGGTCCCAGACCCACACCAGGCTACCCAGCCCAGCATCTCAGTGCCAGGGAGACAAGTCCCCATAACTTCTGGCTGTGAAAACCAGCAGAGATTGTGGTTGAGTGAGATGATGGCAGCTGCAGTCCCAGGCATTTATTTCTTAAAGGGTCCGTGCATGGACTTATTCGCTGACATACTCCTCACCCTGATCTCCAGCACTGGGGTAGCAGCTCAAAATGTGCCAGGGACGTTCAGAGAGGAACTGAATTATCTGGCTTCAGAGCAAGGGCTGGAAGGGTAGCTTTCTCTTGGATGGAGGAGCTGGTGGAAGCCATCTTTCTTTTTTGAGCCCTCACCCCTCCTTGGGCAGACATAGGGATGAAGGCAGACATGGGGATGAAGGCAGCCACCATATTTGAGTCTCCATCAGACTGGCTAACACTGTTCATTCACCCTGGTGATTCTGAGAGCCTGCCTCACCCAAATTTTAGGCACAACAAAGCTGTTTCCAGTGGGTTTTCCGTATAAATGGCTTGTCTTGGCTCATGTGATTACTTTTCTAAAATTTCTCAACGGTTCACAAAACTCAACAAGCAGCACCTGGCTTCAGCATGTCCCATACCTCTGACTGAGCATCCCTAAGCCCAGCACTAGCGACAGCCAACCTCTGTTCACGGCTTGGCTTCTTGAAGCACCTCCAAACCCAGCACAGGCAGCGGCCATTCACAGATTGCTTTGTGGCTCATGCCAAGCGGCTCCAGACAGGGAAGAGGCTGCAGTTGAACTTGGCCTGTAGCATGGCCCCTCTCAGGAGGCCCAAGAACTGGCATGCCCGGTAGCCAGCTTCAGACCCAGCTGGGGCATCATTTGCTCACCTCTGGGGATGATCACCCAACGGGCACACTGGGCAGGCACCAAAGCCCTGCTAAAGTGAATCCTGCTCTGTAGGGTCAGCCCCAGTACAACAGCTCCTCCACTGTAGTCATAGCCAGCCCTCATAACCAATCAGCTTGAGGGTCAAGCCCTCCCATTGACATGCAATCAGCAACCAAAGCTTAACTATAAAAGAAGGTACACACAACCCACACAAGGGACACCCCTGGAGCACACAGCTTTGGTTACCAGGGAGATTGTACCACTGGGCCCCACAGGACACCTACTACATAAGGCCACTCTACTAAGACCGAAAGACATAGAAGCACTACCTAATACATAGAAACAAACATAGGGAGGCAGCCAAAATGGAGAGACTAAGAAACAAGTCATAAATAAAAGAACAGAATGGAAGTCCAGAAAAAGAACTAAACAAAATGGAGGCAATCGATCTACCAGACACAGAGTTCAAACACTGGTTATAAGGATGCTCAATGATTCCAGTGAGAACTTCAACAAAGAGACAGGAAACATGAAAATCAAGATAAAAAACATAAAAAAAGAACCAGTCAGAAATAAAGAATACAATAACCGAAATGAAGAATACTTTAGAGGAAATCAGCAGTAGATTAGATGCAGCAGAGGATCATAGCAGTGACTTAGAAGATAAGGTTGTCCCAATTGGAACAACAACAAATAAAATCCAAAAAGGAGAGGAGAGTTTAAGGGGCCTCTGGAACCACACCAAGTGTACCAATATTCACAACATAGGGGTACCAGAAGGAGAAGAGAAAGAACAAGGAATTGAGAACCTATTTAAAGAAATAATAATGGAAAATTTCCCTAACTTGTGAAGGAAACACATATACAAGCCCAGGAAGTGCAGAGAGTCCCAAAAAGATGAACTCAAACAGAACAACACCAAGACACATCATAATTAAAATGACAAAGTTTAAAGACAAGGAGAGAATCTTAAAAACAACAAGAGGAAAGCAGTTAGTTATCCACAAGGGAGCTTCCATAAGACTGTCAGCTGATTTCTCAATAGAAACTTTGCAGGCCGGAAGGGATTGGCAGGAAATATTCAAAGTGATGAAAAGCAAGGACCTACAATCAATATTACTCTACCCAGCAAGGTTATCATTTAGAATCAAAGGACAGATAAAGAGCTTCCCACACAAGAAAAGGCTAAAGGAGTTCATCAACACCAAATCAATATTACAAGAAATCTTTGAGGGACTTCTTTAAGACAAAAAAGAAAAGAAAAGATAAAAAATATGAATAATAAAATGGCTATAACTATATATCTATCAATAATTACTTAAATGTAAATAGACTAAATGCTCCAATCAAAAGAGAGTGTGGCTAAATGAAGAAGAAAACAAGACCCTTACATATGCTGCCTACAAAAGACTCATTTGAGATCTAAAGACACACACAGATTGAAAGTAAAGGGATGGGAAAAACATATTTCATGAAACTGAAACAAAACAAATAAACAAAAAGCTGGGGTAGCAATATTTATACCAGACAAAATAAATTTTATGACAAAGGCTATCACAAGAGACAAAGAAGGACCCAAGAATCCCATTTCTGAGTATTTTCCCAAAGAAACCCAAAATAGTACTTGAGGGGACATGTGTATCCATGTGTTCAGTGTAGCATTGTTTACAATAGCCAAGATGTGGAGGCAGCCTGGGTGTCGGTTGATGTATGAATGGAATATTGCTAGGTCATGGAAAGGAATGGGTTCTTGCCATCTGCAGTGGCATGGATGGACCTGGAGGATATTGTGCTTAGTGGAGTATATCAGACAGGGAAAGACAGATACAATGTGATTTAGCTTATATGTGGAATCTAAAGAAAATAAACAAACAAAACAAACAAACTCATCGATACAGAGAACATTTAGATGGCTGCCAGATGGCAGGGGGTTAGGGAAGTGAGAAAGGGGAAGAGATTAAGAAGTACAAATCAGTTGTTTCAAAGTAGTCATGGGGATGTAGGGTATAGCGTATGGGATATAGTCAATAATATTGCAATAACTATGTATGGTGTACATAGATGGGTACTAGACTTATCAGAGTGATAGATGGAAGGGGGTTGGGGAACAAGGTGAAAAGGTGGAGGGAAAAGAAGTACAAATTGGTAGTTACAAAATAGTCAAAGGGAAGTGAAGTAAAGCATAGGAAATATAGTCAATGATATGGTGCCAGGTGGGCACTAGGCTTGTCAGGGAGATCACTCCTTCAGTTATATAAATGTCTAACCATTATGCTATGCTCCTAAAACTTATATAAAATAATACTGAATGTCAACTGTAATTGAAAAATTAAAAAATGGGCAAAAAATGTCAAGGGGAATAAGAGGTTCAAATTTCAGGTATAAAACAAATAAGGCATGGGGATGTAAGGTACAGCATGGGGAACTTCATTAATAATATTGTGATAGTGTGGTACCATGTCAGATCGTTCCTGGAGTTACCAAGGTGATCACTTCTTTAGGAATATAAATGTTGAATAACTATGGTGTACACCTGAAACTAATATAATATTGTATGTTAGCTATTTTTAAGATAAAAATATTAAAAACTAAAGTCCATGGTCAATAATAAAAAAAAGAATGATCATCTCAGCATTGTGTATAGAAATGGGGAATTGATGACAAGCTAGGTATGCGTCTATGGATGGATAGATAAGTAGAAAGTGATGAGTGGTTTAGTGAGCAGCTGTCAGAAACAACACAGAATACAAAACAAATGTTGATGGGAAAAGAACTAAGAATCATGAGACATAAATTACCTTGTATCTATGCAAATTTAAAACACACATATAAAATAACATTTGTTTTTCAAAGAGACATATATCTTTAAGTACATTAGAGTGAGCGTTCATGCCGGGAAGAAGAGAACGAAGAGAGATTGGTGATAAAGGAGAAAATAATAAAGGAAATAAAATAAGAGTAGGATAAAAGAGGAAATAATAAAATGAAATACAACAAGAGTAGGACATTGCAACTAATGATAATACTAAACCTCTAGAAAAATCAGATTAACTCAATGGTTTACAGTAGAGGTCTAGAAGAAAGAAAAAAATTTAAATAAAAAAAAGAGATCAAATTAGGGGAAGACTAGATCATCTTTAAAGTTACTTCTTCCTTTAACATGTTGGCTTTCTATGCTACATGAGCTCTTTCTGCATTGAGTAAGCCTGGAGAGACCATTTGTATCATTTTCCACTAACAGGATGAAGCCAAACACCTGCAAATCCAGTAAATTCAGACCAAGTAGGCTCAGGGGAGCTAGTTTCACATCATCTGTCAACAGGGACATCTAAGAGAGGTGGGAAATCAAAATCATCTGTCTCTGGGCTACGGGCCCTGGCTATGACTCCCCAAACACCAATCATAGAAATTCTGAGTTTTCTTATAACCCTCAGCATCTGTTCATTGTGCAGAGCTCCAGAGTCTACCCTGGAGGCCTATTGGTGTTTCCAGTTTAGTTAAGGAAGAAAACCAAAAGGATAGACAGGTAAGTTAAAAGCATGGAGTCTCTGAGCAAATGTTCTGTCCCAAGAATCCACAGTGTGGTTTGCAGAAAGCTACAAAAACTGAGATTTTATAGCTGACTTTCATCCAATAAGGTTTAATTAGGACCCCAGAGAGGAGTTTCCCCAGTGTGGGGGGAATGAAATGCTGCTCAAAATGATGAAAACAAAAAGTCCTCACCAACTGGAAGGGGCAAAAATGAAAATTTCAAAACAGGATACAGTTAGTTTTCTATTCCTGTATACCTGTCTGGTAGAATCAGATGTTAGGAAGAGTTAGAGATGGTGTGAAGGGTATTTATCTGGGTAGGGCTTTGTGGACTACAAGTCTCTTTAGAGTCCCTTGAAACATGGAGATTACATGGTTCCATGAAGTGTGTGTTATGCATTTGCGCACGTGCCCACATACTTCAGAGACCATAAAGTATTGGAGGTGAGGTGATCAGCAGTAAGGCGCTGCTTCAAAGGATGTTGAATGAAGTTATTCCTTCATCTTTATGGAGCTCTTTCCAGTTCTGTAAAGCTCTAGAGGGTTTTGGGTTTTGTTTTATAATTTTTATAAAAAGTTGTATTTACCATACATTTTCCAGCCAAAAGGCAATATACAGGAAGAGTTGGTACACACTGCTGTCACAGAAACAAACAAACTACTAGAAAAGGATGAAAAATCAGTGTGATTTGCTGATTCTCTTTTACTGCACTCAAACTAGACACACAGCTGGCATGAGCTCAAAAATAAAAGGAAAAGAGCCTGGGACTGAAATGAAACCACACACAATGAAGATCAACATCAGCAGAATTTACTTGCAGATTTACCCAACAAAAAGACACTTTCCAGTGGTGTGGGTCCACTGGAGAAAATTTAAGAGGTGAAAGTCAAAGAATATGGATCCCTTCGTAGATTTGTAAACCTCAGAACTTGACACCAATGTTATTGGTTATCTTGGAAGGTGGTCACCTATTTGTTCCCTGTGTGCCTTAGCTTCTAAGTGAAGAGGAATAAGAGACTGAATTTATGACTTAGTATGTGTCCTTTATAGTTTCTTATGTACATGTATGGAAACACATGTATAGTGTTGTCTTTATTAAGTGTTGGGTCAGGTGTGTCAACAAATATTCATCTTCATAAAACTCTTAGCTAGAAACCTTTTGCAGTAATGCTATGCATACAATAATAAACTTCACTGATATTCAGAATCAGTATTCTGTTATCCTGAGAGAGAGACAGGTAGCACCCATTAATCAACAACAAACCAGTATTACAAGAAATCTTTGGACGATTAGATCCACGATTCTGTTTCAAAAAGACACATATCTGTTTCTGGATGTTCTAGGCAATCTTCTAGGAACTCCATATTCCCTGGGCCCAGCGAGAAGACAACACGTAGCATTCTACACTTAGAATGCTTACCTTTCTTCTCTAAGTTTCCTTAGTGCTTCTCTGAATCTGCAAACCATTGTCACCATGCAGAGCCATGCGTATAAAAATTACTTATTTAAAAATTGTTTACTATACAGCAAAAATACAATTCATACATTACAAAGTTCATAAGTTCTACCCGTTCAAAGCTTCCTAAATTACAATAGCTCTTTGAAATCTGGGTGCTGAGGTTCTCCATGGTTGCTTAAGCTAAACATAATACCACAGAGATCTTTGGTGAGAGAAAGCCTTCTCCTACCCTCCAAAACCTCCTTCGAAATTCAAACTAGGCCCCTCCTGCCTGTATCTCCATGAGGGTGAAAGAAGAGAGGAGACCCCAGCTGCTTAACTAAGAGTTAAATGATCATGATAGCTCAGCTTTCGATGGCTATCTATAGTCATAAGACTTGGAATCCTATAGGCCTTAATTTTCTACGTGTCTCCACTAGTGGAGAGAAAACACAATCTCCCCTTTGTAAATGAATCCCCTTGCAAAGTCTAGTCTAAACAAAACAAGATAAAAGTTTCCATGATGTCATCACTAACAGTCAACATGGAAACATGAAGGCCCAGGGCCTATTGTAAGAAGGAAGTAAAAATGGTGCCCATCAGTGCTACCTCAACAACAGCATTTGGATCTTGAAATGAGATCCAAGCATGAGGCTTGGAATCTTGGGAGAGAATACAGCTCACCATAGATTGAAATCTAATTTCCAGTCCCCAAAACTGTATGTGTTTATTTACTACCACCAAAACCAGGTCAGCCAGGAAGTCAAATCTAGAAGAAAACAGCTATGTTACTTTTGAAGATAGGGATTAGGTGAATCTCTTCACTTCTCTGAGTTACAGTATCTTCAACCGTAGTTTAGGGATAATACTTTATCAACACTGGATTGACCATTGAAGCAAAAGAGATTTTAGAAGAGAGATTTGAAAACTGCAAGGAATTCTACAAATTAAATGAAATAAGACAGTCACGATTAGGAAATTTTATATTGTATCTATTCCAGAACAGTTCTATATTTAAACTCATTGTTCTATATTTAAATGCTAACTCCTGTTAGTATTTTGAAGAAAAAAACTTCTTATTGGAAACATAAGTAAAAATAAATAAAAATGAAAATGTGTATATCAAAAAAGAGGAATCAACCTACGACATCAAACAGTTGAAATGTATATAGTGGGATGGGTTGACCCTGGTCTTCTCCACCTTATTTGACTCAATCTGTAAGGACTGCAAGACAAGGCCTCTAAGCCAACGCCACCAAATTCAACTTTCACTTCCATTTCAAATGTAATTCAAGTGCCTTTCAACAAAGATTGATTTTGAAGCCAGCTCTTTGACATCCCATTAGGTTATTGTATTTTATTTGCATGAAAATCCAATTTTATCTGATGTTGATGTCCAGCTATTCTAAGAGTAGGAGACAGCAAAGGTCCGTTAAAGATAAAAATTACCAAAGGGGAGATGGACATAATTTTTAAGATTTAGCTGTAAACAGCACTCTTTTTCTATTATAAAGCTGTGGAAAGCCAGGCTTGTGTTCTGCTTACACTCCAATCTTTCACTCAGTGTGACATCATTCGCTTTGCATATACTCTGCTCCCTCCAATACCCGCCGCTCCCCCCCCCAAACAATATTGCATCCACTGCCACAAATGATGGAAACATATTAATAACAGTGTATGGAATATTTCCACACAATCCCACCATCCAAAATCTTCCAGGTTCCCTCCAAGCGACATCAATGGTTATTCTGCTTTCAGGTTTTTTAGAATTAGGCTCAACAACATTGTTTGAATTAGGCTCAAGTCATTTGGTTTGGGAATACAAAGAAAAGGCTAGAACTTATCTATAAACCATACTTGTTTTTTTTCATCTGTGTGTGCTTGTTCGATAGCACAAATGTCCCCCAATATTCCAAACTATAGATCAGGACCTCGTCATAAGATATTGAGAAAAAGCTGGAAGGAACAGTAATGAATTGCAAGATGATAGAAATAAATATTTATTGACAGGTTAGCATATGCCAAGTACTTAATTGAACAACTTGTCTACATATACTCAAATAATCCTTATAATTATTCTCTAAGGTAGAAGTCATCCCCATTTTATGAGGACAAAAGGGGCTCAGAAAGGCTGTGTCAATTATGTAAGGTTATAATATAGCCATTAAATGGCAAAGCAAGTATTCAAAACATAGGCTTCCGACCGAATCCTCTACTCTCAATGATCAACAGTTGAAATTCAGTAATATAGTGATTAAAGATCCCCATTCAGACAATCAAAAAGAGAAATTGGTAGAAAAAACAGATTTTAACATTGGCCCCTTGAATCCACTTGAAAAAAGAGTTTAATTTGTTAGAAAGGTACTATGACTGGCCATTTAAGCTAGGGAAGGTGAACATGATGATTTGACTGAAAGGAGAAGCTTATCTGCTCTGCTTCAGAAGAAAATAGGAATTTGGATTTGGAATAAATAATGAAAACGGAAAAAGCAGCAGCACAAAGAAGAGAGCGGGAGCTGATCACCACCGCAGTGGTCTGCAGCCTGTAAAGAAATGCTATCTGTGAGAAATCTCCCATGGCAGATTTTGCAAAAGATTTTTTTATAACAAGGGATTGCCTAAATTCAGTGTTCAAGTTATTTGCTATATATCTCTATATAAACACATCCTTGATTTTCCCAAACATTCAGTAAAATCTGCTCCACTCACAACTCTTGTGTGAAAAGCATCTGAAAAGAAAAAGGGGTGCTATTTCACATCTGCTTCAGAAAAGCGTGGTGAGAGAAGTAAAACACAGAACTGAGGGAGCACAGGAAATGAGAAGCAGAGGTGCCCACATGATTGTAGGAAGGCCATTGTGCTTCCTGTGGATTTAGAAGAGGTACTAACTTTATATACCCTGACTTAGTTTTTGTAAATGCAAGGAAATCACACACCTGGATTATGCTTGATCAGCTCGATCATATGATCTTGATATCAGCCCTCTCAGCACACCAGGCATGTGTGAACAAAAGAAATGTGTAGAAAGTTATTGACATCCTCCCCTTTCAATAGCTTCTGATGCATGGTTGTGATTGAAAAATGGCAGTCAATTTTTTTTCCCACATACCCACTATTCCTATTGATGTCACCATCTGCCTTTTACTTCAGAGAACCATAAGGAAATTGAGAGAATCTCTTTAGATAAAAATCTGGGGAAGCCACAGTCTAGGAACTTTGGAGTGCCTTCAACTGTTGTGCTGTCTACTATCAATGGTACGATCATTGCATAAGTTACAGCCCCTTGGGAAAGAGCCATTCAACCCCTCCTTCTGCTACACAGACTTGCAGTATACTCTGCATAGTACTACTTGTTCTATAGGCCTCTAAATGCTGTAAGGATTTCTGGCCACCAAGGTTACTTAAGAATCCCTATTATAACAAGAGTACAAGGTTGGACAATTACGTTTGCAAACTCATCCTAGAAGAAGTGCTGCATACCTCATTGCTGAATATCACTATGGTCACCTTTGAAGTACTCCCCTTGAGAAGCTATGCACTGACGCCAGCACCTAGTCCATCCTTCAAAACAATTTTGGAACTCTTTTTATGGAATGGCCATCAGAGCTGTCATCGTATTACCCTTGATGTCCTGAATGTCATCAAAATGTCTTCCTTTCAATATATCCTTTATCTTTGGGTAAAGAAAGAAGTTATTGGGGGCCAAATCACGTGAGTAGGGAGGGTGTTCCAATACAGTTATTTGTTTACTGGCTAAAAACTCCCTCACAGACAGCGCCGTGTGAGCTGGTGCATTGTCGTGATGCAAGAGCCATGAATTGTTGGTGAAAAGTTCAGGTCGTCTAACTTTTTCACACAGTCTTTTCAGCACTTCCAAATAGTAAACTTGGTTAACTGTTTGTGCAGTTGGTCCAAACTCATAATGAACAATCCCTCTGATATCAAAAAAGGTTAGCAACATCGTTACAAGTTCGCAAACTTAATTGTCACACCTTATAGATCTGAAAGAAACAGAAATATGGAATTTGATCTTCCAATTACTTCAAGAATCTTTTCTCCAATAGCCCCAATGGAATTGTTACTCATTCTCTTAAACACATCCAATGACAAGGACATTTCAAAAGGAAATTGTTTCTATCTTTGGATAACATGAGCCATTCGAAAATATTTTCTTATAGTGAACATAAATTCTGGTCCTAGTTTAGTTCAGGCATCTGGAACAGCATGGGTGGTCTTCTTCTTCTATCTCTCTGTTCTTCAATTATTTGATGACAACTCTCATGTCACTACTTAAGTCATACTAAATGTATTCATTTCTTTTAATCATTTCCAGATGTTTTTCCATACCAATAACTACTTCCGGGAATATTCCATTTGCTAGTGTTCCTTGTAAATGTGTGGTGTGCAGAAGAGTGCTCTATGCTCCAGATGTATTCTTCTCTGAGCAAAATTCAGTGTTCCTCTTCTGCAAAACTGTCCTTTAATAAAGCAAACTAAGATGACTTTAGCTTTTGGGGACATTATATCAAACTCAAATCATCCTGAGGTTGCTGCTGCCTTGTTATTCAAACTGATTGCTTTCTGATGTCTTTAACCCTATGTTTTCTATATAATTTTTCTACCCATTTGGAAAGTTTAACATAACTCATTTGATATGACGTCCCATTTGATAACATTATGGGCACCAGACGTATGTCACAATACTTCCTAATCCTGTGGTAATGTAGGAGCATCAAAGATTATGTAGCTAGTAGAATTTTGCACATTTTATACAACATTATTTTTTACACTCATGGCTTCAACCATGTTATGAAGATCACAAGGCTCAAACTCAAGTTGGAAAGCGAAATTTTTACCAAGATTTTATGTATCTTATTAATTCTATGCTCAAATTTACCCTCTGATTTAACACAATTATTCACTTAGCAAAAGGTAGAAACATAGGAACCTGGAACTATCTTATCCAGGCACTTTGTCTCTTCCTTGAAGATTATTAGTCTAATACTGTAAGTATGGTATTATGTTTGGAAGATCCGAAGGTAACTAAATTTTCTATATGAGAAGAGCTATTTCTTATCAGGGGGTTATGAAGAAGAAAAGGCCATAGTATTGTTAAGAAAATAATTAGGAAAAATAGAAAACACTATTATCCAAAAATGTTGAAACATGAACTAAGAGACGGTATTAGACAGAGGGAGAAGAGAAAACAGAGTTTCTCTGAATTTGCTTCTAATATGCTTTAATTTTAAACCTCTTTATAAACACCCCTACCAGATCTCTGTACTAGACCTCTTCTGTAACACTATGCTTTTTTTATATTATCTCAAAACAAGCCCCACCTCTCTGTCATAAATGTTTGAATAGCTTCTACAATATCTCCTCCAAGTAATCATCTAGATTCTGCTTAAAAGACCGCCGGTAGGAAACAGATTTTAAGTCAGCACAGCACATCATTGAACAAGCTCATACCTCATACTCTTAGAAAGCTATGGTTTATTGTTGAATTTAGAAAGTAAAATACAGAATGGTGTCTGGTCCTTATAACCATCAGAGATTACATGTCCATCTGAACAAAGACCAAAAGAGAACAGGGACCAATGAAAGGAGCAGTGGAACCATATGTGAAATTAATTTTAAGAATTCTGTTTAGAATCAATGATGTTGATTGTGGCGGAGAAAAAAAGGTCCTCTTTATAGTAAACCAAAATTCTATTTTATTGCATTTCTAGTGCCTAAAACTCTACCTAGCACTCAATAAACATTTTGCAGAGTGAATGAATGTAAGATATACCTATTAATATCATATTAGACCATGGAGACTTCACACAGCAGGTGTATTTCCTCTTCCCCACAACTGATACCATGTCCTCTGATGATGTCCCTTGCCTAATGAGCTTTTCTGATTCCTTCAATAGTTCCTAAAATAGTACATTTTATTGACCCTCTTTACTGATCCCTCCCCTCTCCCCTACCCCCACCTACCCACCGCCAACATGTGGCACTCAGAAGGTAATACTTCAGATGGGACCTGGCCAAGGTAGGTACTGAAGAGTCAGGGGTAAAAGGAAGGGTAGTTGCCAGGAAGAGAGGCCAATTTTGCTAGCATTTGTCGGACTTGCTTTCTCAGAAACTTCTAATAGTCTTTTATAACATATTATTCCAGATGCATCTCCAAAATGAATTTAGCAAATCAATTCTTTGGAAACCCACTAGGAGAAAAAGTCCTTTTTCTCCCCACTAGAAGAAAATACAGCTTAAAGCTTGAGTTATGTATCCAAGAATATGGTTTAGAAAGACAAAAACCAAAAGAAAAACACTCTCAGCTAAATTTCAAACTACAAAAGCATGGCATCCTCAGTATCTGTGGGTAAATTCTTTAATGACGGCTTTAATTAATTTGGAATTTTACCAAGACATAAATTTACTCATACCTATTTTTAAAGACAAGAATATTGATTTTGGACCAGCAATAAATTCCTGTAATATCTGTCCTCGGTAGAAAGCCAAGACAATTCTAGTCCATTTCTTTTTGTCTCAAAAACGTTATGCCAAAACCATCATTTTGTTGGCTGCATACATTCTGATTTATATTCAATGAGAGTTGTAAAAGGCTTTTATAGAGGAGACAGCCGAGTGACATTTTCCTATAAATCACGACCATTTTTACTGCCACAAAGTTCTAGGGCTGAACTTCAAATGTAACCGTGCTGTAAACTCTGTGGATGGAACCGCATTCTTGCTGAATGAGAAACATGTTTCCTTCCCCTTCCACCGTGAGCAACTCCACATTCCGATCAGGCTCTGGCAGATGAGAGCATCCCCGAAACCCAGGGAACCATGCTCAGCTCTGATGTCGCAGCCCGTGAAATGCAGGTCACCCAGGTCAGCTTTGAGTACAGCGATGCTTTCCGCTTCATGAATCACTCCAATTGGTACAAATCCTGGGCGTTGAGCTGAAATAAACTAGGCGTTAAAGATAACAAGAGTGAGGGAAAGCTCACTTTACACACATCAGTATTGTGACCAGAAATACAGCCCTATAGGAAGGAATCATATTTCATTCAGTGAGAATCCTCACGAGAATTGCTTCCGGCCATGAGAAGGTCTGTGCGTAATTCTCCTAAACTCTCGTGACCACACCTATTAAAATCAAAGGTAACTTGCTTTTATAAGAAAGCAGTGCCAAGCAGAGGAAAAAGAGGGGTGCCAGGGATTAAAACCTCTGAATTTTCTTTCAACCTGTTTCAGTCAAAAGAAACTGGATTTGGAAGGCAGAGGAGTGGCTTGTTGCATATTTGAAAAAGATATTAAGCCTCTTCATGCCTAGATTCCTTATCTATATGCAACACATGTTCTATTAAAAATATACGTGGAAGAAATGTCACTATATTCTGCCCCCCATGTCAAATTAAATCCAATTTGAGTATACAGTCACTAAGATAAAGCTTCAGTATCATTTTTGGAAGTTTTCTACCCCATTCTTTGGTGGTAACAGAACCCAGAGTTATGTAGTCCAGGAAGAATGTGACAGAAGCCTCATGGTCTCCAGGCCAAAGTGGTAACCCCTGAGACTGCTTCTTTCCTAAAACTGTCATCCATTCAAACATGTGCAGATTACTGGCAGCGTCACATTCTTCGTGCCACCTTCAGATACCAAGGTCATTACATAGGCTCCCAAAGTAGCTTCATGCCTAGTCTCTTCTGGCACCAGTACAATCTCCTCTCTCCATCAAAGGTCATCCTACCTTCATAGAATTATTATGAGCAGGAATCCTCTAATCCTTGGCCCTTCGTCCACTTTTGCAGTCTGGCAAAGACTATCTACCTGGATCCGACCAGGCTCTGTTTCAACTCAGGAGAAGCATAGACTGCGCCTTCATTTTATCTCTGATAACACAGGTTCATCGTATTGAAAGCCTTTTGCATGCACAAGGCCAGGCCTGCATGCGTGCCTGTGTGAGGGGTGTGGGGGGGGGGAGAGAGAGAGAGAGAGAGAGAGAGAGAGAGAGAGAGAGAGAGAGAGAGAGAGAGAGAGAGACGGAGAGAGAGAGAGAGATCACTCGCCCTTGGGAATAGGAGAGCTCAGACCTGCTTAATTTTGCTGGAAGAAATGAGGATAGAGAAAGAGATGCTTTCGTTTTATTTTCTGGTGAATCCATAGCAAGATTGTGTTTGTTAGGGGTCAGGGAGTACCAACTGGAACGTTTCTTTCATCATGTAAAATATGGGGAAACTCTCATGTACTCCCTTGGTATTGATCACCAATTAAACACCAATTGATTCTAAAACTCGACCTCCTTGGCCCTATAGCTCAGGGGTGAGAGCACTGGTCTTGTAAAACTAGACCTCCAGTCTCTTTCTCTCTCCTGAGCTCCAGATCTGTGTGTTCAACCCTTCCTCACGTTCCTCTTGGAAACACATCAAAAGCCAAATTCCTTATCCCTACTCCACCCCACCAACCTGCCCTTTTTCCTGTGTTACGTACATCTGTGAATGGCACCAGCATCATCCATCCAGAAACACAGGTATCATCCTTGAGTCCTCCTCCTTTCTCACTCCACATAGACTCAGCCACAAGTCCTATTAAGGTGACAATCTTAAACCAGCTTAAATCTGTTCGCTTCTCTTCTTCCATTCCAGGTCAGTCCACCATCATTTATTCCCTGGGTTACTACTGTAGCTTCTTAATGAGTTTTCCTCCTCCCCATATAGTCCTGGGCTCACTCCCATCCATACCACATTATAGCCAGCGTGCTCTCGCTAAAATGTCAGTTGTTGCAGTGTGCCTATTGTAATTCCACAATAATGTTTTTTGTCTGATTTTAATATAGACCCCCTACGTTTTTCTGCTGGGTCTTTTTCCATTTGTATTTTTTTTTTTTAGAATAAGCTAAGATACTGTAGCAAATATTAACTAGACCAAGATATAAAAATCCTGTACAATACGCACTCTTCCACTCCTCCCCTCCATAGCCGTCCTGAGCTGGTATCAGTTCTCTAGGGAAGATTCTGCTCCAAGCTGTTATACAGGGACCCCAGCTGCATCCACCCTGTGGCTCTGCCATTTCCTAGGGTTGACTCCACATGTGCGTCTAGCCAGATCAAGGGGAGGGAGCATGGTGGATGGCATGAGAGGATTGATGGGCCAAGCCTGGAAATGACACATATGGTTCCCACTCGTATTATACGTGGCCATTCCCAGTTGCAATAGAGGTGGGCTAAGTGCCTAAGGAAAGGGCGGGGGGCATGGACTTTTGTGGATGGCCAGTATACATTCTTTAAGTTAACAGAGAGAGAAAAGAATTTTTCATCACTCTTGCTGTTTGTTAGAAAAGGTATCCTGAGAGCAACAGACTCTCAGGTGTCTGAGTGGCAGAAGAACGATAGTACGATTAAGACATACAAGTTTAAATCCTGGCTCTGGTACATCCTTAGTGGGTGATTTGAAATAAAAGACTTAACGTCTCCGAGCTTCAGTTTATTCATCTGTAAAATGGGACTAATAAGACAGGGAGTTTTTGTAAGGACTAAGGGAAATTAAGCATTTAAAGCACTTAAGCTCAGTGCCCTTTAAGAAGCAGTCTTACTAAATGGAAGTTATTACAATTAGTTATTGATTGGGTGAACTGGAAGCTAGAAAGAGCTATTAGAAAGAAAAACTTTGGGATCATGTGGCTTCTGCTCTGTGACCTTTCTTTTTTCATCGATAAGATGATCCTAACTCCTTATGCCTCACAGAATAACGTGGGTATGGAGGCAAAGAAAGTGTTTTATATCATGGTCTGCACACAATAAACCCTTACACGCGATAATGATGATTAAAGAAGTAAACTTAGTGTATCAGAAAGCAGAAATTATTTATGTGGTAAAAACATTTTTCCCCTTGCTGAAGGAATAACTGACCATTTCAAACATTCCCCCCACCTCTTTCAACTCCTGCTAAGATTTTAAATTTTTTCAGACCACAAAACTCAAGTATGCAAAAAATGTAAGTATTTTTCCTAGTTTCTGTCCAAAACTCCTATGGCACCTCGAGCAGAAATTGGATTTTGCAATTTCAAGGGAAATTCAGTCACTGAAGGGATTTCTCAGTCAATTGAATGAAAGCTCAGTCAATGTATGGTTAAACACCTGCCCCATTTGTGGGCTCCAAGAATCAAGAGTTCCTCAGAGTAACAACATCTGGAGCAAGACATCTGGTTCTTGGTCATCAGCTGCCCCTACTGACTTCTACTGAGGTCAAGCCCCATATAATTCAGGGTTTTCCTTAGGCCTTCTTGGCTGTCCTTTGTCCTTGCTGATGCCATTTATGACTGGTCCTTGTGTTCCATCCACTGTTTCCATCCACATCCATGCTTCCATCCATTGCTGGTACCATGACGACTGCAATAGCCTCATGGCACAGCTGTATTTTCTATCTCGATAAGCTGTGGCTACAGAGAACTCAGCAAAACCTGCCTCATCTCTCTCTGCCTGCTCCCTAGGCAGCCACTTCTCTCTCTTCTATTGTTTGTATGTCATAATCACTTGGAAAAACCTCTTTAAGTCTGCTGGTTCCCGGGGTTCAAAAGGGGGAAATTGAGGCATTGTCCCCTTTATTTGAAGATGTCCCAAATTATTTGGGAGGTCTATCTTCCCTCTCTTGGGGTATTACAACTAATCCCAGGAGAAGGGAAGAGAAAGGAAGAGAAGCGAAGGGACAGAACCCCTCTGAGAACTATCAGCATCAAACAAATTTGCCTCCTCTCAGAGTATCTCTTTTCTTCAACAGTTCAGAACATTGTTTCAAGTTTAAAGATATGAGTCTGTAATTCACTTTTTAACTTAAAATTCATGAATTTTAAATCTTGATTTCTGTTTTATTGTCGCATTTCTTTCTCGAGAAAAAGAGAGCTTAGGTCAAACTTTCAGGGTAACTCCATGCCTGTATCAGGTCACTTCCTTGCCATTGAGAAAACAGAGGCATCAAAAAAGAATGGTGTTGTCCTGCAGTCACCAAACTCAAGACATTTTGTCTACACTCATGCTTAGCGTCTTTCTTTTGATTCCACAGAGTAAGTGTCCCTGATTCTATGAGAGACCAGCCCCTCATCCTCTGGCACGCTGCCTCATTTCCTTCTCAGGTTCTTCTCACCAAGTAATTCTTTTTTGTTCTACATCAGGTGTCAAAAACATTTTATCTAAAGGCCTAAACAGTATATACTTTAAGTTTTGCTGGCCATTCGGTCTTTCTCATGACCTCAGAACACTGCCATCATAGCAATAGACCACATATAAACCTATAGATGTGGCTATGTTCCAATAATTTATGGACACCAAAATTTGAATTTTGTATAACTTTTATAAGTCACTAAATATTACTCATTTTACATTTTTTTTAACTATTGACTAATGTAAAAACTATCCTTAGCTCATGGGCCATCAGTAGTCTACAAAAATAGACAACAGGTCAGATTTGGCCCATGGGCCATCGTTTACTAGTTCCTGCATACATTCTATATCTCTTATTACTTACAGACTATTGACAAAGAGCTATTTTATATGTTCTAGTGACTTACATTAAGAAAAAGTAGCTTTTCTTTCTAGCTACTATATTATTTTTCTGTTGCTCTTCACAGCAAAATTTCTAAAATTTTTTCTCACATTTATCCAACATATTCATCTCTCAATTATTTTCCGTATCAGCCTAATGTAGTTTTCATCCCACCACTATAAAAACAAAAAACCTCTCCTGTAAAAGTCACCGATTACTTCTGTTTCCAAATCTAATGACACTTTTTGGTCTACATTTTATTCACCTTCTCAGCAGTTTCAACACAGCTGACTACTCACTCCTTGAATATTCTCTTGTTGTTTATGTGACATTTCGTCCATCTACCTCATTGGTCATTCCTTCTTAGTCTTTGCAGCAGACGCCTCCCCTTACAGCACAATTCCTGGGTATTCTAGACTATTTTCACTCTCTCTCCAAGTATCTTCATAGCCTTAGCTATAATCTATATTCTGACAATTCCAAAAATGTGGACCTCTTCTGCCCAAACAATTCTTCTGATCTTCAGACTTATGTAACCAATTATCTACTTGGTATGTTCCTGTACTTGTCTGAGAGACGTCTCAAAGTTGACAAGGCCAAATGAAGCTACTGATTTCTGTCTCCACCTGGGTCCTATTTTTCCTGCACCTTTCCCAGTAAATGAAACCACCATCTACTTAGATAATCAAATCATCTTTGACCTTGATTTCTCTTTTCCCATCACCTACCACATGCTAATAATTAATAAGTCCTGTCAATTCAACCTCCAAAATATACCTTAAATCTACTCCTTCCTTTTCATTGCCACTGTGTAATTCTCATCCAAACCACCACCTCGCTTAACTAAATTACTGAAATGACCTCTTTCCAGTCTCCCTTCTGCTCCCCAGCCCCTCTGCAATCTCTCTACACAGAACTGAAAGTAATGGTTTTGATACACGAATTAAATCATGTTACAAACATGTGCTTTAAAGCCTCCTATAGTTTCCCATTGCCCTTGAAATAAAATCCAAGGCACCTCCCAGGCTCTGCAAAGTCTTACAAGACCTGCTCTGTCCTCACTTCGTGCCTCCTTTCTTCTTGGTAACTCTTCCCAACCACTGTCACCTCTGTCAGACCTACAGGGACTTTATATGCTGCCTTCTCTGCTTGGGACATTCTTCCTATGCGTATTTCAATGTTTGTCTTGAGGCTGGAGGCCTGTCATGGACCCAACCCAAAGGAGCTTTCCACCCCTGACATTTCCAGCTGGGTCCCTATTGCTAGTTATATTATCTATTTATTATAGATAAAACTTAATAAGTTATCTGCTTATTGTTTTTTGTTTGTTTGTTTGTTTGTTTGCTTCTCTCTTCAAGTTCCTTTAGGTCAGTGATCTTATTTTTCTTGCTTATCACGGTAAGTACAACACCGTACCCGATATCTAATAACATAATGGGCAGCCAAGAAATGACCATGTGTTTAAAAAAAAGAATGGTAAGTCTTAGAATGCCAGATTTAACAAAAACTGTTAGACTTAATCTAATCCCTTCATTTCACAGATGAATCAATGAAACCTAGGGTGTTGTTGGTGAAATGAGTAAAATCACAGCTTAAAGAGGACTAAATGAAACCAGTTCTTTCATTTCCATCCCAGGATGTTGGTTCTACTTCACAGAGGGCAAGGTCAAGAGGTCATGGGAATAATCTTTCTTCTATGTTTCACTTATTTTTCTTTATTAATGTTAATGTTCTCAATCTTTAAACAAGTTCCTAGAGAATGGGGACAGCCCTTTTAATTTGCCTAATGCAGCAAAAAGGAAGATAGCTGCAAAATTTTTCCAGACATTTTGTTTATAAGCCTCACTTTGATATCCAATAAAATTTGAATTGAATTTAACCTACTTTAAATATTTCAAACTATAGTTGGTTCATGTTTTCCATATAAAATCTGCAGGTCCATCTTCGCATTTTGCATTTCCATCCTCTTTTTCCACCATCAAGTGGTCTGGCTCTCCCCTGAGTGTGGCAGCCAGATGACAAATGCTCTTCCAAATAACCCCAGGAGTGGTTTCTCCTTCTGCACCAGTTAGGCAGCCAGCTCAGAGTGGAAAGAGCAGGGGTTAGAAACCGGGCGCCCCACTTTACAATCCTGGCTCTGCCACTAATTCTCTGTGTCACTCGGGACAATTTGCTTAAACACCTTGGCCACAGTCCCCTGATTTGTAGAATAAAGAATTCAGATTCAAATCTTTCCAAAGTTTCCCGCTGGCTATAACCTTCTTTGGTTCTCATTTCTACACATAAAATAAAACTTTGCTCATAAGCATAATTCATCTCTCTTTCTCTCCCATTTTATATCTTGTTTGTTTTCTTCCTTTATCACGTGACCTCCTTAAGGCATCTTAGAATTCCTAAAAAAAAAAATCTTAGGAACCCTTAGAATCTTACAACTCTTAAAATGCTAAGATTCTATTCTTAAGAAATCTCTTCTCAAAGAATCCAAATCACTCCTAAAAATAGTCAATTCCTTTTCACTGAGTTGCTTCAGCCTCTTCAAGGGGATGCCTCAAGCAAGAAAATGCTTGATACTCTGGGAATTTGGTGATCCAATAGGCAGCCTCAGCACAAGCTTCGGGCACCCCTGAGGTCAGCCTTTCACCCCAGGAATTGCAATTTCTGAATATTTCTGAAAAATGCCTAAGAAACCTTTCTGGAGCCCTGAAGTCTGTTCTTCTACTGCCAATGGCAGTCAGACATATACTCAAATATCCAAAAAGAATGAATGCTTTTTCCTAAAGTATTCCACTCCCTGCTGAAATTGCAGGTACTAAAATTACATATTCATCATCTTATCTATGTCAGGGGCCACCCTATAGACAGGCTGCCACAAAATGAAATCACTCATTTACATATTTAACAAATATTTTTTTTCAGACAGTAGTATGTGTCAGGCATTGTGTTATGTGCTGGTGATCTAGCAACAGATAAAGCACTAATCAATGTCCTCAAAAAACTTGGTCTCCTGGTACTGTTGGGCAAACAAACAAGCAACTAAGTTCAAAGTAATAACGGCTACAATTTCCCTTTGCAGACTTCATGGCTATTTTGAATGATGTATTGGGGGTCAGCGAGTCTGCATGGCGTCACGGTATTGTCAATACTCACAGCATATAAAAGACTTAACCCAGCCATGTGCTTTGTGAGAATTTCAAGGAGGGTCTAACATGAGAAGGTGGGAGAGTGGTAATTTCCTCTTTATGGTACTGAGGAGTCTTTGAAGAGGCTAGCCATGTTTGGATGAAGTCCAAACCCCACAGTCTCATTTTAAAGTCCCAGGCCAATAGCACAAATTCTATCCAGGTTTTGTAGGAGCTGTCTAACAGAGCTTTGCTGGAAAGCTGGTGCCTGCTCTTCTCATCCCAACTCTTGAAGTGGAAATTCCCTACAAGGAGTTACTTAGCTTGGTGGTCCAGCTCCCAGCAGGAGTAGAGAGACAGGGAGCCACACCAGGTTTTCCTTCCCACCAGCGGACACAATATCACGTGGCGCTACTGAGAGTTTGTGTGAAATTATTATTATCTCTGTAGGTAATTTGGAAAAGGAGCTTATTTTTCCTTAGTATTGTAGAATTTGTATTTCACTTTATAATGCTTTCGAGTTGCCTTCATTCTTTAACGATAGCAGCAAGCCAGAGGGTATGCTGTACCTTAGGATAACAATAACAGTAACATAACTAACATTTATTGAGCATTTACAAGGTGCAAAACATGGATTTTAGATCTTTCAGTACCTCTTCTCTTTTCATCCTCCCAACACCCCTATGAGGTAAGTACTAGCATAATCATCCTCATTTTACAGATGAGAAAACCGAGGTATAAAGACAAGTTAAACAATTTGTACTCTGCCACACAGCTAGTAAGTGGTAATGTTGAGATTTTAACTGGAAGTCCATCTGGTCATAACTTGTGTGTTTACCAGCTGAGCTATATGCCTCAAATTCTAAAATATATATATATTTCTGAGGCATCAACTACGGTAGATGCTAAGTAATTTGAAACATTATGGTTAACTTAAAATTAGATTTTTTTTTTTTTAATGAACAGAACCCAAACTTCAGATGATGGAAAAATTCTAATAAGAAAAAAAGAGATTTCAAATTTGTTGAAGTCTTACAGTGGGCCACTTTGAGTCTTTCCTATCCCAGCCTCTTGCAGTCCACTCTTCTGGGTATGAAATAACTCTTCCTTGCTCTTAAAAGAAAAGGTATAGATGAGACACAGTAAATGAATCCAATTTAAGTGCCTCATCCAGTTATTTCATCTCAAATTTCATCTCTTGCCCTATTCCAATGAGCCAGCTATTCTTTCAGGCAGTTCTACTGAACTCATCCTCTCACCTCTAGGTCTTTCATCCCACCTTTCCAACTGTCTAAACTGCCCTCCATAGAGGGTATGGCTATGTGACTTATGATTGGTTGATAAGTTCCATTACTGGCTGCAACATCTTCTCTGAACCACTGTGTGAGGGGTGCTTAATTTGCATATCGATACATTTTGACAGCTAGATAGGTGGGAGTATCCGAGTCAAGGCGTACACTAATCCTACCTGGATCAACACATGGTTTAGATAGCTTGCATGCAGCCTCTTTTAGAAAGGAAGTTGACAGCAACAATTCCAGGACAACCAATCATAGAAACAGAGTCCCAGTGGTAAAAGATTAGAGCCCTAAACTCTGGCGAATGATGGCACTAGCTGCCACAGCAGTGGCCCACGCTCTCCTTATCCTCTTTTAACACTTGAAGTTTTAACCTCTGGCTAGAAGCTCTGGACCTCAAATCAACTGTAAATCTTATTCTTGGTTCCATCTAGAATGTCAATGTAGCCAGGCAGCACAGAGAGAAGCAGGAGTACATTACACCTACAGGACTATTAACGAACCATCACAGTCATCCATCTAGAGCTTTAGGCACTGAGGCCCTTTACTCCTGCTCAGAAAAAATATATATGTGTGTGTAATATATGTATTAGTACAAAAGTTTGGCTTAGATAACTGAATTAATTTTATATTGAATATTTTTGCCCATATGAATATAAACATTATGTGAATAATTTGAAAGCCTACCTGTGGTTAGTTTCCACTTATTGTATCAAAGACAGTGGAATCAATACAAAATGATTCACTGAAGGTCTTCGGCTCCCTGCAGCTTTTCCATCCTTCCATCTTCTTTCTGCCAATTCATTTCCACTACTTTTTCCAAGCTGATTCCTCATTTATGTTTACAGTTTGTTCCACCTCCAAGGTTTTATGTACTGTCCAAATTTTATAATTGTGTTATATAGGAATTTCTAGTCTGTCCCTTTTGGAGCACAAACCAGACATTTCACTGCATATTTATTGAAGGAATAGATACTTGCTAGATATTCAGTGAGTTGAGTGAGAGATCAACCAAATGCTGAGAACAAAAAGAGGACCACAAAACTTTGACGTGTGCATATAAAATTGCACTTGCAATCCTCAGCACATGCAAAACAAATATAGGAGTGTAACCTCATGTTATAAAGACCCAGTAGCCTATGCATTTCTACATTTTAGAATAAATAGTAAAATGAGGGGAAATAGAGCTCTTCCCAACTTGTAGATGGGAAACATGAGGCAGAACACAGTGGTGATTTGACTTGAGCTTTTTCCACTTAATTTTATTGCCTCTTAAAAATGACTGAAACATCCATGAAACAACTGTATGCTGATTCACTGAAAAACTCAGTTAAGCCATGGTGATTTCTCATGTCTGTTTTGTGACAAAGTATTTTTGTGTCTGCAAGTGAAGGAGAAGTGTAAAATCGATTAAGAAGAGCGAAGACTACTACAAATCTGGATCAGAGAGAATTTTTCACCCCGACTGCAAGGTAAACTCATCACTCCTCAATGAGGTGTTTTCCTTTGTTTCAAACTTCAAATTTAATACTAATAAAAAAAATAAAAAAAAAAAGATGATGGGTTTGGATATAAAATCACATTCAACACACCATAAAGCTGAGGGATGAGAGGAGAGGAGGCAAAAAATTTAATATTTATGGTTACTTAATAGATGTTTTTAAAAATTCAAGATCAGTATTTTGAAAGACTAACTTGTGTTTAAATTACAGAAAATACATGGAAAATCCTGGGGTGGGGTTGCTAGGCCCACGCGACTCAAATGCTGGGCAAACTGACATAGCAAGTGGCTGTTTAGTATGTTTTTTGACTACTCTGGGGATTGGTGTTCTCACCCAGAGCAGAGGAGCATGAGAAATCTACATAATAGTCCATAGTTTTTAACCTACTGTGGTACGCTCAGTAATGGCCCCCCAAAAGTGTCTACAGTATAATCCCAGGAACCTGTGAACATGTTACTTTATAGGACAAAAGGGACTTTGGAGATGTTTTTAAGTTAAGAATCTGGAGCTGGGGTAATTATTTTGGATTATCCCACGGGCCCAATGGAATCAAAATGGCCAAGAAGGAAGCAGGAGGGTAAAATGTAGAAGGTGATATGACAGCAGAAACAGATTGAAGTGAATGTGGCCATGGGTCAAGCAATGCTGCAGCCTCTGGAAGAGGCAAGGAATGGATTCTCCTTTAGAGCCCTGAAAACTACCAACCCAGCTGACACCTTAATTTTAACCCCATTAAAGTCTTTTCAAACTTCTGGCCTCCAGAACTGTAAGAGAATAAATTTGTGTTGTTTTAAATCGCTGAGTTTGTGGTAACTTGTTACAGCAGCAATAGGACACGGGTACATCTAAAGGGGGTGAGAGAGGAACCTTTAATGAACGTGGAAATCCTTGTCTTTTAGTTCCAGTTTAGTCACCAATTGGTTATGCAACCTTGGATAAATCATCTAATCTCTCTGTATTTGGGTTTTCTCAGAAATATAATGGGTGGGGTGGGAAATGGAAAGTTCAAAGTAGAACTTGCAAATGTGTACTCTATCATTTGGATTTAGCCTGTAAAGTGTGTTTTATTGCAAAGTGTTTAAAAGTATAAACTACATAGTCAAAATATTTTTTACCAAGATATTTCTTTTTTCAAAAGCGAGCATCATTTGAAAATATGAAAGATCTGGAAAAACTGACCCATATCCCTTTATGGCAATAATACAGTGCTAAATATCAATATTGCCCCTCAGGTGGGATGTGTACTTTCCAGTTTGCCACAGTCCCCATCTATCTAGTCTCACACAATTTTGTTACCTGTTCTGACCCTATGATTCCAAATTGTAAAATTGTATTTATTTGTGTTTATCACCTCTAGACAGGATAATTAGTATCAACAGTCCGAGATCATAAAGTAAAGCAATTCATATGAAGATACTATACTATGCTGTAGTAGGCAGAATTCCAAAATGGCTCCCCAAGACTTTCTACCCCAGTCTTAGGCCCATGCATATGAAATATCATACCTATAATTACATGGCAAAAGGATTTTCAGATGTATTTAGAGGTCACCAATCAGTTGACTTTGAGATGGTCAAAAGAAATTTTTCCAATGGGCCTAATCTAATCACATGAGTCTTTTAAAACTAGAGAGTTTTTCTCTGGATGGTAACAAAGGGATAGTGAAAAGATCTGGAGCAGCAACAAGATTCGATGTGCTATTGTTGGCTTTGAAGATGGAAAGGAGCATACACAAGAATCAGAGATCAGTCTTGTTTCAAATGTTGAGATTGACAGGCATGATGCCATTTTAGTCCAAGCCAGCAGTCTTATAGAAAGTAGGAAACTGAACCACAGAAAGAAATTTGTTGGAAGAAACAGGGTGAGGGAAAGATCTGTATGTTATCTCTGCTGACAAGCACCAGTGTTGGATACAAACAGTATGTTGCAAACAGTATGATATTTGAGTATTTTCCCCCCAGTAGTGGTTCTCCCTTCATGCTCATGTGACCAGTATCCTCATACATTCTCTCTCCTTCTACTAAAAACTTCCCTAAGAAAGAGTTTTATAAACTCATTTTTAATACAGTCTCCAAGTACTGAATACCCTCTATAGGTCAGACTCTAAGTTAGACATCTGAGGATACAGGAATGAATCATCCTCAGATCTGATCTTCAAGAATATATATAGTTTAACAGTGAGACACACTAGTAGAAGCAGCAAGAGATTTTAGGTACAATTATAATATGAATAGTTACAATTATTTATTGAGCACTTACTATATGCTTCTCACTGAACTAAGTATTTCATAATCACTTCATCTCACCTTAGGAAAATGTAGGTACTATGTTGATTCTCACTTTTCACCACCCACACTCCATTTACGAGTGACTAAAGGAGCAAATATTTCAAATGTTGAGATTGACAGGCATGATATCATTTTAGTCCAAGCCAACAGTCCTATAGAAAGTAGGAAACTGAACCTCACAAAGAAATTTGTTGGAAGAAACAGGGTGAGGGAAGAGATCTGTAGGTTATCTCTGCTGACAAGCACCAGTGTTGGATGACCTGCAGAGATTAAATGCTGGACCCTAAACAACAACACAGCATTCAGAAAATTGGCGGCATTCAGTGGGGCAGCCATTTTGCTTCAAAGATTAGTATGGATGCCAGGAACCAGTGCAGCTTGCACCTGTCATGTCTGACTGTTGCTCACCTGATTGGCATGGAGTAGCCAACCAGGCCTGCAGCTCCTCCTTTCTCACTGAGTCCACTGCCAGGTGTGCATGTAGTTCCATGGCAAAGGGCACCGGCTCCTTCTATGTCACCAGCATTGTCAAGGTTGGAGGCAGTAAGGGACTGATTTATGTTCTGGTTGGTCCTCACTCTGCCTTAGTTTCTTAACTGCCAGTCCTACTAACCTATAATGACTTCAGGCCCAGGTACAGAGGTCATAGGCTTCCACTTGTTCAACAGCACCTACCACCGTGTAAAATTGAATCCCCATTGTAAATCCCTTATTCCATATCACTCATACTGGTTCTGTTTCTCTGCTAGAATACTAATTGATACAATATGTTTGAATGTTAAATAACAAATATAGGTTAGTGGTAGTCTCTGGGGAGGTAAGAAGGAGAATAAATTGTCTGTAGTTCACCAAAGCCTTCAATGTTATTTATATAATGAATTACACATTTTTTCATAATTTATTTGTTATTGTAAGTATAAAATTTTGTATGTTTTTAAAATTGTATACGTTATATTAAATTATAAAACTCTAAAGTTCTTTTTTTTTTGAATTTTTTTTAATTTATTTATTAGTTTCAGGTGTACAAGACAAGGTCCCTCACACTGTGAACCCCCCTCCCCCCATCAACTATCCCTCCAACCTCACACTGAACCATCACATTATATATATAAAATTATAGTTGGCATTCATTAATGTTTAGCTTCTGGTGTACAATGCCATGATCAGGTATCCACAGTAAAGTTCTTAAGCTGGTTGCTGAGTATACAATGGTTCAAAGAACAAATATGTGACATTGGGCAAGTTACTCAACCTCCCTTCTTTTCAATCATCTGTAAAATAATAGTATTAAACGATATTTATGTGCCTTTCAGATCTAAAAATTCTTGAGCTCCATCAGTACAATCTGTTGATTTATAACATGTCAGGAAATAAAATACCTGTTTTCAAATATTTGAAGGCCATCATGGAATATTGTGATCTCCTCTAACCTATGTTGGTTTTGAGAGCATGGGTTATATTCCACATGACAAATAATTTCCCAGCAATTAAAACTGCCACCAAAAGAGGAATATAACTTTATAAGTAATGTGTTCTCTCTTCCTGGAATAATCAAGGCAAAAGACAGATGATTATTTATAAGGACTACCGAAGAATTCACCATCTTGAGAGAGTCATCAAGCTGGATGGCCTCTAACAGCTCCCTGAACTTGAATTTGTGGGGTTTTTTGGGAAAATATTTTCCATTTATACCATTAACTTAGATGGTTACAAAAGAATAGTCTAGGTCGAATTTTCTTTTTCATTTATAACAGATATAGCATTACGGTTTATAATCGATGATCAAGGCATAAGCAATTTCTTGCTTGTTAATTTGAACATGTAGCCAGGAATAAATAGCACACAGTATGTGTAATGCTATCTTAAAAGTGTTTTATGGGACCAATTTTTAGACCTCATACATGGAAATGAAAAAATAAGAAATGTAAATGAGTGTGATGTCAGACTGATGAAGCAAGTCTCTAGAGATCCTTGGAAGTTAGAATGGAGTTTAAAATTCATTATGACTGAATTATAAAATAAATGAAAACCAGCAGGATTAAATATGAGGTTGATGATAGAAAGAAAGGAAAGTACTTTGGATATTCATGACAGGGAACAAGCAAGTTCAGGTTCACCTCTAGGGCAAGGAAGAATTTTCTTCCAGGTTTTCTCTTTCAGTGTTTATGTACCAGGCACTATGAAGGTCTGTTGAAATAAAAAAAGCTAAGAAGACACAGTATTAACTATTTAAAAGCTCATGCTTTCACGGGAAAGGCAGACATATGCAACTGAGTGCTGACAATAACATTAATTTATAGCTATTATTATATTAATAGCTAATACTCACTGAGTGCTAACTATGTTCCAGATACTTCTCTAAGCGCTTTATATATATTAACTTATTTCATTCTCATGCCAACCCCATGAGATAAGTAGTTATAATACCGATTTCACAGATACTAAAAGTGAGGCACAGATGGGTTAAATAGCTCACTCAGATCACACAGCTTGTAAGTGGCAGAGCCAGGATTCAAACCCATGCAGCTCTAGACCCAGAGTCTGTGCTCCTGCCAATACATCTATTGCCCCTTCAACAAGATGATGTTTTGGGTCTTAGAAGTCTAGAGGTTGCTACTTTCAAGATCTTTGCAATTATTTTTTATTGTTGTTTTAACCATCTGTTGTTTAATAGCTCTGAAAATAGAGATTTCCGGTAAAAAGGGACAAGGACATTCCATACAATTTTGCACAGATTAAGGCACAGATTAAGGCACAGATTAAGTGTATGTATATCGGACACTTCAGGCCCCAAGAAACTTATCAATGGCAAAATTTAGATCCATAACCCATTTCAATTTTACATAGCAAAAACTTATTTAATGCCAAAATGGTACCAAGCATTGCTTGGGGGAGGATGAAGGAATAAAACCATTAGAACTTACTTGACCTTAAGAAGCTTAAACTCTAAGAGGTAATATGAGCCAAGTACATAATATTCAGTATAGAGTAGGTTGTGACAAGTGCCATAAAAGGGGTACAAAGTGTTAGAAAAGTTAAGAGGAAAGAAATTTTTGTTCACCAGAAGGATCAGGAAAGTCTTCCTGGAGGAGGTGACATATTGAGTACTAGGTAGGATCTTGATGGGTGGGAGTGAATAGAGATTCAAAGGCATCTGACAGGAAACAGTGGAGTAAAAAACAGAGTAGAAACCTAAGACATATTCTTACTGAATGAATTAATCATGCTGATTGGAGGAATTCGAAGATATGGAAGAAAAATTAGGTTGGACTACGTGGAATGATCGCCAGAGAGATAACAACTCAGAACTTTCATGACAAAAGGTCTCATTTGCTGAATTCAGGTCATGTTAGTCCCATGCCTAGTTTACCATTTTTCTACCATTTGTGTTTCACCTTTTTCTTTCTTCCTTCCTTCCTTCCTTCCTTTTTTCCTTCCTTCCTTCCTCCCTCCCTCCCTCCCTCCCTCCCTCCCTCCCTCTCTCTCTCTCTCTCTCTCTCTCTCTCTCTCTCTCTCTCTCTCTCTCTCTCAACCTCCCTCCCGCCCTCCCTCTCTTTTTTCCAGTCTAGAGTGCCTTGCTAACAAGGCCATTAAATATCTCAATTGAAATCTTGTATAATTATAATGTTTCTCTATTTTTTATAAAACATACATAAAAACATCTCTCTGATCAAAGAGCAGAACCTTTAAAATGTACTTGTAAATGGTGTGTAAGATATTAAAATGTTGCATAATTGGAAATAGAATGCCATCTCAGAATTTGAATATTCATTTAATAAATCTTTAATGGGGACAACTGCACATCCACTATATTTGAAGCTCTGAAATTGTGAGGTATCTAAATCAAAATTTATGCCTTCCAGATGCTGGCAAAGTGTGGGTGAATACACAGGAATGAGTTATTAAAATAACAAAAGGTATAACGAAGGGTTGTGAGGCTGGTAGAGGAAAGGCTAGCTACCTAGTTGACCTGTGAGCACAACAGAAATTTGATCGGTGGACAAAGGGAGATGGGTTCCCTTGCAAGGAGAACAACATGTGCAAAATCACAGGAAGGGAGGCCTTGCTTATTTGAGGAATAACAAGAAGTAACTGGGGAATAAGATGCAGAAAGAGAAGTGGCAAGGAGTGTGACTGAGCAGAAAATGGAGCCAGCTTGTAAAAGACCTGGGATGGCAGGCAAAGGATGTTGAGCTTTGTGCTTGAGGCCATTGACAGTGGGGAGAAGGCGGCCCTCACTGGTTTAATTCAGATTTTAGGTAAATAATTTCACTGGCAACATGGAGGATTAGATGAACTGGGAAAAAACTGTTAGTGGTAGAAAGTCAGGTCAGAGGGTTATTAAAATAGTCTAGACCATAGACGACGATGTCTAGAATTTTGAAATACAAACCAACAAACATTTATTTAAAAATAGTAAAGGCTCAGGAGAGTGCTAAAGAGCCCATATTAACTATACCTCTCAAGAAAATAAATGGTAAGCTTTGAACTAATCTGTGGGCAGTGGGGAATCAGGTGAACATTCTGGAATGGGAGAACAGGGCCATTTTTGAAGGTTCTAGAGTGGGGAAATTGCCATCAATGGCTACCACTTACCAACAGAGGGAAAACAGAAAGAAGAATGGTTTGGGAGTAAGAAGATAGGTTTAGCTCTGTATTTGTGCCTGCCAGATGTTTAGTTCACAATTGACAAATACTTTTGAAATTAAATCAAATGGCATGGCTGTTTACCAGAGCGGACAATCCCTCAGTAGTGTTCAAACACCACTGTCACTTCTGAATTATTATCTGACCTTTAGGATAACACATTTTGGTGATAAGCAGCTCAAGATTTCATCTCATTGCAAAATTTCTCAGATAATCAATTGCCAACTTGCCACACATTTTTCCCACTTCATATTAAAATTCTATTTATCTAGGTTTCTTTTTTGGTAAGAATTCAACATTCTTCAGTTACCTTTATGGTCTTTCCTTGCCTTACAATGTAGGGGTTGTTGTAATAAAGTAAGGAAAAGATGAAAAATAACAACAACAACAAAACACTAAGTATTAGGATTGTAGATATAAAGAAAATGGAGTCTATTAATTTAAAAGGTAGATTCAATTGGCCTTGAGAATCAATGGAAAATAATGGGAAAAGCGTAGGAAACAAGTCTAGTGTGTTTTCAAGGTTTCTAACTTAGCTGAGCATGTTGATTAATCTAGGTAAAGATTAATGTGGAAGCGACGTTGGAGTGGAAAGGAAAATACTGTTTTAGTTGAGGTCATGGTGACCTTGAGATAATTGTGGGGCACCATGGTATCTAGGAAACAGAAATATAAACAACTGAGACATAAATTGGAACAGGTTAGGTGGTACCTGAAATTATTGGCTTGGATCAAATCAACCAAAGAGAGTCTAACAGTGAGGTATCTGAGATATAAAACCTAAGGAATACAATAACTGACAAAACTGCTGCAAAAAGATATGTCTGAGAAGATGAAAAAGTGCATAGAGATGTAGGGGGTATAAATAGGAATAAGAAAGCCATGGAGGAGAAGTTTCATGGAGGAGGGGAAAGCAAACACTGCCTGGTGCTGTGAAGAGACCACAAGTAAAGACTAAACGGATTTGTTGGGTTTTAGCAGTTCCTGGTTTTCCAATGGCTTCTGCAAGAGCATCTGCCATGGAGAAATGAAAAGAGGTTATGTTGGACCCAGGAGAAAACTTCAGGTTATAAACTGTAATCTCAAGTAGAGATGATTTTTCAAGAATTTTGATTAAGAAAAGAGGTGAGAACTGGAGTAGCTAGAGCAGGGCATAGGATTAAATTTACAGGAGAATAACAGAAGCACTGCTTGGAAGTCAAAATGCTTTTGTCCCTTTATTCCTTTAGGCTCTGTAAAGAGATTTTTTCTGTGCTTATGAAGACATTTCTAAAGTAAAGATTTCTGTAAAATTTATGTGAGACCGAACAATCATTATTTCAATTAATTAACTGATTAATTTACTGTAAATTAATTTAGAATATTAATTACTTCTCACTGATTTCCACATGACTGAATTCACTAGAATCTTAAAATTGTGTTTATTTGCATTTAGTCAGCATATTTTGAATTTATTTATTTATATGAAATTTCTGTTCAGAGCATTGCTAAATTAAATATCCAGAAACACAACAACAATAATAACCAAAACTAACATTTTGGGGCATTTACAATATGCCAGGCACTGTTCTAAGTGCATATATTTTATTAACCTTTATCTCTGGACCCAAGAATCCAGGAGGTAGGTCCTGTTTTTTATCTCCATTTCATAGGAGCACATAGAAAGGCTGCTTCCCAACATCACACACTTAATAAGTGGCAGATGTGGGTTCACACCCAGGCAGCACCAGAGCTTGTGCTTCTAACCATCATGTCATTTTGCCTCTTCATCATAAATTGTACCTATTATTACATACAAAGGGACATCTCAGGCAATAGTGTCTTGTTATCCTCCTTCTGTCTTCACTATCTTTGAGGAGCTTATTTCTTCCTCTTGAATTCAACTTAAACAAACAAACAAAAAAGATAGCTAAGTTATGCATGGAATTATACCAGTATTCAGACAAATTCAAACTGAGATATGTTTATCCCTCTGTTTAAGAAGGTTCCTTAGCTACTTCGGCTCACTCTCCAGCTGGGAACCGAAGAAGGATCCAACTGGCATGAGAAGGTCAGGGCCATCAAGCCATTGGACAGGGTATATAATTGGGAGATTTTAAAATGGTTTCTGATTGTCAAAGTTAGAACTGAGATCCAGAGGGAAGCAAAATTTATTTCACATGAAAACCATTCAAGAGATTTGTACAAAAACATTGTGAAGAACAAAACTCTTTCTTCAAACTCGGGATCCAAATGTTAAGAATGCTTCAATAATAATACTAAAACAAAGGGGAAGCCACTTCTCTCTCACCTCATACTAAATGGATAGGTCACAATTTGCAGCTTGAGTACACACACATTTTTTCAATTTCCTTATTATGAGCTACACAGTTAGCAACACAAAATAATATAAAGTTTAGAAACAAATGAAAAAACAGGATGTCAAAATTCTCCAGTGGAACTGGAACAATATACAGAAAAAAACTGATGTATGGATATTATGACAGAAGAGGGATTCAATGGCTTTCTAAGCTTCCTGTAATTCTAAATGTATAGTGTGTTTAGAAATCTGGGTGTTTCTATCACCATCCATAGATATACTATGTCAAGTAATTCTTAAACCTGAAATCAAATTAACATTGAACAAGATTTAATCCAAGTATGCATTTGCTCCTTCTCATTGGCTGTTTAGAAATTAGTTAATAAAGAAAAACATTGAATATTTCTGATTCAAAGAACAATATGTCTGCTTGGCATGCCTTCTGAGTGAACCTTTTTGAGACAAATCTAAATGTACTAACTGAAAAAAGAAAATAATACTTGTTATGAGTCTTTAGGAATCTTAATATACACTAGGGAATTTTACATAGGCTATCTCAGAATTCCCCACTACATCTCGCTCTGAAAGGTTCTGTTATCACTCCCAGTTTGTGAAATACCAATAATAACAATAACAACTAGGCTGAGTTACATAACTAGTCCAAGTTCATTGAGGTAGCAAGAAGCAGAGCTGAGATTGGAACCCAGTTCTGTCTGTTTCTCAAATTCCTTCAGTTTTAAATGCTCCCTCTTGTGAGTAATAAAAACCATGATTTTGTAAAAATTTGGGTATAATAGATACATAGAGATTAAATAATACACAGTAAATAGCAAAAAGTTTAGCTCAGCTTTATAACAAGTTGGATAATAGGAGAGTTCTGTAATATTCTTGTTTTATATTAAAAAGTAAAACAAGTCATAGAGTAAAAACTAATTTGTATGTAAAAATGTACTTTACCCAGTAATAGCCCATGAGAATCACAGCATAATTATTAGGAATCATTAATTTTCCAAAAGACCATATTGTCCTAGAGTTTGATTTATACTGGGAAAAAAAAATGAGTTTATGTACTACTTAATAGCATAGCATCCATTGATTATTCCAGTAATGAAATTTCTAGGTAAGATATTAAAAGTACAATTCTATTTCTGTCAATATATATTTAACATAAGGTGGACAAATCTCATTCTCAATGAAAATTGTGCTATCAGTTAAGATTGTATACTGCCAGTAATAAAATCCCACCGTAAACTAATTTGAATAATAAATGAAATGTGTTCGCTCACATGATAGAAGAGAGCAGAAATGTCTCATATAGCTAGTTTCAGGCAGGATTGGATCCAGGGTCTCAAAAATATCCTACCACCCAGAACTTCATTCTTGAGCATCTCTACGTTTTGTTCTCTGCCTGATCCTCAGGCTTTCCTTGACGGCCCTTTTAGCTCTCCTTATAGTCACAAAGCCTTCCATAGGTACAGACCAGATGACCTCCCCTCATACTATATTTCATGGTCTCCTCTCATAGTTTCCGCAGAGGAGGGAGAAAGTCCCCAAATTATTGCACATTTCACTAGCTCTGGTTCGGCACCCTGTCTCGCTATGACCTGGGGATGAAATAAAGGTATTAACCTTTATTTCAAAGGTATTCAAAGGTATTATTTCAAAGGTATTATGAAATAAAGGTACTGACCTCCAGGGTTGCTACCCTGTAATGGGGAGTAGGCATCCAACTCCAAATACTTGGACTCAGAATTGGAAAGAGCTCAAAGAGGAAGTGAGGGTACAGTTAACATGGGAAATGGGTGTTTGGTGTCCTCCAAATTACAAATGTCCGATATAAATTGAAAGCTCTCTGGGCAAGACAATGACACGAACACAGGTAATCTAATAAACTTAACCAATATCCATAACAACAATAAAATGAATAATTACTGTAGGTAATAGGTATTGATTGACTACTAAGTCATAAGCTGAACACTGCGCATGTTTTACTTGATTAAAACCTCACAACTACCTATGATGCAGGTGTTATTGTTAAACCTACATTTTACAGATGAGGAAATTGAGGGCCACAATACTGAAGTTGATTTTTCCAATATTAGGAAGGAGGAAAGCCTGCGTCATCTCTGTAAACTATGGAACAGTGCCATCTAGAGGACAGAAAATTTGAAGGAAAATTGCTAAACAACACACACAAGGCTAGATTTATTCAACCAATGTTTATTGAGCACTTACTACAGTGTAGATATTGGATTGGGTCCTGGAGGCACTGTGCTAGGTGCTGAGTTGAAGAAAAGCCAACTTGTAAGTGCAGCCTGCAAACAGCAAGCCCAATCTAGACTTCTCACGGTGCCTCACACCACCGAACTTCTCCTGCCTTAGGGCCTTTATACATGTCATTTTTTCTACTTTCTCTCTACCCATAAATCTCCTTGTTTCACATATCCCTTCATCCTTAATATATGCATGGTCCATCATTGCCATCTTTGTGCTCCTGTCAGTTTGCAGATTACTACAACCATAAATTCAAGGTTGTTAATCCCATCCGGGCACTGGGTTCTAGCTAGGATCATACTAAGTCTCTCTACTCAGTGACTTGCTTTCTGCAATTGTAAGTTCCAACCGTTACCAGTCTCCACAGATCTTTGATGATAGCACTTTCTCTTATTCACAGAAATCTACCTTATTTACTTCTTCATGAGAAAATAAAAATCATTAGATAGGAACTTTTTAAGGTACATTCCTAAGCTTAACCCTAGCCCCATCTAATGTGGTGGGTTCTCAGAATCTTATTTTTACCGTAAAACTTCCCCCTGAATTGTAAATACAAAGTATTTGCTTTGTAATTGTTGCTGAAATATTTCTCTTCTTCCTGTCCCCACTGCCAGAGTCTGGTCCAAGCTGTCATCATCTCTTATCGGGACAACTGCTGTGGACATCTAATGGTCCTCTCAAGATGCTTTCTTCTCGAGTTGGATTCTTTGTAGATCATTAAATTCCACTACTTAGAAGCTTTTAACGTTAAAAAGCAAAAGCCTTAACACAGCCTACACAGATTCGCATTATCTAGCTCCTAACTCATCTATGAACATCCTCATTTTACAGTACTCTCCACTGCTCATCGCCTTTTAGCAGACCCTAGAATTCATCAAGTCTACCAACCTTAGAGACTTTATTCTTTCTGTTTCCTTTGCCTGACATACCCTTCCATTCTTTCAACTGTCTGAAGTCTACTCATGTTGCAGATTTTGCATTAGATTACATTTACAATTACAATAGGGTTCCGTTATTTTTTTAAGATATGCCTCTCCCTCATTAGACTAAGATTAATAGGTTAGTGGCCATGTTTTCATCATCATTGTATTCACAGTGTCTGGCTCACGGTAGAAAAATATGTTCATTAAATAAAGGTGTGACTGAAGTACAGTTCCAGGATATGCTAACTACACATGTGAAAGTCCTAAAATGGGACAATACTGCAGAAGCAATAAAACAAATGAAATACTAGAAGAAAACTTTTCAGACATGAAGTCAGTTTGAATAGACAAAAACGTTGTTGCAAAATACAAGGCACAGAGACCAACAGTTTCACATTGCATCCAAGCAGAGAAGAAAAAACCGTACCTTCAATGAAGAAACATACGCATTATGCTAAGTGAAATAAGTCAGTCAGAGAAAGACAAATACTATATGATCTCACTTATGTGTGGAATCTAAAGAGCTAAATAAATGAGCAAAGTAAACAGAAATAGTCTCAGAGATAGAGGAAAAACTGATGGTTGCTAGATGGAAGGGGGGTAGGAATGAGGGAGAAAGAGAAAGGATTAGACAGCATAAATTGGTATTCACAATATTGCCACAGGGATATGAAAGATAGTTTGGAGAATATAATCAATAATGTTGTAAAGATTTTGTAGGGTGTCAGATGAGCACATGTCTTATTAGGGAGACCACTTTATGGACGGTGTAGATGTTTGACCACTGCTCTGTACACCTGAAGCTGAAGTTGAATAATATTGTATGTCAACTATAATTTAATATATATATAGTCACGGGATATGGAGTCAATGGAATTGTAATAGACATATACGATGTCAGAGAGACAATAGATTGGGGGAGGGGGATTATCACTTTGTGAGGGGTGAAATGTCTAACTACGCTATTACATTGTTTTGTATACCTGAAACTAATTTAAAAAAAAGAAACATATGATTTGTCTCAGTAATATCTTCTTTAAAAGACAAATGACAATGAATTAACATCTATAAGTATCTAAGAGACTAATTTGCAAATGATTAATGAACCATATGTATAGTGGTTATAAGTATAGGTTTTGAAACAAAACTGCCTGAGCTCAAATTCTAACTCTACTTACCAGTTTTTTTCACCCTTGGCAAATTATTTAAGCTTTCTGTGCTTCAGTTATTCCATCTTCATAATGGGGATTATGATAAGAGCTATCTCACAGAAGAATTAAATGTGTCATTATGTGATCTGTGCTTGTAACAGCTTTACTTAAATATACTGTTATCTAAAATTAAAGTTTTCTTACCAAAGAATTCTGTGTCCAGCCAAGTTGTTCTTCAGCTGCAAAGGATTTATTCATGTGCAAATATTTCTCAACATTTAAAGATAATGACTAATAAACTAAAAATAAGTTATTTACCCTCTAAATCACTTAGGGGAAGGGTGAGGTTAAAAACACCAAACATAAAAAACCTCATTTAGAAAAAATAAAAACAAAGAAAAGAAGAATAAAGTAAACTACCACAAATATTACAGAGCATAACACAAGATAAGAGAGGCAAGAAAAATCGTGTCACTTTTGATAATAAACATAAATCCTACCTATTAAAACACTGAGTCTATGGATAAGCCAATGAAAATAATTAAACTATGATACCATTACTGCATGATGTTTTAAATATAGAAATATATACACATGAAGCAAAAGATACAAGAAATTTAAAAATCAATGAATCATCAAGGATACATCAGAAAAATAAAAGAAAAAGAAAATGGAAGTTGAAATATTTATATCAGACAAAATAGAATCCAAGGGAAATTATTTAAGGATACAATAGGAAATTTTATATAGAAAAAATAATTACAATGTATGATGAAGAAAATAATTAATGTACTCTATACTTCTAATATGTTAAAAATGGTCATAAATACACAAAGAATACAAATAAATAAATTTCATCAAAAATATCAACATGATCTTTTGTCATAAATAAAAAATATGTGAAGAATTATCTAATAGAGTTTAATAATATCAGTAATAATGCTAAATAAATATATACATATAATATTATAACCATAGAAAATAAACTTTTTCAAATTCTATGAAACAATTTACAAAAATTACAGTGATGTTTTTCAAACTCCGGAGAAACAAATGATCCCCAGGCAAAATAAACTCTTCAAATACAAGTAAAAGAAGGAGAGCTTTCTAATTCATTTTATAAGCTAACATCAAATCCTAACAAAGATTAAAAAATTTAAAAAGTGTAAACTAATTTTGCTTATGAATATGAACACAAATCCTAAATAAAAACAAATGAATCTACTAAGCAATAAATACCATAACCAACTTGTTCATTTCCAAAAACAAAAGGACAATTTAATATTAAATTCTATTCATATAAAATACAATATAAATAGTTCATTAAAAAAGTCTACACCATTTCTATATATCTACATAATGGAATGTCAAAATGTAGTCAGTAAAACTCAATAAACAGTATTGAGTTTAAAAGTTTTCTTCAAAGTAATAATTAATACACCCTTAATGGTAAAATGCTAGAGAAATTATCATAAAAATCAAGAGGAAGTTAAAGACATTTGCTACTATCCCAATAATTAACATTATTTTGGAAGTTTGAAGCAATGCAATAAAATAAGAAAGAGAAATGATAAATAAACTATTCAAAAAATATCAGATAGAAATTATTAGTATTTGAACACAGTATGATTTTCTAAAACTGCAAGGTAATTCAATGCATGAAAGAAATTTAAATTGATGATAAATTTTAGTAAAATAATCACATCAAATATGCAACAAATAATGTTTTAGATAATATTGTCAAAACAGTAGCCATAACAAAAAAGAACAAATTTAACAAGCTAAGAACAGTGTTTACATAAGGAAAATGTTAACCTTACAAAGCAACTTTTAAAAAATTCAATAATATTGTGTTCCTGAATGGAGAAAAAAACTGCAACAATAAAAGTAACTAACATTTGTTTGAGTGCTTCCCAAAAGCCAGAATCTCCTAAATACTTACACATATTACCTCATCTAATGCTCATAAAAATCCCTTGAGGCAGTTCAATAATTATTTTCATTTTGAAAATGAATAAACACTGCTTTTTTTTTTAAGTGCACACCAAACATTGACTGAGACAGATCATATTTTGAACCATAAAACAAACCTCACCAATTTTGAAAGAACTGAAATTATACAAACTACATTTTCTGACCATAACAGAATTAACTGTAAACTGTCTAGAAAATTCCCAAACATTTCAAAATTAAATGTCATATTTCTAAATAACTCATAGGTCAAAGCAAAAGTCACAATAGAAATTAGGGGATATTTTAAATTGAATAAAAATGATAATTCAACCTATCAAAATGTGTAAGATTCAGTTAAACCAGTGCATAGAGGAAAATACTTAGCATTATATGCTTATGTTAGAAAACAAGAAAGGTCTCAAAAAAATGTAAGCTTCCTTAAGAAACTAGAAATTTAAGAACAAATTAAACCCAAAACAAGCAGACAGAATAATAAAGAACAGAAATTTAAAAATTGAACCAATGCAATACTATTCTGCCATAAGAAGAGATGAAATAGTACCATTTGCAACAACATGGGTGGATCTTGAGATTATTATGCTGAACAAAATAAGTCAGACAGAAAAAGTCGAAAACCATATGATTTCACTGATATGTGAGATATAAAACTGAAAACAACAAAAGAACAAGACAAACAAATGAAGAAACAAAAACTCATAAAGACAATAGTTTAGTAGTTACCAGAGGATAAGGGGTGAAGGGGGCAGTAGATGAGGGTAAAAGGGACCCAATATATGGTGATGAAAAGAAAACTGACTGTGGGTGGTGAACACACAATGTGATATATAGATGATGCATTACAGAATTGTACACCTGAAATCTGTGTAACTTTACTAACAATTGTCACCTCAATAAACTTTAATTAAAAAAAAATTGAACAACAAAAAAGAGAAAGTCAATGAATCCAAAAACTAGTGTTTTGAAATCACCAATAAAATTGACAAACTTCTAGCCAGAATGATCAATAAATAATGAGAAAAGGAAAAAACTCGCTATATCAGAAATTAAAACGAAGGCACCGCTACAGATCCTAGAGAAGTAAAAAGGATAATAAGGAAATATTATGAATAACTTTGTGCCAATAATTCAACAACCTAGTTGAAGTGGACAAATTCCTTGAAATACACAAACTACTGAAGCTCACTGAAGAAGAAATAACTTAAATATCCCTACATCAAATTTTTAAAATTTTGAATTTGTAAAGTCTTCAGACAAACAGAACTCCAAGCCCAGATGGCTTTACTGGTGAATTCTACCAAACACTGTGAAAGAAATAATAAAAATTCTACACAAACTCTTCCAGAAAATAGAGGGGAGGAGAATACTTTCCAAATAACTTTCTGAGGTCAGATACCAAAGCCATAAAAAGAATTAAACTAGAAATAAGAAAAATAAAACCAATATTTCTTGTGAATACAGTTGTGAAAACCCTTGACTGACAAATTAAATCCAGCAAAATATAATACTGGCAAATAAATACTGGTAAATTAAATCCAGCAAAATATAACATGACCAGATGAAGTTTATGTTGAAATACAAGACTGATTCAACATTGGAAAAACAATCAATATAAGTAACCATATCAACAGATTGAAGAAGAAAAATTATATTATTTAATAAATGCTGGGAAAAAAAAAAAAAAGTGGAGCAAGCTTATGAGTCTATCTCTCCCCTGATTGAAACTAAATAGTTTGTGTAGAATGCAAAAAGCAATTACCTGAAGATTTGAAAAGTAAAACCTTTAGATGATATTCAGGAAAAGGCAAAACTATAGGGACACAAAAACAGATGAGAGGTTAGAAGATCAGACTTTGGTTTTCAGAGGCTAAGAGTAGAAGGAGAGGCTTGCTATATAGGAGTATGTTGGAAAAATTCTATATCTTCATTATAGTAATGATTACCTAACTTTTGTCAAAAGGTATGAATTGTGCATTAAAGGGGGTAAATAACGTTTTCTATTAAAAATTTAAATTAAAAAAATAGTGTCAAGATGGCAGGGTAGGTAAATACCGTGCTTGCCTCTTTTCACAACCACATCAAAATTATAATTAAACTACAGAAAAACTGTCATTGAGAATTGCCTGAGTTCTAGCTAAATAGAAGTCCTATAAATAAGGATATGCAGAAGAAGCCACCACAAGACTTGTAAGAAGGGCAGAAACATGGAACAGGCTGGTGTCCATACCCACTTATGCCGGTTAAAAATCAGAAGAGATATCTAAGCTGCAGAGATCCCCGCTGAGGAGCAAGAGGCCCAAGACCCACAGCAGTCTCCCCAGCCAGGAATAGAAGTCCTCATAACTTCTGGCTGTGAAAATCAGCAGAGATTGTGGCTGAGTGACACAGAGGGTGGCTGCAGTTCCAGGCATTCCTCTTAAAGGGCCCACAGATGGCCTTACTCTCTGACAGACTCACTCGCTATGTACTCCAGTGCTGGGGCAGCAGTTCGAAAGGCACCAAGGACACACAGGGAGAAACTGAGTTGTCTAGCTGTAGGGCAAGGGCTAAAGGGGCAGCTTTCTCCCAGACAGAAGTGCCAGTGGAAGCCATTGTTTCTTTGTTGAGCGCTTCACCATCCCAGCATGCAGATGCAGATGACTGCCATATCTGAGTCTCCATCAACCTGGGGCTAACAACATTCACCTGACCCAGGTGATTCAAGATCCCACCCCACCCCAACTTGTGGGCCCATCCAAGCTGTGTCCAGCTTCAGACTGCACTGGTGCACCACCTGGTCACATCCACAGAGGACACACCCAAAGGAAAGATTAGGCAGGCACCAGAGCCCTGCTATAGTGAATCCTGCTCCACAGGGTCAGACCTTGCACAACAGCTCCTCCACTGTAGCCAAGGCCACTCCTCACAACCAATCAGCCTGAGGGTCAATCACTCCCATTAACAGGCAAATAGCAACCAAAGCTCAACTATAACAGGAGGGCACACACAACCACACAAAGGACACACCTGGAGCACCCGGCTCAGGTGACCAGAGAGACTGCACCACTGGGTCCCACAGGACACCTGTTACATAAGGCCACTCTACTAAGACATGGAGACATAGCAGCTCTACCTAACACATAGAAACAAACACAGGGAGACAGTCAAAATGGGAAGACAAAGAAACATGTCCCAAATAAAAGAACAGAACAAAGTTCCAGAAAAAGAACTAAACAAAATGGAGACAAATGATCTACCAGACACAGAAGTCGACACACTGGTTATAAGGATGCTCAATGACCTCAGTGAGAACTTTAACAAAGAGACAGGAAACATAAAAATAGAACCAGTCAGAAATAAAGAACACAATAACTGAAATGAAGAATACTTTAGAGGGAATCAACAGGAGATTAGATGAAGCTGAGGTTTAAATCAGCAATTTAGAAGATAAGGTAGCAGAAAACACCCAATCAGAACAGGAAAAAAAAATCCAAAAACTGAGGATAGTGTAAGGGGCCTCTGGGACAACATCAAGTGTACCAACATTCACATCATAGGGGTACCAGGAGAAGAAGAGAGAGAGCAAGGAACTGAAAACCTATTTGAAGAAATAATGATGGAAAACTTTTCTAACCTGGTGAAGGAAATAGTCAGACAAGCCCAGGAAGGGCAGAGAGTCCCAAACAAGATGAACCCAAAGAGGCCCATACCAAGACACATCATAATAAAAATGCCAAAGGTTAAAAACAAGGAGAAACTTAAAACAGCAAGAGAAAAGCAGTTAGTTATCTACAAGTGAGCTCCCATAAGACTCTCAGATGGTTTCTCAACAGAAACTTTGCAGGCCAGAAGGAAGTGACACAAAATATTCAAAGTGATGAGAAGCAAGGACCTACAAACAAGGTTACTCTACCCAACAAGGCTATCATTTAGAATTGAAGGAAATAAAAAGGGCTTCCCAGACAAGAAAAAGCTAAGAGTTTACCACTGCCAAACCAGCACTACAAGAAATGTTAAAGGGATTTCATTAAGAAGAAGAAAATAAGATCAAAAATAGAAATAATAAAATGGCAATAACTACACATCTACCAATAATTACTTTCCATGTAAATGGATTAAATGCTCCAATCCAAAGAAGAGGGTGGCCCGAGTTATTGATCCCAACCAACAAGAAGGGAGAAGGTCTGCTACTGCTGGAAGATGGGAAGAGTATATAGGAAGGGAAAAATATAAATGACCCCTCTTCATATGACCATTCAGCAGTAAAACCTAATGAAAGAGAACCAGGTAGGCATAACCTTTAAAAGCACGGAGGGGCCGGCCCGGTGGCTCAGGCGGTTAGAACTCCATGCTCCTAACTCCGAAGGCTGCCGGTTCGATTCCCACATGGGCCAATGGGCTCTCAACCACAAGGCTGACAGTTCAATTCCTCGAGTCCCACAAGGGATGGTGGGCTCCGCCCCTGAGACTAAGATTGAACATGGCATCTTGAGCTGAGCTGCCGCTGAGCTCCCGGATGGCTCAGTTGGTTGGAGTGCATCCTCTCAACTTCAAGGTTGCTGGTTCACCTCCAGCAAGGGATGGTGGGTTGCGCCCCCTGCAACTAGCAACGGCAACTGGACCTGAAACTGAGCTGCGCCCTCCACAACTAAGACTGAAAGGACAACAACTTGAAGCTGAACGGCACCCTCCACAACCAAGATTGAAAGGACAAAAACTTTACTTGGAAAAAAGTCCTGGAAGTACACACTATTCCCCAATTTAAAAAAAGTTCTGTTCCCCTTCCCCAATAAAATCTTTAAAAAAAAAAAAAAAGCACAGAGGTTTTGGGTCACTCTCTAACAAATCACCCCAACCATTGAAGGTACAGGTTTTATGGAAATTGCCAAACATTTCAACCACCATCACATGCTGCTAGCAAAAGAGTAAACTGATACACATTTCTGAAAAGCAAATGGGTAATTTTTACCCTCACCCATACATTACTCAAACCTTTGCTTTGATAATTCTACTTCTAATAATCTCAAATAAAGAATCAAAACTATTCACAGGAAATAGTAAGGTGGGAAAAAAGCAGCCCTGATTACTGATATCTGTTGCTACCAGCTAGGTTGTGAGTTTTCTCTGCTGGGAATTTCACAGAATATCAGGATCCGATGAGGACTCTCCCTCCATGCCAAGACCACTTTATAATGTGTGACAGAAAACTACCATGTAACCACAAAAATGACCAAGCTTCTCCCTAACCCAGCTAACATGAGCAACTATCATTTATTCTCTGAAAACAATTCTAGTTTGCTTTATCATTCCACCTCTGCAATAAAGATTATTAAGATATCAAGATAACCATTGGTGGAATTGCTTCTGCTTCCTGTCAGCACCCAATCCACAACAGAACCCCACTTCCTTGAATTGTTTCAAAATCACCTAACTCAAGTCCCAAATCTTATAATCCTCTTCTAGCTTCTTCTTTCTGAGATGCCCCGTAGTTCCCCAAGGTGTGTGTTATGTGCTAGTATCATTTAATATGCAGAAAAGAGAAGTTAATTCATCGAAATGGATGCTTCAGGGTGTTAGGGCCTAAGTCTCTCAGAACCCCATTGAGAAGGGATGCAGGGAAAGCCACACATCATCTTATTTATCATAACAATCCTAGAAAGAAAGGACTTATTATGATTCCTATCTTATAGACAGAGAAAGAAACTGAGGCACCGACTGGCCACGTAAACATTCTAAGATCTAAGGATTTGAACCCATGCAGTCTGTTGGCAGAGGTGTTTCATCACAGAAGCTATTTATGCTCCACAAAAATGCTATCACAAGTTACTTAGTTATCTAGTGTCAAAACCATCACCCCTATATCTTTGCTACCCTGGCCTTCCACAGCCATACAGAGCTCCACTGAAGGCAAATCACCTCTTACCTGCAACCTCCTCTTTCCATTCTTATTGCCACTCTGCTAGTTTGAGTCTTTATTATCTTTCCCTGAATTGCTGCAAAAATATCTTGACTGCAGTACTTAACTCCAGTCACCTTCTCCTGTAATCAAGCACAAATTCTTGAAGAATAATGTTCCTAAATATAGCCGTGATCATGCAATCTCTTACTGATAGGTAGGTAGGTAGATAGAAATAGATGTATAGATAGGTAGGTAAATAGATATAGATATAAGTATAGGTATAGATGATATACATATACACATATATATATACATATACATATGTGTATATATATATATATATGTATATATATATACACATACATATGCACATAATTTTAAAAACCCAACAACTCCACATTTCAGCATTTAGAATCTTCCAAGAGTTGGCAGTTGCAGCCCACTTTTCCTACCTTATTTCCCATTACCTTTCCCTGTTCTAGATAAATTAAACCACTCTTCATTACCTGAATAAGTCCTGAATTTTCCCATCCTTACATCTTGGATCCACTGTCTCTGTTCAACCCACATTTCCAGCTTTCAAAATCCTATTCATGCTTTACTCAACTCAGTGCCGTTTAGTCTTCAAGGCAATATGAATATGGTTTAGTGAAAAGACAAAACAATGAACATGGAATTGTAGTTTTCCCAACACTCCCTCCCCAACAAAGAAATTAATTTCACCCTCTTTTACGCATCTATGTTACTTTGCCTATGTTTATTTATAAAATTCACCACATTCTGCCATATGCGATGGTTATTTTTTACTTCATTTTCCTACTAGGTTATAAAAATTCTTAAGGACACAAAACATTTTATACATCTTTGATTCATACTATAGAGTACAAAATAGTTATCAATAAATTAATTGGATATTATGAATATTCACATTAGTCAAATACATCACAGTTCTGTGCTCATGCCTTTCCTAAATGTCTAAGTTATTTGTTGCTGAGAATTCAGAAATTGGGTGAGAAAGGCTGTATAAGCTTTTTCAGGCTCCGAGGTATCATTTGGAAATAGGAACTCTCAAAACAAGAAAAATCCAAATTTTTTCCATCTCCAGGAATAATCATTTGAAGCTACTACTTCCCTTCTCTTTGTTTCACCAGCATGCATGGCCACCACCATTTATGAGTTGCGTCCACCATCATCCAATATGGAGCACTCCTGAGAAGCTATTGGCTAACCTGATGTCCAGTCCACATGTGTGTACCTTGGCTCTGACATCAACTCCCAGTGGAGCTGGACTGGTTTTACTCTAACCAGCAGCTACAAGCCATACAGAATTTGCATTGAAAGAAGTTCTCAGGGCCACTTCTTCATCAGGATGTAGGAATGGGCAGTGTCGGTGCCCTGGGGGGCTGGGAATGTGGCATGTATATATCATAAGCTTGATAGACTCCATTCCAATTCAAAAACTTTGAAAAATATTATTTGACTCCCAAAGAGTCCATTTCCGTATAAGAAAATCATTTAGCAATAGAATTTATCTTGTTTCTCACATTTCTAGCTAATTTCTTGCTTGAATTTTTTTTTAATTTAATCTCTTGGATTTTTGTTTTCTTTAAGAAGTGCACTACAAAAATAAAATTTTAAAAGGCGGGCAACAGGAAGATGTTTTCAAAGGGGATAACACTAATCATTATACATTTAATGTTTCAGCTCCCATTACTGCTGCTTCTCTGCTCTTCCTTGTTTCTGGAAAAGCAAGAAGTCAAGGGAACTGCCAAAAAAACAAGCAGGTGTGATTGAAATTAGCCATATGACTGGACACTACGTGAAGCTGGCTTGCCTATCGTATAATAGGAATTACCTTGTCTTCTACCAAAACCCTGGGGGCCCAGAAAAGGGACATATGAAGGAAATTCAGAAAAGAGCAACAAAATTATTAAGGAGCTGTGAGGCTGATTTATGAGGCACATTTTGAGAGCTAAGTATATGTGCCTTGGCTAAACAACAGATGAAGATGAAATGGACATCTATGAGTTTACAGAAAATGTGATCACGAGGGAAAGGAGAGGGATGGAGTCCTCCTGGAGGTGATAACAGCCTAGTCACTGCTTTTTATTTGTTTCATTTTTAATATGGGACTCTGTGCTTTATATTTCTCTTGCCTGCTTATAGAAGGAAGTGCCAATATATATTTTTAAATCTTTTATATAATGAAAAAGATAAAACAACAATTGGAAACCTTTGTAAAATTTTACCTGCATAAAATGTGGGAACTTCACCAACTGTGTTCTATGTAGGAGTATTGACTGAGAAGTAATAAAGATATAAATCGATGAACAGCCTATTTGAGACAGAGAGGGAGAAATGAGTCTCTGGTGCCACATCTGGGGTGAGGGGAAGGGAAGAGAGGAAGAAATGAAAGGGAAAAGGTGAATTGATCAAAATACTTGCACCTCATGACCTAGTGGAATTGCCATCTTGCTTGGCAGCCAAGCCCAGTAATTCATGAAGAATCTCTAACAGGATGTCCCCTATTAGAGACCAGTTGACATACTTGTATAGTCTATTTCAAACAGGAGAGATCACCAGCTGCGTGCTATCCTTTAGACTCTTTGTACCAGGAAAGGCGGAGAGAAGGTAGATGTCAGAGGCAGATGGGTGATGGCTGATAGGACCAATTTAGCCTCTGCTGCTGCTGTGGAACTGCCTTCAGTTCTTTCTTACCTATCTTATGCAGAGCAGTGACAAGTGACAAAACTTAAAGTTTTGTAGTATCTCAAAAGATCCAGGAACAACTGGCCATTTGTCCATCCCTGAAGTAGATGCTGGGAGTATTAGGGAGAATGTGACATGCTCCCTATACTCCAGGGCTCCCGGCCAGGAGAGGGGGACAGACATAGAAACAGGCACAGAATCATTATTCAATGATTCAAAAGATAGAAGACAAAAGCAAGGGATGCCAGTCCTACAGAGAGGGAGAAATCTATCCCAGCATGGCGGATTCAGGAGACAAAGTCCTGGCGGTAGCAGCACATGACCTGACAAAACTACCATCAGGTGGCTTCACTTTCTAATTGTTTCATCGTGGAAAGCCTTACTCAGGAGCATTTATAGCTGACAAAAGTGTATATACGAGTAAGTACTGTTTTGCTTGTCCAGTTGCTTTCTTCTTAAAGAATAATCCCTTCTTTCCTCCCCACTCTGACTCTGTGGTGTTAGCTAATCCCCATATCTTACCTGTCTTGTCTCACCTCCTGAGCCCGAGGTGAGCTCATGCCACTCTTTTCTGGGAACTTTCCAAATTGAGCCTGAGGGAGAGGGGTATTCCTTTTGTGGTGATAAGGTCACACTATAAGAGGTTGCAGAGAATTTAAGGATGACATTTCCTTTGTCTGGAAGAAGCTGGTCTGTATTGAAACACACCAAAGCTCTGGGACACACAAAGAAGCACTGAAGATAGATGGAAAGATGGAGTCTTCTTACCTCTAAGGTCTTGATCCTAGTTGCCTCTGAGGTCTAGCTGTGGGAAGAAAATACCATAGCATCTTTCCAACAAAGTCTTCTTGCTGAAACTAGCTCCAGTTTGGTTTCTACCACTTGCAGTCAAGGGGCCTGAGTAGCAGTTTGCATGAGCAGTGACATCTTGTCATTGTCATCCTTACCTTAAGGTTACATTTCTCTTCTCAGCCTCCCCCTTTCCAAGCATAGTCAGCCCAAGCGCCATGCTGCCAGCTTCTCCTTGTTCTGTGTATTCATACTTTGAAAACTAGGCCAATATTCTTGCCTCCCCATCAGTTGTGTGTCTAGTTGTTCCATATCTAGGTTTCCCAAAGCCAGCTCTCATTTCAGAGTACATTAAAAATGTTATCTACCAAGAGGCCTCACCAGAGAATCCAACTGATTGGGTCAAGAGTGGGGCCCAGGAATCTATATTTAAAAAAAAAAAGAAAAAGAAAAGAAAATACCTTGGTTGATTCAGGTGGGCAGCCAGGTGGAAGCATCATTAGGCCAGATGACCCATGAAACTCATCAACTTGAAGGATAGAAGAGTGTTATAGACATGGCGCACATTAACCATCCAATCTCTTGTCGAGATTTGAGCATTGCTCAGTCTGGTTTACCTCAGAGAAAGCACAACTGTTGGAGACTTAGAAGTATGTAATCGCAGTTCCCGGCTGCTCAGAGAACTGTCCTGAAGGGGTTGAGATGACTTCATTATCAAGTGGGCAGGCATTGCAGGGGCAGGCCTGGCCCCTTACACAAGCTAATTTAACTTCATACTGGACATGGATGGGGTAGAGACAGTTTCTTTTTAAGGTCTAGGGTTACATCTCAAGCCTGTATAATTTTTCTCATGAAATGTCTTTTCAACACAGGTATCTTCAAAAGAGCCGTGCACAGTTATCCCAGATGCAGTAGCAAAGTTGAAGTACAGAGGAGGTGGAAAAAAAATATTTTTGTTTTTTAAATCCAACAAGCAATGTCACCTTTGGAGCAGTAAAACTGCTCTCATGACAGATGACAAGTGTTCCTAGCAGCCATTTTTGAAAGTGGATGCCAGGTGGAAGAGGGATTTGGTTTTCTAAGTCAAGCAAATGCCTTCCTCCTTCCTTCCCTAATTCGTTGAGGTTCTGAGGTTTTGACCCTGGGTGAGCAGAACCTTATGACCCTCACAGCCTTTCGTATTTTGAGTTGTGCTGTTTTATATCATCCAGGATACAACAGGTGTTTCAAGGTTTTTATGTACCAGGAAGAAAGTTGTTATTTACCTCAGGCTCTTATATTTTTATTTTATTATGGTTTACTTTTATTTCTACCAAAGTTGCACAATGGGGGGGGGGGTTTAAGAATCAGTGGGGCATGGGAGGATTAGATTCAAAAGAACTTTGCCATTTAGCCAATAGCATCCCCCCCCTGCACCCGTCCTCTCCCCCCACCCACTTTCTCTTTCTTCTTTCTTTCTCCTTTCTTCCCCTCTTCCCCTCTATCAACACATCCAAAGAGTGCCCTACACGGTGACAAATTTGCACGTGCTTCCCTTTTGACTAAGTCCCCGGGCCTCTCGCCAGCCCCCCCCCCCCCCCCCGCAGATGGCCCCAAACTTCAGGCATCCCTCTAGAAGAGGCCCATGTTTGCAGCCCTGCGAGGAACTGCCAGGGCGGAGATGTGTGGTGGGGAGTGGCGGTGTCTTCGTCCTGGGGGAAGGCAAAGCAGCTTCCAGGAGGAAACAGGCGTTTCCTTCCCACGCGCTCGAGCGAGCCCTGGGTCCTGGCCTGGGGACTCCACCCAGCCCCTCCCGGCGCTCAGGGACCAGCCCGTCGCCACACACAGGCGCTCGCAGGCCCCGGGGCCGCGCCCTAAGGAGAGCAGCACCCAGGGCCAATTGCCATGGCAACCTCGGGGTTCATTCCATTCCCCACCCAGCCGATCCCCCCCTCCTCCCTGCTCTGCAGCCAACCGGCTTGTGCGCGTCCCTGGAGCGCGCTATAAAACCTGAGCCGGTGGTGCTGGGGAAGGGAGGCCACCGCCGCCGGACCTGGAGAAAAGCGAGCAAAGCCAATTCACAGCGTAAAAAGTCTCGTTTCGTAAAAGCGGGAGGAACAAGCCTAAGCATGCAGAGTGTGCAAAGCATGAGTCTCGTTTTGCCTACGCAGTGCCTTTGCCTGGCGTTCCTGCTCCTGCACCTCCTGGGACAGGTAAGTGCGCACCCCTAAGGTGCCCCTGGTTGCTTTGCCTTCCTAGCGGCCCCTGCTGGGTCCCCGGGTCTTCGATTGTCCCTACTGAGAAGTCTCTCCATGTCTCGCCTGTCCCCAGGTCGCTGCGACGCCCCGCTGTCCCACCCCGTGCCCAGCCCAGTGCCCGGAGACGCCGCCGACCTGCGCCCCCGGGGTAAGAGCAGTGCTGGACGACTGCTCGTGCTGTGTGGTGTGCGCCCGCCAGCGCGGCGACAGCTGCTCGGAGATGGAGCCGTGCGAAGAGAGCCGCGGCCTCTTCTGCGACCGCAGAGCGGACCCCAGCGCTCAAACTGGCATCTGCATGGGTAATCCCTCTCCCTCCACCGCTGGGTCTCTTCTCCCGCCGCTAGCTGGAGCTGCCCACTCTTTCTTCTCCCTCCCCCTTCCCAGAAGGTGATACGCAAATAATAATAAGGAAGATGCAGTGGGTGATGTTTACGGAGCACGTTACTGTGTGCCAGGCATGGTCTGTGGGGCGCTTGGGGTTTTGGGGTGCGCTCGAAGCCAGAGAGGAAACTTGCCCTGACCCCGGAGGTGACACGCATTCATCACTTGCCTCCCTAGAAAAGAGTCTAGATAGATGGGGAGCAGAGCAGGGCCAGTGAAATCATTTCCTTTGGACACTTCCAGGGGGACTTTTGGGGGTCATGGAAGCTTGGGCTTACTCACTAGCTCACAGTTCTCCCCCACTGCAACCCAGCAGGTTTGTTTTTACACCTGTAATTGTCCTATTTGAGCCAAAGCCGCCCCTAATCTCCTGGGACGACTATGTAACCCCGTCTGGACTGTGAATAAAATAAAATGCAGGCAACCAGCCAGTCCAGGCTGGTGAAACCTAATTAATTGGGCATCAATTTTCCACGTGGTGCACCATTTAGTTGGAGGCTATCCCTGCCTCCCTGGATCAGAGGCTTGGAAAAGCCTTTTACTTTCTTCTCTAAACTAGTGATGATTTTTGTGCCGGCATGCCAAGAAATCCTAACGCTTTTCCCAATTTGACCAGTTAACCTATTTGGAGAACATGAAGTGTCTCTGTCTCTGTCTCTGTCTCTGTCTGTCTCTGTCTCTGTCTCTGTCTCTCTCTCTCTCTCTCTCTCTCTCTCTCTCTCTCTCTCTCTCTGTCTCTCTCTCTCAGCGGCTGGAGTAGAAGAGTCTAGGGAAGTTCTTGCAAAATTGACTTTATCATTGGGAACAATGGCTACGGGGCTTTGAGAGACAGTGTCACTTCTCATGCTCTTCTTTCTTCATCCATAAAATGAGGAGTAGGTTTGAAGGTTTCTTCTTGCTCTGAGAGGCCTCCAGGAGGACATCTTTCTACTGGAGATGGATAAGAAACCAGATTGTCTCAACTAAAAAAAGAACAACCTGGAGTTTGGAACGTGAGTTGCAAATCTTATTCAGCTTCTCGAAGGCATTATGTTCTTGTTTTTCTCTCTCCCCTTCCCTCTCTGTGCCCTGCTTCCCCAATATGCTAGCGATAGAAGGAGATAACTGTGTGTTCGATGGGGTCATTTACCAAAGTGGAGAGACCTTCCAGCCAAGCTGCAAATACCAGTGCACCTGCCAAGATGGGCAGATTGGCTGTGTGCCCCGCTGTGACGAAGACCTCCTATTACCCCAACCTGACTGCCCGGCTCCAAGAAAAGTTGAAGTGCCCGGGGAGTGCTGTGAAAAGTGGATCTGTGACTCAAATGAGACAGAAGCATTAGGGGACCTGCATGCCCTTCCAGGTGAGAAATTCAGGATACCTGAGAGTGATCAGCACACAGGATACAGGCAGGCAGGAAACATGTGTGCTCTTTTGGAATTGCAATGAGAAACTGGCCTCAGTTGCTGGTCATTCAACCATGGAGTCCAGATTGCCCACTGAGATCAAACGCATCAAGGGTTTGAATCCCACCCAAGTGATTCAAGTACATACACAGTTTCTCCTAAAAAGAACCTGCTGAGTTCAGTAGTTCTTTTCAGCAATGGGGCTGATTTTGTCTTATTTGCATGACTACTATTTACATTTTAGTGCCTCCCACTTGACGCTTATTAACATTACAAAGATAAAAGTTAAAAAAAAAATCACTGTGTTTTTTTGTGTGTGTGTGTGGATTCTATATACTATGTGTGTGCTGAGAAGACCAGCCTCTCTAAAGAATGCTACTCATCACTGGACAGGTGTCACAGAAAAATGTCACCTTTCCAGATGCCATAGGAAGGGTCAAGTGACACTTCAGGATCTTTGTTTTGCTTTGTTTTTGTTTCATCTTATAAAGGAAATAGCTTTGGGGGGAAAAAATTCAAGAGCCGGTAGAGAATATTTTAGAAGCCATTAATCAGCCAGATTATATATATACTGGCACTATGCAGAGTTTTACAGATATTCTGAGGTCAGAAATTATTAGCCATGCCTTACAGATAGGAAAACTTCCATGCAGAAGAGATGTGCCCCAAGCCATGACACTAAATGTTGAGACAGGACTTTTCGTGATCAAATTCCAAGTGTCTATATCCCATAACCTAGACAACCAGTTCCACCTCTCTAAAGCAAAGTATTGCTTTCATCACTGTTTCGAGTTGTTGGTTCTACGTACTCATCCAATGGAAATTTTATCATGATCCTTTTTCTTTACAGACTCACATACTAAAAACACGATAGTTTATGGAATGGTGGACGATGTCATGCTGTTCTATATACTTAAAACTACTAAGCTTCGTAAAGACAGGTCAGACAGTCATTCCACAAAGATTTATTGAGGGCCTACAATGTGCCAGGCATTGTGTGACCTTTCAGGATTCATAAATACAGAGATCCAGTTCTGTCGCTCAGAACACCTGAGTTTAGGAGGTACAGAATCGGCTGAGACATTCTTTCTACTGATGATGGAAAGGACTCATTGGTGAGCCTCATGTTTTACTCAACATAGCTGTCTATCTTTATTTCTACATCCTATAGCCTACAGGACAGAAGCTACTCTGGGAGTTTCTGTCTCTGATTCAAGTATCAACTGCATTGAACAGACCACAGAGTGGAGTGCATGTTCCAAGAGCTGTGGCATGGGTTTTTCCACCCGAGTCACCAACAGGAATCCACAGTGTGAGATGGTAAAGCAGACTCGGCTCTGCATGGTGCGACCCTGTGAACAAGAGCAGAAGCAACCAGCAGAAAAGGTAGGAGCCTGGAGAAAACCACCCACCACAGAGGAGGAGGCCTGGTCTGGATGAGGCCTGAGCTGTAGGAAGTCACTGTGTCACTAATGGACCAGACATCAGTTCTAGCTGGCTGTTAACCCTAGAGAAAACACATAGAGTTTCCTGAAGTGAGTGAGTTTACCTTCTTTTCCTACTATTGAAATATCCCAAGCAACTCACAGCAGACCCACAGGTAGAGGAGCTGGACAATTATCACCATGTCCCCATTTGAGAAGTGTGTGGCAAATCTCATTCCATTCCTGGAGAAAACTGCCTACTCAATTGTCAAGTGTAGTTGATTTTAGAGAGGTCGTGTCTGACCTCAGTCTACTTCACCCCTTAGGTTCAATCTGTAGCAAGCAACAGAATAGGAATTATATCTGCCTTACTCACCCCACTGTCCTCAACATCCTGGCTGGTACATAGTGTATGCTTGATAAAAAATTGTTGATGAAGAAATGAATGGCTGTCTGGGAATTATTTTCAGTATTTTAAGAAGCCTAGTGAGACGAGCACATTTGCCAGCGTAAGGAGAAATATGCCAAATAAAATAGCACATTTCTTTCCTTTTTTTGCTGGTATTCTATCAACTTAGTGTGTTAACGCTGAGTATAAGGCGTGCAGATCAGAAGCTTGGATTGGTTCCTGACGACGTCACAGGCTTTGTTACCAGAACCCTAGATAAATGCAATGCCCAAATTGAATTATTATATGGCTCCTTCTATAAACTAAGTCCAAAATAAAACAGTCCCTAGCAATGAAAGATTTACATATCGCTACACTGAGGCAATATCATCCAATGCTTAAGGGTGCAGCTCTGGAGGCAGCCAGCCTGAGTTTAAATCCTGGCTTCCCACATGAACTAGCTGTGGGATCTTTGGGCAATTTTCTTAACCTCTGAGCCTCAATTCCTTTCTCAGTATAAAAGAATTGTTGACAGATAGTGTATCTCAAAGGTGTTGTGAGGTTAATAGAATGAACTGGCAAAGCACTGGCCATAGATTACTCAATTAATATTAGGCATCATTACTTAAAATTTCTAGTAGATGCTAAAATAAAATAGTCCCTAGTGGTTGCATTCATTATATGACTGCCGAGCTATATGACTTTTCCAGGTCCTTTCTAACTTTATGTTTCTTCCACCAATTTAGAAAGAACCACAAGAAACTTCTTCTCCCTAAAATTATATGCATCTCCCTACACTTAGGGGAATTCTAACAGACATGGAACATAGTCACGCAGGTCCACCAAAAAAACAATCTCTCTCTGCCTCTCTGTCTCCCTTTCAGTCTCTGTCTCACGCTCTTACACACATCCATCCATACATACACACGCATACACACACATACACACACATATACATATATACCCACAAAGACAGATATTGCTAACCTTTTACTTTTTTGTGAGTGTTGGCAAGAATATACACTAAACATTAAATATGAAAAGGGAAGAAACAAGAAGCCCTTAAATATCATCAAGTACACAGTAACTTCTTTATTAAATAAAGAAGTTTCTATGTCATGCCTCTAAAATTTTGCTTCTTATATTCTTTCTTTAACCAAAATTTATATTTTTTTCTTATAACTTACACTTAGTTTAATACTGGGAGATACTATATTCAAAATTATATATATATATATATGTATATATATATATATATATTTCATAAAGATTCTAGAAATTCATTTGGAATGTAGGAAAATACTAGCATAAAATCGTCACTTCCTTATCAAGAGATTCTTTTTTTTAATTCAATTTTTTAAATTTATTTATTTATTTATTTATTTATTTATTTATTTTTAAGAGATTTTTAAATGTTGAGACAGTGCTTCTCAAAGTGTGGTCCCCAGACCAGCAGCATGATCTAAGAATGTGTTAGAATGAAAATTATTGGGGTCCTCATCAGACCTACTAAATCAGAAACTCTAGGTATAAGGCCCAACAATCTGTGTTTTAGCAAAACTTCTAGATGACTTTGATGTACATGAAGTTTGAGAGCCACTGATTTCAGAGAATTCCAAGTCTCATCACCCCACAAGCTGTGGGCTGTGCCTGAGAAAATCGAGAGCAGTGGAGAATTGTGGCAAATTAGTAGGGAAGAAATCTAAGTGGGAAACAAACATATTGTCAATTCCCTGCTGAATTACCAATTTTGGGGTTCCCCATCAACCATTACAAATGGAATATTGAATAAATTCTCTACTTGCTTTGCCTTCATGGAAAATAACTTTAAATCATATTGTCTTGGACTTTCCTGAGGGTATAATAGAAGGAATGGGCATTGTATCAGCCAAGTTCAATTAATAGATGTTGTCTGATCACTTTATCCCTTTGAGACTCCATTTTTTTATATATCTAAAACTTGGACAATGGTTCTTTATGGTAATAATTGTTACTTGTATGAGTGAATGTTGTTTATAAGGTTAAGTGAATTCATGTTTGAAAAATATTTGAAACATTAGTAGGCTTGCAATGATGCCAGCTTTATTCCCTTTTTCTTTATAACACTGAAGAATGCATTTGGCTAACACCACCAAACCCTGTTATAGTACCTTGAAAATATAGGTGTCTTTGTCACACATATGTTTTCACCCTCATGTTTATCTCGGCAAGATCAAAAGATGGTTGTGCCCGATTAGGCATGGTTTCCACATTCTAGGCAAGAAGAAAAATGAACGCCGAAAATAATAAAGAACTGTACCTGTCTGAACAGCAAAGGATTTCCCAGAATCCCTTGGTTTATGTATCATTGGCCAAAAGTTTGTCACAAGGCCGTCCCAAGCTGCCAGACGTTCTGGGGAAGTGAATACTTTGAGCTGACCCCGTTGCCCAAACAAAATTAATGTTCTGTTAGCAAAAAAGAAAGAGCAATGGATATTGGGTAGGCAAGCAGCAGGTTAAGTCTAGACCCCTAAAATGGTCCCTGAAGGAACGGTAGCCATCCCCTGCATCACTTCCTTTCTTCTTTCTTAGAAAGGAAAAAAGTGTCTCCGCACCACGAAGTCACTCAGAGCCATCCACCTGCAGTTTAAGAACTGCACAAGCCTGCATACTTACAAGCCCAGGTACTGTGGAGTCTGCAGCGATGGCCGGTGCTGCACCCCCCACAACACCAAAACCATCCAGGTGGAGTTCCAGTGCTCCCCAGGGCAGATCATAAAGAAGCCAGTGATGGTCATTGGCACCTGCACCTGTCACAACAACTGTCCTCATAACAACGAGGCCTTCCTCCAAGAGTTAAAACCAAACACCAGCAGAGGGAAAATGTAACGTGGGTCCCTGGAGAAGCACCTACAGAGGCCAATTGTAGCTACTGCATGACCCACCATCAAAAGCATTGAAGGAAAACGACGAGAATTATTATTTCATCCCCTGAGTCCTATGTATTTTCTGTGGTCATATGAGGTCAGTTCTATCTGTCTTTTTTTTTTTTTTTTTTTTTTTTTTTTTAATGAAAGACATGATTAACTGTAAACTTGGAATCAGAGTAAGCTCAGGAGAGTGCTTAGGGATGATTTACTATTCTATTGTGTTTACTGCAAATGACAATTTCTATAAATTTAGGAAATCAGATCGAGGTTTCACTGGGTAGACTGTATCACGTTACATTCATCTTCTTTTGGTATACACTAATGCAATGGCAAGAAAATGTCACTGTGATGAATGACAGGGTCCCGGATCATACTGACCATGTCATCATACAAATAGCTTACCATCTATTGTGGTTTGACTTGAGGGGTCTCTGTTGAACTCTTTTTGAGTAGCTCAACTCTGAACTTCCATGTCTGAGCTCCAAGGAAACATAGCTCTTCCACTTGAAATTCAGAGACTATTATTGTGTTTGTTTGTTTAGTTGTACGCTAGGAAACGAGCTGTATCTACAGTAATGGAATGTTTGTTAATTAAGTGGACTGGTATCATAAACTTGCTCCTTTTCAAATAAATTGACTCCTTTCCAATAGAAAGAAGCTGAACAGAAAACACCCTTCAGTACACAGATGACGATGGCCAAGCCCTCATACGTTTGTATATACTGTAGTCTGCTGGGGCTCACTAGTTTTTTGTTTTTTTAATTCAGAAGTAGAGTGTGTCAGCAGAGATCCTCTCATCTCCAGTGAGATGTAAACTGAGGCCCAAAGCACCTGATTACAACTCTTGATGACTTTCAAATGTGCCTGTAGTAAAATTTTGATAAAGAAGGACAAACCAACATAGTGTGATGGCATAATAACATAAATTTTATGGGAGTTTAGCATTTATTGTAGACCTACTCATAAGTTTTCTTTGGGTCCTAATTATGCACACTCACAAACAGGATGTGTGTATACATATGTGTAACTAACTTGTCAGGTTATAAGGTAGACTGCAAACTGAAATGTATGCATTCTTCTAATGTCACCATATGTGTTCAACTTTTCTCCTTTAAAGTATTTATATAAATATAAATTATACATTTTTTTAAATATTCTTTTTACTTTCTCTACTTGTCAGACATTACTAAATAAACACGATCTTATCAATGTGTGACTCTGCCACTACTTTGTACTTACAAGTTGTTTACTGAAAATATAAAAATTACAGTTTACAAATTAAATCAGACACCAAGCAATAGCACCCATTGAAAGCAAAGTGAATAATTTCAGATGAGCTTACAACTTATCAAATGGGAAACAAAATATAGCTCTTCCTGAGTTAGGTGATCTCTACTGCCAGGGCCTCGAATAGTCTCCACACTGTGTACTCAAACCAAAGTCTCGAGCCCTCACGTGTTTTCTGAACAATCTGCCAGACACTTCTATAGAGTAAAAATCGAACTTCTTGTTAGACCAAGCAAAACTTACTTCTCTGGCCTCCTTATCCAGTTAAGGGGCACTCCATCTTCCCAACGAACCAGCTTAAACTACCAGCATTATTTCATCGTAAACTTGCTCTTGCCAGATGTCCAGAAAAGCCTGTTTCCAGTGGTGGTGCAGAGCAGAGCAGTGAGTGAGGCTACTCTTTGGGCAGTGTGAGAGTCAGTCAACATCAGCTTTGTGATTTGTAGAGTCTGGCTGATGCAGTTGGTCTATACCAGTCCTTCCATAATTTAAAAAAGAAAAAAAGGAAAAAACTGTTTCCCTATTCCCAATTTTACTTCCCCTATCTCAGCTTCCTTCCCACTCATTTCTTTAGCTAGCTTCTATTTGTCCTGTAAGATACATTGGAAAGATAATTTGACTTCTAGGGGTTTATTCAAAGGAAGTTATCAAGGGCAGTGAACATGTACACTTTGTGCTGAATACTTTGCCTTCATTATGTTGTTTAATTTGTACAATAGCCTTACGAAGTAGGCTCTCCTCCCCATATTATAGCTGAGAACACTTTTAAGAATTTACAAATAAATGGTTAAGAGAAACGGGTGGATCTAATACTCAAATCAAAGTCCTTTTGCTTCTACTTTAAAGCTACCACGTAGATCCATGCAAAGATTATGAATCTGCAAGGTTGTTTAATCCAATATTGTCTGGATGCAAAATGGGGACATTCAAAAGTTCAGCAATATAAATGGCTAGATAAGTCCTAGGACCTCTATTATGTTGAAGAACAAAGGAATCTTTAAAATGAAATTGTAAGAACATATTTACCTTCAGAAAAGTATAGAACTATGAAAAGAGTGACTTGGTTTTGTTCAAAAGTATCTGAACAGGAATGAAAGGAGAACTAGCAGAGAACTTGCAAAAAAATGTTATTAGTGATTATGTCAAGTTGGTCTTACTTTTTTGTGATTTCTTTAACAACTTTTAAAAAAAAACAACTGAGAATATATTACCTTTGTAACCAGATTAAAAAAAAAAAGCAAGGCTGAATTTGGACACTCCTTCAGGCACGGTTCCTGTCAAACATCTACTCATTCATGCTGAGCTAGCTAGCTGCTCAGCATCCAAAACGTTTATTAATTCACTCATTCCGCTCATTCCAAAAAATGCTTACTGACTGTTGCTGTGTGCCTACCCTTGTATTAGGTCCTGGGAATACGGCCATGAAAAACAACAAGTGATAATCCATAAAGTAAACAAGTTACCTCTTCTCCCTGGAATTTACACTCTGTTGGCAAAAGACAGGCAAAAAAGCAATAAACAAACAATCAAAGAGGATAAATATCAAAGAGTGATAAACCCTAGGAAGATCATTAAAACAGGGCAACCTAATAGAGAATTTCTGAGTGGCTAATTTAGCTGGAGATGGTCAAGGAAGTTCGTTTCTGAAGAGGCAACATTTCATCTTGGAGCTGAAGGACCCAGATTAGAAGAAAGAATCTTCCAGACAAAGGTAACATCGGGTGCAAAAAACCCAGTGTCAAGAATAAGCTTGGAGCCTCATTAAAAACGATGTGTGTGTCTGGAAGCATACATGAAGGGAGGTGGCAAATCGTGCAATTGCACGGGCTCAGACATGTAGGGCTTGCCTCTATTTCATAATTCTCATACTATTTTGCAATTGATTCTTAAAATCTCATTATATTAAGCATCTTGAGACCAGCATCTAGTCTCCCTTGTATCTGCCCCAGTACTAGGCACACAGTACACCCTCCCTGTATACCTGTTGAATGAATGGATAGATGAATAAGTGAATAAGTGAGTGGACTGTGCATTGATAAAAGATAGAATGTTCTTTGAAATAAATGTTAGGCCTTTATCATTTTCACTAGCACTATCGTTTGCATTATTGTTATCACTTGCTGAGCAACACCCACTCTTCAACATACACAAACACACACATGCTTGCATTCCTGAAATTATATTGAAAGACAGTTGAAAAATATTTGCTAGGTCCAGAACTTTCTAGTCATACAGGCAAGGAAAGCAACGTTTACTGAGTAGAATTTAGGGCTGCAGAAAGAGTGCAGGCATGGGAGTTATTCAAGTTTGTGTTTGAATATTGGGCCTATTCTTTCCCAGCTTTGGGATACTGGGCAATTTGCACACACTTCTGAGCCTCAATTTCCACATCTGTAAGATAAGACCAGAATATTGATAAGAGTGACAATTGCCCTCGTTTGTCCTGGGCTGAATGGGCCCCTGGGCCTCAGGAATTTCAGTTGTAACATAAGGACATTTCCTGGCAAACCAAGATGAGTTGATCACCCCAAGTATCAACCACATATAGTTGTAAGATAAAATGCATCATAAGGACTTGGCTATGCCAAGCACGTATTAAGCCTGCAAATGACAGCTGTTCATATAAGAATCCAGTAGAGCCAAGCACTGCCCCTTTTTCTATGTATGTCATGGTCAGAGATGGACATTAGCAACCTCATTTTTACGAGAAAAAGTGAAGAGACTCAAAGACTCTAATGACCTATTAAGGACACAGTAAAAGAAGGAGTTGGGATTCAAACTCAGGGTCTGCCTGAGCTCAGAGCCAAAGCTTTTTCTTTTTACAGTGTCGCAGCCACTGAGGCCAAGTATATTTTCAGCAACCAAAACAATTCCAACAGCTTTCATTTTTGTGCTATTTTCCCAAACTATAAATGTTCTCTTTTAGAAACAGCATTGCAAAGTCGTGAGATTGTTGAGATCATTCTATGAATGTGAAATTTTGAAAACACTTAATTGCAGTTTAGTGATAAGGCATACCTCATTGAAAATTATTTGGGGAAGTTTCTTTTCTTTCACCAGACAAGGATTCAATTAAACAATGCAGCAAGGACGTCTTTAACTAGGCGAGGAAATAATTTGTCACATACTTATCTGTGCTTGATGAGATTATCAATAAAGCTTTTGATGGAGATTTCTGGACAGTATTAGATTTCTCTCCCAGTGTTTCTTTGTAGGTACACATTGTCATGCTTCCAAATGGGTTTCACTCCAAAAGCCTCAATATCATAAGTCAAACCATCAAAACACCATATCCATTTGGCTGTGTGCTATTAAGCTTAGTTCGAAGATTCATTATTGTTGGAAATGTATTCATCTTAACCACACCACAGGGTCCTTACAGGCAGTGAGTGCTATGCTGTCTGGACCACGGAGGGATTACAAATTCAATTACCAGTTCAGTAACACTGCTGGCACTTTCTGAATTCTGAATAATGAAGAATTCTCTACAGCCATCCAACAGAAGACTGTGAATTGCTGTTGCATTAAGCCAGCTGTTTATGAGGATAATTTGGAGTTGCAAAGGGTCAGGATGGCAGTGTTGTATCATCCTTCCTAAAGGATGTGTACCTTTCTCCTTAGGACGAAAAAAATGAAGGTCAGAATTTTAGCCCAGGGAGCTCTGCAAAAGAATATACAGTTCCATTCAAATGGCAGAGTTTCATTCAAGTGGCAGAATTTCCCAGAATGAACGGCTCACCGGTTCTACTGGAAGGAGCCTGGAAATAAATGTTTTATAATCCAAGAAGAGGATGTCTCTTGGACTTATATTTTATTAGCAAAATCTGAGAAGCAGGCTCTGCTTGTAGCATAGATTCTGAAGTCTGGAAGAGGTTACAAAGTTCTTAGTGTGGGTTCAATAAGGGTCAAATGTTCCAAACTGACATAGATTTGTCCTGCTGAAGCAAGACCACCCACAAGATCCCTGGAGGACCTTGACAGAGGAGACCCCCGTAAGTCCGAGTTCTAGTTCCTCTGAAAGTTCAGCCTTAAGAAACTTCCCTGATATTTTGCAGAGCGTCTCAACCCCCCGAAGAAAAACTACAAGGACCCTGTTGAGTGTGCCCTGTCATCTCCCCAAACTCCATGTTCTTATTCAAGAATCTATGTTAAATTCACCTTCTCTACGAATACTTCTTGACTGGCACCCTTGTACCCCCCAACAGAACCAGCCACTCCCTCTTTGGTGCCCAACTGTTCCTTGTAATATTTACTATCACAGCAGCTAAACCACTCTACTTCTGCTATTTTTTTCGTATCAGTCTCCCGCTAGACTCTAGGTTTGTGAGGGCTGGGACCCTGTCTGGTTTTCTCACTACTGATTCACACCGTGTTTCTTGAACTTTTTTTTTTTTATCACATTACTCCAAACAGCTGCGCATAATGAAGACCTACAGCAGAAATCCAGCATTTCAGGCCAAAGGTTCTGCAGCACGCCACAATTTTCTCTCAAAAATGTGGGTAGATCTTGATGTCTCTTTAATATATCCATATTCATTTAAATATAAAAACAACATTTCAAATTTCTAATTGGCTAACTTACTCAATTTTTCCACCTAATTTCAAGTAAAATTCATGCTCCAGAAGGATGTACATTTACACTGAAGCCTCTTGTATCTCCTTGCATTCTTCACTGTCAAAGTAGTAGTAAGAAGAACAGTAATTCCAAATTTTATCTCGTTGTAGGTGCCATTGATTGTGAGATCGATTGTCAGACAACTAAGCCACGTCCTGGTTGCTTGCCTTCTGGAAGTCTATGTCCACAAAATGAGAATGTTGAATTCAGCAACTTCATATTGAAACTTACAGAGTACCTACTATGTGCCATGCACTTATAAATATCATCTTTATAATGCTATTTTTCCTCACAACAACCCTACAAGATGAGTATTACTGCTCTGTTTTATGGATGAAAGTGGTAAGGATTCAATCCCAGGGGTGGCTAACAGTAAAGGCCAGACTTCTTGCCGTAACACTTATCACCAGCCCCCCAAAACCAACTCTGCCCTTCCTCTTTCTTTTCCCTTTTATTATAATGAGTATTCTAACGACTAAACTCATTGCAACTGAGGTACCTCTGTTTTTTGGTTTAGAAAATAATGATCATAGACTTCAAATTTATTCTGGTCTTTCTAGGCACTGCAGTGATGAAATAAGCAATGCAAGTATTAATTAAAACTATATGTATATAACATCCTCCATACTAGTAGTAGAGATGTGAAAAAGTCCACCAAGAAAACAGCTATTAAAACTATATTCCATCAATCAGTAAATCTGACTTGTTTGGGGTTTTGTTTTGTTCTTTTGAGACCACTTCCTTTGTCAGGCTGCTCAAATAAGATACAAGGTGAATCAATAAAAACAAAGCTTTCTAGGCAGATTCGTTGTTCAGATCATTTTTTGAGATGTGTCATTTCAAACAACTTGTTTGTAACCCAAGTTACTAACTAGTTAATGCCCATTCAGTATATTAAAAACAATTCATCCTTTTGGTAGAGCCTCACTGACATTTTTAAAATCAACCTGTACTCTATATCCAAGCAAAATATATTAATTAGGTAATACTTTTACTCAATCAAAGCTTGGGGTTGTCTAAGATCCGTCTGCATACCTCTTATCATATTAAGTTGGTCATCACAAATGAATTCTTACAATGTTGAACACAGATTCTTTAACAAGAGTTCAACTTTATTCTACACTAGGAGGGTTAATGGACTACAGATTGCTCAGTTTGGAACAAAAATAAAGTCATAGTATTATTTTCTATGACTGTCCTTAAGAACACAAAACCCTGTCTTTTAGTGGGCATCTTTTTCTCCCAAAACTTTGTATTGATTTACACATTTCTTCTACTCTATCTAAGTAAACTGTGGATTTATGAGAGCCTCAGATCTCGTAAAGTTGTACACATCTTTTTTCCCCCTGCTGATTTTCTGCTACTCTTTTAGTTCTTTGTCTTTCTCTTCTTTGATAAATAGCTTGAAAATGTCCAGAGAAGGTATTTTATTATATTCTGAAGGAGGAAAATGGCAGTATATGACTTGGGTGTTCCCTGAAATCTACAGTCTCCCTCTGAAAAATATAGTAATAGCCAAGAACCCCTGATTTTTGTGACAAGCCCTCATCCCCACCCTGGCTAGCTAGGTGTATGTAGCATTTTGTACACGGGCAGTAAGCCCAGAAGCAAATATGCTATTGTTGGTTATCTAGAGCTTTTATAGGCACTTTTATAGGATCTGTGTCTTCTACAGAATAAAAGCTGGTTTACATGTTCTTGGCTATTTCAGATTCCCCTGCTGGATACATGCTTTGGTTTCAAAGGGTAGTTGATATAGCAAAACTCACAAGAAACCATTTAGTAATATTAAAAGAGTGTTGCTTTGTTTCTGGGCTTTCGTATTTGCCTTCCTCTCTTCTCTCTCTCTCCAAATTATCAACTTTTTGCTGTCTTTTCTTCCAAAGATTTTTGGAAAATTCAGGCACTCCTCAATCCATTGGTCCACTGGGGTGACACTGAGTTGTAACATTTACTCTGTGTGTCCACTGGTGGCCTCTTTTCTAGGCTAAACCATCAAACTGTCCTTATCAAGTTTAGGAAACCATCTTTGACATGATCCCTAAACTTAGGAAATGGAAAGCAAATAGAAAAAAAATCTCTAGGTAAGCACAACTAAGACAGTTATACAACAATAATAGAGTCCAATAAGCAGCTTCTTGCTCAATCTGAAATTATCATATCCATTATTATAGGTCATAGATAATACCTTATGGACTGTATTTAACTCTCTTCATTCCTCTATAAAATGTCAAACAATTCTGCACAAAATGGGTTCTCAATAGAGGTTGGATAAAAAAATAAAAGGATAAATTGGTGAAGGGATGGAAGGATCATTAGATGGAGAGACTAAATGGGTGGATAAAGGTATTAATTGATGAATGGATGAACAAAAAAATGAGAACTGGCAGTTTATGACTATTATTTCCTCATCCTTCAAAAAAAAAATTTTTACCTTTGACAAATGGATGCTAGATGTTCCACTAGTGATTACCTCAGAAATTTGGCCATAGTTCACACCTGTCTACACCTATTACTCCATGCTTCTTTTCCTGGTTCTCATCAACCTTTTTTTTTCAGTACTATGCCTCAGTTTACATTGTTTCTCTTGATTCTTGTTTCTAGCCCTTCACCTGATCCAATTTCTGATGTATGTCCTCCAACCATGCTATCTGTAAATTTGCCCTTTCCATCTTTTTGAGCCTGGACAGCTACACTGGCCCACTATCTCCCAACCTGTCCTTCAGTGTGTAGGAATTGGATAGTTTATTTGAGCTGTTAGACCAGCAAAGTTTTAATTGATATTTTTGATTCCCTTTGTCCTTGCCTGAATAACAAAGGACTCTAACACCATTGTGTATTGGAGGTCATTCTGTGCCACGAGGTCCCCAACTTTGATCAGGATTAAGGCCACAGAAGCTTTAGGAAGGTAGTACTCTCTTCAACTCTGGGGGGAAAGGTGTGTAACAGTAATTTTTAAATTCTAAACTCCTATGTGGAATAAGTTACTATAGGGGTCACTAGCTGTCTATAGAACTCCAAGACATTTGAATATAAATTCAAAATTTTCATCATGTAGATACTTGATATTTGAAAAAGCCCATTTGGCATTCTAGTCCCAACCTTCTGGATGATTAATGGAGCAATAAGCAGAAAAAGTCAATGTTTATCATCTTGTAGACATTTTTCCTATAAAGGTTAAGTATCCTAACTGTGCGGCAAACAGAAAAGGAAATATTATAGCTAGGTTTTTAATAAAATTGATGAAAAAAAATTGACCAAAGGCAAAAATGGTCAAGCAATGTGAGTCATTGCTTGTGAGTTTATTCTTCGTTAAAAGAATAAATGATCACTGGCACACAACACAATTACCTTGGTTTTGGATGTGTTTCTGTGCTTTGTAGAAATCATATCAAATGTTTTATAGCGTAACTCCCATTACAAATATTCTTTACGGTGGTAAGGATGTGAGGTGTTCCATGGACAATGATCTCTCTCTATCCTGATCCAATGGAACAAGACAATACTTACTAAGCAACTAGTGTGTTTATTCTTATAAAGGTGATGTGCAAAACACCCCAGGATCTTGATGTTTGGGATCCCCAAATTTAATTTCATGAGAATTAATTAACCTAACATTTCCTGAGCACTTATAAAACTCAGATGCAGCAAGATCCTCCTTTTCTATCCCACAAGATATTTGTTGTTAACTTATGGGGGGTACTCAAAGAATTCAATTTTATTTTCTCTCCAATTGGAAGGAACTTCTCTGCTGCTGTTACCATATTCTGGAGATCTCACCTGTGCCATTGTCTCAATACTTGTAACAGCTTCATTTGGTCATCTCCAGTGGAGTGAGGGCTAACATAGGGGATATTTGCTCTCTCAATGCTATTACCACAGAGTTCACAAGATAAGTAGGAGACTAATACCTTCTCTTCCCTGAGAACCACTTGACCTTTTTTCCTCACGACAAATGTCTATTGGATTATGATTGGAGCATATAAAAGGACAGGTAAGGTAAATCTCAAAACAGCAGTACTGGGTAATAGGAGGAGGAATTAACTTTGTCCAACTTTATGTCTCACTAGCGAAGGAAAACCTTGAAGAAGAGTATTCCAAATGAATTCTCTACATTTCCTTAATATTCCTTATTTTTTCACACAACCCTCTTTAACGTTCTCCACTCCAATGTCTAATCTCGTCTCTCAGATAACTCTACCGCTTCCCAATAAAGTTCCTCCATGTCTACTTAACTTTTACAAACTCAAGTGTCTGAGGTTAATGAAGGTTCTATGCAATTCAGTCCTGTTTCACTTCTGAGAACAGGACTGGATCAGAGTCCTGTGGATGAGGCAGAAAATGAATGTTCTGAGTTTCATCTTTTGTCATCAAGAGTTTCAGCTGATATCCTCGTGAGTTTACCTAAGAAGGGTGGGTACCTTAGAGCAAGGATTGATTTTTTTTCCACAAAAACAAAACAAACCAAAACCAAAAACCACAGTCTATTCTGATATCATGAAATACGATATGTCTCCTTTCAGCATGAGTTTGACATCACCCTTTGTGGAAACAATAACCCTAGAATTATTGAGGGAGGAGCCTTTGAGTCTTTCTTAGATCTGATTTATACTCTGCCATCTTAATGGGGGAGCGTCAGCTCTAATTAGGCTGATTTCTATAACAAATATTTTTACACACATTATCTCATTCGATGCTAATAACTACCCACTGAGGTACTTATTTTCCTGCCCATTTTACTTCTTCAGATTCCTTCGAGTTCTCACACTTTAGTTAATTATTCTGGCATTTGAGAGAAAAACCTACAATCTGTAAGCTCAAAAGAAATAAGTTGTAATAAATTTATTTGAACCATGAGTCATGTTTCCCGCTAACTATGTAAGCCTTTAATTGCCTAACTTTTCCAAAAAATAGTAAAGCTTCTTGGTGGTTTTATGACCTTCAGGCTTTTCTAGAAAGTTCTTAATCAGTATCCATTTGGACAACTCGGAGAAGACGATCTTCTTTAAACAGACATCACCCCATCATCATAGACTGGGAGTATGCCTATTTCACTGTATTGCAAGGCATAGCAGAATATGTGATACAACATACTCATGTAGACTTTATAAATCATAACCCATTTTTTAGCTGACATATCTACTCAAGAAAAATGAGGAAATGAGGGTGAGATTTCTATTCTTTCTAAATCATGCTTCATTCCAATTTATCCTCCATATCAGAGAAGGATAACTAATGCTATTTGGATGAGCTCATTTAAACATGTCAAACTCTTTTCATAACGATTAATTAGAATATGTCAGCTCTGTTGGTGGCAAAGCCATCTTGTTTTAAATCTTCAAGAAATAATATACAAAGCAGGATTACAGCTGCTCAATCTTTAGCATGACATGCATAAAATCAATATTTCAAGCTCTTTTGGGAGTTACAGCCCAACATGTTGCTTATGAATCGTCATAATGACTTCAGCCAGCCCCTCCTGTCCAGTGGGGAAAATGGGATTACTCAGCCTTCAAGAAGGGACTCAAAGACAAGGCAGTACCGCAACGACTGTGGACAGGCTGATGGTTTTCTAGAAGACCAATGTCAGATGTAGAAGTTTCCTAGATGCCATGCCATAATCAGTTCCAGCTGTTCTAAACTCAGAGAGCCAAACTCAAGTCATTGGAAAGGCTTTGGGAAGAGCAAAGCAGGAGCCTGTTCCAAATGACTTGTCACTCTCCAAAAGGTCACAATAGAAGGACTCCTAAATATTTCATGCAGAAAGGGACCTCAAAACTTCCTTTGGTCTTACAAGATCTTATCTTGTAATTTACTAGATGAAAGCAATTCTTATTGACTGATCATTCTGGGCTTATTACCATCATTTTAATTTCTGGATTTCTTAACTTTGTGAAAAACTGAGGTTCTAGATGCAAGTTGGACGATCTAACATTTCCACCATTTCTCCCATGAGTGTTTTGAAACTCCAGCTCTACTCATAGATTTGTAAGAATATTCTGAGGAAGATATAGTTTACGGTTTACTAGCACATTTTCAGCTGGGGATAAATTTTCTCCCCAGGTGACATTTGATAACATCTGAAGACATTTTTGATCCTAACAACTAGGGAGGCTACTACTGACACCTAGTGGATAGAAGCCAAGAATGCTTCTAAATATCCTACGATGTATGAGACAAGCGCCACGACAAGGATTATCCAGCCCAAAATGTCAGTTGATGCCACTCTTAAGAAGCTTTGCTCTAGCATAAAGGCAAAAGTCTAAGTTTAATCAATGGCAAAAGCTCAAGTTTAACCACAGATTTAAAATTCCCTTATAACATGTTGCAGGAGGCAAAGGAAAAGGCAGGCTAATTATTCCAATGTTGACTAATAAGAAATCTCTGGAAGGAGGTGGTAGACAAACCACTTTTGTGACAAGATCGGGCAAGCCAAAAAATACATGTGGCCTTACAGTTGGCCATTAACATAATTTGGAACAGGAAATTCCAGGGATAACTGGAAAAAAATTGATACCCAAACAGATTTTTTTGCCTTGTGACATATTTTAGCTGACTTAAGGACTCCCAAGTCCCCAAAGTGTTAATTTCCAGAAAAACTGAAGGAGGAGTTAAGATAAACATCAGCCACGAGTTGTTCTTAAGCCACAGTTGAAAAGAGATCTTGAGATATATTTTTCATTCATTTTCTCTCTGTCTCTCCTCTATGTGAAAAACATGGCATGCACAATTGGCGCCTATATTATCCTTTGGCCAATACTTTATCCCAGTTGCTGTAGCAACTGTCAATATTTGTCTGGTATGTCACAGCCCCAGTTGGCTGATGTCTGGTTCAACATCTACTTGTAAAGTTTAGGGAAGAGAGACATCCAGTGGTCTAAATTAACTGAACTGCTGAAAACCACCTCCTGATTCATTTTATTTTCTCTTGAGAAACATTTATTAATTTTAAATTCAATCCTCTTTTAATGGTCGACAATTTCCACAGTTAAAGTTATGGAAGTAGAGACAACAGGGGTTGGCACACTTTTTCTGTAAAGTAAGCCAACATTCTATAAATTTATCGAACAATAAGTATTTTAGGCTTTGTAGCAGATATGGTTCCTGTTGCAACTACTCAATTCTGCCATTATAGTATGAAAGCAGCATTAGACTATATGTACACAAGTGAATATAGCTGTATTACGATAAAATTTTATTTACAAAAGCAAGCAGCAGACCAGATTTGGCCCACAAGCAATAGTTTGCCAACCCCTGCAAAAGAAAATAGAAAAAAAAAAAAAGAAAATAGAATCTATATGCTCTTTCAATCTACACATGCAACTGTTCCCTCTACTCCACCAAACTTCAACACACTTGAAAGAATCAATACAAAAAGAAACCACATCAACATTTAGTCAATAACATTTGTACAGCTATTTATTTACTGTTTGTGTACTATGTTCCAGGCACTGTTCCTAGTACCATGTAACAGCAAGATACAAGACAAGTAAAACTCCCTGTCATTGCAGAGCTTATATGTAAATATAATATGTATTTAAAATACCCTATAAGAAATATAATATGTATATAAAATACCCTATAAGCCAAGTGATGGTAAGTGATATATGCAAAAATTTCAATGGGAAGATCAGGACAGGAAATACCGAGTTGAGGAAGTATTATAGGTTGAATTGTGTCCCCCAGAATGATACGTTGAAGTCCTAACCGTTGGTACCTGTGAATGTGATCTTATTTGGAGATAGTCTTGGCAGATGTAACTAACTAAAGATGAGGTTCTTAGGGTGAGCTCTAATATGATATGACCAGTGTCGTTATAAGAAGAGGAAATGCAGGGAGAAAATGGCGGCGTGAGGTGAGCCTCTGTAACGCTCCCCTGGAATTTACAACGAATCGGACAACAATAACTCCACAAAGGACTCCTTGCACAGCAGACAGGCAAGACGAAGAGGCCGACTACTGAATTCACCTCCAGGTGGGTGAATCGCGCGAGCAGGGGAGGAGGGAGAGGAGAAGTACGGAGCCGCGCGGGCGCAGGACACAGACCTAGCTCAGTGCTCGGAGCCCGCTGCTCCCGGAACTACCGCCGCTGCGGGAGAGGGAAGGACTCGGACTGCTAGGGCTCCGCTTACAGCCCACAGGGCTGAGGGGGCAGCATACAAAACCGCTGAACCCAACGCTCGCTCACGGCAGACCTCGGAGCAAAGACTGAGGGAAGAGGGCTGAAATCTGTGGTTTAAGCCCTCACTGCCCAGCGGAGAACGGAAGCCCTAGGCACGGAGACTAGCCGCCCCCTCCCTATCCTCCCAGAGCTCGCCCCGCCCCCACCTGCCCGGTGCTAGAAGCAATAAAGTAGCAGTGTCGGATCAAAGGACAGAATATTTGCTGCTCTGAGAACTGTGGACCGCAGACACAGATTCGCAGCTCAACTATTTCCGGCAAAGGGGAGGGAGCTGTGGAAGCAGGACTGGCTGTGGTGGTGGTCGCCGCCATTGCTCTGGGCCACCTCTCACAACTCACCCCGCCCCTGGCCCCACCTATCTGGGCGGATCCCTGCAGGAGTAAACAGAACTGCTGAAACAAACGGGCTCTGAATCTGGTGCAGAAAGAGCTTTGGAACTCCAAAAGCTCTTCGCATACCTATCAACCTGTTGCAGAAGACACTCCTGTAGATGTCTAGGAAGAGAAATAGTAAATCAGTGATTGCCATGAATAACCAAGGCAACAAGATAGCTCAGAAAGAAAGTGAAAAGTCTCCAGAAAAGGAACTTAGAGATATGGACCTTTGTGATTTAAATGACAGAGAATTCAAGATCGCAATTCTGAAAAAACTGAACGAGATGCAAGAAAACACAGAAAGGCAGTTTAATGAACTCAGAAACACAATCAAAGAACACCATGAGCATTTTACAAAAGAGATTGAAATCTTGAAAAAGAACCAAATAGAATTTCTGGAGATTAAGAACTCAATAGAAGAAATTAACAATAAAATATCCAGCTTAGGTAGTAGAGTTGACCAGATGGAGGAAAGAATCAGTGACATCGAAGATAGGAACCTGGAATTTACACAGAGGGAAGAAGACAGAGACTTGAGACTTAAAAGAAATGAAAGAACTCTACAAGAACTTTCTGACTCCATCAGAAAGAGCAATATAAGAATAATGGGTATACCAGAAGGAGAAGAAAGAGGGAAGGGAACAGAGAATATATTCAAACAAATCGTCGATGAGAACTTCCCAAACTTGTGGACAGAACTGGATCCTCGAATCCAAGAAGCAAATAGAACACCTAATTACCTCAATCCCAACAGGCCTTCACCAAGGCACATTGTATTGAAGCTGTCTAAAATCAATGATAAAGAAAGAATCCTCAAGGCAGCCAGGGAAAAAAAGACGGTAACTTACAAAGGAAAGCCCATTAGATTATCATCAGATTTTTCAGCAGAAACTCTACAAGCTAGGAGGGAATGGAACCAAACTATTGAAAGAGAGAAATCATGAGCCAAGAATAATATATCCAGCAAAGATCTCCTTTAGATATGAAGGAGGAATAAAGACCTTTCCAGACATCCAGAAGCTGAGGGAATTTTCTAATACACGACCTGCACTACAAGAAATACTAAAGGAGGCTATTAGACCACCATCAACAGGGACAACTTGTGGCAACCGAAACATAAAAAGGGGGAGCGTAAAGGCCTGAACTGGAATATGGGAATAGAGAAAGTAAGCGTACTGAAGAAACTGGAATACTCTAAATATCAAACTTTCTTTTACATAAACTCAAGGGTAACCACTCAAAAAACATCCAAATCTGAAATATATACTGTAATAAAAGAAGAAACAGAGGGAAACATCATAGAATACTACCACACAGAAATAACAGACAACAACAAAAAGGCAAAGAAACAATGGAGACACAGCCTTACCAGAAAACTAAAGACAGAATGACAGGAAATCCTCACATATCAATAATCACCTTAAATGTAAATGGACTGAACTCACCAATAAAGAGACACAGAGTAGCAGATTGGATCAAAAAACTAAACCCAACCATATGCTGCCTACAAGAGACACATCTCAGCTACAAGGACAAGCATAGACTCAAAGTGAAAGGGTGGAAATTGACACTTCAAGCAAATGGTACCCAGAAAAAATCAGGTGTAGCCATAATGATTTCCGATGAAACAGACTTCAGGGTGAAAAAGATAACAAGAGACAAAGATGGACATTTCATAATGGTAAAGGGGACTATACAACAAGAAGACATAACAGTCATCAATATTTATGCCCCCAATCAGGGAGCACCGAAATATACCAAGCAACTACTAACAGAACTCAAGGGAGAAATTGACCAAAACACAATTATACTAGGGGACTTAAATACATCATTGACAGCTATGGATAGATCATCCAAACAGAAGATAAATAACGAAATCGCAGCCCTAAATGACACATTAGATGAATTGGACATAATTGACATATATAGAGCACTTCATCCTAAAACATCAGACTATACATTCTTTTCTAGTGTACATGGAACATTCTCAAGGATAGACCATATATTGGGACACAAAATCAGCCTCAGCAAATTTAAGAAGATTGAAATCATACCAAGCATATTCTCTGATCACAAAGCTTTGAAATTGGATATCAACTGCAAAAAGAAAGCAGGAAAAAACACAAATACATGGAGATTAAACAACATACTTTTAAAGAACGACTGGGTCAAAGAAGAAATTAGAGGAGAGCTCAAAAGATACATAGAAACAAATGACAATGAAAATACATCCTACCAAAATTTTTGGGATGCCGCGAAAGCAGTTTTAAGAGGGAAATTTATATCATTACAGGCCTATCTCAAGAAACAAGAAAAATCCCAAATAAATAACCTCATGTTACACCTTAAAAAACTAGAAAAAGAAGAACAAGCGAAACCCAAGGTCAGCAGAAGAAAGGAAATAACAAAAATCAGAGCAGAACTAAATGAAATAGAGAACAAAAAGACAATAGAAAAAATTAATGTGACAAAAAGCTGGTTCTTTGAAAAGATTAACAAAATCGACAAACCCTTGGCTAGACTCACTAAGATAAAAAGAGAGAAGACACTAATTAACAAAATCAGAAATGAAAAAGGGGAAGTTATCACGGACACCACAGAAATACAAAGGATTATCCAAGAATACTATAAAGGACTATATGCCACCAAATTTAATAACTTAGAAGAAATGGACAAGTTCTTAGAAATATGTAGCCTTCCAAGGCTGAATCATGAAGAACTGGAAAATCTTAACAGGCCGATCACCAGTAAGGAAATTGAATCTGTCATCAAAAACCTTCCCAAAATCAAAAGTCCTGGACCAGATGGCTTCACCAGTGAATTCTACCAAACCTTCAAAGAGGATCTAATACCAATCCTGCTCAAACTCTTCCAAAAAATTGAAGAAGAGTCAGTACTCCCTAACTCATTTTATGAGGCCAACATTACCCTGATACCAAAACCTGGTAAGGACAACACAAAAAAAGAAAACTACAGACCTATATCTCTGATGAATACAGATGCTAAAATCCTAAACAAAATTCTAGCAAATCGAATACAACAATGCATTAAAAAGATTATTCATCACGACCAAGTGGGGTTCATCCCCGGGGCACAAGGATGGTTCAACATTCGCAAATCCATCAATGTGATACATCACATAAACAAAATAAAGGACAAAAATCATATGATTCTATCAATTGATGCAGAAAAAGCATTTGATAAGATACAACATCCATTTATGATTAAAACACTTACTAAAATTGGTATAGAAGGAAAATACCTCAACATAATAAAGGCCATATACGACAAGCCCTCAGCTAACCTCATAATTAATGGTGAAAAGCTGAAGCCCTTTGCTCTACGTTCAGGAACACGACAAGGTTGTCCCCTATCACCTCTGCTTTTCAACATAGTGTTGGAAGTCCTCGCCAGAGCTATCAGGCAAGAGAAAGAAATAAAAGGCATCCAAATTGGGAATGAAGAAGTTAAATTGTCACTCTTTGCAGATGACATGATGCTATATATAGAAAACCCTAAAGACTCCACCAAAAAGCTATTAGAAACAATCAATGAATACAGTAAAGTTGCTGGCTACAAAATCAACGTACAAAAGTCCATTGCTTTCCTATATACCAACAATGAAATCTCAGAAAAAGAGATAGAAAAAACAATTCCTTTTGCAATTGCAGCAAAAAGAATAAAATACCTAGGAATAAACTTAACCAAGGTTGTGAAGGATTTATATGCTGAAAACTATAAGACATTTTTGAAAGAAATTGAAGAAGACACAAAGAAATGGAAAGACATTCCGTGCTCATGGATTGGAAGAATCAACATAGTTAAAATGGCCATATTACCCAAAGCCATATACAGATTTAATGCAATCCCCATTAAAATCCCAATGGCATTTTTTAAAGAAATAGAACAAAAAATCATCAGATTTGTTTGGAACCACAAAAGACCCCGAATAGCCAAAGCAATATTAAAAAAAAAGAACAATACTGGAGGTATCACACTCCCTGATTTTTCCTTGTACTACAGGGCTACAATAATCAAAACAGCTTGGTATTGGCGGAAAAACAGACACGTAGACCAATGGAATAGAATTGAGAACCCAGAAATAAAACCACATAAATATGGACAGATAATTTTTGACAAAGAAGCTAAAAACATACAATGGAGAAAAGACAGCCTCTTCAATAAATGGTGCTGGCAGAATTGGATAGCTACGTGCAAAAGAATGAAACTGGACTGCTATCTGTCACCATGTACCAAAATTAATTCAAAATGGATCAAAGACTTAAGCATAAGACCTGACACAATAAACTGCATTGAAGAAAACATAGGTACTAAACTTATGGACCTTGGGTTCAAAGAGCATTTTATGAATTTGACTCCAAAGGCAATGGAAGTAAAAACTAAAATAAACAAATGGGATTATATGAAACTGAAAAGCTTCTGCACAGCAAAAGAAACTATTGACAAAATAATGAGGCAACCAACTGAATGGGAGAAGATTTTCGCAAACAGTTCCTCTGATAAGGGGCTAATATCCAAAATATACAAGGAACTCATGAAACTCAACAACAAAAAAACAAACAACCCAATTGAAAAATGGACAGAGGACCTGAAGAGACATTTCTCCAAAGAGGATATACAAATGGCAAATAGACATATGAAAAAATGCTCAACATCGCTAATCATCAGAGAAATGCAAATGAAAACCACAATGAGATATCACCTCACCCCAGTCAGAATGGCTTTCATCAACAAAACAAATAGTAACAAGTGTTGGAGAGGCTGTGGAGAAAAAGGAACTCTCATACACTGTTGGTGGGAATGCAGACTGGTGCAGCCGCTATGGAAGGCAGTGTGGAGGTTCCTCAAGAAATTACGAATAGAATTACCATATGACCCAGCAATCGCTCTCCTGGGTATCTACCCAAAAAATCTGAAAGCATTTCTCTATAGAGACACGTGTACTCCAATGTTCATTGCAGCTTTGTTTACGGTGGCCAAGACATGGAAACAACCAAAATGTCCTTCGATAGATGAATGGATAAAGAAGTTGTGGTACATATACACAATGGAATACTATTCGGCGTTAAGGAAAGATGATATAGGAACATTTGTGACAACATGGATGGATCTCGAGAGAATAATGCTAAGTGAAACAAGTCAGACAGAAAAAGCAGAGAACCCTATGATTTCACTGATATGTGGTATATAAACCAAAAAGAACAAGACAAACAAATGAGAAACAAAAACTCATAGACACAGACAATAATTTAGTGGTTACCAGAGGGTAAGGGGGTGGGGGGTGGGTGGTGAGGGTAAAGGGGATCAAATATATGGTGATGGAAGGAGAACTGACTCTGGGTGGTGAACACACAATGGGATTTATAGACGATGTAATACAGAATTGTACACCTGAAATCTATGTAAATTTACTAACAATTGTCACCCCAATAAAATTAATTAAAAAATAAAAAAATAAAAAAATAAAAAATAAAAAAAAAAAAGAAGAGGAAATGCCATGTGAAGACAGAGACACATTGGGAGAACCTCAAGTTATGACAGAAAAATAGATTGAAATGGTGTGGCTGCAAGCTAAGGAATGCTAAGGGTAGCTGGTCACCACCAGCTCTAGGAAGAAGCAAGAAAAGATTCTCCTAAGCATCTCAGAGGAAGCATGACCCTGATGACAACATGATTTCAGATGTCTAGCCTCTAGAACTGTGAAAGAATAAATTTCTGTTCTTTTATGCCACACAGTTTGTGGTACTTTGTTACATCAGCCCTAAAAACTAATGTAGGAAAAGAGGGAATTGCCGTTGGAAAAAGGGTAGTAAGAGAAAGCTTCAATGAGAAGATGAAGGAGTCACTCACAGGGATATGTATATGACAGTAATCCAAGATGATCGCAGGAGAGATCACAGGAATGCCCTTGACCCTGCGGCAGCACAGATGTCAGTGGGAAGAAAAGGAGATGATAACATCAAAGAGGTAGGTAAAACCTGAAGATACCGTATTTCCCCCAAAATAAGACCTAGCTGGACAATCAGCTCTCATGCGTCTTTTGGAGCAAAAATTAATATAAGACCTGGTATTATATTATGTTAAATAAGACCCGATCTTATAGTATAGTAAAATAAGACCAGGTCTTATATCAATTTTTGCTCCAAAAGACACATGAGAGCTGATTGTCTGGCTAGGTCTTATTTTGGGGGAAACACGGTAGTTGGCCTGTGGGTTACTGTATGGAATTTGTATTTTATACTGAGTGAGATATGATGGTAAAGGATTTTCAACACAAGAGTGACATACAATATGACTTATTTGTGAAAAGGGTTGCTCTAGCTGTTCTATTAAGAATATATCCTATGGAAGTAGGGAGGCCTATTATGGATACTGTAATAACCCTTGCTCTCACTGCGTGTAGAAGTTGTGGAGGTGGTGAGAAGTGTAGGATTTGTTGTTAGAACAACCGGATTTGATGACACAGAGAAAAAGTGAAGGTCAAAGATGATTTCAAGGTTTTTGCTTCCTGCAAACTGCTGTAGTTCATACTTAGGATGGGGAGGGCTGAAGTAAGAGCAAATATTTTGTGTGGAGGAGTATGTCAGAAGTTCACTTTTGAATTATGATTGGGATGCTATTAGATAAATAGTTGGATATAAAAGTCTAGAGTTCCGGGGAAAATTCTAAGATAAAGATTTAAATTATTACACAAATGGTGTTTAAAGCTATGAGACGAGATGAGATGAACAAGAGAAAGAGTATAGATAGGGCCGAGGAGAAGAGAGTTCAAATGCTTAAGCCTTGGTGCTCTGTAACCCTCACTAATTGGGGAGATGAGGAGGAACTAGTTAAGAAGACTGCAAAGAAGCTGCTAGAAAGATAAGAGGAGTACCAGAATGTGAGATCCTGGAAAACAAGTGAAAAAAGACAGATGTGATAAGATGTGTTAAATACTAGTTGTTTAAGTGTATTGAGTTGCTTAAGCTCGCAGTAGAACTGCTGGATTTAGCTGGAATTATCAATGTGGAGGTCGTAAGTAGAGTAAACATATAATTTATCATCCTTATCAAGACACTTTGAAAGTGAAAAATTATTTCTGAAGAATAGGAAGAGACCAAGACTGTCTGTACAAACTGAGATGTGCAGTCACTCTAATCATGGAAACATTAACAACAGCAGTTTAATGGGTATAATGGAGCGATTGCCTAAATCAGGGGTGTCCAAACTTTTTTCAACGTTTTTTACCAACGGCCATATGCGGTAAAATACACAAACAGCCGGGCCACTCTCTCGAGATAAAGTATGTATTGCCTCACCTGGTTTATTTAAGTAAACTAAATATATTTTTGGAATTTTCTGAGGGCCAATTAAAAATGGATTGCAGGCCGCAGTTGGCCTGTGGGCCGCAGTTTGGATTCCCCTGGCCTAAATGGATGAGTTCAATAAAGAATGGGTGGAGATACATTAGAAATAGTGATTCCAGATAACATTTCAAGGTGTTTACAATAAAAGGAAGTTAAGAGAATGATATAGGGTAAAAAGGAGTTTTGTTTTTCACATAGAGGACATTATAGAATTTTTGTGCACTGAAGGGAATGATTTAGGCATAAAGAAAAAACAAATTGCCTGAATCATAGGCCATAGCCATGGTATCTAAGGCACAAACAGGAGAAGTGGCCTTAGATATACACACAGACATTTTACCCATAATAAAACACAAGGCAGAGAAAAAATCTGTACATATTCAGGTAAATGGATAGATAGAGCAGTGGGAACTTATAGAATTCCTCCAATCATTGCTTAAAATTTCTTACCCTGATGAGAGTGAGGAGAAAAAGAAAGAGGGGGAGCTGGACGTGTAGTTGGCGGACTAGGGTAACGCAATAGGATTTGTGGGCAGCACTAATTGGATTGGTTGGATTTGATGGGGCACAATCTATCAACATTAGAGGTGTTGTCGACCAAACTGAAGGCAACCCCCATGAACTACATGTGGAAAAGCACTCACTTCCAAAGGAAAACCTGAAATTGAAGTAATATTAAATAAAGGTGGAATGAATGTTGAGAAGAGAAGCTCAGTAGGCCACAGGTTCTAGTCCTGGCTCTTCTGTTTATTATCTGTATGATTTTGAGAAAGTTCATGAATCTCTTTGAGCCTCCGTATCTTCACTCATAAAATGTAGATCATAATACCTACCGCATCATTGAATGAGATAGTGTATGTACAAGCACAAATACTGTTTTCAATAAGGTCTTTTGAATTTGAAAGACTATGAATTCTATAGAATGCGGTGATCTTTCAAATTCAAAAGACCTTATTGAAAACCAAAAGACCTTATTGAAATTCAAAAGACCTTAGTGTTTGATGTTGTAATATCAAATTGTGATTCATTCAAAGTCAAATTATGAAATTATGTTATGATAATAATTATGACAATAAGTTATTATCATTATTATTATGCTTCCAAAATATTAGGCCACTCTCTATAGTCTGAGTCATTGACCTCAAATTCCAGTTGCTGTCAGGGAAATGTGTGAGAAATGTTCATAAAACATTTGCATTCCGTGGGAAAGTTGAACTTTTAAGTAAACATAGACTAACTTTTTTATTATTCTGAGGCCAGTATGAGGGACATGACTGCCATTTCTACAGAGAAGTGTTCATATTTAAGTCAGAGGGCTAAAGTCATATGACCTCCAAGAGTCCTTTCAACTCTAAGATTCTATATTCAAGTCTATGCAGGTTTATTCAAATCAATGTCTTATCAGTTCTACACATATTACTCCTTGGATCCAGGACTGCTGCAACTCAAAGTCACCAGATCCATCCTTCTTGTCTGCAGATACAAATGAAGTGACCTAGAATCTAAGTTTCTGTGCCTGACCTATAACTACTTCTGCAGAACCCTTCAACACCACCGCCGCCACCACCACCACCACCCACCCTATCACTCCCTCAAGCATTTTGAGAATCCTCCAAAATAAACATTCATGTATCCTTACATCCAGTCTGTTAGTTACTGACACCATTTGAAAATCCTCTATATTCTTTCTCTGATTTCCAAACAATCGCACATAAAATTGCATGACATAGGTTTTCCATTGTCATTGTCAACAACCCATTCTGAGAATGCCAATATAATATCCAAGAGAGCTGCCTCAGGAATCTTCCAAAGCTGGCCACGTTTGAAGGGTCAGAGAGGTGCTGGGCTCTGAGCAGTGGTGGAGAGAAGGGCCAAAATTGAAGTCCCTTCACTCATTCACTCATCTATTCAAAATTAATTGAGCGCCTACTGCATACAGTAGTGGAGCTTAGTGGTTAAGAGTGAGGACTTTGGTGTCAGATACACCTGGGTTCAAACCCTGTTTTTCTACTTACAAACTATGTGATCTTGGTCAAGTCCCTTATTCTCTTTGAGCCTCAGTTTAGTTTCCTGTGAAATGAGAATTATAATAGCCCTCTCTCATAGGGTTGCTATGAGAATTATATGAAATAATACATGTAATATAGGAAACTGGATCAAAATAAAGTAGTTTCAATCCTCACCTAGGTTCCTGACTTTCGTTTGGTTGTAGGGATGCAAATTTGCATTATAACTGCTGCCTTTGGTTGCTTTGAACACAGCCGGCAGGCCCACTCAAGGCCCAGATCACAAGCAACCACAGAGACCTGTAGGCGGATGTAAGTTAACCCTGAGCCAGTGTCCTTTCCATTCACTTCCAACCATTTCACACATGGACTTCAGAAAGTCTTTTCCTTGCGTGGCTTCATGCTTTGGCCTCTTGGGTTTGCCTAGACACTTTTGGGGAATGGTGACAAAATGGAATTCTCTCTTTCGTTCTCTTATCTTTACCAGTTCCTAAGTATAGTTTGAGTGATCACATACCTGTCATTTTCCCATTGCCTCTACTCGGGTTAGGGGGTACAAGCAACCCTTGCCTGGACTATCCCTCAGAAGCTTTTTAATTAATCTTCCCATTTCCTCTCTAACCCTGCTCTACTGTTTTCACAACAAAACATTTGAAGAGTTCATTCATCAGCTTAGCACTGTATTGTTTTTTAATCCAAATGTTGTAACATAGGGTAGAGAAGACAACTAAACTCTTTACCTACTGAAATCTATTCTCCTCTTCTCTGGGGGTAGAGTTGTAACAGAGATGCAATTGTCTAACCTTGTACCTGCATGTGGTTGTGTGTGGTAGTTACTTATCGTGGCGTAACAAATTATCCTCCAAATCTAGTGACTTAAAGCAATACATATTTTTGGGGATCGGGAATTCAGGGGCAGTGTAGCTGGGGGTTCCACTTCAGGGTCCTTAACAAGTTTGCAGTCAAGAGGTTGGGCAGGGCTATAGTCACAAGGTTTGATTGGAGTTGAAAAAATCCTCTTCCAGTCTCACTAACATGGCTGTTGGCAGAAGGCCTCTGTGCCAGGTGGATCTCTTTATAGGTGAGTGTCCTCGTGACATGGCAACTGGCTTCCCCCAGAATGAGTGATACGAGAGACAAAGCAGGCCAGAATCCACAGTGCCATTTATAACCTAGTCTCTCTGAAATCACAATCACTTCCATTCTTTTTTATTCGTTAGACATGAGTCACTAAATTAATCCCACTCAAAGGATGGAGGAGTCCTCCATATATGTAGAACTATAGACCTCTTTCTCTTGAGCTCATATTTCCAAATGTCCAGTAAAATATCTCTCAATACATGTTGTAGATATCTCATACTGAACTTACCCCCAAATCAACTCACTATCTCTATTATCATCAACCCCTGCCCCAGGCTGCTCCGTCCATTACATATTTTTCTCTTGATTAAAAGTATGTTATACAGGCAGACACATAATATTTTTCATCCCCCTCATTGTTCCCATCTCCCACTTCTAGTTGGTCACCAAGTCTGTTCAAGCATGTCACAAAGTCTCAGGAGTTTTTCCTGCTTCTCCACCTCTATTGTAAGACTCTGGATAGACACGTCATGATTTCTTTCCTGGGTTACTACAATAGATTTGTATTACTAATGGCCCCTTGAGTCCCTCTTCCACTAACAACAGAGATATCTTACTCAAACTGAAATCAAATCATTGTCCAGATTAGAATCTATCTGAGATCACCCATTTCCAACACACAACTCAGATCCTTCGTATTATACCCCCGTCTTTGTATTATCCGAATCTTGTACTCATCTCCTTCCAATTCTTTCTGCCGAAGCCCCACAGGGAGCCTATGCAAAAGCCACTACCAGAAAGTGCCTGAGCAAGCCATGTCTTTCATTCCTCTAAGCTTTCATGCCATGCCCTTCATCTACCTGGAGTGCCCTTCTCCTACTACCCTACCTCACAGATGCCTAGCCACCCTTCAAAGTATAAATCAAAGATTACTTCCTCTTTACACCATCCTTGACCTATCTTGTCTCCCCCCTTTGGATTTTGTGCAAACCCATATTATTAAATTTATCCTGGTGAGTAATAGTTTTGGTTTATGGGTCTGTATCCCCATAGTATTTTGAGCTCTTTGGGAGCAGAGGTCATTCGTAAGTCAACTTTCTGACGGCCAGAAAGTGATGTCAATAGGTTGGCAGGGAAAAGAAAGGTTTTAGTATAAATATGATTTAAAAGAGAATGTTCTTTTCTTCAGCCAATATTATGTTCTTTTATGAGTGGTTGGACTGTTTTGTGGGGAAAGGGAAACTTTCTTGGATTTCTGAGTGGGCAACTTTAACTTAAAAAAAATATTATATAGTCTCTGCATTTCAGAATACCCAGCACATTTATTTGTTGAATACCACCTCAATTCTGTTCTTTGCTATGGCAGCAGATAACCGCTAGGGTGCATCACAGTTCTATGTACTTTGTATAATTTCAAGAGATTTACTTTAGGGCAGAAGCCAGTTTTGAAAACAAAAAACTCTTTTATGTCCCTTATTTGTTTAGCTATTTAAGATTTTTCAAAGAAAATTAGCATGTAAACTTCCTACCCCTTATCTCCAGTCTTCATACCACTCAGAAACCTTTCCTCAAACGGTCATATTTGGAATATTTGCCAAGAAAACTTAACTCCCCATTTTCTTTCTAACTTTAGCAAATTCTTTATTAAACAAACATTATCTCCAAATCTCCAACTATGTGTAAACCACTATGGAAGAAAGAAAAAATAAGAGATAGTACATATCTACCTTTAGACTGTTTATAAGCTCTGGTGAAAAAAAAGATAAATAACTTCTTGCATTTTAAAGAAGTAATATAACAGAAGAATGTGTATGTAAATAAGGCAGCAAAGAAAAAATTTAGAAACGACTTAATTGAATCCATTAGACTTAGCCAGGCCTAGGGGAGGAAAAAGCCAACTTAGGAAGAGCATATACAAAGAAATGTGAAAGGACATGGCATGAATTTCCACTACTAAAAAAAATTTTAACAGAGAAATAAAGGATAACCTCAAGCTGGTTGAGAGACAAGAAAGAAAAGGCAAAAGTTGAGCCTGCCTTAAGGATATTATTTTCAAATAATTTCAGAAGACTAGCTTTGGAACAGGAGAATAGGGAAGATGAATGTTAGACCTACATTTATCAAGGTCCATGGAAGAGGGATAAAGTGGTCCCAAGTTGTAAACGACCTTGCCTTCAAGCAGGAGCAAATACAGATCTTTCTGGCAGAAGGAATACTTTCAGACCCTAGGAATTCCCACAAATTAAATCAGCTACATATGAGCTCATAATCAAAGGTCACCAAACACACAAGATAAGACACCATGACTGAAAAGTCACCAGAAACAACAAACAAATAAGTTAGATCCCCTAAGACTTCAGATCTTAGAACTGTCTGACCCAGAATATAAAATAGTAGACATAAACTATTGAAATAAATTAAAGATGGGGTGAAAATTAAGCAAAGAATACTGAACAGACATATTAACATGGTTAATTTATCAAGAAAACATAATACTTCAAAATGCGTGTGCCCTTATTATCAGAGCTTCAAGAACACATGAAGCAAAATCTGAAAAAAATTAAACTGAGAAATAGACAAGTTCACAATCTCAGCTGGAGATTTTAACATATGTCTCTATATATTTGATATGAGTACATAAAAAAATCAATGAAGATATAGAAGATTTGAACAACTCTTATCAACTAACTTAATCTGATTTACATTTACAGAGGACTCCACCAAACAACTGTTCAATACACATTCTTTCAAGTGTACATGAAACACTATATCCCATATGGTAGGTCATCAAACAAGTCTCAGTAAGTGTCAAAGGATTGTAAATCTCACAGAGTATATTCTCTGAAATTCAATTGAAATCAAATCAATAACAACAAATATCTAGAAAATCCCAATATATTTGAAAATTTAGCAAAATGTCTCTATGTGACCCATAGAACAAATCACAAGGAAAATTAGAAAATACTTCATAGCTGCTAATAATAAAAACACAGCATATTGAAATTGTAGGATACAGCTAAAACGTTTCTTAAAGGGAAATGTATAAGTATTATTCGAAAAGGAGTGTGGCACCCCCACTTCAAGCATCCATGCCTTCTAGTAGTCATTTTGTTTTTATGCAATCCCTTCCAGCACTGAATTAGAGCTGACTGTGTGACCAACAGAGAACAACCAAAGGAACAATGAGTGGCTTCCCAAGCTAGGTTATAAAAGGCACGTAGTTTCCAATTTGGCATCTTGGATTATCTACTCTTGGGGAAACCAGTCCCATGGTCACGAGGACATCCAAATAGTCGATTGGAAAGGCACACGCAGAGAAACCAGCCATGCGAGGATAGCAAATTGAAAGTGGAACTTGCCATCCCAGGCAAGCCTTCAGATAACTGCAGCTCAGCTGATGTCTCACTGCAACCACATAAGAAACCCAAATTCAGGACTTCCTAGCTGAGCCTTTCCTAAATTCCTTACCCATGTGTAGAATCCATGAACATAATAAACGGTTGTTCTATTCCATTAAGTTTTGAAGGTAGACTATTTTTTATATAGACTTACCAAAAATCTGATGTTCGGTAAGAGCTTCTTTGAAAGTGAAGGCAAAATAAAGATATTCCCAGATGAACAAAAATGAAAAGCTTTCCTTACAAGTCGACCTACTTTACAAGAAACACTAAAGGAAGTTTTCAGGCTGAAAACAAAAGGTTCCAGACAGTGATTCAAATTCATATGAAAAACAGAGTGCTAATAAAGGTAATTATGTAATTACCAAAGATAGTATGATTGCATATATCTTCCTTTAACTGATTGATGAAATAATTGTATGAAATAATATATATATATATATACATATATTATATTTATATGTATGTAATTATATATAATTGCATTATTGGGCCTATAACATGTAGAAATGTAGCATATTTGACAATAACAGGGCAAAGGAGACAGGTGATATCAAAGCTGTATTGGAGAAAGAAAATACTAGATGAAAACACAAATTCACAGGAACAAGTGAAAAGAATAAGAAATGGTAAATAAAAAGGTTAATATAACAAACTCTATAAACGTTTTATCGTTCTTTGTTTCCTGTTTCTTTAGTAGACATAAACTTATACAGTATTTGTTACAACAATGTATTTTGGGTGTATAACATAAAGATGTAATATATATACAATAGCAAAAAAAAAGAAATAGAACTATATAGGAGTAACATTTTTATCTCAGTAGAATTAAGGCAGCACAAACCTGACATAGCTTCTGATAAGTTAAGAAGGTACATGGTAAGCCCTAGAACAACCACTAAGAAAACCACAAAAAATGTATAGTAAAAAAAAGTGTTCTGACTACATTCTGTAAAGCTAAAGACAAAAACTGGATACAAACTCGGTATTCTAGTTGGAAAATTTGTTTTTCACAGGGATATGGGTCACCATTCTATTAACTACTTTACATGCATACTAGGATTGGGCAATTTAGTACATAAATTGCAGATAATGAGAGCCAGGTTTCTCACTGTCAGGAAAGAAGTTACAAATAAGCAAAAGGGAGTTGTTAGGAAAAACCCCATGGTGCTGCTGGATTGGAGTCAGAGACATCACTGTGACCTCACGTTTATTGTGATGTGTACACATATATTAGAATCTGTATATCTAACTATGTCTATGTACATGCAGACAAATGGACACAGATGTAAAGATAAGTATACGTGTATACATGAGTTAGTAGAAATACATATTTCCTAGATGTTAACGTAAGGGGAAGACAGGTATAGAGCTTATAATAGCATTCTGTAATATTTTGCCCATTTTCTGTAAGTCTATATTATTTCAAAATAGAAATCTGAAAGAATAAATTATGTAAACTTACAATTAAATGAGTTATACTAAAAATAAGAAAACAAAAGTCATGAACTACCAAAAGACGCAAAAACATGATGAATCTCAAAAATACATATATGCTAAACAAAAGAAGCTAGACCTAAGAGTACATCCTGTATGATTCTGTTTATATGAACTTTCAGAAGAGGGAAAGTAATGGTGATAGAAATCTCATCAGTGAGTCCTCCTGGGTAGGGAGGGAAAGACTGCAGAAGGATATGAGAGAACTTTCTGGGCTAGTGGAAATATCCCACATCTTAACTGCGGAGACAATTACATGGATGTTTCCATTTGTAAAATCTCATCGCACTGCACTTTAAACAACGTATTTATTGTATGTAAATTATACCTCAATAAAGTTGCTTTAAAGAAAAAGATTATAGAGTACAACCATGAATTTAAAAGGTATTTGTAAAATATATGGGACATAAATAAAATAACACTAACTTCATCAAAGACCCAAGAACAGGCTCAGGTCTGTTTCAAGCTTTGAAAATAACCATAGTCCCCAGGCTGACCCTAAACTTCTGAGCACTGAAACTGGGAAATATTCTAAATTTCCAGGAAACAAGGGCAAAAACAGGCTGTTCCTACACCTCCTATTAGTCCCGGCCTCCATGTCTATTGAGATAAATTAACAACTATTAAAGCACTAATAAATGGCCAGTACTCATTGCACCAGCACCATGCAAAGCCCACTTTGAAGTTCATGCCATTTCCTTCCTTGGCTCAGAAGCACCTGAAGCCAAATACTGCTGCGTTACCCAAAGAGCCTGTTAAGCCGACCTGAAATGAGACTGGGCAGTACATCCAAAGAGTTAATCCAAGCACACCCTTGCGTCGCCATCACCCACACCTCCAGCCCCAAACAAGTATCCCCAGGGGAGCTGCCAAGTCCAGTAAGCCACTGACAGGAAAAATCTAGCCGAGAAAAAAAAAAATGGAGAGAAGATGTGGAAAAAGTTAACAGACACTTTTATTGGGCCATTGGCATCACAGGAGTAGAATAAGAAAGGATTCTGACAAGGAGAAAGAAGCCTGGGTTTGGAAATCTGGAAAAAGGCATTCCTGGGAAACGTATTTAAACCATCTGGGATTTAGTTTCCTCATCTGAAAAACTGAGCATATTTGTCATAAAGTGAACCTATGTTATATTAGTAACCCTGCTTGGAGGTCTATGATGCTTCTAAGTAGAAGGCTAGGATTCGCATGCCTCCTAATCCAGTGGTTGGATTTAAATGAGTTTGATCTGCATATCTAGCTCAGATTGACAACTTCCTTTTCTTATTTGCACTTATGGATCTCATGATTTCTCAGAGCACCCCACCTTGCTTGCATCAAACTTTCCCAAGAATTTATTAAAATAGACAACGCTTAGAAACCCCCAGAGTCTCCCTGAAGAATAAATGAGGGTGACACAGATAAATGTTCTTTTAAAAAATATATTGTTTTAACAACAATGAGATACCACTACCCACCCATTAGAATGGGCAAAATCCAGAACACTGAAAACACCAAATGCTGGCAAGCATGTGGAATAATCACAATTCCCATTCATTGTGGGTACGAATGCAAAATGGTACAACCACTTTGGAAGACAGTTTGGTGATTTCTTACAAAACTAAAAATGCCCTTCCCATATCTTACCATACAATCCAGCAATTGTGGTCATTGGTATTTACCCAAAGAGTTTACAACTTTTATCCACACAAAAACCTGCATATGGACGCTTATAGCAGCTTTGTTAATAATTGCCAAAATGTGGAATCTACCAAGATGTCCAAGAATGGATAAAATGTGGTCCATACAGACAATGGAACATTATTGGCATTTTATTCGGCACTAAAAATAAAATACTTAAATAAAATAAATAAAATAAAAAATAAAATTTAGTTAATTAAATTGATTAAATGAGTTATCAAACCATGAAGAGATATGGAGAACACTTAAATGCAGATTACCAATTGAAAGAATCCAGTCTGAAAAGGTAAAAAGATCAGTGGTTGCCAGCAGTTGAAAGAGGGAGAGGGATGAATAGGCAGAGCAGAGAATATTTAGGGCAGCGAAGATACTCTCTGTAGGATACCATAATGATGGATATGTGTTATCATCCATTTATCCAAACACATAGAATGTACAACACCAAGAGTGAACCATAATGTAGATTATGGGCCTTGGATGATTGTAATGTGTCAATGTAGGTTTATCTATTATAACAAACATACCACTCTGGTGGGGAATACGGATAATAGGGGAAACTGTATATGTGGAGGAATGGGGTAAACAGAAAAGCTCTGGACCTTCCCCTCAATTTCATTGTGAACTTCAAACTGCTCTCAAAATTGCCTTAATAAATGCATATGTATTGTTTTTATTTTGGAATAATTACGCACTTACAGAATAGTAGCAAGTACAGTACAAAGAACTGTTTTTATGAACCATTTAAGATTCCGTTGCAAGAATGGGGCTCCAACCTCCCAAGTGTGTATGTCTACAAACAGGAATATCTCCTACAGAACCACAACACAACCATCAAAATCAGGAGGTTAACACAGACACTTTCCACCATCAATCTTCAGGCCTCATTTAAGTTTCACCAGTTGACCCACTAGTATCCTCTATCCTGAACAGAATCACATGTTGCATTTAGTTATCAAGTCTCTTGAGACTCCTTCTTAACAGTTTGTCTGCCTTTTTCTTGGCTGTTATGATCTGCATTCTTCTGAAGATTACGGGTAAGTTATTTTGTAGAATATCCCTCAGTCTGGATCAGCCCAGTAATGCATCCTCCTGATTAGATTCCAGTTATCCACCTTGGGCAAAGATATCAAGAGATGCGATGCTGAGATATTTTTCATTGCATCTTCTCAAGTACTAGATGATTTTGATTTGTCCCATTACTGATCATATTCACTTTCTCTCTTATTTGTGGTGGCGTCTTCCAGGCTTCTCCACTGTTAAGTAATTCTTTTTTCCTTTGAAATTAATAAATATTTGGGGGGAAGTGGTTTGAAATTATGTAAATATTGCATTCCTCTCCAAACTTCCAATTTATTCATGTATTTATTTATATCTAGTTTTGTTTTTAATTTTACTCACATTTATACATTGTCACCTATTTATACACATGTATACAATGCCACCTATTACTAGAACCCCCATTTCCCTGTAGGAAGCGCTTCTATCTGGCTCTTTGTCTCTTTAACAAGTCCCCATCCTTGTTTAAGCCCTCCCTTGATTCCTTGCAGACAATGTCTAGGTTCACGTTCCATTTTTCCTGCTCCAGACTTGGAATAAGCCATTTCTTCGAGGAGATCTAGTTCTTTTTAGTGCAGAACAATATTTAGAAGCCAAGTTTTGGGTACTAGGCATGCTTCCTACTACAGGGATGTCCCTGGTCCCAGGCCTTTTTAGTGGACAGAGATGGGGAAAGTCTATGTCTATACACATAAACATGTACAACCATTTTACTTCTATATACATATATATGGAAAACCATGAGTTCATAGTTATACTTCCAATTCCAATTTTAACATCATAAAGTTAATTTGGGTATTCTTCCTTTCCGTATTTGTAACTTCATTTTCTGACAATGAGAAATCTTGCTCCCATTATCTTTAATATATCTACTGACATGATCAATCCCAGTTTATGTAACAAATCTCCCTTCTTCTCGGCCACCCTCTACCCCATTTAGATGCCCTCCTGCCAACTCAGACATAGACGTGACCCCAGGCTACATTCCCATTCAGACACCCTCCTCATTTCCTTTGGGTTCTGACTTCCCACACCAGGCTTTCCTCATCTAAGTGGGTGCCCTCGTCACCTGGAGTCACCATAGGTCAACCAACTTTGGGATGCCCTCCTTTCTGCACCATTTGTAGGCACCTTCCTTCACTCACTCAGCTTCCAACATTGTACTTCTCTGCATGGATATCATTCTTCCATCTTGCTTGGCCCATGAAGACCACACTTTGATAAAAACTTCCTTAAGATTTCAGTATCTAGCCTCAGTTAGGCTAGGGGTGGGGTGGGGGTAAAAGTAAGAGGGGTTTTGGCATTTGCAGCAGTTGAAACTTTTTATCATGAAATTAGTCCAAACAAAGCTCCTGGGCTATGTGAATGCCAGCTGTAATAAGTCACGATAGAGGTTGATGAATCAGTTCTCAATCGCTGACCAAGTCCTGAGCTTCTCCACTTTCTCCTTCCTTTAGAGAACTCTGTTCTTTTAGACAAATGGGATGTAAAATTTCATTTCAATTTGGAATTCAATTAAAATAATAATGGCAGGCAAGGGCACATTTACTGCCACTGTTGCCAGGTTATCAGTGGCCTGGGACCAAGCTTCCCGCTGCATTTATTGACATTATGCCTTTAGGAAAAATAGAAAATTTGTAGTATTCTTGCATTAAAGCATGTAAAAATCAACTTTACATAGGTCCTGTTTGTTCCTGGTCCATAAGTAGCAGTCCTGTGTATGGAACTATTAGAGTAGTGTCTACCTGCCTCTGGTCCTTGTAAGCCACTCCTAGACAACACCACAAGCAGAGAAATTATCTAACAATACCAGCAAACATGTCATAAGAATAAAAGAGAGCAAGAAGCAAGATCTGAGAGAAAAGCACAAAGCAAGATGATCAAAGCACTAGGGGGACAATAGACTATAGATGAAACATGTAATGGCCATCTGGTCACCCATCTTGGGCTACTCACTGTACCAGTTATCCTCTATTTAGCAACTGAGACACCCCATTCATAATAGCTCTTCTGTGTCAATACACAGTATTTCTAAGCCTCTTCCAGTTCAAAAAAATCCTTCTTTTTACCATTATGGTCCTTTCATTATCATCCTTTATCTCTCACCCCCTTTACAGCCAAACTCCTTTCAAAAGGGTATTCAATACTCACTGTTTCCACTTTCTCACCTCCATTCACTTTTCTTAATGTTCAGCCAGCTTCTTCCCCCACCATTCCTAAAGTTGCCATTGCCAAGATCAACTATGACCATCCTGTTGCTAAATCCAATAGACAAATATTTATCAATCTCTACATATGAGCCTTTTCAACAGCATTTGGCTCTGTATACCACTGCCTTCTTTCTAAGTCTCTCTGCAATTGGTCAGCGAGCATCACTCCCTCCTGGCTTTCCTGCTACTTCTACAGCTGCTCCTTTTTAGTTGCCTGTGCTTTTACTTCCCATTCCCAGTTGGGTTCAACCTCACAAGGGTTCAATCCTCTATCCTCTGAGTGACCACAAGCACTCACTCCCCTGTCTTTATTAACAAATGCATCCAAAGAACCCAAATCTACATCACATTCCTGGAGACCAACATCTCACTCCTGAAACCCGATTCTCTAGATGAAACTGTTAGTGACCATCTCCACCATTCATCTCAAACTCATCATGTCCCAAACTAAACTCCTTAGCTTCAAACGAAACATACTCCTCCTGCACACTTTCCCTTTTTGGGGGGTTCTATCAACTCAGTCCCCCAGGTCAGAGATCTGGATTCATCACTCCCTTTCCCTTCTCATCAAGTCCAATTGAAGCTACCTCCTAAATATCACTTTAATCTCTCTTCTGTATTTCTGCTGCCACTAGTACAATTCAAATACTCATCATCTCTCACTCAAGTCACTGAAAGAGCCTCTAAACTAACACCAAACTTGCCCTGTTTTTGGCTTTTCCTCAGCATGAGCTTTCTAAACCTCAAATCTGACTACGCAAATCCTCTTCTCACTAGAAAACATCCTAATGCCTGAAGAATGAAAAGCAATATCCTTAACGAGATGATCAAGGTCCTTTGTGATCTGGCATCAACTTAATTCTCAAGCTTCATTCCTCAAGACTCCCTAACTCATATGCAAGTGCCTTTCCTGGTACCCAGACCTCTCCTATCACAACATCTGTCAAAACGCTTTACAATCTCTGTTCTTGTCTGTCTCCCCTTGAAGATCACAAAATGATTTTCCACAGACTGTATTCCAACTCATATATGTCTTCTGTTTTTACCAAAGTAATGCTTGAAAATGAGATTTTTTTTTTAATTTATTTATTGGGGTGACAATTGTTAATGAAATTACATAATTTCAGGTGTACAATTCCGTATTACATCATCAATAAATCCCATTGTGTGTTCACCACCCAGAGTCAGTTCTCCTTCCATCACCATATATTTGATCCCCTTTACCCTCATCTCCCTCCCCCCACCCCCCTTACCCTCTGGTAACCACTAAACTATTGTCTGTGTCTATGAGTGAAAATGAGATTTTATACAAATTGGTACTTACAAAATTTTCTGGGGAATGTAAAGTATAGCATAAAGAAATATAGTCAATAATATTGTAATAACTTTATTGTGACAGACGAGTACTAGATTTATCGGGGTGATCACTTCATAAGTTATATAAATCACTATGTAGTACCCCTGACACTAATATAATATTGTGTGCCAACTCTGATTGAAAAATAAATAAATAAAATGACTCCAAATTAGTTGTCAACATTTAAAATCTGGATATTTTCCTTAATAAAAAAGAGTTCTAGATTTCTAATATCTCTTGAAACATCAGACTGCACTGTTCCATCCTCCTGAATAGCAAGAATTTTTTCTGGAGTTGAGTTGCAGATGCCCCTTTACCTAGAGGAATTGCTCTCCAAAATACCACAGTCCTCACATGATCTGCACTGACCTTCCCTGCCTAGTCCCCACGTAGGCATCTAACTTTGTAATCTCCCCAACAAACTGTGTGCTCCCTAAGAACAGGGGGTGGTGTTTTATTTATTTTTCTATCTTTAGTCGAGCTTCATAATTTCACTTTGTTTTCTCCTGCTTGCCATGGTGAGCCCAGCAGAGCACTCTGCATTCGATGGGTCCTAACTAAACAAATGCTATTGATCCCTTCCACCACATCTCCGTGAAAGTGACACAGGTGACTAGGCCTGGGCCTCTGTACAGGCTTGCCAAATGGGAACCAGGGTGGAGCTGGGGACATATTAGAGAACTATAAAGAAAGGTGACAAGTTAATGCATTCCTGCTACTGTGGCTCTGGGAATCCTTAACATTGGGTATTTGGTGAAAGAAAGGCTGGCCCACAATTTCTAAACACAAACTAGTGAAGTAAAATATGTATAACATTCCCCATTCCAAGGAAATGACTTTTCTCTTTCTCTTTGGAGAACAGAGCAAGTTTGAAGATCAGTTTCCTCAAAGACCTGAAGGTTTTTCTAACTGTTTCATATTGAATCTGGAACTGTGGTCTGCCTTATTCCATTGCCAAGTTAGTCTCTATTATTGAAAAATAATACTCAGTCTGTGGCTTTCCACTTGGGGGATGGGGGAGAGATCTCCTAAGAATAACACAATAACAGTCGAAAAGGAACAAATGTTGTATTTCAAAGGTGTTCCACATCACTGACCATACAACCCAGGTGAGTACATGTTTCTCTGGACCAACTCTGGCATTAGCAAGCCAGCATCCCCCATATTTGTCTAAGGGGAGGTTCCCTAAACCTTGAGCTACAGCTGCATCGAAGCCTTGATTCAAAAATGAGTCTGAGGACTGTTTCTTGTCCATTTTTCTTTGGTCAAATGGTCCAGGCAGAACTTATTTTTATACTTGTTATTATTTACCACACCCGACACACACACAAAAACACACATTTTCTTTCTTTCCCTAGCTGAGGACATTGACAGTCTTAGAGGTATGCCCTATCTTTACAGAGTTACCTTTTATTCTTTATTCTCCTATGGTTCAGAGATGGAGATTTTGGATAACTATAATAGTTATTTCCATTACTAGGCAATATCGTATTAACGACATAAGCTTTGAGGTCAAAGAGAACTGTGTTCATATCCTACTTCCAACATTTCCTGGGTGACTAAAGTCAAATTACTTACCTCCACATCCTACATGACTTATGATACATCAGTTTGATAGAATATTAAGCATTAGACAGAATTACTATGAAATTATGAAATGGGAAAAAGTATGTGTAATGCTATATAAACAGACAATTTCTTTCATTATCAGTAAAAGTAGCATTCACAGAATAGTTTTCAGTTTACCAACTCCATTACACAGATATTATTTAAATAAGATAATAAATAATACCTCACAATGACCTTTCTAGGGTGATACTATCATGTCTTATTTTACAGATCAAGAACCCCAGATTGCCAACATTTAGGTAACTTGCCAAGGGTCACACACTCGATAAACAACAAAATTAAGACTTAACTTCTGGAACCCATGAGATAGCTTTCATTTTAAAAATAGTTTTAAATGTCACAAAATAATATAACATCACTACAGAAAGTTTAGAAGATTCAGAGAAATTATCTCAAGCTCTGCGCTGTTAAAAATATAAATATCTCATGAAGTGGAAAACAATTCTTCTGCTATTCTCCCACCATTGGTAAATTCATGCCATCTTCCCAAATCATTCTCTTCCTTTTGGACATCAATAGGACCTCAGGATTTTATCTTATTTTTACTAAGGAATAAATACTTACTTGAGTGAATGATGATCATATGATAAGAGGTGGATAAATGCTCTCTAAGTCTGGCTCCTGATTTCTTCATTATCCCTTAATTAAAGATATCACTTTCTACACATCTGCAGGCTTGACAATTGTTCAATTTTTCTAACTTTAGTGAGCTGCTTGTTACTCATTGTAGTCACATAGTTCTCATTTGGAACTGTTCCATTTTTAGGTGGCACAAAACTTGGAGCCTATAGAATTTAACAAATCTGAGTTCAACCCTTGAGTCTATTACTTATTGATATTGTGAGATGGGCAAACAAATCAGTTCATAGTTGCAATCCTCAGTTTGCATATGCACATTGAAAGATTATAATTAATATTTGATCCTCAATGGGTCAATTAGAAGTTATATTCAACAGTAGAACTTCTGTATCTTGAATAAATCTCAAGGTTTAATGGCCCAGTCTCAACTAAATGAGTTCAGTTATAAAAACCATTACTAAAATAATTCAATGTATTAATTTATTTTCATCTCTTAGAGAAAATTTAGTCAATAATACAAGGCAAAACTTTTTAAAATCCCCTTTCTTTTTTTCTACTATTCTCCTATCCTATAGTTCTTCCAAAAGTTCACTCAATCTGCTTCTCTCTCTCTCTCTCTCTCTCTCTCTCTCTCTCTCTCTCTCTCTCTGCCATTTTGCTACATTTTTTTCTCCATGTGTGTCTCCCTCAGCTCTTTAATATATAGATTGGTCTAACTTCACTGATACTTTCTTTTGAGTTTCATTTTCTGCCTAACATATTCCTCAGAATCTCTACAACAAAGCAGAGAGCCTGAAGACTGATTCTTTTCCATTTCCTCCCACCCGTCCAGTCCTGTCTCCCTCTCTTCTTATTTTCCTAATTATGCTTTAAAAAATAATACAGATTGACTAGGATGGAGTGTAATCCTACAAGGCATAGGAGGGGTTGAAATTCATGAGTGAGTACAAAATTCTGTGTCTCTGGGGCAGAGAGAGAAAAAGTTTGAGAAGATACATATACCAAAATGGGGAACTTCTTCACCTTTAATTATCTATATTCATGGTAGCAAATTGTGAACTCACTCTCTCTGTTTCTGACTGCCCATCTTAGCACCTCTCCCTGCTCTGTGTTTGGTGTTTCCCCCAGCCCTCAGCTTCTTCCTATTATTCCCATATTTAACCTTCTCCTGTCTTCACTGTTCTCCTGACCCAGCTTCTCCCTAGAATCTCTCATCCCTCAATTTCTTATTTCTCTTTCGTGTTAAATCCAAGGCCAAGATGTTCCTGGGTTTTTTTATTTTATTTGTTTCTTGTTTTCTTTTTCCATGATTATGGAAACATGTAACATGAGATCTACCCTCTTAAAACAATTTTAATTGTACAGTGCAGTATTGTTATCTACACGCACAATTTTGGACAGCAGACCTCTAGCACTTACTCATTTTGCATAACTAAAACTCTATTACCTGTTGAACAACAACTCCCCATTCCCCCCACCCCTAACCCCTAGCAACCACATTCTCCTTTCTGCTTCTATGAGTAGCAAAGGAGACTATTTTTGATACTGCCTGTAATTAGCAACAACCTAAATGTACATTGACAAATGAATGGGGAAAGATAAAGTGTACATACATACAATGGATTATTATTCGGCCACAAAAAAAGAAGGAAGTCCTGCTATATGCAACAACATGGTTGAACATCGAGGACATTATGCTAAGTGAAATAAACCTGGTTTCATTCTTACAGCTGACCTTTGGGTGTAGGAACCTCCCCGAAGGGTTTTCCTCATCTTTGTGCACCCAATGCGCACAAGGCAGTTAATATTGTTGAATGTATATGTGACAGAATAAATGTATTTGGCTCTACTAAAATTTCTGTCACCAGGTCTCTACTAGATGCTGCCTGCTTGTTGACAATCCCTGTATCTACCCATAGCCAATTCCTTATTAAATTTCCACAGCAACTGTTTTCAAATGTTTTATACACCTCTCATGCCCTATGCCATTTTCCCACCATCCTCACTCCTCTTTTAGTCAACTTGTTGGCTGCTCTGAAGCCAGAGAACCAACCCATTGCACAACCTATGCATATAATCATTTAAAATTATACGTCACAATCCCCAACTACTCCTTGGAGTTTTCTGCCAACAGGAACCTTTCTTGAATCACACTATTACGATTAAATCCACACTTTTTCCTACTGGATATAAAACATATTTCAACCACATGGAACACTTTTTAAACCCAATGTTTTCTCACAGAAGTCTTTATTCCTCTTTCATGTTATCAGCCTCCAGAACTTTCTTTATGAGAACCACCTTCCCCCCCAAAAAAGAAAAGTCTGTGCAAATATATCAATCAATTTTAGTCTGAAAACACTTGCTTCTAGACGCCTATCAATTTCAAAGCCAGGCTATTCCACATCAAGAAATTTCATGCATTCTTTCCGGGCTCTAGATAATCTCCATTTTCCTAACAAATTGTAGAAAGGTAGAGGTAAGATGACATTCACGGAGGGGCACAGACAGTCTTTTAAACAAATATGAGACTGACGTTTTGGGGGAGGTTCAAGGTGGTTTATAATCAAGCAAATTTCCTGGGACCGTGTCAAAATGGAGGAATTTGGAGTTGACTCAAGATAGAAAAAAGCATTTAGCAGTTTTCTGTAGGAATTGTTGTCAAAAGACTTGAAGGAGAGTTATTTTAGCTTGGGCCCCTTTTTAAGTATCTGAGGTCTGGTTCTCTAGAAGCCAGAATTGGGGTGGCCAATAAATGTGATTCATTGAAGGAGCATTGGTCAGGAAGAACCTGTAAGGAAGCAAGGGAAGAAGAAAGGGGGCAAGAAAGAATACTGAAGTAAGGTCTAGTCTTGGCCTAACCCACAGGGGCCCTGTGGAACATCAAAGTGATTTCACATTAAAGCCAAGGTCAGTCTTTTGTACTCTCATATCTATCAGTCATCGGCTCCAGTGGTGTGTACCCTCCTGGGATAGGAGGCGTTTTTTCACTGAGAAGGGGGCAAGAAGCTGGGAGCTATTAACAGCGAAAACTCACAGCAACTGGGATGGTGGGTGCACAGGAGAACAGAACATAGTGTATGTTGACCACCTTTTGCCAACCACTATACTCGATGCTTTGCATATGTGGTCTTGTGCAATCTTCCTAAATCTTTTATATCCCCCTCCTATAAATAAGTGAACTGGGGCTCAGAAGGGTTATGCAAATAGTCTAAGGTAATTTAAGTAGCAGAGACAGCTGAGCTAACCTTTTGGAGAATCAATCTCTTCCCTAGATTTTTAGCTCCCAACCCACTCATTGGCAGTTCCCTGAGTAGACAAATATAAAACAATCCCTTAGAAACCAATTTTATCCTATCTCAGAGGTAACTGAAACTTCCTGCATTAAAGAGACGGGAGTTCCAGTCCTGACAACAGGTGGGAACTCTCCTGAATGAGTATTTTGAGGTTGAAACTGTTTGAACTAGAAGTTTATAAAATTAGCCTGACTATCTATTCTGAAATCTAAAAGTCAAATTCAGACTTTGCCCCAAAGAATATAGTTGGAGTAGCAAACAAAAGTGTTAGTTCCTAAATACTTAACAGAAAATGCAAATTAATCCTACCTTTCTGCTCAGACCTTGAGATAGGCAGACAATCAAAGAAGTTCTCAGGTAGTTGCAATTTCAATGGATTTGTTTCTCCTGTTGCTAATTGACATTTCCATTATTTTCGTTACCTGACTTTGGACCACGGGTAAACTCTCTGGGCTTGAATTTCTTCATTGGTAAAGTTGGGATAAAGTCAGCACCTACTTTATAGGATGACTGTGAGAATTCCTGAAACATTGTATGTGGAGGCTTAGCACAGTGCTTGGCTGATAGAAATCTTTCAATAAAGGTTTCCCAATCGCTATGGACTGAATGTTTGTGCCCCCTCCACCCCAATTTGTATATTGAAATCAAATTCCCAATGTGATAGAGGTATCTGGAGGTGGAACCTGAGGGAGATGATTATGTTGTGAGGGTGGAGCCTTTGTGAATGAGATTAGTGCCCCTATAGAAGAGAAACCAGAGAGCTCTTTTCTCTTTTCCCATACAAGGACACAGTGTAGAGACAGCCGTCTATGAACCAGGCGGTGGCTCTCACCAGACACGGAATCTGCTGATGTCTTCATCTTGGGCTTCCCAACCTCCAGAACTGTGAGAAATAACATTTCTATTGTGCTTAAGCCACCCAGTGTTATAGCAGCCCTATAGATACCAATTGATAGCAATAATATAATTATGGTTGATGGGCATTAAGTCAGTGCCCCCAAGATGAACAGGAGAAACAAATCCATTGAAATTGAAACTACCTGAGAACTTCTTTGATTGTCTGCCTATCTCAAGGTCTGAGCAGAAAAGTAGGCTTAATTTGCATTTTCTGTTAAGTATTTAGGAACTAGCAGTTTTGTTTGCTACTCCAACTATATTCTTTGGGGCAAAGTCTGAATTTGACTGTTAGATTTCAGAATAGATAACTGAGGCCCTCGCGTTAAAAAAATATATATATGAGAGAAAAAAAGACAAAAAGACTGACCCTTTTCCAGAATTATTTGTTTTCTTGCCCATCTGGATATAAACGATGCTAATGAGAAAGAAATTCCTGAAGCAGATTAGTCGGCCCTGTGCTAGCCACTGCAAAGCAGACAGGACCCTGTATGGAAATGAGTGTCATCTTTTTATTCATTCTTATTACAAATGTTGATGGTAAGAGTAAGAAGATAAGAAAGTGGTGCATGTGGTGGAAGTCAGTTTTGCAAACTGGTCTAGTTCCATGTGTATAAAATTATACCTGAAGTACTACTCACATTCTTCACTCAGAATTCCTGAACTCTAAGAGGTGGAGATATGCTAGAGCAATGTGCTAAGTATTCTCCACTCTCTTGTTTTTTGTCCTATTCTCTCTTGTCCTGTTCAGGGACCAAACAGAGCTCCCCTTCACTCCAGTTAGTTTTGGCCAATGGAAAGCAACAGAAGAAAATGAAAGGACAGAAGAAAATGGAGGTTGGGGCCTTTATCCTTCCAGAATCCCTTTGGCAGGCCATGGGTAGGTAGCGGCTGGGTTCCTTTGATGAAGTTACTTCACTGTTTGAGGCAAGTAGTCTTCTCCCCCAGGGACAGCTTCTTCTTGGATTCCAGTGTTGAATTCCACGCCTCCTACTTTAGGCCTGTGTCATGCAGGGTGTTGTGCAGGGTCTCAGCTCCCGCTCTCCTCGTAAGAACGCAGGACATGGTGAGACCAAAAAGGAACACCCACAGAGCCATAGAGAGGGGAGTCAGACCACTATAGTCTCACTGGCGGCTGGGTTGGAGACACAGGAAGCAGTAGCCACACGATCCACAATCCGCCGGTTGCTTGTCTGCCAACCAACCAAATCCACTTACTAACTGCAATCCGCAATCCACAATCCGCTCTTGCTAGCTCAGCCACCATCTCCTTGCTGGCCCCCATTTTCTGCTAGTGTAGCCACAGCAGTTATATAACCAGTTATATAACCAGCAGTTATATAACCAGTAACCGGTGGCCAATGGCTCACCCAGCTGATGGCCATCCGATCATAGTTGATGGCTATTTACTACCCGAGTGAGCACCTTTCCACGTGAGGGCGAGAGCCTGGAAACTGCACTCCTGGCTCTGTCCCTACAGCCTGCGATAAGATAAGAGCGAGACTCCTGGTAGCTCTGGGCAACTTCACTATTCCGTGTGGGTTTCCCTTAAATCAGCTCTTACCCTCTTAGTTAGTCCGTTCATTAAATTCACCTCAATCACCTTGTTTGAGTCTATTTCCTGTCAGAACCTGACCACAAAAGTAATATTAAAAATTTGAAGATTTGGAACTGCCTTGGAAGGTACGTGAATTACTCACCACTTTAGTTTTTGTACTAAATTCATGTTACAAAGAGAAATTAATTCTCTTTGTAACTAAATAAATATTTATTAGTTGACACTATGTGCCAAGCACGGGAACATGCTCTGAAGGTTCATTGATAAAGATTATACACACACACACACACACACACACACACACACACATTTTATAACAACTTTATTGAAATTTAGTCCACATACCAATTCACCCATTTAAAGTGTACAATTCAATGGCTAAAAAAAAAAAAAAGAAGAAGCAATACACCACAGTTTAGTCTAGTGAAAAAAAAAGCTATTTTGCTGAGTTAAATAAAGAGAAAAGCGTCGTTTTCTGTGGCCAAAAAAAAAAAAAAAGCAAATAACTTGAATGTCTATCAATAATAGAGTAGAATAATACAAGAGTTGGAAAAATTTTGTAGTACATCCATAATTGGGAACTATTGACAAATAAGTTATATCTACAGCTATTGATATGGAAGTATGTCAGTGAGGTTCTGTTAGGTACTCTATTTTGTAGAGTAATGTGCATGATATAATCTCATTATTTTAATAAAAAGACATAGCCAAAACAACTCTATACATGTGTTTGTACCTTTTGTCTATAAACATGAAAAAAAGTGTGGAAAACATATGTTAAAGTATTAACATTAATCATTTCTGGGGTCTTCGGGATGGAAAAGAAATGTATTATTATTTACTTTCCATAACTTTGCATTTATGCAGTGAAAGTGGTACGAATATTTTTGTAGGTTTTTTTTTTGTGTGTGTGTGTGTGTGTGTGTGTGTGTGTATATATGTAACTTTACAGAGAAATTTAGTAAGGAAAATTTGTAGGAAAAACACGATACATCCCCAAACCTGGATCTGCTCCTGAAATCTTTTGACCAGAAATAGTGACTTTGGCAGCTTACATTATTACCTCAATACTGTATGGAACAAGAACTACAAAGAAATTCTAATCCATTTTGGTATGTAGAGGCAGAATCAGTGTGCAAAAGGATTGGATCTTTTTTAAATACTGTAACTAATTTTCTCATGTGTATACATTTCTCTCAGTGACCAAAATATTAAAGAGTGCTGACTATATGGCTGTATTTTGGTCTTGCCTTCTGAAGAGGACAGTGTGGTTGCAGGCCCACCATCCACTGGTCCTGCCCCCATCCACCAAGAAACAACCACTATTGCCAAAGAATGCCATCTCCAGCTTGGATGAGACACCAGCTACAAGTCCAATCCTGAACCAATTACTCTAGGAAGGGAGGTGAACGTCCAGTGACGGATGTAAGCCAATCCGGACCCACTGGTGAAGTCGATCTCTCCTAATTCATATGGCAACAGTGGTTGACGCGTGGATGTGCTCATGTCTAAGCTGATGATAGTTCGGCAAAGGACTAGTGTGATCGTGGAGAGAAGACTCCATCTATCTCTCTCGGATGTAAACAAGAAGATGTTTGGCCTGAATTGCGGCTAGCAGCCATGTTAACCCATGAATGTACTTTGTAGTATTGCTACTAAGCCCTTGGCAGGCAGCGCGGAACAATAAAAAGACATGGATGCTTTGGGCCCATCATTGAGCCACAGGATCAAACCGAGATTGAACTGCACACTAACTCTGAATTTTACAGTTATGTAAATCAACATGTTTTCTTGATTGATTACCCCCGTTGGAGCTTATTTTTCTGCTACATGCGCAGCCGCAAACATCCTATAAGCACCCCCCCACAACACTATCTGAATGGACTAGATCTGTAAAAAATGTCCGTATTTCCCTATAAATGTTTTGTTGCTGAGAAAACTCTGGCACTTTCTAAAATACATTCATGAAAGTGCCCCATTCAGGAGAAGCAAAAAAGATCCAAAACCTGGACTATGGAACGACCACAGGGGTTTTTCTTGGTGATGACACCCTCAGAGGGCATGAGACAAGCTGGGACGTGATCAAGACCAGATTTGATGTTTTTATCGCTCAAATCCTGTGGCCTGGCATTTGTTTTTCTCTGAAGTAGGAAAGGCCACAGACGCAGTTCTTTGTATGTTATAAAACTCTTCAGCAGAGCGGATCTTTGTCTCCACTGCTAATAAACATAGCAGCCTGTAGCCAGCAACACCATGCTGAGGGAGGGAACGTCTGTGTTTGCTAAACTCATCTTCTCGTCGGCTGCCCAGTTCACTAAAGTTCACCCCTCGTTGGGTCTGAAAAGCATACAGACACCGAGCGAACTCTCCTGAAAGGCATGGAGGCCATGGCTGGAGGGCTGCAACCTGGAGACGGTTTGGTAAGTTATCTTCAGCAAGTAAGCTGCTTCAGCAGCATCTAGGTGGAGACAGTTTGGTTTCCTGGTGATCAGTGAAATCTCTGGAGTTGGACACTCCTGGGTGAGAATCCAGCCTTTGCTCCCTGCTTGTTCTGGAACACTGGGCAAGCTTCTTAACCCACAATGTTTCAGCATCCTTCTGTAAAACGGAGGTCATAATTAACACCCACCTCTTAGCGCTATAAAGCTTTGGCAAAGAGATCTCCATAAATCCCTTAACACAGAGGCAGGTAGTGAGCACTCAGAGATATAACCCATAACGTTGTAGGGGAAATGGAAGCCATAATAACAACCTGGGCAGCTACACTGAGGTTAAAAATTTGGGTAAGGGTAATTTTCATATGATAAACGAGGAAATAGGTAGCATAGATATTTTAGAAGTACTATCCAGACTGCCTCATAAGGAGTCAATACTGACTATTGCATTCTCTTGCCTAATAAGTTGCCAGTTTTTCCACATTATCAATAATGAGTTTGCCTATCACATCTGTGAGCAATCAGACCAAGGCAAAACCTTTCAGGCATTTGCCTCCCCCATCAATAAGTTAAAATTGCTTTTCCAGTCCCTGAACACCCACCCCCCATGCACATGCATTCAGCAACTTATTCAAGTGTATTTTGTGCAGGACAGTGGGCAGAAGAAAAGAAGAGAAACTATTACTTAAGATCATACATTGTTCTCAAGTCTAGGTTAGCATTCCTGGAAAATCCATCCACAATATTTTTCAAGCAGGTTAAGATCTCTGAGCTGTGATCAAACACTGTGCCAAGCACATGGTTAGACAGAGAGGTTTGGAAAACTGGAAAGAAAGATTTATTTCCAAATGAAAAGGAGAGGGTAGTCAGAGCTGGCATTCCGGTCTGAGAGCTCTCTGGTAAAGACCACGCTCTGGAGAGAAATAAATTGGTTTTGACCATGGGGCTACATCACTATCGGGGTGTAACTTGGTTTTTCTCTCTAGAAGGACTCATTCTTCTCTCCTTCCTCCATTTTAAAGAAACAGCTTCCTTGTGACACTTTTGCACCCATACAGGTTGGATAAAATTTTCAAATTTGAATCAGTAAATGTTGCACGTCTATATCCTGTGTTAACTGGTTTTTTATCTTAGTTGATACTTTGACTGCTATGACAAAAGTCCCTAAAGCCTATGGATTGTCTGTACCATCTACTTGAAGATCAGTTTCTATTTCACCCAACCAAACGTCCTTTTCGAAGAGGCTAGACAGCCAGACAGCGGGACTGGGGAGCCTTTCTCTTCCAAGAGCCATCACAGAAAAGAACTAGGTTTCAGATTTGGTAAATAGGGCAGGTCTCACTGAGACATGGCATAAGCTAGAATCTGACCAATCCCCTCCGACCTGGCAAGCCAATGGTGCCTAAATTCCAGGTTTTAGCTTTTATAACATGATATTTAAAAATAGAGTATGCAATTTAGAATTAAGCAGACAAGAATTTGATTCCTAATCTTCCACTGACTAGCTGTGTAATTTGGGGTGAGGTTACATCCTCTGATTTTCAGTTTCATCAACTATAAAATAGAAATAGTCAGTATGGCCTCATAGCATCGTAAAGATCAAATGAGAGGGTATAAGTAGCTTGCTTGTGCAGAGCCAAACAAACAAGCATGGTTAATATTAAAATAGTTATGATTATTCATCACACCTCTAGTTTGCATTACTGGTATCTGTTACAACAGTTCTTCCCTTGGAGAATAGTTTTTTAGCTACACCAATGTTTTTTGCACTTTAATGTGAATGAAGAATAAAAGTAAAGCTGGAAGAGATGACTGAGAAAAGGCTCTAAGAAGCAAAAACGTTAGGCTATATGAAGAAAGCAAAACACAGATCACTTAGGAGGCTTAACATAAACTTTCTCCTCTTCAGAACTTCTCCCATGCTGCTACGATGTTAGCTTTCTTTTCCCCAACAGAGAAACGCAGAGGATAAGGACTTTCAGCCAATAAATTATTTATTGAATGACTACTAAGTGCCAAACACTGTGATAGGTGTTGGTAATATAACAAAAAAAAGCCGGACTTGTCAACGGCCCTTTGGAGCCAACAATCCATGTTGATGGCTGACACCACCTAGAGAAGAAGGTCTGAAACCAAGCCTTGAAATTCTCTTCTATTCAAGAACTGAGGATATGTAAGAAGCTTGAGGAAGGGTGGAGAGAAGTCTGCAGAGAAGCAAGAGGAGGTGAGAAGAAGTGCAGCACTTCCAGTGCAGAAGTGAAGATCAATCCTAGGCAAGAGAAGTGTAGCCTTTCAATCTACAAAAGGAATCACTCAGTTACTCAGCAAATACATATTTCTACTTACTCTTTTTTGGAAACTTTTCTAGGTCCTGACAATTCAGTTATGGAAAAGACTGTGATAGATTGTTTCCCAGGAAGCTGACTGAGATGGAGATCAGCATACAGGAAGTTTTTAACAAAGTTTATTAAGATCAACAGCTGAGAGAATAGAGTCCAGAAGTAAACCCACACCTATGTGGTCATTGACTCTATGACAAAGGAGACAAGAATATATAGTAGGGTAAAGACAGTCTATTTAATAAATGGTACTGGGAAAACTGGACAAATACATAAAAATTTTAAAAAAGAAAGAAACTGGACCACCTTCTTACACCATATACAAGAATAAAGGAATAAAGACTTAAATGTGAGACCTGAAACCTTAAAACTAGAAGTAAACATAGGCAATAAATTCTCTGACATTGCTCTTAGTAATATTTTTTTCTGATCTATATCTTTGGGCAAGGGAAACAAAAAGAAAAATAAACAAATGGGACTACATTAAACTGAAAAGTTTTTGCACAACAAAGGAAACCACCAATAAAACAAAAATACAACCTACTGAATGGGAGAAGATATTCGCCAATGATACATCTGAAAAGGGGTTAATATCCAAAATTTATTTAAAAAACTCATATAATTCAATACCAAAAAAATAATTTGATTAAAAAAGGGACAGAGGACCTGAATAGACATTTCTCCAAAGAGGACATACAGATGGCCAGTAGACATAAGAAAAGATGCTCAATATCACTAATCATCAGAGCAATGCAAGTAAAATTACTTCACACCTGTCAGAATGGCTATCATCAGTACATCAACAAGTAACTGCTGGTGAGGAAGTGGAGAAAAGGGAACCATTGTGCACTGTGGGTGGGATCGCAAACTGGTGCAGGCACTATGGAAAATGATTTGGAGCTTCCTCCAAAAATTAAAAATAGACCTTATGACCCAACAATTTTACTTCTGGATATTTATCCAGTGAAATCCAAAACACTAATCTGAAAAGACAGATGTACCCCTATGTTCATTGCAGCTTAATTACAATTGCCAAGATATGGAAGCAACTTAAGTGCCCATCAACGGATGACTGGATAAAGAAATTGTGGTACATTTATACAATGGAATATTATTCAGCCATAAAAAATAATGAATCTTACCATTTGTGACAACATGGATGGACCTAGAGGGTATTCTGCTAAGTGAAATAAATCAGACTGAGAAAAACAAATACGATATAATCTCACTTACATGTGGATTCTAAAGAACAAAATAAATGAACAAACAAAACAAAAATAGACTGATACAGAGAAAACACTGGTTGTTGCCACGTGTGAGAGGGATTGGGAGACTGGGTGAAAAAGATGAAGGATTAGGAAATACAAATTGGTGCTTACAAAATAGTCATTGGGATGTAAATTATACCCCAGAGAACATAGTCAATAATGTTGTCACAACTATATATAGTGCCAGGTGGGTACTAGACTAATTGGGGGAATCACTACATAAATTATATAAATGTCTAACCACTATACTGTACACCTGAAACTAATATAAAATAATATTGAATGTCAACTGTAACTGGGGGGGAAAAAAAAGGTCAACACCTGAGGAAGGGAGAGGATGGATGCAGGATTGGGCATAGGGAGGGCACAGGATTGGGCAATGCAAGTCCAGGGGCAGCCTCAGTAAACCTCACAGGGAGTGCTGGAGCTAGAATGGCCCTTAACAGTTGTCTTCAGTTGGGCTGAGATGGCCACATGTATCAGTCATTGATCTGAACCATGCTGAAATGTGGCCGTGGGCAAAGTGGCACTCTGCTAATGAGGCGATTCCTGAAGGTCCTGGTAGCTGCAGGAGTGTCCCAACGACACTCCCAGCATCTGGAGAAAGAAGTCTTTCATTGACGAGAGATTTAGGGGAAACATACAGTGCTCACCCCAAAGAACAACAGCGTGTCTGCTCCCTGAAGGTAATGGTCTGAACAGAGGTACAGACATGAAACAACTAGTCCAGCAGGTGGCAGCATTACAATTCAGGTTGGTTGGCCTGGATTAAAGGAGTTGTTGAGTCAGGGTTCTTAGATAGGAACTGGAAAACCAACTCCAGTTACCTAAAGCATAAAATAATTCATGGAAGGGCATGAATTAGCTCAGGAAAATGATGGAAAGGCCCACAAAACAAGTTCCAAGATGGGCAGGAAGAGCAAGAGAGGTAATCTGAACTTCCATAGGAGCAGCCTGGATTGGGTGTCTCTTCTGATGATAGTGTATGATGGGTGCCACCACCTCTGCCTCTGGCATGAATTCTGGCATGTGTCCTGCTACTCCGAATCACTGGTTCCAAATTCAGAGACCCCAGCAGCGGCATCTGTTTGGCCAAGTGTAGGCTGGGGCGCAGATTCTAGCTATGAGGGCAGAGGGCCAGGAAGCTTCTGGTCTTTCAGGCATACTTAGCAGGAGGACCTGCTCCCAGCTCGACTCATGAAAAGAAGTGTCCTCAAACATCAAAAGGGGTTCAGACACTGAACTGATCTTTGAAAACACACACACACACAAATATATAAAGAGCAAAAAAAGACCTGACCATCAACTTGGCTCTGCACTCATGAGAAGGGATAAGTGAGAATTACGGAGGTGTCAAGACATATGAATGGGGTGCAGACAGTGGACTGAGAAAACAAAACAGACCAATAAACACTGAAGACCAGACCATCACTTGGGCTCAGCAGAGGTGAGAAGCAGTTAATGAGAGTTGTGCACATGCTGGGTCCAGCTGGGTAGATGTGCTGTTGACAGAAGACTCCAGTCTCAGCAAAGCAACAGAAATGCACTCAGGAAACTGAGGCCTAGTCCCAGTCAGAAGGTGGAGATTGGAGAGAACTGAAGCTCAGAGTGTGGGCAGATAACCCTGGCCCACTCCCAGCACAATATTGGCAACAAGACTAGTTCCAGGTTCTTTCCAAGGGTTAGGGGAGGAGCCTTAAAATACAGCCATGTTTGGCCAGGACTGGTTCAGGCATCAAGTAGGGGCTGAGTCTGACTTGCAAGTTTTCTGTTCCAGCAAATGAGTGGGACTGGAGAAGGGAATATTAGGAAGATAAATGACCCAGAAAGAGGCTTAAATAGCCTTCTTCTCTTTATCTCCTCCCTCAGAACCCTCCCCCAAATAAAGGAAAGGCAAGTAATATTTATTTCCCGCCAACTATACTAAACCAGTGCTAAGTGTTTTCACAAAAACTCTCTCTTTAAAACCTCACAAAGAAGTTTGTTATCCTCATTTTTCCCAATGCAGAAGCTGAATATCCTAGATGTTCAATAATTTGCCCTGACTCACACATTCAGGATTCAAACTCTAGTCTATCCGAAAACAGAGCACAGCCATTTTCTCTTACTTACACTCTCTCTCTCCTCCCTGACCCTATTCTAAAGTCTTCATTCTCACCTTACTCCAATAGGCACTTTACTTCTTAAAGTCATGCTTCTCAGACTGGCATTTATATTGTCATTATAATATGTCTGGAGGCATTTGAGGTCACAGACTTAGCACAAAGCACATTCCTACAATGAAAATTTTACTTGAGGATTTTGCAGGGCTGGGCTTGCAGGGTGGGGGAGATTGGAGGGTTGAGTATTTCAATTGGTTACTGTTTAATACATTTTTCTCATTGAAACAAACAGATATTTATCTAAGATATGAATACTTAAGACAAAATAAATGATGTCAAAGAAATTTCAAGCCCCTTTGAGCTACCTGCAGATTCCTCTGAGATTTGTATGTGTTCATTCTTCTCTGTCATTAAGGATATATGAATAGCAACTTTTAGAAATACTAGTTATGAGGAGAAGACCTGGGGAAAACTCAGTTAAGCTCATCACCACCACCCAAGCCCACGCTTTGTGCCAGTCTCTGGGTTTCATTCTGGAGGTCCTCCATCTTGGAAAAAGGTGAAGTACTGATGAGAATTCAGAGAAGCTAGGGCACTGGGGAAACTCCTTGAGACTGCCAGCCTTTGAAAAGAGTAAAAACTTCTAAAGACAAAAAATCCAAGTATATAAAGGAGGAATAATGAGATAAAATGGAGCAAAGGAAAACTTTGGCTTCCCGTTGGGAAAATCTCCAAGCAGAAAGAACTGTTCAGGGGCCGACTCATGATGAGTCTTCCAAAGCTTAGCTCATCAAACCCGAGAGGACTAAGGCAGCCTGGTCTACCGGGAACCATCTGCAGTGACTTCAAAAGGGCAAGATGGCCAAGCAGGTCATTTTCATCTCCTATTTCTGTTACTCTATGGAACAGGAGTGATTCAAACCGTATGTCTTTAAAACCACTCTTTATTTCAGTGGTTTGTTTGGGTTCTTTTAAAGTACCACGTGACAAAGGCCCTTATGACAAAACAAAGCACTCTCACAAACAAAGTTTGTTTCAAACCTCACCCCCTTATCTTCTCTTCCCCATGCATGTAAAGTAATGTGCTTTCTTTTAGAACTCATTCCAGGGTAAACTGGATTGATGTTGTGCTTTCTGTAAACCGTGAGGCCAGAGAACAGAGGAATATGAAAGATCCCACACTGGGTAGGATCAAATTTCAGGGCAGCCTGGGGTTCTGAATCTGCTAGTGGTACCCAAGGACATGTGTGGGCGGGGGGGGGGGGGAGAAGAACACTGGTTGTTGTTAATCTCAAAAGGATAGACATGAGCCCCAAGCAGTCAAATATGCCTATCTTATGGGCAGATGTTTTATGGATGTTTTGCTCCATCTCTCTAGTAAAAACAGCCTGGGCTTCAGAATCAGACAAAATCGGGGCTGACTTATTCTGTCACACAGAAAAAGAGACTTTGACAAGTGACTTTACCTTTTCCGAGCCTCACCTGTAAAATGGACACAATAAAACCTACCACAGCGCATGGGTGAGAGAATGAAATGAGAGAGTACCTGTGCAGCACTGAGCACAGTGGAGGGCATGTAGCAGGTGCTCAGTAAATTTGAACAAGTAATATGATGGAGGTTTTGTCTAAAACTCTCTTAAGACTCTACGTGTTTTCTCAATTCCTGATGCAGTGGTACAGTTGTAGATGAGATCCAAGCCATTACTATAATTACATTCTTCTAATGAATGATCTCCCACCTCACAAGGAGATACCTGCTGCATTCTTAGGGGAAGCTGTCTTACTCTTAGGCTGCTCAGGCTACTATAACACTAGGTGGCTTAATCAATAAGCATTTATTTCTTACAGCTCCAGAGGTTAGAAAGTCCAAGATCAAGGTGCTGGCTAATTTGATTACTGGTGACAGCCACTTTCCCTGGTTTGCAGATGACCATCTTCTGGCTGTGTCCTCACATAGTGGAGAGAGAGTGAGCTCTCTCATATATCTTCTTGAAAGGTCACTAATCTCATGCATGAGGGCTCCACCCTCATGACCTAATTACCTCCCAAATGTCCCACTTCCTAGTACCATTACATTGGGCCTTAGGGCTTCAACATATAAATTTGGGGGTGGGGTCTGGGGGCACATTCAGTCCACAGCAGAAGGGAATTTGGGTATCTTGTTAACAGTGCCCCAAGTTCAGACTGCAAGGGCAGCTCTGTTCTGTTCATTCTCTGTCCCTACTATGGTCTTTGGAACTCAGACTCCCTTTCTCAACCCCTTCCAGGCTCCTAAGGGATTAACCTACTCCCTATCTTCCAGATGCTATAAGTTAACTTTCCCCTTTTATGGGTTTACCTAAACAAACATAACACTCTCTAGCATCTGCCATTGAAATAAAAGGAGATTTATTACTTACTTGTTGCAATGAGAATGACATAAGAGTCGAGAAGAAATGTGTAGCAGCTTGTGGTTGCCTTGGCAGTCTGTAGGGTTTGCCAAGCACCCTCTTTTTTCTCCATTGCTACGGTACTCACAAGTCTGGCATAGAGCTTTGAGAGTGCACCTAAGTGAATGAATTAGGGACTGTTCCGATGGGGAGAAAGTCTACGGCTCTAAATTTCCCAACTAGAGGCTACAACACGCGTCTTTGTTTCTTCCAGCTTTATAGCTGCTGCAGAACTGGAAAGGGGGTGTTCATGATGGCCCTTGGCCCCTTATTCAGTGATCAGTACAAGTCTATGGCACAGATATTTCTCGATTCCCTGGGAATCACTCAGAATTAAAATCAGGTTTCTGTTCATTTCTAGGCAGTGGGGATATTGGGAGATATGGAGGCATTCTTGCCAACACAAAATATCCTGGTGTCATAGATAAACATGGAAAACAGAATAAAGACTATGAGGAACAGAGTCAGGGCCACAGAAGAACAGTAAGTCCCTATTGTTTATATATGTTGCTTATATTGTGAGTCTGGGGCCACTACAGAGTCATTTCCCTCACTGCAAATATCCAGACTTCTCATGGCAAAAAAACAGAGACGTTATTTCATCCAAGAGTTGCAGAAGTGGAGAGGTGCTCATTCTCCTCTATCTCCATCCATCTTGTATTAATGTGCCCTGAAGTTCAAGTGCCTGAACTCCTCAACCCCATCAGGTAACTGCACCCTAGAATTAATGAGTGTTCTGGGGTATTTGTAATATTAGTTAGGGCTTAGGATGCAAATGGCAGAGACAGATTCTGGGTAACGTAAACAGAAAAAAAATTGACTGCACAGGCTTTAGATACCTTACAGAATTGGCAAGAAAATGAGACAGCCAGGTGTGGCAGGAACCAAGGGATACCTATCCCAGGTCCTGCCCAGAGATAGTGTGCCTAGATGTCACCATTCTAGATGGACTGTTCCTTGAGCCACAAATCCATGTTATAACAACACTGGACTTATGAATCTGCCACAGTCTCCAGGAATAATTTTTTTTTTTTTTTATGTTATACCCGGTCTTTTTTTTTTTTTAAATTAATTAATTTATTTATTAGTTTCAGGTGTACAAAACAAGGTAATACTTAGACGTTCATCATTTATATCCCTCATACTGTGAACCCCCCTCCCCCCATCCACTATCCCTCCGACCTCACACTGAACCATCACATTATATATATAAAATTATAGTTGGCATTCATTAATGTTTAGCTTCTGGTGTACAATGCCATGATCAGGTATCCACAGTATCCCTGAGGTGGTCTCCCAAATAGGACGCATGTCCATCGGATACCCAACAAAATCTTTACAACATTATAGAATACCTTCCCCAAATTAATTTTCAAAAAAACCCTGAAGCCATCTTGTGGTTACCAGCTGCTTCCAAATCCCTTCACCTTTCCCCTTATCCCCAACCCCCTCCCACACACCCATCTAACCACTCTCGGTTTTTTCTCTGCGTCCCCAAAACTGTCTCTGATTAGTTCATTCACATAGTCTTTTCTTTAGATTCCATATATAAGTGAGATCATATGGTACTTGTCTTTCTCTTTCTGACTTATTTCACTTAACATAATGTTCTCTAGATCCATCCATGTTGCTGCAAATGATAAGATTTCTTTCTTCTTTATGGCTGCGTAATACTCCATTGTATAAATGTACCACAGCTTCTTAATCCAGTCATCTACCGATGGGCATTTCGGTTGTTTCCATATCTTGGCTATTGTGTAAAGTGCTGCAATAAACATAGGAGTGCATACAGATTTTTGAATTGGAGTTTTGGAATTCTCCGGGTAGATGCCTAGGAGTGGAATTACTGGATCATAGGGTAGTTCCATTTTCAGATTCCTGAGATACCTCCATATTGTTTTCCATAGTGGCTGCACTAATCTGCAGTCCCACCAACAGTGCACTAGCGTTCCCTTTTCTCCACATCCGCGCCAGCATTTGTTGTTTGTTGATTTATTGATAATAGCCATTTTGACTGGAGTGAGGTGGTATCTCATTGTGGTTTTTATTTGCATTTCTCTGATGGTTAGTGAGGTTGAGCATTTCTTCATATGTCTTCTTGCCTTCTGTATGTCCTTTTTAGAGAAATGTCTCCCCAAGTCCTCTGCCCATTTTTTAATTGGGTTGTTTGTTTTTTTGGAGTTGAGTTGAGTAAGTTTTTTATAGATTTGTGATATTAATCCCTTATCAGATATATCATTGGCAAATATCTTTTCCCATACAGTAGGATCCCTTTTTGTTTTATTGATGGTTTCCTTTGCTGTGAAGAAACTTTTTAGTTTGATGTAATCCCACATGTTTATTTTTTCTCTTACTTCGCTCGCGCGAGGGGATATATCAGTGAAAATCTTACTCCGGGTAATGTCCATGAAGTTTCTTCCTATATTTTCTTCTAGATATTTTATGGTTTCAGATCTTACATTTAAGTCTTTAAGCCATTTTGAATTTGTTTTTGTATATGGTGTAAGGAGGTGGTCCAGCTTCATTTTCTTGCATGTGTCTGTCCAGGTTTCCCAACACCACTTATTGAACAGACTGTCTTTACCCCATCGTACATTCTTGCTTCCATTGTCGTAGATTAGATGGGCATATAGGCATGGATTTACGTCTGGACTCTCTATTCTGTTCCATTGGTCTAGGTATCTATTTTTATGCCAGTACCATGTTGTTTTGATTACTGTAGCCTTGTAGTATAGTTTGAAATCAGGTATCGTTATACCTCCCACTTTGTTCTTATTTCTCAAGATTGCTGAGGCTATCCGGGGTCTTTTATGGTCCCATATAAATTTTAGGATTATATGTTCTATTTCTGTGAAAAACGTCGTTGGTAGTTTGATAGGAATTGCGTTGAATATGTATATTGCCTTAGGCAGTATGGACATTTTAACTATATTAATTCTTCCTATCCATGAACATGGAATGTGTTTCCATCTATTTATGTCTTCTTTCATTTCTTTCTTCAGTGTTGTATAATTTTCTGAGTACAGATCCTTTACATCTTTGGTTAGATTTATTCCCAGATATTTTACAGTCTTTGGAGCAATTGTAAATGGAATTGTTTTTTTAATTTCTCCTTCTGCTATTTTATCATTGGTATATACAAATGCAACTGATTTCCGAATATTAATTTTATATCCTGCTACTTTACTAAATTCATCTATCAGTTCTAATAGTTTCTTGGTGGAGTCTTTAGGGTTCTCTATATATAGTATCATATCATCTGCATATAATGATAATTTTACTTCCTCCTTACCAATTTGGATGCCTTTTATTTCTTTCTCTTGTCTGATTGCTGTGGCTAGAACTTCCAGTACTATGTTGAATAGAAGTGGAGAAAGTGGGCAACCTTGTCTTGTTCCTGATCTTAGGGGGAATGGTTTTAGCTTTTCCCCATTGAGTATGATGTTAGCTGTGGGTTTGTCATATATGGCCTTTATTATGTTAAGATATGATCCCTCTATTCCCACTTTCTTAAGGGTTTTTATCATAAAAGGTTGCTGTATTTTATCAAATGCTTTTTCTGCATCTATTGATATGATCATGTGATTTTTATTTTTCATTTTGTTAATGTGGTGTATCACATTAATTGATTTGCGGATGTTGAACCACCCCTGCATACCAGGGATGAATCCCACTTGATCATGGTGTATGATCTTTTTAATGTATTGCTGAATTCTGTTTGCTAATAATTTGTTGAGAATTTTTGCATCTATGTTCATTAGAGATATCGGCCTGTAGTTTTCTTTCTTTGTGGTGTCTTTGTCTGGTTTTGGGATCAGGGTGATAGTGGCTTCGTAAAAAGTGTTTGGGAGTCTTCCTTCCTTCTGGATTTTTTGGAAGAGCTTGAGGAGAATAGGTGATAATTCTTTTTTGAACGTTTTGAAAAATTCACCTGTAAAGCCATCTGGTCCAGGGCTTTTGTTTGTTGGGAGATTATTGATTACTGATTCAATTTCCCTGGTGGTAATCAGACTGTTCAGGCTTTCTGTTTCTTCTTGAGTTAGCCTTGGAAGGTTGTGCGCCTCTAGAAAATTGTCCATTTCTTCAAGGTTGTCAAATTTGTTGGCATATAGTTGCTCATAGTAATTTCTTACAATTTTTTGTATTTCTGTGGTGTCTGTTGTCACTTCTCCTCTTTCATTTCTGATTTTATTAATTTGGGTCCTCTCTCTCCTTTTTTTAATGAGTCTGGCTAAAGGTTTGTCAATTTTGTTTATCTTCCAGTAATAATTTTTAACTGACCATCCTACTTGTGTCATTTCCTCAACATTCAATGTTTGATGCTGGAAAATCTCATTGGTTATACACAGGTCACCTGAAAATGCTCTAGAGACTAGGTGGCAGAGCTAAGGTGAGACTGTCCCACCTTTTTCAGTTCTGTGGAGAGAATGACCTCCCACATCTCTTAGGGCTTCCCCCAAAATACACAGGACATTTTAGATTCAGGGCAACAAAAATGACTAACGTCCATCATAGTCCTCCACTCTGGCTAACGTCTTCCAGGATTCTTTTTTCCTTATTAACATTTCCAAAAATGTTCCTGCCTAAAAAAATGAAACTAACCCCAGGACAACTAACCCCGTAGCCAACTCCAGGTCCCAGATCTTGAAATGATGTCCATTCTCCATCCCGCTATTCTGCCACTTTGACTAAAGTCAAAGTCAGCCTTCAATAATATACTATATTACATACATATAAAAATGGAATAGAGCAAGAGAGCAGAAAAGGAAGAAAAGTACACACACACACTCACATGCACACCAAGGAAAGAAATATGGATTGAGGCTATATTCCTTGTTTTTGTAACTAAAATCAGTCTATAGCCTGGTATTACAGGCTAGGTTCTTTAGAAAGTAGACTCTGAAATGGCATTTCATTTTCAGAATATTTATTTAGAAAAGCTTTTGGGATCAACACCTGTGGAAAAGTGGGGAAGGAAGCAGAGTAGACAAAGGAAAGAGTCAAGTTGCAATATGGGCCTTTTGGAAGACCATGGTTAGGCAATAAGTGGGTGAGTCATACATAATTAATCCCTTTCGACCTTCCTATCTCTAAAATTCTTTGGATTCCATCTCTACAATGAAACTGGCATCTTTTTCATGTAGGTCCAGAATTCAGTCAACCAAGTGAATAAACAATTAGAACCACACCCAGCTGTTCAGTCTTGTACACTGAACCCAAAATAATCAGAAAATGAACCAATATCAATAAATTCAGCCTGAAATAAAACTAGCTTCTTCCATCCTTAATCTAACTTCCTCAAAATATATTATTGCACGCACATCTTAGCTTTGTGTCCACAGAAAGTGTAAAATCTTGTAATACATTGGGGTTGTAAGATTTCTTCTCCAAGATTCACTTTTTTTTAATGTCTCCATACCAGGTATTCTAGGAGTAAACATTATTTATAGACCAAGAGTCAGTGAGATTAGTGGAGAGAGGACAAAGGTAGAATTGGCTTTCGCCTGCAAGAGTTAGGGAGTTAGTTACACAGCCTTCCATCCAGTTTGGAAAGAGCTGTTTCCAGTGGCCATGGAGGTATACAGGGGTTATGAGTTTAGGCACTAAGTCTCCCACATATCCCCATTCTAATCCATGAGTCTCATTATCATTCACTGTCCCAACTTTAGAAGAAGTCTGATGATACTTTGAATTGAACTGATATTGTAATTTGTCAAAACACAGCACAACTATTTATTTGGTTTTTGGCTATCCTAGGCCTAAGCCTCCTAGAGATAAGATATTCTTTTTCCATAATCATAGAAAAATACTTCTCTTTCAGGCTGTTCCTTGAGCCAAGAATGTAGGAATTTAAATTGGTCCATCTCTTTAAAGTTATCTAGTGCCATTAGAAATAACCTCCCTGTGATGGATAGTTTCTGTTTGCCCAACCTGATCTGTACTCCATTCTTTTCCACCTTGCTCTGTGTTCCAGAAGGGAGACCTCCATTTACTACATCAATCAGGTGACCTGAACTTTCCATCTTTAGGTTGGGTCCACCCAATTGGATGCATGAGAGGGAGAATCAGGTGGACAAAGGAGGAATCTATGTCCTGGCCCCAACCTGCTAGGACAGGAGTTAGCAGTGGCTGAATTCTATCACCAAAGTAGATAGTTTCTATTGGAAAATCTTCTTCTAAAGCTACAGTTGCAACTACAGCTCTCTCTAGGTTCTTATAATTGCTCCTTCTCCTCACTCTTTTAAGCATAGTGGGCAATAAGGGATCTCGTAGTTCAAATCCTTAAGATACTTCACCATCCCTTATTGATTTCCCTCAGCACTACCTACAATATTGTAAATAAGTCCTTTGTTGAACACTCTTCAAATACCCTATTTGAGTATGCCTTCTCTTTCCTGATGAGAACCCACATAATATACACCTTAACCCATAGTTTCAAATTCCTAGGGGTCTTAATTCAATTCTAGGACATTAACCTACTCAGTACACCAAAGCCTTGCTTTTAATGTGCATTTCATTCCAGATTCCCCGGGGTGATAGCTCAACTATGTGCCATCAGCTTCCAGAGCTTCACCTCTGATTGTGAGCTGAACTTCCATTGTTTTTACTTCTAATTGATTCAGATATCCTCATAGTTCTCATATTTTCCTGAGTAGACCTGCATATACTCCTCGTACCAACATCTGCACTAGTCAGGCTTCCTGTTTACAAAAGACAGAAAGTAACACTGAATAACTTAAGCAATAAAGTAACGTATTGGAAGAAAATTGGTGGCTCACAGAATTGACTGGCAAGCTGGAAAATGATACCCCAGAAGGAATAAAGGAAGACAAAACACAATCAGAACACCACCAGAGCTACTACTGATGTCATTGCCATAGAATACTCACTGCCATTATTGATGGCACCAACATCACCGGAGTTGAACCCCTCTGCCATTGGCTGCTCAACTCCACTGCAGTTCTCCAATAACCTCTAACATCATGGCACTTTCTTCTCTAGTCCATTGGGCCCAACATTTTCACATCAGGCATAGATCAATCCTGAAATTAATGTCAACATACAGTTCAGGCTTCTTATTCTTCTTGGACGCAGAGCTCTGTTGCCCTTCTTATCACCTTGTTATTTATTGTCCATTGCTCCCTGTTTTAGGCATTCTAATATATATATATATATATATATATATATATATATATTAGATATATATTAGATATCTAATATATATTATATATATGTGTGTGTGTATGTATATATATATAATATATAATATGTATATCTAATAGATATAATGCTCTCATATACATATATATAATACTCTAATATATATTATGCTCTCTTTCTCTCACAATAGAGTGAAATGTAGCTTGAGTAAGAGTCTACAAGTCAGATATTCATAACATCATCATTCCTATATAATTTTTAGACTTCTTTTTTAGACCGTTCAGTATTCACATGTCAGGACAATGGTCTATTCCCATACAGAATAATTATCCAAATATTTGTGTCACACTAAGGCTTTCAAATTTTTCAATAGTCTGGGACACTTACATCAAGTTACTTTTGTGGGCAAACATTAATTTGTTCCTAGTTTTGTTATGAAAAATGTGTTGAGTACATACATTCTTGACTTCTTGGTTCCAGGAAGAATCATTTAAAATGCCTCTCTCAGATATGTAAAGATAATTCAAGTGAACATTAGTTGCAATGATTTGGGGGTATCTACAAATCCCTCCCCATCCTGATACTCTTTGTTGTGCCAAAGGCTTTACTGTGATTCAATGGGAAAGTTTGTGTCCAAGTTAAGGAGCTTTGGATACCGAGATGGTAGAGGTTTCAACAACTTCCATTGTGATGTTCAACATTAAATCCTCTTTGATAGAATGGGATGATCTCAACTTAAGTCCATCAAAGGCCTTCAAAAGGGGACCCACAATGATGAAATATGGAGCCTGGACATAAGATGTAGGTTCAAAGTCAAGGTCTACTGCCATTGAAAGAGGACTGGTTCCTGCCAGGCATGCAGCTGATTTGAAGTTCTTCCTGATCCAATACCCATTGTGAGTCCTTTGAGAATAATAGCTTTTTGCATGAGAATAAACCAGAGTTATAAAATGGCAAGCCTTTGACAGCAGATAACAATGGGGGCATCAGATTATTCTCCCCTGAAGAATCACTCTGGCAGGTACATTCTGCTAATTGTACATCCAGCTGGCAGGTATATCCAGCACTGTCACTCTGCTAAAGGAATTTGAGACGCAATTAATTTGAATGTCAAAAAAGATAATGAAGAGCTTCATTTGTACCATGAAGCTGGTGAGACAGAGCATCTTAGTTGGAACTTTTACCCATAAAAGATTTCCATAATTGTCAGTCCCTATTCTTTACAGAGCTCCCCCCCCCTCTCTATATATATATATAGAGAGAGAGAGAGAGAGAGAGATCTCGGGAGGGGATTCTTGGTATATGCCTTGATGAGGTGACACATATTTGGACTAGTAGGTCAGTAAGGTCACCATTGTGTTGACAGGAAGGTGTACCTAAGTTCAAGCCTTATAGAGGAAAACCACTGTCTTTAGTACCTTTTCTATCCTCATTATGCCTTTCTGCCTACAGCTGTGGTATGGACATTATCTGTTGCAAAGACAGAATTGTCATTCATTCAATGAATATATTTAAATATTTTACCATGATTAAGACTTCATGATTAAGTATAATGAGCACTAGACTGGGAATTAGTAGACCAAATTGATTCCAAGACCTCATACACATTTAACTATCTGTGCAAATAACAACAAACAAGTTAGTCTCTTTAAACCTAGTTCTCGTCTGTAGAATCCATAAAGTGCACAAAGCAAGGATATTCTTGACTACAACCCAGGGTTACTATGAAGACCAAAAGGGACAATGCATGTACCATTGCATCACAAATTGGGTTACACAATGTATAAAGGTGAGAGATGACCTAATTCACCTTCACATTCTAACTGGTAAATTTGGAATTGGCAAGTACTCATTTGAAATAACATTTCTCAGAGTTGTTCAGGGCTTTCGATCATCAGTTCCCCCAGGCTTTTAAAGAGAGTCACAAGGCTCAACCTCCACTGCCACATTCAGAGTATGAAAAGCCCATTTAGTTGTCATCCCCTGCTCTTGGCAGACTCTCAGGGAATGCCAGCAAATGTCTGAAATTGGAACAGCAACCCACCAAGTACATCCAAATCTTTCATCAAACGGTGCCTAGTTTAGAAGCAATATTTTGTTAACATTACCCCACGGTGGGTTATTTCTAATGAAACCAATCTGCCAAGGTGAAATGAGAACATAATTGGATTGCCCTGAAAAGTAAGTTTACAAGTAAATATCCTTTCAATTAAAGATGAGCAAAAAGATTCCAGAAAATATCAAGACTCCTTTAAATCTGTGGCTTGTCCCTTGGACCAAAATATAATAAAATTTTTCAAAGTTTCTGAAAGTAATTGGAATCAAAATTTGTAATTCTGCTTATTGATTCTCCTGATGGCTAAACTCTCCTAATTGCAGGTTAGCAAACTTCAAAGGCAGGATCAGCTCCTTCAAGCTAACAGGATACCATTCAGGATGTGGAAAACAGCCAAGCAGCCTGTAAGTTCAACTTCAACATTGTCATCATTTCCTTCCTGTCGTCCATTGCTTCATCATTTTCTACCCTTCCTTATTTCTACCTTCCATTAGACCCCGACATTTTGTGGTCCTTCTATTGTCTGGACACCATAATGGGCTCTAGAAATACTCAGAGATGAGTAAGACATGGGTTCTGGCACTCAATACTCTTGCAGCCCAATCATTTGTTCATTCTTTCAGTCTGAAATCAAATACCTCCCCTATGATGCTTACTCACCCAGAAAGACTTAAAAGTTCCTTCTTTATGATTTAACTGTTTCTTGAACATAGGGCCATTCTAATACTTATGTTGTATTTATTATAATTATCCATTTATATATTTCCTTGAAATCAATGATGGAGTCTTTTCATCTTTGTACCCCAGTATTCTACATAGTATCTGGGTGTTTACGTTATTTGTTGAATAAATGATGCCCCAATCCATTCATTCCCCAGCCAAACACTATACTTCTACTCCCATAATTGGTCTCCATTCCAAGTCCCTTTTTTGTACTACTTTTACTGCCCATCTTTGGCCCTCCATCACCTTTTACTGTATCTGTTTCCAATAAGTTTATCATATACTATTCTCACACATCTCAGACACATTTCTGTTCCTACCAGAGTTATATAAAGTACATGTCCAAGCATCTTACTCCATTTGTCAAATATTTTCTTTTTTACTGTCTAATTAGGCACAAAAAAAATCTGATCAAATTTACCCTCTTATACCCATCTCTGTCCCCCTCCAACCCAGCTCCCAGTGCTCCTAAATCATTGTTGCACTTTTGACATCTCTCTCTGTTGCCTAGCTCATGTGTTCCCTAAGCTTAGAGGGCCCTTTGACTCATGTCTGCCTATTGAAAAATCTACCTATCTTTAATGTGTTAGTTTAAAGATCTCACAAACATCACAAAAGCACTGACTCACGAGAACCCAGAACAATGCTGCAGAAAGAAGCCTCCGCCAAAGATAGAGGAGGCAATCCAAGCGAGGGTGGCATCTTGTAGTGTCCGTGAAGGAGGCCGGCATCAGAGGTGTCATATACTGCTGAGAGATCAAGACTATGTGAACTGAAAGGTAGCCATTGGCTCAAGTAGCATGAGCTCATCAGTGATCTTAGCGAGCAAGTTGGAGTGAGAGAGCAGGAGCCAGGTGGCAGTAGAGAGAAAATAAAGGCCCCAAGGGTAGATAGCTTGAGAAGTTTGGCTTGTAAGTTGAAAAGGATTAGAAGAACATTGGAAGAACAGTTAGAAGAAGCTAGAAGAGGAGAAAGGTATAATATAAAAGGAATTTTTTTTTTCAGATCAAAGAGAACTAAACGAGTTTAACTATTCACGGAGAGCTCCAGTTGAGGGCACTCGCTGATAGTATCGAGTCTCCATGAAGACAGAAGAATGTAGAGTCTAAAGCACAAGGGGAAGGGCTTGACCTTAGGAGCAGGAGCACCCCAATAATGAAACAGGAGGTAAAGATGGGTTTTGCTATAGAGACAGATAGAGACTTCTAAGTTTGAAGAAGTTCTGGTCTGATGGCTTCAACTTCCTCTGAAAGTAAGAGAAGATGTCAGAAGGTCAGAGAAAAGGGGCATAAGACATGTTCAGATTGGGACAGAGTGATGGTGCTCATTGTGGAGGGTGGATGAGAGCTGAGGAGCCACATGGAGGGCTCATAAGAGGGTGTGATCATGAATTTTTATGATACCACTATGTGCCATTGTGTGGCTTTCTCCAACTATAGATCCGGAAAAGCAGAAAATAAGGTTGGAAGTTTTGCCCTATCCATGTGAGAAAAAGAAAGGCGAACAAAAAGTAGCATGGAGAGAAGAGTGAATCTGAGGACAGCCATTAAAGCTCTCTCTTTACAGGTAGGTTTCACCAGCTACTGAGTGGCCCTTTTCTTGGCATACCACAATTACAAGGAAGGCCAAAATCCAAGGACCAAGTTGTCATGTACAAGTCACATTCTAAAGAGAGTTCCCAATGCTGCCAACTATTGAGGTCCCTGCCCCCCTCTTTTTTCACTAGTCTACCACCAGACCTTACTAAGAAGAGTTGAAACAGGACCATGATCAATAGGACTTTATTCCAAACCCCCCCCATTGCCCACCAAACACGCACAAGTGTCTACACACACCTCATTCTCATTTAAAAAAGAAACAACAACAACAAAAGACTGAACAGGAGAGGTATAATATTTCTAGAGAATTCAAAAGTGGTCAGAAAGTTATGGTCTTTGCTCAAGACCCAAAGGAAAGGAAAGGAAAAAAGGGAAAGAATCATAGCATGTGTTTCTATCTGTGTGTTATCTCCACCTCATCACATCGTTTTTATTAGCCATACATGTGACCTGTAACACGTAGGTAACATGAGTTTACATGAAGTAAGTGTTACATAAGGAACTGTGTTTTTTGCTAAATAGCCCTGGCCATTGTTATTTTTCTCTCTGTTGTGCTCATGCCCATCTCTCATGTTTCTGAATCAATAATTGTGCTTTCTCAATTCCCCAACTCAGCAAGTGGAGCAGAGATAAGGGCCTAGGGTAGAAAAGTCTGGCAAGATTCTCTCCTACAGCTGCTTTTCTTGTGCAGCGCACGTTGGCCCGGAGCTCTGCCCACCTCACCTCTGCCAACACCAGGGAACAGAAGGCAAGCATTGTCCCCTCTCTGTCTTAAGAAAATTGAGGCTTCACTTCACAGTCACAGCTCCTTGGTCCTTGGAGACACAGGAAGTATTACCATTGGAAGGTTCAGGCTAAATGTTTTCTGACTGCAAGTGCGTCACCCCACTCCTGGGATCTGGGGGATATGGCACCTCTCCCAGGCTCAGAAAAAAGCAAGGGATTCCTGCCAACATTTTAGTCCCACCGGTGCGATGAGATCTTACCTTCGTGCACGTCCATCACTGCGCTCCAAAGCAGTGACTTCCTCTCCCTTTTCCAAAACCAACACTTGACTATTTGATGAGTCATTGGTTCCCTGACATTGGTAAAATACGCTTGAAACGCTCCCCGAGGTGGAAAATTATACTGTAATCAAACCACACATACTCTCTCTCCTTTGCCTCCTCCTTCTTCTCCAGCCTCTACAAGAAACCTACAAGCTTAACAGCGGGGGGCCTTTGGAGCTATGCCCTTTTCACATCTAATTCAGCTGAATGAGCTGGTTTATGGGTTTTCAAAAACGAAATGAACTAGATTTCCCCCCAGCCTCACACAGGACCAACATTTGAGTTTACCCTTGTAATTGAGAAAGCTCAGAGGAATGAGATAGGACCAGTGGGTGGCTAGGTCAGTATTGGTTATGTATTTGTTCATTACAGCACTTTAGGGCTGCTGGTGGTCAGGTTAAAGTTAGCCAAGGATCAATGGGTGTTACTAAGGGACTCAGGCACTGAAAGAAAGCTAGTGAGGAGAGCACAGTGTCCAGGTGGGCAGGTAGATTTGTGGTCAGGTAGGACATAGAGGAGATGAATTAGTGGAGGTGGTCATGTGGCCAAATGTTAGAAGTTGACGCAAGAGCTGTGAAAGAAGTAAGGAATTTGCCTTAACCCTTCCAAATTGTGCCTTCATTTACCTGTCTTCCACCATCCCCTTTGAGTGTACCTTCTGTTTCTGACCACTTCAAACCAATAACAGACATGAGCAATCTCCACCTCCTCCCCAGGGAAAAATCCCCTAAGAAGATACAAGAAAAAAATGCAGACCTGGAGATGACCAGCTTTTTGAACTGAACAAAATGCTGACTTATGTTTCCTATATAGAAATTTTTTCCATTCCAAGGTCAAAAATTGTTTATCTTGACAAATGGAACATAGCGACTACCACAGCTAAGGTATTATAAAATGAAAACTGTCCTGAGTCTTCCTCATAATTTCTGACTACCAAGACCTTACTAGCCCAAACCATCAGCATCTAGTCACCCCAAGTAGAAATCCAACTTGGGTAAGAGGGTAAGAAGTATTATTGCCCCATAATTTGTGGAAGCCAAGACCTTTAATAAACTAAACTAAATCAAGTCCAGAAGCTCATCTTGTGGAAAGGAGTAATTAGAATAGGAGCAAATGTTTTCCTGTCAGTACATTCTCACACACAGTTGTTAATAATATTTGAAAGGTAATGTATTGATGTGATAATGTACTGATGATGTCCATCGGCAGAAGATAACTCTTCAGAAAATCCACCAAAAGAATGGTTTATTCTGGAAAAGAAAAAAGAAACAAAGCCACCAAGGAGTGAGTATATGCACACTCACCCACTGGTGTCCCAAGCGGCCACCCACATGGAAAAAAAGGGGCCGAGATTAACATGGCTTCCCCCTTTATTCACATCCCTCCCCCGAAGTTACCACAAAGTTCAACAGGAAGTCAAGACTAGAGAGTTAACAAGCGGCCCGGCTCCACCTATAGTCCTCCCAGCCCTGTAGTTAAGCATCTTAAGATGCCAGTTCACTTTTATCAAAGTGAAAACAAGACTTGGAGATATATAGAAAATATAATGGAAGGGGACATTTTTAATGGAAGAGTTCACTCAATACCAAAGCATATACCACTGTCGTTCCCCTTGCCACGCACCCTCAGACTCCCGTCCCCAGATGGCTTTGCTTCTTGGGGCCTGGAAGGAAAGGCCAAAAAGATACCAGCTGTTTCCTGCTTCTCGGGGTACTGCAAGTCTTTGGAGTTCTCCCTGAAGTCACTGTTGTTTGGTCTGTCTCAGGTACAACACACAAACAAAAGGCACATTGTCATTAGGAAATCCCAAGTACTACCCACTGAACATCCCCATTTCTGGGCCTGTAAAAGCTACCTTTTAATATTACTATTGTTAATAAATATTGTTCAGGAACCAAACATGGTTGGATTCAGTTCAATTCATTTTGCCTCCACATACTTGGACTTTCATCATATGAGGCTGAGTTATATGTACACGCATTGTCAAACTGACACTTTTATATTCGGATCTGATAAAACTGTGTACCTCTCCTTGGATAAAAGAAAGGGATGCTTTACCCAGATTCAGAGTAACAGAACTCTTTATTGTGTCACTAGAGGTACAGTAAGTTCTCACTTAATGTCATCGTTAAGTCCTGTGACTTTAAGCGAAACGATGTACCATGAAGCCAATTTTGCCAAAGACTCATTGATACGTATAATATAAACAAGAGTGAAGTTCCTATGGAATCTCATTAACCTTATAAACGAGATTGATAAACAATGTCAAACAAAAGGACATTATCTGAGGAACTGCTGTGTGTGATGTGTGCTTGTACCAGCCGCAGAAAGCTGCTTACTACCATACTTCCCCGAAAATAAGTCCTAGCTGGACAATCAGCTCTAATGCGTCTTTTGGTGCAACAATTAATATAAGATCCGGTCTTATTTTACTATAATATAAGACCGGGTCTTATGTTGATCGTTGCTCCAAAAGACGCATTGGAGCTGATTGTCCGGCGAGGTCTTATTTTCGGGGATACATGGTGGGACCTTGACAGGACTGAGATTATCCTGAGCTTTTACTGAGCGTAAAAAAGGAAAGAGATCAAGTCCACCTCCACTTTCACTCTTAACCACCCTCCCCATCCCACCCCCGTTAAAAATGCTTTCCCATTAGGAAAAAATATTTTTTTTTCCTTCCAATGTGAAAGGATGGAATTTAAACCACCCTCCCTCTACTCCACCCCACCCCAAAAAAAACTCAAGCTACTATGAAACTGCTCAACCAAGTTCCTACTGGGAATGGACAGCTCATCTCTCCCACATCCAGTATAGCTAGAGGAGAGGAGAAGGAATACTGGGTCAAGATCGAGAACTCTGGATCTGACCTTGAACCCATGTGACCGGGGATTCCAGCTCTGCCACAGATACATGACGTTGGGCAACACTTAACCTCTCTAAATGTTAGCTTCCTCATCTGTAAAATGGGCCCACTAACACACGTAACTTATGGGCTTTCAGGTGACCCAATTTGTCCCAATGTGCCAGGGACTATCCCAGTGTCAGAACTGAAAGTCTTATATCCCAGGAATTCCCCTCATTCCCAGGACAGTGGGCCATACTATATTTTGTGAGTATTTAATATGATAATGCCTATGGAGTGTTTATCATGTGAAACACGATAAACTTTCAAAATATTGACATGATTAGTATACATCCCCATTGCCAGAGCCCTGTGTTGTTGTTTCTTTTTTTTTTTTCCCATGGAGATAGCAAATGTTCATTGAACCAGTCACACAATACTAGGTACTGTACATTCATTATCTCTAATTTTCACAAATACCCAAAGAGGTGCAAGTGGCCATCCCTATTTTACCAATGAGCTGGCCACAAGGTAAAAAACAGTTCCAAGAATTGGCCCCTGGCAGAGCCCAGACTTGAACCACATCTGATTTCAAAGCCCCAGGGTCTTTCCTCATGTTGCAGATTCAAGCTGTTTAAGTGAAAGGGGATAGTGCAGAGACTGAACTCATTTGACCAACTGGGCAACTGAGTTTTAGCAAAGTAAGGGAATGGGACAAAAAAACTTCAGGTCTCTGGCTGGGGTGTTTTCATGGCCCGGAATGGATGTCATCAGCACACAGAAGAAACACAGTTTTCATTTCAGAGTCAGAAGATGTAAGATGTGGGCCTCTGAATTAGCATTTTATCTTCATCTCAGCCTAGTGTTTTTCACCGATAATGACATTAACTATCTCATAGGGTGAAGCGAGAGTATAGTTCAGCCACTCACCTATCACAAGATGATAATCAAATCTGTGCAAGGCACTATGCAAAGTTCTCTGAAAATAATGAAGAACAAGACAAGATCCCCCAATTTTGAAGTGGGGGAGATAATATATTGAAGTACAAGACTGGCTTCAGTTATTACTCAGTTAGCAAACAAAGCCCTAAGAAAGGAAAGAAATGAAAGATTGTTAAAGATTATTAAACAAGGTAGTTAAAATAGCAAGGCAAGTCAAATGCCTAAAGGACAGCAAAGCAGATTAATGTAGTAGGTAGGGTCAGTGTGAGCAAAACAAAAGCACACACACAATTAAAAAAAAAAAAAAAAGCACAATTTGTCTTCCACCTGGAGTAGGAAGAACAATGGGACAGGTGGCAATCCACAGCAGCAGTCACAAATAAAGGGTCAAACCCAGCCAGACAGCTGTTTCAGTCTGGCCAACAGCTAAGAACAGTTAAAATTTTTAATGGCTGGAAAAAATATATATAAAGAACAATACTTCTAAAAGCATGAAAATTATATGAAATTCACATTTCAGAGTCCACCAATAAAGTTTAGTTTGAACAAAGCAAAGCCCATTCATTTAAGGTAGTGTTTATGGTTGCATTTGCACTACAAGGGCAGAATTGAGTAACGACTGTATGACAAAGCCTTTTACAGAAAACATGTTCTAGAGAATATAGCCAAATAGGCTTCTACTAATTGTTGATAGGAACAATAGCCTACAAACAATGACGAAGTAAAAATTTGTTTTAACGTTTTTTAAGAGGCCAAAAGATGGATTTTTATGGGAAGCTTGTTGATTTTTAAATTTTGGCATCTAATTCTCTTTTTATTTTATTTTTTTAATATCATGTGGGCAAACAAAGCCATCTGTGGTCTGTATCCAGCCTGCAGGCCATGATTTTGCAAAGTGTGATACATATCATATGTTCTTAACTAAAGCTTATCCCAAGAGGTAATTTTATTAGTTCCTTAATTTGAAGGCAAATCTATTACAGCTGACTCTTTATTCATCAATTGCTTTCAATTTCAAATTTGTTTACAGTTCAATTGCTTTAGCCATTAGTGCCTTGCCAGGATCATCAATTCTTCTCAACAGCCTGTAAAAGCTTTAACCCATCCTAAGTAGAATAATATCCTCCCTTCCTTTACCACCCTGCTACAGTTATTGTCTATTTCTCTTATTTCCTATTTCTTCATAGGGCAGTCTCCACTCACTGCCTCCAGTGTGGTCTCCCATCCTCTCCTCAATCCAGAACAGCTTGGCTGCTTTTCAGACCACTTCATTAAATATGCTTCCAGGAAGGTCATAGATGACCACCTTATTGCAAAATTCAATAGATGCTCTCAAATTTTCATCTTAACTTCCCTGTGGCATTTGACATCACTGACCACTTCCTCCATTTTTGAAAGTGTCTTTATCCTTGGGTTTCACAATACCCTCTCTTTCCAGGTTCACTCCTTACCTCTCGGGCTGCTCCTTCCGTTATTATTTTTTTCTTTTTTCCTGGCGTGATTTCATTTAACTTATGTTTCTTGAACACCTGACATGTACCAAACACGATGCTAAGCATTTTCCAAATGTAGTTAGTATACATCTCACACCACAAGAAATAAAACTTTATTTCCTTACAATAAATGTCATTTTTAACCTAAGCTTCCAGCTTATATGGGCTACATGATGTTTTAATTCAGTCTTTATTGAGGCTCCCATCTTTCCTCCAGGGTCACACTAGACTCTGGTAAATGAAAAATGATGGGAGAAGTGCAACAGGTATGCATGGCTTCACTTTGAATGGCTCCCAGTCCCTACAGGTTTGCCAATCTCCTGTTTCCAAGTTGTGGTCAGGACCCCCAGGGCCTAAGGGTCTACTTCCTTAACAGGATTATACATCTCATCCTGGAGTATAACCACCTGCTCTGATCCACAGGCTTCTCTCCACTTTGGATCCTAGGAAAGGTCCCTTTCTCCCTTAGCACTCTAAAAGTTATTTATTTTCACCTCTTCAGTGGGTTTAGGTTTTCACAAAAGACAGGAAATCCTTTAATTTCAAATTGCTTCTGCTCTCCACATGTACTCTGCAAAAAGCACCAAAGCCAAGAAAACACTTAAAAAGGGTACCTTTCTTGGTGGGAATTGGAGATAAAAATGAAGGGGAAATTTCCCCAACTTATGTTTCAGTGAGGTGTCCTGCCATAATTCTTATGCCAACTCTGAGAAGTGGGTATTATTATCGTTATTTTACAGATGAGAAAATTTAGATTTAAGAGTTTAAGTTGCCCAAGGCTGTGTAACTGCAAATCTGCAGCTTTTAACCATTGCCTTATATGGCCTGTCTCATTGCCTCTGTCCTGAAATGCTCCTGGTCTTCCTCTTCCAGCATGCCGCAGGGGGCTCTCAAGTGTTCAGCTGAACACAAATCAGCACCTCGGGCTGTGTGTGAAGAAACTACCTAAAGAACTACCTGAAGAACAGTGCCCAGAGCCCATGTAGGGATTGAAGTTCTGCCTGTTCCCAACAGCTAGAGTGCAAAATTTCCTAGGGCGGAAGCATCACATTCACTTTGACATTCCAGACAAAACTGAACATCCCCGCCAAGAGGAGTCAAGGTCATCCACTGATAAAATTGTGATAGAAACTTTAAACTAGGCATAATCAGTTGGGAGGGTCTTTGGGAGAAGCTAGGTGTCATGCGGGGACTCAGGCAGGGTCTCTGCTCCTGCTCCCCACATAGAAATGCAGGATATGATGAGGCCAAAAAGGAACAGTCACGGAGCCATAGGTAGGGGAGTCATACCACTATATTCTCGCAGGCTGGGTTAGAGACACAGGAAGCAGTAGTCACACGATCCGCAATCCTCACTGCTCCGCTTACAGGCTCAGCCACCATCTTCTTGCTAGCCCCCATTTTCTGCTAGCGTAGCCACAGCAGTTATATTAGTGGCCAATGGTTCACTGGTTACAGCTGACGGCCAACTAGCCACAGCTGATGGCCATCCAATCACAGTTGATGGCCATTTACTACCTGAGCCAGCACCTTTCTATGTGAGGCCGAGAGCCTGGAAACTGCACTCCTGGCTCTGTCCCCACACTAGGGCTTGTGGGAGGAGTTTCACGCTCTGTGTCCTAGGAGAGCCTTACAGGAACAACTCTATAAGAATATGGGAACAACTCTATGTTCACAATAGAGCTCTACGGTTGTAAAAGTCCCTCCCCTTAACTTCCTCTTCCTCTCTGTAAGGTCGTCCTCCATCTTTGTCCAGTGCAATGTGTGCAGGTGATTCACCATATCAACACTCACTGGATTGCAGTCTTTTCTTTCTTTTTCTTAATAAATCCTTTTGGTGATGGAATATCTAGTTAAGTCTGCTTTATGGTCTACAGAGCTACCCTGTTTCCCCCCAAATAAGACCTAGCTGGACAATCAGACCGAGTCTTATATTACTTTTTGCTCCAAAAGATGCAATTAGATCTGACTGTAGGCTAGGTCTTATTTTCGGGGAAACACGGTACCTAGAAATGCAGCTCCCCGCACCTCAGAAAAGAAAAGAAATGCAGCCAAACAGGAAGTATCACAACACTCAGTTGGGCCTTCAGCAGTTCTCTCCTTACCCCAGCCTGCAAACTCAAATATCTAAACCTTGTTCCTCATTGTCTCATCCAGTCCCTCTGCTCAAACCCATGAGAGAACTTCTATTGCCTTTACCACTTCCCACCCACAAGACAGCCCAGTCCTGACTCAGCAAAGAGGTAGTGAGAGACAGATGAAGTAAGAGGAATACAAACAGGAGGAATCATCTTGACTTCATTCACAGCCATCCTCTTCTTACCACCACAAGGAATAATGGGAACTGGAATTTGGGGCCTATGGCTCTTGGGGAATTTTGCAAACCCAATTGGCACCAAGCATTACTTTTCTTCAGAGATTAAAAAAAAAAAAAGCCAACTCTCCTCAAAACCATTCAGAATGTTTTTGCCCTTGGGAAACCATGTGGCTGCTTTCCTGGTTTACACTATTTACAGTGAGCTCATTTTAGAGAGGCAGTTTCTGACTCCATCCACTAGAACAGGACCACCATGCTAGCAAGCCGTTGGCAACTTGCTCAATGAAAGCATGAATGGACCAAGGTCTCAATATAAAAAACAAGAAACAAATATCCCAACTTAAAAATAGTCTTCCAGACCTCATTTTAATAGAGTCCCTGTCCATTCAGAGACTTTCATAAATAACCCCACAATTAATGACATGTGTTTATCTGCAAAGCCACTCACCTGAAATACACAGTGGTTGATGTTCTCTCTGGGTATGGAGTTTATTTATGAGAAAGACTTGACCTAAGGATAAAAATAGTGTAGCAGAACTCAACTAAATTTGCAACTGCTCTCCCCCAAAGCCTTGGGTGTAACCTATTTTGAAAAGAGTTCAATCTGAGGTGATATAGAAATATGGCTAAACAAGGACCTTGCAACTATTAAGGAAAATGGAATTGACACTTCTCCCTTGTAATTCTGCTGTGGGCAGACAGAACTACAGTACCTAGTAGGTGGACCCTCTCATGTTGAATGAACTTTTACATAGAATTTATGTAGACCATACTATGTAATTATTGCATATTGAAATTAACGTACTGAAATCTTAGATCCTGTCACACCTCCATTGCATTCAGAGAATTCAAATGCCTCAATGGGGCTTACAAGAATCTACCTACTTGGTACCTACCGATCTTGCCACTGTATTCAAGCATACCTGTTTTCTTTCAGATCCTCACACATCCCAAGACCTTTCCAACCCCCAGCCCTTGGCTACGCTTTTGCTTCTTGTCCCTTTTCTTCTTGAGGACAGCTCTTCTTATCCTCCAATCTTGGCTGTAATGTCCTCTACAAGGATCTTTTCTTTCCACCCCTTTTCCTTCTGTGTCCGTTTAATTCTTTGAAAGCACGTATTGCAACTAAACTGTGAGGACTTTTAAAGGGGGTCTCTTTCTCCCATTAAAGTACAAGCTGTATGGCATCAAGAACCATGTTTACCTTATTCACTATTTCATCCCCAAGGGCAAATATAGATGCTGGTATATAGAGATGCTCAATAAAACATTGACTGTTAAATGAAGAACGAGTTATATTTCAATTCATTTCTACCCTACTTCCACCCTACTCCAAACTACAAAGCCCAATTCGAGCATTTTTCTCCATTCCCATCTTTGTTCTTCCCCTTCCATAAAATCTTCCCTGAGCTTCTTACTTCTCACTGTTTAGAGACAAGGCATGTGAAGTGCCAGAAGTGTTCCTGGGACATAGTGGCTGCTTGATAGTATTACCAAATTCACTTCTCCCAATGTATTCCTGTAGCCTTTTCCCAAACATCATTTGTTCTCTTACCACCTTCGTGATTTCTCCCATATCTCAGTACCATCTGTCCTACATTTGTTGTAGTTTTTATTTGACACAATGTCTTCCTTCTTAAATTTATTCTTAAAGAAAAATTTATAGAAATGTAAAGCTCATTTCACTGACCATAAAAGGGGCAACTGTGAAAACTAACACGATAATAATGAAACAATTTAGCAACTGTTATAGATATGATAACACTAAGGTGAGTCTTTTTCCATGACACAATCAGGAGGGCTGAAAATGTTTGAATGACTTCTTTACCCTGTGATTCATTATTATTTAAAGCCATAATTGTGTCCATCTAAAATCATCCAACCTACCATTCGAACCTTTCTGTCATTTTGTATTATCACTAGACCATTCTCCAAACGGCCACCTTGGTACTTATTATTTACCTTGATTTATTGTTTATACTTTTATGTCTATATCTCATCCCACTGTCTTAGTTCTCTTTATTATCCTCCATGTTTCTTAGGTTGATACTTTATACAGAATATATGCTCAATACTTTCTCAGTTGAGTCTAATACTTAGAGCTTTGAACCAACTTGATCAAAAGAATCTATTCTGCCAAACTTCAAAATATTTTTAAAAGAGATAGGATATTCAGGAGTTCTGGTCTCCATTTCCCTCTGTCCTTTTGATTTTCCATAGATATGTACCTAAAGTATCTCATCCAGGCCACCGAAGAAGTTGAACATAATGGATGCCCATTTGAATGTGAACTATTTTCAACTAGGAAGAGGGCCCAATACAGGAAATGTATACCTTTCATGCATGAATATACCAAATGCAAACACTCTAATTCATAGGTGAAATAATGGCCAAATAAAAGCAGAAAAAAACTGAATGTGTGATTTATTATATTTAAGATTGGTCTATAAGGCTTAAATATGTCTGTCATAATTAACAGTAAATGAATGCAACTTTACAAAATTAGTATTTCAATACAGTACAGGACTAAATGTGGCAACCGTGCATTGGAAAATTAACATTTCCTCAATGCAAATATCAAACGTGCAGCACACTTTAGAAGCTTCCACTAAAAACGCAAGCTGCAGTATTTATTACAAGCTCTACGCAGAACACAAGACTACCTAAATCAAGCATTAGAGAAAAACAGTGGAGTCATTTGGGCGTAATGTGTCAGATTTGGTACAAGATTAAAATACTAACATTTTTTTAATGACCTGGTTTCAAATTAATAAATACAAAAACAATATAAAAATATACACCAGTTGATAAGACTGCACTGCAGAGGATCAGAAAGTTAAATCTCGCTCTCATATGTATGCAGGTATGTCTTTAGTGTCAGAATCTCAGAATAGCTGCGGCTGGTCTTTCGGAAGAAATCCAGACTAGTGAGATGTTCAATGTCCCGCACCCGAGCTGTGTGCAACTTCATGAGATCTTCTACCCATTTTGACTCATCCTCTGAGTTCTGCAATGCAAACAGAATACAATAAGAGTCACAATTTTCCAAAGGAGTTCTCCAAATGGTCAGCTTGTGCCAAGTCCACAAATGACCTCTCCGCACTCCTGCACCCAGAGCCTATGAGTGCTATTTCTTCCTGGCCTCCCTGCCACTCAACCACATGCCTGTCAGTAACGCACCACAAATACCTGCCCGTGGCTGTAAACATTTTCAACAGCAATTAGCTGTACCAAATAAACGAGACATGTGGTATGAAAGGGCACTTGGCTCAATCGCTTCTCAAAACATAAATCAAATTTAGGAAAACCAAAGGTCATGGAGAATTCAGTAATGTGTTGCTCTTCCCCTGCTGTCAAATTGCAATGTGGAGCACAGAGCACAGATAAGTTGGAATGCTCTTCTGCCTCCCCAGGAAAGTGAACAGCTTGTGCCCAAAGCCCAGAACCATGTGCGTGCATGCCTAGTCTTCCAGAAGAACCTGCTACGTCAACAACATCATCTCTTAGAGTGCAAGGAATTGACATTGGAATAATGAGTTTGACTTGAAGCAGCTCAGTTGATCCACCCGGCCAGCACTTTGGGGCCAAGAGGCCTCGTTTGGAATTCTGGCTCTACCACGTCCCAGCTTTGAGACTTTGGTCAAGCTACTTGACCTTCCTATGCCTCAGTTTCTCCATTGATTCAAAAGGATAAGAATGCTTACTTCAACAGCTCCCTGGAGGGAGAAAGAAGAAGAGGATGGAAGAAGCGGGGAGGGAAACTAAAGTAAGGAAACATCATGGAAAAAAAGGGAAAAAAAAATCTCCTTCTGTCTTAGCTCCTTGCCAAGAACTGCCTCATTGGCACACATTCCAAACAAAGGACATTCAGATGTCCCACACCAAACAATCTATTTCATGTCTGAGCTGAAACTAAAAAGCAATTCAGGCGAAGCAGTTCTTTACATTTTAAAAAGATCTTCTTTCACTTTTGAGGGAAGTTGAAAGAAAGAATGACATCTGTGAGCCCTGAGGTTTATAGGGAAATGCCTATCTTCATTAGTAGACATGAAGCAGAAGAGCCTCTGCAAATAATTTCATTCTCAAATGCCCCCTAAATTGCAATAGCTCCCAGAAGTCTTTCTCTAAGTTGAAGGGTGGTTGCACGTCCAGGGCTGAGAATGTTCAAACATGCCCTCACCCAACTCTTTTCCTGCTGGTGGTCTCAATGAATGACCCACCAAAGCCCAAGAACCTGCAATGGGTTTTCTCAGAGAGCTCCAACCCACACAGACCTGGACAGGGAGCTACAGCAGCTTGTTTAGCCAGTGCTAAATGTGTACCACGAGGGTGTTGGTTCAGGAAAGTGATGCCTGGCCATCCCAGGCAAAATGAAGAAACAGGAAGAAATTTCTTTGCAGGCTGGGGAAGTAAGGATTTTAACCCTCCATGCCCCACCCTCCTAACCCAAGCTAACCAAGATCTCCGCAATTCACAGGAAAGGAAAGACCTAAATATAACTCTACCCACAACGGTACTGACCAATCCTTGGCGTGACCATATAATTAACGAAGTAGGAGGTCTCCAAAGCCCTTAGGACCCCCTCAGAGTTAGCAGAGTAAGCATGAAGCTATATTTTGGGAGAATTTTCGTATTCAACTCATTTATTTGATTTTCAATGGTCAGTAAGTCATTTGAATGTGTGGGCAAGGGGTGACAAGGTTGTTTTCTAATTTAAATAATGGCCAGCTAGGATTATAAGAATTCAGGGGAAAATCTGTGTTTTGCTATTTCTTCCCTTGGGAAGTGATTTGCTAAATTCATTGGAGGGACATCTTTTTATGGTTCTCACGTGCTAAAAATCGAGCATCCCATTAGTCACTAGCAAATACTGGCTATGCTTCACATGAAAACAATGTCTTCTGCCTGATGTTGGCTGGCAATCGACAGAAGTATATGCGGAGGAAGAACCTGGTATAAAATGCAAAACTGATAAAATTCAAATAAAAGTCCATGTGTACCAAGGGAGGAAGGAAAAGAGAAACTTCAAGAATATACAACTCAGAACATTGACGCAAACCAAGGCACAACCCAGGAATTTGCCTATTGTCTTTCTTCCTCTGAAAATGTACTGTTCACCTGACTTTCTCCCAGTTGACTTTGGGAATTGAAGCCCCAGAAGTTTTAAGGTGAACTTCCAAGCAAGGTGGTTCTTCAATAAGAAGCATACTGGCCATGGACTGTCTAAGAACTACCTCTGAGCTCTACTCAGACTCAGGAACCAGGAAGAAAAGGAAGACACATTAGTGGATTTAATGTGTCTTCTGTTTGCCAGGTGAAAATTTTGCCGTAACTAAAGAATGATTCTGACCTGAACTTGGACCGTTTTCAAACCCTCCCCTCACCAAATTCCCCTAACAACAGAGACATTTGAATATGTATTTCCTAAGGATCTAGGTATACCTTCAATGGCTTATTACGAATCAAATGTTCTTTGCAGTCTCTGCTTTACCTCAAAAAATGCATGGCGATTTTGAATTTCACTCCATTAACATGTGTTTATTTATGTTTTGCCAAAATTTTACCTTCCCACAAAATTTTTTTAGGAAAACTGAAGTTCAAAGAAAGTATATTATGTAGCAATACAGAGGCGTTATATCCCCCTATACAACATTAGCGACTCTTAATGATTTACGAACAAGCAAAATGGAGAAGGTCAAGCCAATATGTTAATGACAACTCATCTCTCTTACAATTCCCTTGCTTCTCCACCTCTCATTCAATTCTTTATAAGATCTTACTGATCCCTTTGGTAAAATATTGCTGCTTTCCGCCCTTCTTAAATTTCTAAGATCACAACCCCAGTTCAAGTTGTTACCTCAATCCTGTGAACCTTACCAAAGTTCCCTTTGAGCACCACGTTTGATCCCCTCCAATTCAAATTTATTTCCCTGAAGCACAAACTAAAATATTGCTCTTAAGCTTAAACATTTTCCATGGCTTTCTAATGCCTGTACAATAAGAAAAAGTCCTCAGATCCCAAGGTTCCACTATAGAAATCTGGTAAACGTGAAAGAGGATGGGCTTTTGGAGTCAGAAACCTTGCATCTAAAGTTCTGCAATCCTACTAACCAGCCAGGTAACCATGTAACATACTTCCCCTTTATTTGCTACAGGTTTCTCAATCATTAACAAAAGGGGATAGTGATAACCATATATCCTCTGCCTCGTAATTACATGATCAGAAATAATATATGCAGAGGACCTGGATAGTACTTGGACGGCAGCATGTACTCAATCAATAGTCACAACGACTACTACTGCTATTGTGAATATTATTACTACTTCTTATATTTCAAATTTGATTTCAAATAACGTCTAAAATCATGTCTCCCACTGTTACCCTCATTTCCAGTATTCTGGCCAAACTTAATTAGCTTTTTTGGCCATGTTTCAAAATTTTTTTTTTCCTGTATTCCTTATCTTCTTTGGATAATCACAGCCTAGATCTTCACCTACAATTGAAGCCATAGCCCCAAAGCTACCTTGCCCATGAAGCTGATAATTTCTGTGGAAGCTATTCTTACAGCACTTTGCCTCTTAGTGTAGCAATTCCTGCACCTGTTTCATTTCACCTCTCCCCCACTGAAGGCTGCCTAGAGTAGTGACTATGTTTCTACAAAACATGTTATTGTTTCTCCCGGTACCTTACACAATGTGGGGATCTGAGTACTGCTTGTTGACTAAAAATCAGCTCCTGTAGATTTTATCCCTGCTCCTTCTATTAAATGAACAAAAGCATAAAAGACTATTACTTCTAAAATCAGCTTTGGAGCACAGATTTTTCCATCACATTGAAGAGACCTGGAGTAATTATGTGATTTATACCTGAGAGCAGAATTACTTCAGGGCCAGGAGCATACAGCATGACTCCTGTTTACCTGTATGGGCTGTTTTCATCATGCCATCCTGTCTCCACGTAGGGATGAGTGAATCAGGAGTCATCCTGATATTTGAGAATGGGGTGACCTGTTCTATTTGCCCTCATAACTAGTAGCAAAGGAAAATCTGATTTGTGAAGTATCTACTTCTGTGTGTGTGTGTGTGTGTGTGTGTGTGTGTGTGTGTGTGTGTGTCTTTTTAAATATTTTTGTTACAGACATTTTCAAACATCCACAAAAGTAGAGAGATTAATATAATGAGCCCCCATGAACTCTTATCTAGTTTAAACAATTATTAAAATTTTGCTACTTTTCTCTTTCTTTTTATAAAATCTATATGTCTTTTGCAAAACTGAAAACATTTGGGCACTTTCATCATTTGTCAAAATCTAAGACATAAATAGAACTACATTAAATGCACATTCACACCCCTACACACTCTTACATCGAAAAATAAAAAGCCATGAGAACATACAATTCCTAAGTGTTGAGTCAAGTTTTGTTAGAGTCCTCTCTTCTTTCCACTCGGCTGTATAATCCAAATGTTTCATAATAAGTGTGTTCTAGTTCAACCGTGGGAATACAAATTGAGAAATAAAGATGAATTATGTAAGCAAATCCTAAAGGACTCTCTTTGAACTCACATTGCAGCTCTCCTCGTTGTCGGGTCTGTGAGGAAGGATGAATGAGGAGACGGAGAGGGGGCCGTCACACTTGTCCGCAGGCTGAGTGAAATCCAGGCAGCTGGTGATGATGCTATAGTAGTGGGTCGGAACGGGAATGGAACTGCCTTCCACGTACCTGAAACAGGAAGGTAAAATAAAATTACAGCTGGTGTAGGAGCTTTCATTTTCAGGTGATGACCAATGAATATTGCCTAGGTCACTAAAATTCCCACTCAATAGAATCAGTTTTCTCTTCTAAGCACTAGCCCACTTCTCTATCTTTGAACATGTTTTTGCTGCCTGAAATCACACTCACTCTCAACCTGGCAGAGCAAAAAAGATATTCTAGGCAAAGAAAACAGTTTGAATCAAGACTTGGACACTGGACATGAAGAATAGATCAATGTAGCAGAACTGTAAGGCTGGAAGAGTCAATAAAAGCCAAATTATGGAGGGTTCTAAGTGCTGAGCTGTGGTGTTTGGGCATTATTATTTAGATAGTAACGCTCCACTGAAGATTTCTGTGCGAGGGAATGTCACTATGAGAGCCATGTTTCGGGGAAGTAACTTTCATAGAGTTGTATAAAATGGACCACAGACAGGAAACACTGAAGCTAAGGGAATAACAGCCCTTTTAAGCCACAGTGAGATTCTGAGCTGGGTACAAAGAACTCACTTACTAAAGGAAATACTAAGAACTGAGTGTTAGTGATGAGCCTGGGAGGATAGAACATTAAATGATGGCATTATGAATTTGTCGTATTTTTATTTTCTTGCCTTCTCCACCAGACTGTAAGTACGTGGAAACAGAATATTCTTATTCTATTATCTTATCAATAGCAACACAGAGAGGGATAGAAACTAGATTTGACCAAAGTCTATATGCAATTTCCTATTGATATGTACTAATTCTGAAAATCTAAAGGATTCTAGAAGTCTCCCCACACCCCAATAATGAAGATAAGTGAAAATTATCATCTTCCCACAGAAAAGTTGTTGAAGAATAAATGACAAAACATTTTTTAAAATATTTTGATACATTTTCTTTTCTGGGACGCAAAAGTGCATTTATTTACCACAAAACCCAATTCCATTCCAACCACCAATGCCACGCTTAATCAAAGGTTCAAAAGAACTGAAAAAAAAATCATAAAGAGATTCAAAGAGCAAAAGATTGAAGGGGTATCCCTTTTTCTCCAGTACGTGAATATTTGAAGAAATAGTCCTGAGTGAGATCTTGGAATTTAAAAATGCACAATAAGTGGAAATTAAAAGCTTACTGTTTGATTTTGTCCTGTGTGTCATGTAAGCCATCAAAGTCATAGTCAAAAATTGGTCCACTTATCACATTAACTCCATTCCTTTCTGAAGCATATTTCTTTACCAGTACCCTTTGGAAATAATTCCAGACTCCTGTGCAAAGACAAAATCAATAGTTCATGAACAAAACTCCTTGTTTTGGCCAAATTCTCTCTACGATGCATTCTACAAGCTAAATCTCTCAAACCAAGAGTCAAGAGCGCTGTTGTGATTCTTGAGTAGAATACATCCTAAAGCATTAGCTGTATGTGTGTGTCATTTATGGATCAACAAAGAGAATGACATGGGGACATTGGTAAGAGAGTTTACCCTAGCCCAATAAGTCAGGGAAGGATTTTGCAGATGAAGTGGTTACTGAGCTGAGATCTGAAGGATAAGTGGGTGTTTCGTAAGCAAAGAAGTGGAGATAGGACATTCCGGGCAGAGAGAACAGGAAGTATAAAACAGGAAGAACAGTATTTGTGAGAAATCAATAAAAAGCTTTAATCTACTTTTTCTTTCTTCATGATCTTATAGATATGCTAATTCCCCAGTTTATGTCTCTAGCCGTGACAGAGCTCCAGGCATGCCTTCCAACCATACATCTCACGATCCACTTGAATACTTAATCATGTAGAGCAAAAAATTATACAAACATAATTTTTGATTTTCCTTCTCAATCTTGCTCCAACTCTTGGCTTTCCCATCATAGTTAGTGGCACTCGCACTTAACCAGATGCTCAGGTCAAAATCCTCAGACATCCCTGACTTCTCTCCTTACTTCATACACATGTGACCAAGTCCTGTCAGTGCCACCTCCAAAATACATCGCAGCCGTCCAATCTGACCACTTTCACCGTTTTCACTGTGTCCACCCTGGTCTAAGTTACCATCTTTTCTGCAATGAACTACTGCAAAAGACTACTTGCTAGGCTCCCTGTAAGAAACTCTTGCTTCCTTGTAGCCTGTTTTCTATACAGTAGCCAGATGGATCCTTTATACCACAAATCAGACTGTATCACACTTCCCCCAACACCAATTTCTAACACTCCAGATGATTTCTCATTGTACGTAATTAGAATAAAATCCCAACTTTGCACCTTGTCCCTGCCTACCTCCATGACTTTACTTCCTACCAATTTCCCCTCAGGTACGTGGCTTTCTTCCTGTCCCCAACCTTGTCAACTTGTTTCCAAGTAAGCTTTTGCATTTGCTCTTTCTTTTTGCCTGGAAAACTCATTCCCTGATCTGTGCATGGCAGGTTTCTCTTCCATTATTCTTTGCTCAGTTTCAAGGTCACCCCCTGGAAAAGACTCAATTGTCCACTCTAGCTCCAGTTTACATTAGTACCAACCAATCAGAGGGGCAGGAGAGGAGCAGAATGGAAAAGAGAAAGGCAAAGGAAGGAAATAGCAAGAGAACAGGAAAGGCAAACGATGAGTTGGTTCTGAAATGTATTAAGATTCAACTTACTATGTTCCATTCTACATGGAGGTTATAAAGTTCAGGCTTTATTACTCCTTACCTCCTCCTATTTAAAAGTACTTGGCCAGTTTTCTCATAGTATTTCAACTGCTTATACCTTCTGATACTCTAAGTGAGAAAGAACAGGCTACCAAAGCCAAAATACTGCAGATAATTATTTGCAATAAAGAAAGGAGGACAGAGGAAGAGAAATTCAAATGTTAAGCATAAAAACTAGAGAGGCAAGGAGGGGAAAAAAATCACAATAAGAACAGTCTAAAGGCCAAACCCACATGTGGCATGTGAATAAAACCATTCCCTGGTGAAGAACAGTGAGCCCTCTGTGAAAGGACTTTTGCCATGCCAGCCTCAGGGTGGTACCGAGTGTTTCCTTTATTACTGCTTGGTCAAAAGGCATCAGTAAAGAATAGAGAAATCCAGGAAACCCTGATGTGTGGAAATTAAAGGAAGCTGTATTTCATGTAATATTGTGAGAAATGTGTCTCTGTAGGTTTCTGAGACATTTCTCCATTGTGCCTGAGAACAAACCAGGAAACCTTCTTTTAAGAGTATACTTTACTTTTTCACTCACAAGCAATGGATTCTATCTTTGAATAAACTAATTTACTAAACTAGGACATAAAACAAACTTTTTATTTCTCTAAACCATGTTGGACATTTCACCAATGTCGAAAGTTGGGGAGCTTGCCACTCTAGATGATACTCTACAATCATTCATTCCGATGAGTCCAATTTTGAAACTTTATTTCAACCCTTAAAGTCCTGTAACATAATGTTATTTACCAGGTAGGCAGAGGTGTCTTCTTTTCCTACCTTTCCTTATAAGCATATAAGTCTGCTTATTGTAAATGAACTAAAGGGAAGTAAAAGCTACTCCAGAATGCTTTCTCTATGTATGTATGTATGTATGTATGGATGGATGGATGGATGGATGGATGGATGGATGGATGGATGGATGGATGGGCAAATGAATGAATTCTTTGTTACGAGAAATAGAAAGCATTGTTTTGGTCATTGGACAATTAAGTCATAGATCTGTATATAAACTACTGAGGTCATGCAATCAAACCTCTTAATTTTACAAATGAGAGGTTAAATGACATTTCTATGATTGCGTAGTGAGAGGTCACTCTCCTGGGACTAGAACTCAGTTTTTGGCCCAGGGCTCATTGTCTCTATACTATTCATAGCATCACTATCATCCACAAATATTTATGTCACGTACAAAAAACTTAGAAGTGTTCAGAGAAACTAAGATACTTTTCGCGGCTCTAAAACCAATGTAACATTCTAATAATTCAGAAGACAATTACGTTCTTGCTAAATTTCAGGATCAATCAAAATACATCATCATTATCACCCTAAAGCAGACTGGTGCTACAAGTAGCTTTTACTGTAACATCCAGTAAATAAATATAGATGTTGTTAAATGTCAAGTGGCCTCCGGAATACAGAGAAGACCCCTTTTAAAGAGCTTTATAGTGAACATGGAAATAGAAAGAACACCAGATGAGAAGGAAAACACAAGCTTGGTTTCGTTCAGCTTCTACTATTCATAATCTGGGTCACTTCTTATGATTTGATTTCTTAATTATAAACCATGAATAAAGAATCTGCCAATCTCCCTCACAGATTCATATTTTGGATTAACAATAGAGAATTTATATGAAAGGTCTTCAAAAATCATAAAGACGAGACACAAAAAGTAGTACAGAGGTAGAAAAGGTAAGTGGCAAATCTAGAAATACTTTTTTCATAAATCATAGTTTACTAGGTAAATATTGGACTTACGTTTGAAAGCAGGATACATTGGAACCATATTTGTTACAAGGAATGCATCATATTTAGCTTCTGGTGAAGAGCTCAGATCTAAATATTAGGAAAACAAACTGTCATTTCTTACCAAAACCTGTATCAATTTAAAAAAAAAAAATCAATCTTCTAAAGTGGTCCAAACAGGATAAAGTAGATGGATCTACTCTTTTATTTCCACTCAATCCTTCATTTATAGAGAATTTCCTATATCCCCTCCCATTCAATCTTTCTTTTACTCAACAGTTGTCCCTCAAAAATTTTTACAATGCTTCTTCTTCCTAACTCGTCTTTGGTCTACTAAATAGTATGTAAAGAAGTCCTTGATGTCACTAGTATAATTTGGACCTTAAACAAATGTCATTAAGGTAATGAGAGATAATTAAAGGGTTTCACATATTCTTAAGAGATCACCATGATGGTATTATTTAAATAATTAATATCTTTTTTTTAAAGGATGAACTTTTTTTTAATAAATTTTATTGGGGAATATTGGGGAACCGTGTGTTTCTCCAGGGCCCATCAGCTCCAAGTAGTTGTCCTTCAGTCTAGTTGTGGAGGGTGCAGTTCACTGGCCCATGTGGGAATCGAACTGGCAACCTGTTGTTCAGAGCTCACCCTCTAACCAACCAAGCCATCCAGCTGCCCCAATTAATGTCTTAACGGTTTACTATTTCACTTTCAGATTCTCATTTCACGATGGAGAGGGCACACAGAATATTCCCTTGCACTTTAAAATTCCTCTGGAGAATAAGATGTGTGCAAGCTGGTCTCTTTCCTGGCCAATTTTAGAAGGATCCCACAGAAGCTCGTCTCTTCAATCTCTGAAACACCATCTTGAAGAAATGCTGAAAACCACTGACGTCCTACATACCAAGTCGCACACTCCAGACTCCACAAAATTACATCCCTTTAGAATGGTCTGATCCTGATACTCTATAACTTACAGGGGGGGAAGAGGAATCCGTAGGACATCTGTTTATCATTTTTGTAGGCCAAACAGCTCTGACTGAAACTCGGAGAAACACGGACATCAGGTCGGACACAATTGGTTAAGTGCTCGGGGATGCCAGACACCTCCGCCTGCATGGTGAGTCAGAGGTATTCAGTAATGGCATCGCAAAGACAACGTCAAACCAACAGTACAAGACTGAAACCAGATTGCTGTGTTATAGACAGCCAGAATCAAAACCCCGCTAGCTTTTACTATGGCTCCTATGCTCATAATCTGACTCCTTAAAAAATAATCGAAAGACCTCAGTTTGAAATTTTCAAACTCTTTTTTTAGCAGAAGTCTCTTGATAAAGTTTTAAGGAAAACAATGTATAACACAGAATACAAAGCAGAAATCCCCCTGTTGAAATAATAAATAGTATTCTACAGAAGACACTTAAAAAATAACGCTCTGAGCAATTATATAGACATATCTCCTATAAAGAGAAAGACTGCATATATATTGCATGCGCCAGAACATACACACGTGCACACAACAGACATTAACAAGAAGCTGTGTTTGGGGTAATGGAAGTACTCATTTGTATTCAATAATTAAAAAACATATTCTCAACTGCCAAGTAATATTTTCTAATTCCCGCTATAAATTTACCTATCTCACCTTCATCAAAACTGAAACACCAACATAAAACTTTTATTAGAATAGGATGCTAATGGTGGGGGAAGCTGTATGTGTGTGGGGTAGGTGCATATGGGATCTGTGCCCTTCCCACTCCATTTTTCTATGAAGCTAAACTGCTCTACAAATAAAGTCTATTCAAACCAACACACAAACCTAGGTGGCTTCTGTAACTATTGGGCTATAACAAGCAGAGCAAAAGACACTAAAAGAATGAGTATACTCCCTTCAATATTTAACACATTACCATGAAGTTATTTGAACACTGAATAAAGTCTAGTTCAAAATATTGTGCAATAGATCCAAACTTGGATGTATTTTTCATCAGGAAAAAAATTAAAAATTTTTCCTAACACAAAATTCCATTGAGCCAGCAATTGTTCTATCAATGCAAAGAAAGTAATCACATGAAGAATTTTATTCAACCCAATTTTCTCAATGACCTGTTTGGAAACAGTGTATGATGTCCAGAGTGACATTAGGAATATTTCACTATAACCACTTTCAAAGTCAGTATGATATAAGATATCATATCTGGTCCGATAGAGCACTGCAGGCCGTCCATAGAGAAGGTGTCTCTCTAGGGAAGAAAAAAATAAACTGTGTTAAAACATAAATTAAACTTTACATCAAATGTTAAATATTGGAAGAGAGTCCAGTTGTCCAAAATTTGCTTGCTTACTTAGTAATAACATAGAGCTCCTTCTCCTTAATTTAATCAAGATAGTTTTCCTAACACTTCTGTGGTTTATCTGATCACCTAAGTATGGGTCAAGGCTTACAGTTATCAAAACTATAACGTAAATGCCATACTTATTTGAACGCTTTTTTTCAGTAGTAAAGAATTTGAGTCTGTATAGGAAGGAAACACGATTAGTAAATTTTGAAAGGATTCAGCAGAATGAGAAGTCAACATGATTGATTTTTGTAGAATCAATTCCTTTGACCCCTGAAAAGGCTCACCAAATTAACCGATGATTTAATTAAGAGGAAGGCACCCTTCGATCATTAGTTGCAAACAGCAACTCAAATATGCATTACTTCAGCATAAACAGTGAGCAGTAATGAGCATTTAAAGTAAGCAGCTTTGCCACGAGGAGGAAAACTCTTTCGGTAAGAACTTAAAGGAACATGTATAGATAAAATAAGTCTTCATTCAAGAGCGATGTTTAAATACAGAAGAGGGGAGATCATCGGTTACCAAAGAACTCAGTTAAGACCCCGGAATGTAGATTCAGACCTCCAAGAGAAAGCTCTCCTCTTAGGAAAAATAAAAGGTCTGAAGCCTTACTCTTTTAGGAAGAAGAGATGGGAGTTTAGTGTGCAAACTTTCATTCCACACCCGCAAGAAATGGCTGGAGCTTGATCTGCCCATTTTGGATAAGTTAAAGTCAGAACTTCCATAGATTCTTGGAAATTGGGGTCCTATAGATGAAAATATTTAGAGATTGAGGTATTGAGTTTTAGGCAATGCACAATTCCCTAAGTGATAATCAAAACAAATTTATGATTATTTTTATTAGAGAAAATCAGTTCTGGCAATCACTTATTAAATTATTTATACATGTTGCTTTAATTAAAGTATTACCATTCTATGCAAGTAACAGAGGAAACTCTTCGTAGACCCTCCCCAAGTAGAACTGCTGATTTGAGGCAAAGCAGCACACACTGTTACAGCACGAGCCTGTTCTGGGTAGTTTGGCTTCAGCATTGCATTATATGTAGAAGCCTTCGTTTATCTGCCAAATTTGGGGACCCACCCCTAAGAATTAGAATATAATGTGATAACATTATACAAATGAAATATAATGAACAAATAAAAAGCCAGCAAATCATAACAGTAGTACTTGGGGGCAGTAAAACAAGTCAGGCTTTCCCTTCAAAACTCAAACCAAACCTTTTCTAGGTTCAAAATTTCCATTAACGTTTTCCTTGTTTTCATTTTTGTTGCCTCTGAATTTCCTGGTTTCAGCTGGAAGCAGAAGTATCAAAATTCTTTGAGAAGCTATTTTCTTTTTATCATTCAAGTTTTAATGCTTACCAAACATATTCTTCCAAAATCAAATGCAAACCTAGCATCCAATCTACTCCATGAATGGACAACAAACCAGCAGCCACATCTAACCATGCAACACCCCTCCTTAAAGCAGCCAGCAAACAATAATCTTGAATAATCTATAGACTCCACCAACTCTTGCTCCTCTTCTATAGTCCTCCTCATTTATTGGCATTTCTCAACATAACACTCTGTTCCACGAAGGTTGATTTATTTGCAACACTGCTCATGACCGTTAGAAATTCTATGTTTCTAGACACGCGACTCCCTTTCTCTCTACCGGAAGTAAATTTTCTACCAGTCGTGTCACTGATTCCATTCAAATTTTTCATTAATGTGTTCCCCCTCATCAAACATTTACTGAGCACTTTCTCCGTGACAGGGCTTGGGCTATAGAATAGAGATTCGGGGCAAAGATAATTAAGATACAGCTCTTACCCTCAAAAAGCTCACAGTTCAAGGAGAGAGACCAACATGGCACAAATTACTAAAATGCAATATGGAGTGCAATATATCAGAGATACCTACAGAGTGAAAAGGGAACACAGAGCATGATGAATGCTGCAAATGAGGGTGAGGTGGCATCAGGACAGTCCCCACAGAATATACGAAGCTAAGCCAGGTTGACCCCACATCTGGTTTATGCCTGTAGCCTTGGCATACTTGTTAACAATGCCTCTTTTCATACTCAAAAATGATGATAAATAATATGATCAGTTTAGCCCTCGTGGAAGAGACATGAGGAGGAAGAGGAGAGAGAGAGCAAAAGGGGAGAAATCTTAAGCTTCACTTTCTCCTGAAAGATTTCCCCAGTTAAGCTTCTCCACTTCTATTCACTCTTCTGCTTTGCATGTATAGACTGTATAGTTTTATGTATAGATGTATAGTTTTATTCAGACGTGCACTTCATTACTTACAACTGAAATTTTGGGCGCATGGCTGCAACACAAATATCATGTGACTAAATTTCTCTTACTTGCTAACTGGGCAAATACAGCATGAAGAAAAACCTATGCAATAGATTCGACAGTTTCCTGAAGTTCATCAACCAAGCTCCCCAACCCAAAGAATCTACTTGGGTCTTCCTGAAGCATAATAGTGCCATCTAAGAAAGAGGTGAAATCATCTTTGCAGTAAGAAACACAAACTTCAAAATCCAGAATAAAAATTTAGACTTTCCTTTCTCAGTTTATCAGAGTATCAAAGAACCACAGAGACTCAAAGAGTCACAGCCTGACTCTGCTACTCTTTATGACATCTTGGGCAAGCCACACATTGCATTTACATTTCGTAAATGTCCCTAGTTGAACCGTAAGAGTGTACCTGAATCTCAGTCTTTGAACACGTAAGCTCTTCATCTCCAGACAAGACTGTGAGCCTCTGCTTTGAAAATATGTTTGTCCTGACTTCTTGATATGGAACCAGTACAGTCCATGTTTCCCCAGATTAGGTTCCTACTCCATGGAATTCCAGACAGAGCCTTCATCCTACACCCCAGATCCCTGTTTACAATAGTATTGGGCATTTTGGGTACATGCCAAGGTTCTCCTCCAGATACCACATTTGGCAAAATACTGTGAGGCAAATCTTTTTAAGTGGTGTGGACTTCCACAGCACTCATTCTTTTTGTGTTCCAAAATTTGGTCATCTAGACTTGAGTTTGTGTTTCTTTTCCCGTCTCAGCTTCCTGATTCATACTCCCACAGATTAGCTGGCTGACTTGAGAGCCACATGAAAATCTCTCCTTTTTGTTTATTTTTTAAAATGTTCATTCCCACAATAAAATGCCCCTACATTTTGCCACAAAATCTCTACCCAAGGTCTTTCTTTTTCCTACATCCTTTCTTCTCCTTTGCTTACTGTCATTTATTGCCATGGCAACCTCCGCTGGGATTCTATTAGTGTTCTGTGCTTTCTCACCTCAACCCTTAAAACACTATGTTGTAATTCATCAACTGGCTAAATTTCACAATAAAATAAGAAGAATAGGGATTTTATCTGTTTTGTTCACCACCATATCTTTAGCTGCAACAATGCCACACACATATATACTTGGTAAATACTTGTTGAATGCTTGTTTTGTTTTTCTAAAATACCATTTTTTATGACTCTAAAGAATTTGCTTTTAATGTGATGTGCCTTATATGACCCCAAGAGATAGACTAAGCAGATCAATATCATCTCCACTTTACTAAGAAGGAATTGGAGGTTTGTGATTTGTATACAATCATTCAGCTACATAGCAACACCCAGAATCTAGGCCTCCATTCTCCTGGTCCATTATTCTCCTCCTAGTGTTTTGAAAGCAGTCTACATTTGGATACTGACTGCTGGGTTATTCCAATGGAGGGTGAATCGCAGTGACGGACCAGCCACTCCTGGGCATGAGCTCTGCCTACGTCATGCCTGTTGAGAAGCAAATGAGGGCGGCAATTTGCATTAAAGCATTTGGAACTTCAGAAACAACTTCCAAACCCTGGAATGTACCAAGATTCTCTCCTGACATATTCTCTTTTTTCCAACCCTTAGAATAAGAAACACTTCCACAGGAAAGCACAGGAACTTTAGTATCATATAGAACCAGGGTCAAATCTCATCTCAGCTCGTTATAGTTCTGTGATTCTGTACCTAAATCCCAAAGCCTCCCTCCTATTTCATTGGGATGTTGCACTGCTTAGAAGCGAAATATGTAAAGCCAGTCTTGACCCAAAGTCGTTGTAGTTATAGCTGTAGTGGTTTCGTAAAGGGTTTACGCTCTACTTCAATGTCAGCAAGAAATATTGGTAGGTAAATGTTATTAAAATTCAGTATCTAGTCCATCCAATTCATCGCAAATCTTACTATAAATCACAATTACACCATGCATTGATTCCTTCCCGAAAACATATACAAGAATGCACATACACAGAAACCCTATAGAACAACTAACATTCGGCACAACATCTTCAGAAATAACAAAAATGAGAAACATTTCAGAATTGAAAAGAACGACAGAAGCAATTCCGTCTCTAGCAATAATCAAGACTCTGCCTTAAAGTTCACAAGAATTACTAGTGTTTATTGAAGTCATTTTTCTTCTCCAAACAAAATTTCTATTGTGTGTGACAAAGAGCCAAACATATATAGGGGTTAAAATAATTTTTTAATTCCTTTTTTCACATAGATAATAGTGTAGGCCAACCTAAGAAAATATGAAACATTTTTATAGCAACATAAATAGAGAAAGACTAAGGTGAAAATGAATAGTGCAGTTATTCTTACAGTGAAAATTATACCTGACTGTAGTGACAGAATTGCTTGCTATGAGAGATTTAAAACTTCCATTTTGTTCATTCATTCGTCCACTGATTCAGTGTCTCAAAGAAATGAGTTTTCATTGCACAGTAAATTTGCCAAGACATTAAGCACACATCATTCAGAAACAATGGTCATATAGTGAAGATGCAGAATTCACCACACAGCTAGAACTATTACGTCTTTAGCAAGCAGTTGAGACCACTATTTTTGAACAGTATATATTTTTTCCTCTTCATTTTAGTGAGGGACTTGATTCTATAACAGTTGAGATAGCTATAGAAAAATATTGCCTAAGATTAATTGAATATACCTTTCTTTTGTTACATTCCCCTGGGTTGTTTCCCTAGTGTTAGGCCCAGTTTTTCCAAATGTGTTTTGTATAGATGCATGAGAACTTTTATGGCATATGAATGACATTAAAATAGCCACATGTGAATGTCACAAACAGAATGTACATAGCATGTGGTTTATTCTAAATAATAATAATAATAATCAGCTACCTACAGGTGTGTTTAAAAAATCTCAGAATAAAAATAATACAACTTACATTTGTGTAAAACTTTAGGGAAGCAATTACTCTTAGCATAACACACACGTGCACTCACACCCACGTGACTCAACTCAAGAGGTTCTACTCTGGCGGAGCAGACGTTGGGTATTTCAGGTGGGAGTCTCGATTTATGACCCAGGAAACACCATAAAGGCCTGAAAGAGCTCTGACCAAGAAAATGTCACTTTGTAGCTAAAGAAATGACTGAGATAGGATCCTTAGACAGACAAAGACCAAGCGGCCAAGAGACAGAAAAAGACAAATGAGAGAATGCTGAGGCTTATACATATTCCAGAATCCAAACAAGGAAATGCTTTACACAAATACAATGATATATAATTGTTTTTATTTCATGTAATAGTTTTAAAGTGTCCTTTGGATCGTTAAAGGCTGTCCCAATAGGCCTTGAACAGACCAAAGAGATGTGCTACGATGATTCTCCCCTAACACTTTATGTTACCAATGTGAAGTCATATCTAAGAAACTATCGGTGACACAGCTGCCAGAACCAGATGTCTCAGGGAAATCAGTTCCCAGTCCAGGCAAGATGCTCAACAAATGCCCATGAGGGTCCATTTCCATGAAAGTATATCAGCTTTAAGTTTTGGTGATGTAAAATCATCTTGAAATAAGACACTTATGTTCACTTTCTGAGCAGAGCAATGGATGGCTGAGGTTACTAACTATGGCTCCTACCAGCTCTGAAAGGCAGTGACTCACCTAGAAGATGCCTCTTATTTTCATGTTCAGAAGTTTGAGGCTACTGTTTACGCTGAGTTGTGGGACTGGTTTTGTCACAGGAGCACAGTGCCATCGACAAACTAAATGTAGAAATTTTTCTCCCCAGACAGAAATGTTTTAGTACCAGGAAGAGCCAGAGCTTGAATCGTGAAAACAAGCTGGGAGTCAATATTAAATTATCATAATTACCTATTTCATTAGTGACTTTTAGAAGAGAAACATCTCAGTATTATTTCTCTGCCTTGGTGATTGTATATTTGAAAAACTCATATCATGAGACTCCACAGCCCCTGTCACTGGAAACATTCCAATTTTTCTCATTATGATGACATTGTAGTCCACTAGAGGTCAGATGTCAAACATTTCAAATGACTCCTAGAGTTTGTGAAGGACTTGTGTACCTTCCATCAACTAAGTCCTATCTTCAAAGCTGTGTTCATCCAATTACATGCCAAAGAGTCTGTGTGTTCTCTGATCAAAGAGAGAAAAGGAGTGGTGGTAATGCAGGAAGGAAAAAAGAAAGATGAAGATCTTTATAAAGAGGGAAAATAAGTAAATAAAATCTACTGGTTTCCTCAACCTTTACTTAATCAGATTGGAAACGGCACATATGATAAACAGAACCATATGTAAGCTAATAACTCAAGTATTGCTCTCAGGAGAATTTGACTATGTGCATCTCTAGTGCAGGACTTGGGGCTGCTGTGCTTTCAGTTCTATTTACTTTTTAATATACTGTTAATCATTCCTTTGCTGTTATAAGATGCTATCCCATCTACTGTAGTGACCTGCACAGGAGCCTTTCCCGTCTCTTCTAATTTCTTCTAATTCTCTGGAATTTCAAAACCAGGAAAAAGAGCTTGTGGGGTAGATTGTATTATTGTTATTATAATTATCGGCAGCCCTTTTGTGAAGGATTATATACTTCCACCCATTGCCATGCTACTTACAGGAGTGTCCCTGTTGAAAGAATATACTTCTCTACTCCATTGTTTTCATGTACCCTGCTTTTGCCAGTGAATTGTGAAGGGAAGTGACAAATGCCTCATAAATGCAGAAGTGTTGTGACCCATGGCAGGGTTCTGCCATTCCTCTTTTCTCTCCGCCGTGAAGAGGGCATGTCCCAGGTAGGGGCTGCTCTTTCTGCCTGGATTCCAAAATAATGAGCATTCATGGGGCAGTGCCATGCTTAGCCTACTCAGCATATTGAAATATGAGCAAGAAATGCAGCTTTCTTGGTACAAATCACTGAGAATTGTTGTTCATCGCAAGTTTGCAAAAGTTGACTAATCATGCATGTTGTCATTGTACATAAAATGAGAGAATGAATTAGGGCTCAAGATGATCCTTATGTAAATAGGGAGTTCTGATTTGGTTCCTTCTGTGTCTCTCTCCCCACTACAACATATACACTGACTCTCCATGTAGGTGAGCTACGGTATAGGTACCAGCTGCTATTATTTATCATTGTGACTTCTAATCCCTTCATAGAAGTTCCCATCAGCACCTTAGCTTATGACCCATCAGATAGAAAACGGTATGTTTGTTTTTCAAAGGGCTTAAAAGCTATTGGGGGAAAAAAAGGTAATAGAATATTTCTGAGTATTACACAGCTGACATCTGTGTACATAGAATAAACCCATACACTTTGCCAGATGGATATTAACATCACTTTGCAATCCAAATTTTAATTTTAAAAAATATTGTGCTTATGCTATGAAGTAAATAAGCAGTCTCTTCAGTTTTTGAAAACTAGAAAACAAAATTTATCTGATTGCTTTTTCCATCAACTTCTTACCTTCCGTGGACCCTTTTATATGAAGACGTTTGTTGAGTTCATCCAGTTTGTTCTTCATGTGTGAAAACCAGAAAAGAGAGAAAAAAAAGCAAATCAGAAATGTTCTTTTCTGTACGCTTGTCTCTACTTAGTAGCCTGCTAAATTCAAAACAAGATCCTAAACTCTATTAATATTACAAGCTCTGTGGCGGAAGTACAAATTCATCTCAAATTGACATTCTAGGCTCCACTTCCTAGTAGCTCAATGGTCGTGGGCACCTTCTTTAATCTCTCCATGACTTTGTTTCCTTTTCTTCAAACAGTGTATTCAACCTCCCATGCTGGTAATGATGATTATGTGGGCACATATATGCAATTTAATTAGAATAGCACCTCAATATTTCAGATTAATCTCTAGTGACATTAAAATGATTCCCAAACTAATTTATGAAATTGCTTTTTCCAAAGCTGAAAAGTGATGGCTCAGCAACTCTACCCTTCTCTATCTGAGAGCCATATCTAGCACATGAGTACAAGGAGACATTTGCATTGTTGGCAGAAGCTAACAATAGAAATTACTAGTAAATATTATCATGTACAAAAATGAATAAAATCACTATGGTATATTTTTTCAATGAAATATTAACTATTAACAGTAAAAATGAATAAGCTAAAACTTCATGTTTTATTGTGCATATATCTCAAAAGCATGATGAACAAAATACTTACAGGACATATCTAGCTTAACAGCATTTACATAAAAATTATATTATGTATAACTATACTATAGGTTATTTTAGGGAACTATACTAAAAATTAATATGTCATTTAAGAGTTACATGTGTATGGAGTAAAAGTATAGAGACCTGCATGACAATTATACATACCATATCCAGGATACTAGTTCCCTTTGGGGTAGGAAGGAAATAGGAATGGGAAGAGAGAGGGTACACATGAAACTTCCACTGGATCTGTAATGTTTTCTTTCTCATGATGTGTGTATTGAGGTAGTCGTTTTATTTATCTCTATACCTTTTTAGTATATCTGGATTTTTTATTTTTTAAGAATAGGAAAGTAGTCATTTGGAGAAACCCATAGACAAAATAAAGATTATCCATAATTCCTCCAATATGGCTTAAGATACCATATCTAAAATAGTTCTTGTTGTCTAAAAGAAAGATAATTCCAAAAACAAGATGCAACTAATGGATTCCTCTAATGTTATAGTTGGAATCCACTTCAACGACCACTTCTTGTTGACTTTGGCAATGCAACGTCTTGAGCTGAATTCTGAGGATTACCTGTGTTACAGTAATTACCCTAATTTTTTTTTGTCAGAAGCAGAACTAGAAAGGAGAAAAACTAGAGGTGGGGAAAGAAGAGCAAACTGGATTCTTCCAGTGGTGAGCTTCCAAAATGGTGACTCCCAGGTCCCTAGGAATTCCGGAAGGTAACAAACGGTAGGGGATGGGGATGGGGCACTAGGAGAACTAGTTTCCATTTCTCTGAGCTCTAATAGAAAGAGCACAGATGTACCCATTATAAAACCACACATGTAAAAATAACTGATTTCTTTGCTTTGGGTTGGAATCACATCAACTCAGTTTGGTAACACTGATTATTTCTTGCTATCAGAAGCACTGATTGGCAATTATAAAGGTCTTTGATCGATACAGAATTCAATAAACAAATTATTGCTTAACACTTGTAGTTTGTTTGGTATTCAAAAATTGTCCAAACACAATGTGCTGGTTAGTCTCTATTTGCACCACCACCCCTACCCATATTGCACCCTTCCCTACACTGCTCTGCGTCCTGAGAGACTGACCTCTGGCTTCCTGTTGGGTTCCATCGGTGGGAGGCTCCCGCAGGGGATTAGAGGAGAGAAAGACAACAGGGGTATTGATTACCCCAGCTTCCTTCCTATAAGGTTGTAGTGTATTAGCACCCATCTACCAAATTCCATTGTTCCTTCTTACATAGCTCTCTCTCCATGTTCTAGCCACTGCTCCCCCCCTTTATTGTTCAGGCCTAGGACTGGTACCCTGCTAGTGCCAGGGCACTTCACCATCTCTCAGTGATATCCCTCTACTCTACTCAGCCTTTGTTAATAGTTCTCTCCGTAAACATGTTTGAAACAATCCCTGTAAGCGCTCTTTAAAAACCTCCTCTGTGTGGGCCACCTGTTTTCTATTGGGACCATGACTGACAGACACCTGATCCAGACTGAAAAAGAAAAGGAAAAAGTTTTCGGTGGGGAATTCTGACTCCACCAAATAGCATGATGAATTCTCTCCTTTTTGCCCTTTGTTTTCTATAACCTGTGCTGTCCAATATGTAGCCACAAGCCACATAGGGTTCTTTGAACATAAAGCAATTAAATGAAACAAAATAAAAAAATTTAGTTCTCAGTGCTCAAAAGCCGTATCTGGCCAGGAGCTAGCATTTTGGACAGCACAGATATAGTCCATTCACATAGCACAGAGAGTTCTATTGGAAAGTTCTGCTCTACACCCAGCCATCTCCTCCATGATAAACATAAAGGTTATTTCTACCTTTGGCTCTACCTTATCATCACAGGTACAGCCCAGGTCAAAATCAGACTGAAGGTACATAATCCCTGGATAATTGGGTCTGGTGACTTCCTCTGGTATGGATGGCCTGAAGGTGTTGGTACGCAGAAGATGATTTAAACTTCCGTGGGTCCCATTATTGGGAGCTGGCTTCAATCCCAGGAGATCTAATGAGAACAACAAAAAGAAGCCAGGTGCTTTGTAAATATCTTTTGATGAGATATGGCAAGAGTCAAAACCCTTCACCTTCCAAGGGTCTGAAAACTCTGAACACAAATCAAATTTGGATAAAACCAAATTTAGATAGTAGGCACTCCCTTCTTACTCCCTGAACCATTCTAGCCTGACCATGTCTGGCCACAGCTTTCTGAAACAGCATATGCATTGTTTGAACATAAAAACACATTCCCCCCGCAAAAGAGTGAAAGAGTAGGGCCTTACCTAATTATTGCCAATATCTATGATAGTTACAACCCAAAGACTATGAGTGTCTTGCTTGTCTGTCTCCATGAACCTTGTTATCCCAAATTTTGAAATGAGACTTATAATCAATAAACAACCACTAGCCTGCCCTCTAATGCACTCCACAGAAGTACGGGGACAAGAGGAGGCTTTGGCCCTGTGCCTTGAAGTGCCACTGTGAAATGAACAGGCTGATTTCATAGCAAGTGAATGGTTGCCAAGCAGGCACACAGTGACTTGCCTAAGCTGAGAGGCAGGACAGGGGAGAGCCAGCAGCCAAGATGGGAAAAGAACCCAGGAGACCCGACTTTCAGACTCCCCCTCTAACCACCAGACTGGCACTCCCTTACTAAATAGGAAAAGTTGTCCTCATTCAGCAACTAGAAGTTCAAGGAAGAAAAATAATTAGGAGCACATAAATAGCTGGCCAGGACGCAAGCTGGCAAAATTTTAACTGAGCTGCAACGCGAGAGATGGAGGTGGGAGAAAGCTCTGTACGCAACTCTTGCCTCACCAGGTCTCTCTGACCAGTGGTGTCAGACTGTAATGCTATGTTAGATCAGCCAAAGGCTGCCAACAGCAACACTATGAAAACTCCTCATTAGTCAACGGGTGAAGGAAGACAAAGAAGCCATAGAAGGGAATGATATGCTGTCCTTCAAACCAATGGGCCAGTTACAACAGAATTTCTGCAAGGAGATGAGGTGGCCCCAGAAAAAAGACACCTCATTTCTTTCTCTGACATTGAGGAAGTTCGTATGGTAACTCAAGAGTGTTTCAGGGGTTGTTATTAACTAAGTGACTTACCACACATAACATTGTAAAGTTCAATGTTTTCAAAGGGAGGCACTTTCGTCTTGTACTTAAATGTTGGGCCATAACCTACAAAAACAGTCTTCCAAAAGATAAGCAAACAAAAACAATTAGACATTGCTAAGTTCCAATAGTAACCCTTCCCCTGTTTAGGAATACTGTGGAACTTCACTCATACCACCGCTCCCCAACCCTTCTGAGATCACTAAAACGCATTTTCAATTCCCAGTGCTGTGATCAGACCTGCATGCTGTTGACCTTGTTATCAAATCCATGGTCTCCCTGGAAAAAACATTTTCCGGATGGTTTCTTATAAACATCCAAAGGTTTCCTACATCAAAACAATAGTATAATCAGTCAGGATTTCCATGAAATCACGGATAAAAAGCTCATTTCAGTGCACAAAATATCACTAAGAAGTGGGTTTTACACGCGTATTTATCTCTATTTTAATTGCATTATTCCTGTGGTGATGCAAAGATGACGCTGTTCATTTCTCCCAAGTGCCTTTGCTTTGACAATCAGCCCAGGACAAATGTGGAGCTCTGAACAGAACTCACTGCGCCCTCCTTGTCCCTTGCCCTTGCACTGACGAAGCACTTCTCAAAGGTAATGCTGTCTGCCTCTGTGCTTCAGCTCCACGATTGTCAGATTCTCCATGGTAGGACCATGTTTGTTTACTCACTTCTATATGCCCCTCTCTCGGCTCAATGTCAAACACATAGTAGGTACTTTTAAAATATGTCATGTTTAATCGATGAATGGAGATCTGTATTCTACAAAAATGTTTGCATACAAATTTACCTATGGTATAATACAACTAGAGAATATAACGGAGTGGTAAACTTAGTAATAGTGACATATTGAACAAAAGCCTAAATAATATCTCAATACAAAAATAGGAAAAGGAAACACGGCTCTCTATACATCAAAAGTATTTGAACTTCCTTGTGACAAAAAGATGCCTTTTGCTTAAGTGTCACGGAGAACTTTTCCAAAAATCTTTCATGTTTATTAATACAAATATTCCCTAAGTACCTACAGGGAATGCCGCACTACAGTGAAGTGCTTGAAGGACAATAAAGAAATTAAACATTTGGGTTCCCACCCCTAGGAAAAGTACTTTCAGCTTGGGATAATAAGAAATACACATATAATAACCCAACGTTGCAAGAGTTTAAGAGAGTTACTGCTAATTAAAATATCTTGCTTAGATCTATGCTAATTTGCTCAACTATCATCATCTTTCATTTAACTTCTACTCAACAACCAGGTTTACTTCATACAAACTTATCAACTGCACCAAATTTGTTCTCTTCTAAGCTGCCCCATATATAAATGTTCCTGCAGAGAACAGTCAGCCAAGACATTGGGTCATAGCTTTGTAACTTTTCCATGAAGACTCCCCATGCCTGTTCTAAATGATTTCAATAATTTCTGGTCTTCATTCATCTCTCTTCATAATCCTACATATTTAACTCTATGTACCATCTCCCCCTCCCCACCCCCAAGAATTACAGCAGGATATTTAGGTATTTGTCATGTGTCTCTCCAGGTGTTCCATGTTGATGTAAGTTCCGAGACAAGAAGATTTTCTCATTCTCTTCTCTCCCTTGAAAACTCATTGAAGTACCCAGCTAGGGTGTATATAGTAGTTGTTCAGTTACTACTACAGACTAATTCTCAACACTTTTCTTAAGGAGAAAGTCAGAACAAGAGTGAGGGGGAAAGGGCTGCTGCCGAGTTTGTGTGGAAATGGATAAACTTTTAATGATTAACTCTTTGGAAGTGGTTAGAGCTTCCAGAGGACACATTCTACAAAAGACTCTTCAATATTGGAATATTTTGTAGTTTAAAAGAAAGCAAACACCTGAAATATTCAAGGCCAAATAAAACATGTCCACAGTAACAGAGGTTTTAAGGTTAACAACATTTTCTGAACTCCTCTATAAACGTTCTTACAGGCTAAGTCTTGTCAACTGAGACAACTCAGTTCAGTGCAATAAAGCAGTGTCCCAGGGACACTTTTGATTTCCTCAGGAATCAGAATAGAGGCTAGAATGTAAATTCAAAAAACTGAAACAGAGAGAGACACACCGAGACGCACTGAGAGGCTACAGAAAGCCACAGAGATGCTGAAACCCAGAAACTAGAGCTGTATTGTCTCAGCACTAGTTGTTTTGCCAGTATACAGAATCGTTGGAAACAGTGAGATTTCCAACAGAGATTTCTCTTTACGATGGCTGAGGACCTCCTAGCACTCCAGTTGCCAAAGAGGTGGTTATGAAGATGAGAAACAGGGACAGCCAACTCCCAAGCTACCTTGCGACATGCCATCTGCGGTCCACCAATAAATGGATGTCCTCAATTCTTCTGTTGTTGGCATAGTGCAAACGTTTGGGGAGGTGCTGCTTCATGTACGGCTTAAAGTGCTGATCTGGTTTTTTACACTGAAATATAAATGGAAGCTGAACTTTAGATGGATTGTCTTCTATAAAAAGGCTTAGGTAGTCTCCCTCTAGAAAATGGAAGCAGGTTTTAAGCCACACAAAAGGTCGGTTGGTGAATAAGTGGAGTTTGTTACGCCCTATCAAAGAATATAAACTGAAAACAAATAGGTTAAAGAGGATTAGATAACGCTGGAGATGGAAGGTTATCGGAGAGGAGTGAGATACATTCCTGACTCACAGGAGTATTGCTAAGAGCAATTCAGGCTCCAGGGCCTTTCCCAACAGTTTCAAGTCATGGGATAGGAGGTAGGAGGGGAAGGGAGAAGGCAGCACAGCCAGGCCTATGTGATTACATCCTCCTGGGCTTTTAAAAAAGGTCTTTATCCTGGATGGGGGAGTGATGGGTGGGTGGTGGGCCAACCTGGTTCAGAGAGAGTAAGGATTTGTTTAATCATGAGTGAATGCTTTTCACTACTAATGGAAAGATCAAATATTGTCAGTTTGTATCGCTGCCAAGACCATTAGGGAGCCTGCAGCTGTCCACAGGCCAGGAGTTTTGAAAGCTCTGAGGGGAACAGATATACAGGTCGGCAGGGCAATGAGGAAAATGTTCCTCCCGCCCCGCCCCACGGGGGAGCGAACCCAGGAGATTAGCACATGAAGCTGCTCCCAGGGAGGGCTGTACTTACCGTGAGATTAGCGATAATGGCTTTAGGGTCATCTGTTCAAAGAGAGAAGGAGAACAATTTCAAAAGAGATGACAATGATCACTGAGAGAAATCATTTTTGCGTCCAGACGCTCAATTTTCTTCCCCCCTCCCCGCAAAAGGGCTATCACTTTAATGTTTTGTTTAAAATACAGTTAAATTGTGTGTGGGTGTTTAATATTTCAGTCACTGAAAAGCAGTTCGACAAGCGGAACAATTCCTATAGTAAATTTCCCTGCTGGGTCTGGGTATCCTCTTCCGGAAGGGAATTCCTCCTTCCAAGAGCGCCAGGATATGGCTAGGTCAGTTGCTTCTTTAAAATCCCCCAAATGGTCCAAAATAGTGTCTCTGGAGCCTGGATTCAGTTTATTCGCATTGAACATCAGGAACTAAATTGGGCATTTGGGTGGGGCTTTTAGTGTAACTTCCTATTTATCTGCAGATCTCTGAAACAAGTTTAAGATGAATCTCTAATCCACCTAGTTCTGTCTTCTAAAGGGAGTCCTCTTTCCTCAGAAAGATCATAGGTCTAATTACATAGGTAGCTGCCCCTTCCAGCCGCAGACACACACATGTATGCACCTCCTTTATTTTCATTACCAGCAAACAAAGGATATTTTAGTCAATAGCCTGACCTAGCTAAAAGCAGAACTATGTAAATAATGGTTGTGTATAAACTGTGGATGGGATTATGTTATCTGAAGGTCCCCTTTCGGGGGGTGTGGGGAGAAAGAGGAGATTGCAGGTTGGTTGGATTTTGTTTTGTTTTTCCAAAAATTTGCTTTAGTATGTTATTATAGAATCAGCAGAAAAGGAAAGCAGAGTTCAGAAGAGATACCAACTGTGGAGATGCAGCCCTCCCTGGAATATAAACATCGGTGAAGCCGGTCATGTCTGTGTCCTTTCCTGCCATATCCCCAAGGCCTGTGCTTAGTAGGCACTCAATAAACGTTTGTTGATAAATATGAATTAGTTGAAAATGCACGAATAAGTTTGCCTTCCAGTATAAATGTGCACAATTCGAAGACGATTTTCAGAATCTTAGTTCTAAAGCTATGCCACCCAGTGCTAAAACGTGGGTTTCATTCTACTTAAATTGGGGTTAAATGTCAATTGCATATTTTCATGGAAAGAAAATAAGTACAACTGGGCCACGTAATGATGTTTCAGTCAATGACGGGCCGCCTATATGACGATGGTAGACCATACGCCCAGCTATGTACTAGGCTATATGCTCTAGGCTTATGTAAGTGCACCCTGTGATGGTCACACAAGGACAAAATCGCCTAATGATACATTTCTCAGAACCTATCCCCATCATTAAGCAGCGCGTGACTGCAATAATGGTTAACCCAAATTGTGTCCACACACGTGTATAGTCTATCCGTAAGAGCTTTCCAGCCACTTTCTCTCTGGTCATTCACAACAACTCTGGGAAGTAGGTGCTAGAATTCTATGGGCATTTAAAAGTTCGGGGTGCTGACACCCCAGGACCCCAGCACTCTGATTGAGCAAGCCGTGCTTTGAACTTCTACACTCTGTGGCCTCACACACCACAGTCTTCAAAAGGACCAAAGAGAGTAACGTCATGTTCTTCAATAATGAATAGTAATAAAGAGCGTGGGGCAATCTCGTGCTCAGACCAATCCCAGAGAACTACTAGGAAGTAACCAAGGCCTGAATCCATGTGTGGGACACCCGTCCATCAATTCTGAAGTGCTTGGTCCTCTCATGCTAACAGCTCCCACGACACATGAGAGTAAGAGGCCCCCAGCACAAGGGTAGTGGTTAAGAACCAGAGAATCTGGGCTTAAATCTTAGCTCTGCCACTTACTTACTAGTTGTCATACTCTGAGCTAATTCCTTCACCTCTCTCTTTAGCCTTGATCTCTTCTGTTTCTAAGAGGGCATAATAACACGTATCACACAGGGCTTTTGGGAGGATGAAATAGGATGGTGTATATACCTAGCTGAAATAGCAATGGAACCAAGACACCATCGTCATGAGTAAATTTATCTAGCTTTGACTACGTGCAAACATGAATCGAAGGGATATGCAATGCCCCATTTACTCTTCCCCACTATCCTTATTTTATGGATGAGGAAACCAAGGCCCAGAGTGTTGAACAGCTCCCCCAAAGTCCCCCCGAGCACCTGGCTGAGCCAGGGTTTGAACCCAGACATCCTGAACCACTGTCTGTGCTCTCCACCACCGGATCTAAGGTCTTTCACAAAATCAAATCACATACACAAAGTGTTTTATAAAGTACAAAACATTTCATTATTTCATAGTTACTATTTCATTGGCCCAAGGGAAGTGTTTCTTCCCCCCAAAACAACCCCCCCATTACATTTCCTGATGCCTGACATACCTTTCAAAATAGACAAACGCTTTCTCGCAGAAGCCCTAAAATGCAAAACTAAATCAAGAGGGTGCCATAGGCACTTGCAGTCTGTGTCTGGCAAGGGAGGTGCCCATCTCAAGTGGGCAGAGAAGGAAGGGCATGGAGGACAAAAGGAACATCAAACAGACAAGGCAGAAACACTGATGTTTTGTTTACTTTGCAGCGTTGCCTGGAGCTGACCTTGGAACATTTCCCATTTGTGTTGACTCAGGAACGAAGTTGGGGAAAAACTTAATTTTCCAAAGCTTTACACTTGGTGCCAATGGTTTCTTATTCCCAAGGCTAAAAACTCTAAAGCATTCCCCCCCCCCAAAAAAATGCAGCATGTCTCCAATAATTTTATATGGACCTTTCTCAAAAGCTAGGTGGTCAGCCCCTAAAGCATGTTCATTCATAAATTCAAGTTCTTGTCAGTGGGATCTTATAACCTGAGTGTGTAAAACATAAGTGATAAAATTATTCCTGTTTATTTCTACTCGTTCAAAACAGCTGCCACTTCACAAGGGCTTAATAGTTTCTCCTCCTGGGTTCTGTCAATCACTTTTATAAAGGTAAAGAGTCCCCTTCAAGCGGAAGCCTAAAAACATTCAGGGTCTGAGTGTGGCTCTGCCAGCCCTATCATGGACTCCCTAGCTTCAGCTAAACAGCTAGCCAGAACATCTTGTTGAAAAGTTCTTCTCATATAAACAAGAGTTTATGGTTATACACATGTCTCAAATTAAGTGTGTTTTCTACATGATAAAAACAACAGCAAATATTTATACAATGCTACCATGTGCCAGGAATCACTCTACGTGGTATAAATTCAACCCTTCGGGGTAGCTGTTATTATCATTCCCATTTTTCAGATGCAAAACTGAGGCTTAGAGTTTAAATGACTTCTTCAAGGTCACTTAGCTAAGAAGTTGCAGAGCTAGGATTTTTACCCAGGTATTCAGGGAAGCTTCAGAGAACACGGCCTTACCTATTTCAGTGTATTACCATTTTAACAACTTAGTATTTTAAGATTCAACTTACATTTAGCATTATTGCTAAATTTGGATCGAATTCTTCCTAGAGTTCCAGGCACTAAAGTAATATCATCCACATTAGTCAGATAATTGCTTAAGAACTCAGTTCTATCACATGTGACATCTTCCATTCCTATAAGGAAGAGGAAAAAAAGAAAAAAGGATTTTCAGGCAATCTTAGAATTAAAATCTTAACACAGACACTAAAGATCCAGGCATCTCTTTAATTCATTTTTAACAGCTTCATGCAAGAAGCTCTCTAAGTTTTTAACTTGATTTTCAATTTTATGTGCTTCTTTATATCATCTTTTCACCAGACTTTGATTTAGTCATATTATCTTGTAGCACTAGAAGGTTGAAAATGCATCATTGCAGTTATCAGTTTAAGTCATTCAGCAAGAACAGCAAGACAAAGGAAGTAACCATAATCTTAAAAAAAAAAAAAAATCTATTTACATAGTCATTATGAAAAAGATCTATTCTTTAGGGAAAAAAAAAATCCTAGATTGCTTCAAACTCTTCCCAGCTGGGGGTGGTGTAAATAACTGGAATATATAGTTCCATGTCTCTTTTACAAAATGTCATTTTCCAACTCTCTCTCTCTAATATATCTCCTGACTTGAGTACATAATCACCAGTCCTCACTCTGTCTCCACTGGTGGCCTTGGATGTTACTGACAAAACAGTACTGGGAACAAGAGATGAGAAAGAAAAATGTCAGCCCCAATGACCACCCAAACTGAAAAACAAAATAAAGCTGAAAACAAGTTGTAAACAATGTAATCAGTCAAAACTGAATGCTAGCAACTAGAACACAAAAAGCTTCTAGCTAGGTAGGGAATTTTTTTTTAACCAATAAATATCCCTCCCCCACCCAAGATTTGTTTCCTGCCCCCATCAAGGAAAATTTATTGATTAATGTTTAAAATAAATACATAAAAACAAAAATTCAAGTGTTAGAATCCCAGACTACGAAGGCTGATAGTGACCTTTACTGTCATTTCAGAATTTATGAGATGACATGGGAACTACGAAATTTTAATATATTGCATTGCACAATCCAATATGTGAAAATTCAAGAGGGGGAAAATAAGTGATTCTGTAAAGGATGGTTTAAGATTTTGGAATAAAGAATTATAACCCAGAGTGGCCTGAATCCAGTAAAATTCAAATTATCACTTTCTGGGAGCCCAGATTCAGAGCCCCACCTTTTTTCTTTTCTTTTTTTTTTAAATACAAATTGGAATGAAGAGAGAGGAAAAAAACATATCCAAACATAGCACAAGGGTTATATACCTTGCATTTTAACATTTACATTCTCAGGAAGAAAAATAAAAACAATAAACAGCTACTATATTCTAGCAGAATATTAACCCAGGAAGGGGAAGTCTCCAAATACATATTAATGGAAGATGGGAAAGATCTTCCATTTGTTACATTTCGAGGAAGTCACTGATGCCACCCCAATGGTGAACTATCTCTCTTGCTTTCCAAGGCCATCTGAGATGTGCTTCTGACACATCATTCCCCCTTCACCCTGCAGACTGTGTAGGTGGCGCTAGGGTTCTCATCCTACAGATTGAGGGGGCTGAGACGTGGAGATGTCACATAACGTGTACCATGTCAGATGGCTCTTAAGTGGAGCAGTACAATTTGAATTCTACTGTAACTCTTTCTTACTCCAAAGCACAGGCTCTGAAACACTAGACATACTACCTTTTAGTTAAGAGATGCTGTGACTTACCAAAACCAAAGCGATCTACACATCTCAGAAGCCTACATACTAGCGAGACAAGCTTTTAATCTACCTATGCAAGACTTTTACAATGCTCCAGCATGTGACTCATTGGGACCCATCTACTTAGACATCTGGCTTCAACCTGTGACCAACTGCTCTTGACCCCTCTGGGCAACTTCAATTGAATCAGCTGTGCCACATGCTCCAAATTTTTGTCCTATCTGCAGCTGTCCACCAAGTCAGACTCACGGAGCATGATTTTGCAGCAAGTCAAATTTAGTCCTTGCAAAAGAGCAAGGTAGTCCCACAGCTTTAAAAAAAATAAATAAATAAAATAAAAGGAAAGATAAACAAACCCCCCCCCCCAAAAAAAAAACACTTCTCATAAATATTCTGGAACATTCTGGAAAGAAAATTTCAAGTCCAGAGCAGAGCTTTCACTAGGAAGATTTGTCTGTTGTTCTTAACAGAACCACCAGAGTCAATCAATTTCCCTCTTCCAAATTCTCTCCTAGGAGGGAGGAGCCCCATATTCCAGAGTCACTATTTCAATTTGATAATTCTGGAATGCAGGAGGCACTCTCTGAAACTCAGTCTGAGTACTTGTGAAACAGGAATGCTCTCTGAGGGTCCCCCCTCGAGCTCTATAATCATATAATGCTATGACTCTCTTGATCACCTCAAAACGGGGGTCATGAATTTTTCTACTTTATATAGTGATTTAGAAAAACTGTTTCCTAAACTGCTTCTTCCTCTCTTTAACAGTCTTTTTTACTGAAGAAGGATCCTCTGGTTTTCATCTTGAATTCTCTCTGTGAATGCAGGGAACTAATTTTGCTCATATGCCAGAGAGAAGAATCGTATGTCTCCACCTCCTTATCATATTTAGATTTATTGTTAGCCACATAAACTCTATGGGTGCCTTTTGGGGATGTGGCTATCAGGGATGGGGTATTATTACCTGGTACATTGTGTTCGCAGAGGAAGTTATGAATATCACAAGCAAATAGTCTGTAAAACTTTAATAAGAGACAGATTTTGTATAGAAAGGCTTTTCCTGCAAAGAATAGGAAGATACAGGAAGTCCCTGGTTTTGTTCAAAATGAAGTCAGCGTCAGGTCAGGTGATCTTACAGTTTTGAGTCATGGATTGATTTCTTTCTCTATCCAGAAGTCCAGGGGCAGGAGGTGAAGAACACAACCTGGGATTCTGAGGGGAAAGGGCTCCTTTCCTCAACATCAGAAACATTACCTATAAATCTATCCTATTAGCAAAGAAGAAACAAAGCTTTACCATGGTCTCCAACAAAGATGACATTTACACAGCGATGCAGCTTTAGTTGTTTCAATCCATCCATTAATTGCCCCACTGTTTTGTCAATTTCCCTCAGAGGATTTGTCATCTGGAAAAAGGAGCAAATTAGTTCCTGCAGATTTTTTTTTCGTTCACTTTCCCACAGATCTTCTACTCCTAGAACATTCTGGAAAGAAAACTTCAGGCCCAGAGGCAGAGCTTTGTCTAGGGAGATTTCCCTGCCATTCTTAATGGAAATATGGTCTAAGCATTTTTATTTGTATTCTTTTAGGAGCATAAAACCACTCCTCATCCAATCCCCTTCAAGATACTTTGATATAAAAATTATCAGAAATATTAAGATCAATTTTTAAAAAAAAATTTTTTAGAGACAAAATGGCCTTTCTAATGTAATAATGGTCTTTAAATCCAAGAATTTTGAGACTGAGCAGAAAGTCAAATGGATCACTTAAGTCTCTTTTTCCCTAGGTGAAGTCACATTAGGCTTTGAACCATGGCAAGAAGATGGAGGCTAAGTGAATCAAAAGCAGTCCGGAGGTTAAAAGGTAACCTTCACTGGATGTTAAATTAGGACATCATTAACACAATGCAATGCATCTAATGTTCCAAATAACTGTCAATTCTGAGAACAAAAGATTCTTAATAGAAGAACCTCTTCTGAGAAACAAGCTACTGTTTCTCAATTCAGTCCCCTTCAAGCTGACTTTGAATAAAATAAGAATCTATAAGACTCCTAACAAACAGAAGTGAACCACTAAACTTGTTCTAGAAGATTTCTTATTTAGCCTAATGAAAAATGAAAACTCGGTTCTCTGAAGAACATTTCCAAAGTCTAAGAAACATAATCCATCTCTCATTTTTTTGCTTCAAATGCAAGTTTCTAACAGCATGAATTCTCCCATATACTAGGGATCTCCCCTCTCACTCTCATCTCTGTCCATTGGAAAGATTTTCAGGAAACATCAGATAAAGACTTAACAGTACTTTAGATGAATTTTACAATTTAGCTACAATTACACACATACACACAAGATGACTGAGATAAGAACAGAAGGGATCTGCATATCATTTTTCATTCAGACACATAATATTATCTCTCATTAGCATCTTCTCAGATGCTAATCAAAACCTTTCCTCATATCATGTCATCAGTAAAGTCAATTGTAAACTTATTTTTCTTCATGTCAGAGGTCAGTATTTCAAATTCTATCCCAAAGAGGAAATCACAAATGAAAGTTTCAGAATGATCCATGCAGCATAATCTGAAGAGACTAACAGAGGAAGGACTAAGTGGTATTTGCTTCTGAGAAAACACTGCTCTCCTCTAAGATCTTTGCTTAGACAAAGAAATACCACATACAAAACATACATCAACCCTTGACAATGACTTATTTTCCTTTACTAAACAGGATAACTCAGGTAAAATCCTTAGCTTTCTTCTTAGTGATTAGTTCAGACAATCATAAATAAGATCGTGCCTTAGAGGTATCTGAAGGTTTTAGAAAATTAACAACCTAGAGGCTGGTCTGAATATACTGGAAAGACTAGACGTTACTCATTATCTCTAATTGAAAGCACACACGATTCCATCTACCGACCGTTTCCTCTTCCTTCTGTCTCAGCTATCTCCTTGTCTATAATCTAAGACCTTTTCTGAATTCTGAAGGTACTGACCACAATTTTAAGTCAATTTTCTATTGAGTTCTAATCTACATTATTGTTGAGGATTCCCCCAGCTACCTTGCTTAGTTGTTCTCAAGAACCAAGGCTACAAACCATTGTAACAAATCTGTGGACACATGCAAGCAAAGCCCATGGTCTCCTTTACAGTCAGTCACTCAAGCCTAACTATGAATCCTAGTTGTAGGGTAATTGACTCTAAAGAAAGTAGAAGCCTCTTTTGTCCTGTCTCGCTGAAAGTTCAGGAGGTCTTCACATCAGTGTTACCCTCGGAAGTATCCAATTCTTCCAGACTTCAAAGCCAAGGATGAGGCGCCAGAGTTTTTCTGAAACGTATTCAGCTGATTTTCGAACCAAAGCACTGAAGGGAACCTTCAACACACCTGCCCGCCACAAAGCTTTGGAACAATAGATAAACTTACTTTGTCCTGACGAGTTTCCACGGCATAATGATCCATCCTATGTAATTTTCTTCTTCTTTTCTTTGGAGGAGCAACTGGTCTTTCCTGTCTCCTCTTAGGGGTAACCTTCCTCTTAGGTCTCTTAGCCGGAGTAAGAGGTAAGCCATAACTACTCTCCTGTACTGGCGGAGAGAGATGTCGGGACTCAGAAGTCGTCTGTCCCTCTGGGTCACAGAACAAAGCTCACACTTTGCCATCTGGGTCAGCAGAGTCTTAGTTGGAAAAACTAAGCCTCCTTAAGTGAGGAAAAAGTGGGTATGAGATATTATTCAGGGGTCTCTATAGAGAGAAGCCCCCTAAATTGATCATGATTCTGCTGTCAGCGTCTTCACTGAGAACAAGAATATAACTTAAGTGGATCTAGTCAAGTAGGTTTCTTTGGGCTGAGGAGACTATGGGTACACCTGAAGGTGACATAGAGTTCTGCATTCCATAATTTTTGCATTAGGGTGAGACTGGTCCTTGGTTATGAAAAGCTAGCCATTTATACAGTACTAGCTGAAAACTAAGTAGAATATTAGCCACTTGGTCATTTCAAGGTAACAGTGGGATCCATGTGGGTGGTTCCAATTTAGAATCTGACAGGTATCTGTTCACACCACCAATGATATCAAAGCAACTGTCACCTTCTTTGGCAAGGATCAGGAAAAATTTTACAACCAAGGATAGACTAAAACATCAATAATAAGCCATCCTCCTTGGTCATCAATGTACTTCCACGAATCAGGACTTTCAGCAGGAGAGAAAATGTGTCACTGATAATTTAGGTTTCCAGTACAGGACAGCTCTAAGCCATGAGATAACCATAAATAGAACTTTGAAAAAATTCTCTTGTAACATAAGGTAACAAAGTCATTGAGATCGCTTCCTCTTAGTATACATATCAAGAAAAGAGTCTACTTGCATTCTTTCTATCAGGAACCCCATTTTGGGGGGTAGGGGGCAATGGCAGTACTACGCATCTGTTTTTTTTTTTTTTTTAATCTAGAGAGCAATACAGGCTGATACCACCTGAGTAAGTAAAACAACCTTTTGGGACTTCCCAAATGCTGGAGGTAACCAGGCCCCTGATTTGCTGATGGTGCAAAGGTGAATTAAAGCAGCAAGCTCTGCTGTCTACCTAGCTGATTTCTCTCGGTGGGACCATCCAGAGAATCATTCAGATGCAGGAAGGGGCAGAAGGAGGGACAATGTTAGTGTATCCACAAAGGAGGCCACCTGCCATGCGGTTTCACTGTTTCCAGAGCAAGCGACTGCAAAGCCACTTCCATTTCTGTCTCATCCTCTCTCTCTGGCACAGCGATGGAAAGACACAGCCCCACAGACTCTGGTTGGGTTCTGTTTTTTTAAAACAAAAATGCTTCTAGTTTTAAGCAATTCTCCATAAGAAGACAAGCAAAAGGAAAAAGGGAGTTTCCCAATTCATGGTCGCCGAATACATTCAGGTAGCGCTCAAGTCTGCCCGTCAGACACCCGGCCATTTGCAACAGACCTCAACATTCCCAAGACTCAGAAGGCAGGCCCTTCCGATTGCAGCAGGTTAGAGGAGCAGCGGGAGACATAGGATTTAGTCAAAACGAGTTTTCATCCAGTGATTATATTGCATATATTTCCTTCTTCTAATGTTAGAAGTAGACGAAAGCTAAGTTTTCACTGACCAGCCATACTTTAGTCTGACTTTAGAAGATTTAGCCTGAGGTTAAAAGGATGGGAGATAGAGGGGCAAATTTCCCTGCTTTTCAGAAGGATATTTTGCCATCTGAAGGTAGTAACTAGACAGCCAAAGCTCTGCCTCTAGGCCCAGAGGAGCAGCCGAATGAGGGGTCACAGAGAAAGCATAGAAGGTCAAAGAGAAAAAGATTGCGCCAAAAATCACAAGCAAGCATATTTCTCAACATTCACCATTACACTACGAAACCAGGAGCAATCCACCATTTCTTGAAACTATTAGCCCAATGCTTGATCATCTAATTAAATAGCCTTTGAGAATTGTCCTGGAAAAAAAAAAGTACACTCAAATATTAAGCTAAGAAAGTAGAACTTCAACTGTGTTCCACAGCACACAACACTTTGCTAGATTGAATCATTGCAATTAAACTTCAAATACAAGATATTTTCTCGTGAGACGGAAAGGGTAACATGGCACTGATTTTAAAAACAATATTTCAGCGAGTATAATCTTTACATGCACAATAAATGTAACGATGGATATACAGGTTTATAAACCAATAATTCTACAACAGAAGAGAGGTTTTGCTGGCTTACTTTGGTTTCGTGTTTTAAAAGTTTAAACTATTTTGTTTTTATTTCAGTAAAAATAAGGTTTCTAGAACAAAATGTGAAACGGTCAGAATCTGAAAATATCCCTTGTATTACGAGAAGAAAGTGATCAGGTTACCAGGTTATCATAACTGGAGATACATCCCAAGATATCTAATCAAGAATGTTTCACCCAGTAGGTCTGTGACAATATCCCAGTTACAAGAAATATTAATACTAAAAAGAACACAGAATGAAGACTTCCAACTCTTAGTTCATAAATACTATAAGACAAAATCAGTTCATATATTTATGAGCAGACCTGAGTATAGAACTATCATTACAGCAAATTAAAACATCCTATATTATACTTCATTTATCATTCCTTAGCACTTAAAAAAAAAGTTTTAGTTTATTTTTGTGTTAACAGTTTTTTAAATTTTTCAATTACAGTTGACATTCAATATTATGTAAATGTCTAACCACTGTGCTGTAGAGCTGAAACTAATATAATATTGAATATCAACTGTAATAGTTTATTTCTTGATTAAAACACACAAACACTTTCACTAATTATAACTGAACTACACCTGTTAGAGATGCAGAAATGCTCATCGATAAAGAACATTTAATGCCGAGCCATATAACTTTTAAGGAAATGAGGATTGTAAGAGCTGTACCTCATCTGTATTATAAAAAGCGAACTTTGACATAAAGAAAATGCTCTGTATGATGTGAATAGTTATTAACTGATGACTCTGCTTATCTCCTGGATGGAAGGTAGTTTAAATGGTTCTCTGGGAAGAACTCTGGGCTGGGAGTCAGAAGTCCGGAGGTCCTATCTGTAAATTCATTAACCAGACAAGCAATTCGAACAGCTCCTACCTCTTTAGTTATCAGCCTCCTGCTTTTAAAAAAATGGTTATACTAAGTTGCCCCCAAAATCCTTATTTTGCCTATGCCATGGAGCTTATTAGGGGTATATTAATACCCATGCAAAGTTGAACCTTTGAGTAGAGCACATGGAACTGCTTAGAGATTTTTTTTTTCCTTTTTCTTTTTTTTTTTAACATTTTAATAATGTGGTTCCTTTTGTTCACTTTAATCTCAAAGAAAGTCATCCTAAAGATAAAACAGCCACGCTTGCTCTGGCAAGAATAAGATTTGTGTTTCATGCATGCAGATGTTTATCTCATTTTATCATTTGTGTTCCATAATCATGCAACACTGGTTAAACATCAAAGGGAGAGGAAAAAGAGCATCAGACTTACATGACTTCAATGATTTAAGGCAAACTAAGAATGTTTTTAAATAGCCATTAGTTTTCCAGTGCTTACAAAAATCACCACTGGATTAATGTTAAAGCATTCAGACAAAAATTCTTATGGCTCCTTGGTGTTTATTGCCTTTGTTTAAACATGCTGCATTGCACTCAAAAATACTTAAACCAAGTATTATCTGTATAATACTTATCTGTATTTCCTACTCATCCTTATGCGGAATACAATGATTAATTATAGCCAAGAGTGTTGTCGTGGCCTGTTAGGGAATTGGAGGCAATTTCCATCAACAAAGAGTTTTTCAAATTATTTCTAATCCAGAATCAAGTTTTATTATGTTGCTGTAGATCTCCCCACCCTAATAAGAGTGGTGGAAAATATGTAAAATATTAAGAGGTTTAGATTTACAAATTCCATAGTATTTTAAAATCACACCAAAATGCTGGGAAGATTTCCATCTCTAAATGAAAGAGGGGCATAGTAAAACATTACCATCCCTTTCCTGTCCTGAATTTGAAGTTCCATTGGATACTACCTTACAAACAGATTGTCTTCTACAAGATTCTTTAGTGTTTGATAAAGGGTGCCACACTACTCTGCTAAACAGATTCATTCAACACTGTATTTCTCTCAGTTCAGAATTCATTTCACTTTTGGGGAGTGATGGCTATGTTCATACTCTTGATTGTGGTGATGGTTTCCATAATTTATCAAATAAAAAAGTGTTCATTGCTATAACATGCCCCGTTAACTGTATCTGCTAAGGCTATTAGCGCTACTTAGCTGACCTACTCTGTCATAATCATCTTAAGGGAGCTGAAAGTCAGTTTAATGTTTTGTATTGCAGGTTTCATCTCCAGATTCCTTTCCATTCCTATCCCAGGGATGGCAAATGCCAACGCTGCCGGATCCTTCACCTTTTGACTGATGCCTGCAGGGCTAGACTGTACCCTCCCATGGACACCAACTTTAGGATAAGTATGAGTATCAAATCAGTTGGAAATGAAATTCCTGTAAGAGAAACAAGTATGTTGAAGATTTATAAAAATATTTTTAGTCTTGCAATTCTTTTACTATGTATAAACCTTGCAGATACATACACTCAAGAGATTTTGTACACTTGATGAAATGAGGTCAGTAAGTCAGGTAGCCCAGGGACACAGGTTCTGCTCAGGTGGAGGATAAGCTACTAACCTCAGGGCCAAAAGGGCCATATTTGTGTCCAGAGAAATCAGGTTGCTCGGAATAGAAGGCATAGACCGAAGGCCTACAAGAAAATTGACAGGTTCAGAATCTCCCCCAAACCACAAATAACAAAGAATACCAGTATCCCTACACATTAAAAAAAAAAAAAAAAAAAAAAAAAAACTTCTCAAATCAAAGTAATTAATCTACCAACCACTATAGTCTTACCATTTTAAAATCACACCGAAAAAGTCTTCTTGTTTTTGTTTTGGTTGTTTCTTTCTATTGCATCTACCACCCCACCTCCCACACACAGACCGCCCCCAGTTTGGCAACTGCCTGGTACCATCTTCAGGAATCAAAAGTCACAAAGAAAAATCTGAACACACTCAGTCAGGTCTTTGACCCTCAAAATAATAGAGCACAGTGACCATTCACCCAGGCTATGCAATCTGCTGCCTGAGAGAACAACTCCACTAAACTGAAAAATCAGTCCTAATGCTTCCCCATCCTTGGGATGCTGTTGGTTCATTTATCAAAGCCAGGAACTCCCTTAAACTCTGCTGTAGTGGCCAGAATTAACAGCTGTAGTAATCCACGGAATTAAATGGTCCTCAATCACATATGTCCATTATATCCTTCTTAGGGAAGTAACGCTTAAGGCTGAGAACCACAAAACTTAATAATACTGAACCTTGGTTACACTTCTATTTCACAGTGTATCTAGTTTTTCACCCAATTTTAAGCTAAGATGAAAATATATTGAAAAAAGAAAGTCAGGGAGAGGGAAACAAATACCTTTCATTGTCTGGCAGGGTCAGCCACTGCAGTATTGTCAATATTCTCCGCTCGTGAGGGATGACCCTGGAGGGTAATAACAAGCAAAGCATGATGGGAGGTTGCCTTTCCACAAACTCCAGCCTGATGAGCACTTGCTCTTACACCCAGGCCAAGTGCTCTCTATTTACCACCATCTGTTTTCACTTCATATAAGGGCCTCTTGAATCAGTGTTTAAACTTCCATTTCCATTTGCAACATATTATATTGCTCAACCTCTGCCACAGAGGATAAGACTGGAAACTCTGATTCACAGTCAAATGAGGAAAAGACCCCAGGCTCGCAATCATTGCCATTTACTGGGTAAAGCTATTAGTTATGGCCACAGAGGGACCAGGATTTACAACCCCAATCTGCCTCTTGCAGGTGTTGTGACCTCTCTTGACCTTTAAGCCTCTTTCACCTCTCTCAGCCTCAGTTTACTCATCAGTAAAAGAAGGATAACAAGGCACACTGAACTTCTTGGTTGTAGGAATGAAATTAGACCAAACAGGCAAAGGGGATGTATAGTGCTAGCACACAGTAAATGCTTAAAGAAAATCATATTTTTATTAATGATCAGAATTTTGTCATTCTGTCTCTAGCTAAATGTCTTTAGAAACATGATTTAATCCGAAACTTACATTCCTCCTTTATAAATAAGGGGTTTAGAAAGGTATTCTTGAAATTCTCTTCTAGCTCTATAAAAATCTATCAGGAATGGGTACATATAATTATGTGACTGACAAAAAGGGTATAATCTTCATCCACAATGACTTTTGTGTTTAAGTCTCATTCTTCCATTGTAAATATAATTACCCTAAATCTGGTATTCACTTTAAGAGCTCTCGCTAACACGATAGCACTGTATCCTGGGCTGAGTTATGTTAAGATGCTCCAAAGCTGAGTGATATCTTTATTTATAGAGCAATTTGCTTAATACTTTCCTAACAAGGAGCACAACAGGCTTTTCTGCTCCCCCATCCAAGACTAGGCATTACAGCATGTTTATGATGAATTCCATCTAAAGCCCAAGTTTACTTGTGGTTAGTAAAAATTATTGTGGCCAAGAGTGAACCCTAGTACAAACTATGGCATCTGCGCAATAATAATGTGTCCGTGTAGGCTCATCAACCATAACAAATGTCCCACTCTGGTGGGAATATTGATCATGGGGGAGGCGGTGCATGTGTGGGGGCTGGGTTATATGGGAAATCTGTAACTACCGCTCAGTTTTGCTGCGAACCTAAAACTGCTCTAAAAAATAACCTCTACTAAAAATTTATCATGGGCTATTGGGTGAGCCATTTAAAGAGCCACTCTTGGTGGACATGAGCAAGCGGGAACAAAGAGAAAGACAAATTTTCAGAGCCAAGGTAGAAGGCTAGGGGTGGCAAGAGCTCTAATGAAGCAGCCTCCTCTCATCCCCAGCCCCACCCACACCAGCCTTTAGCTAAATCATGGATTTGTTCTTTTTCTGGCTCCCTCTCTGGATAAAACTATCCTACCAGCCCAGAAAATCACATTTACCATAAAATGAGTCCTAATTTAAATAAATTCCAATGCTATTGAATACATGTGACCCCATTTATTATATCCTATAACTGAATAAGAAATAGGCATAGCAAAGACAGGTTAATCACTTAAGGCATTTAATTCTTCAGCCTTAGAAATCTCCTGTATCTGAACAAAATAATTACATATTTTGAATTCTTTCCTAATTTTTAAAAAAAGTGAATACTGTGGCCTTTTCATTTTCTGTAACTTCACTACCTACTTACCATCTGCCTTATTTTATGTAATTGGTGTTAAGTCACAAAAATGGACTCCAATGAACTCACTTGATGCTAATGGAAAAATACAAGCTATTACACCCCTGAATGCTCACCCTTTAAATGCCTTCATTGGATGGGGTGCTTGACGAGTGTGGGAGGATGGGGCAGGGCAGGCAATAACAGCTCTGAGGCCAGAATGCCTGGGTTTGAATCTTGACTGCATATGTGTTGATGATGAACTTCGGAAAGTTACCTAACCTTTCTGTGCCTCTGCAAAATGATGGTGATAATAGTACCTATCCCATAAGGTTGTTGTAAGGATTAAAAAAGATAATACATGCAAAGCACTTAGAATAGGGCCTGGCACAGAGAAAGAGTTCAGAAAAATGTTAGCTTTTATCAGTAGATACTGGATTCACAGGTCCAAAGAGATGGTGCAATCATTCATGAAGTATTTGTTAAAAGCCTATTATGTTCAAGGCATTTGTGTGAATATAAATAGACAAGATACTCCTACCAAAACGACTTTCATGGAGGAGTCCACACCATTCTGTGTGTGGAACGATAAGCAGGGGATTATCATTTTCTGGACAGGGGTCTGAGTGTGTGTGTGTGTGAGTGTGTGTGTGTGTGTGTGTGTGTGTGTGTGTGTAAAGACTTCAAGATGTAAATTCATCCTAAGTGTCACCTTGGGCCCAACATTTTACCTCTCTAAGCCTTGGTGTTCTGATCTCAAAAATGAGGTATTGGACAAAGTGGTCCCTACACTTCCTAGGAGTTCTAGATTATCTTTGTAAAATAACCTCAGACCAAAAAGACATGAATGGCTCTTACCCAGTGTCTGAAATACAATTTCAAGTCAGCACAAACAAATCTGACAAAGGAAGAACGTATGTTCAAACAGAATGGGAAATGGGGTTCATGCTGCTGCCTGTACTATCACTGATTAATACAGAATTTGTCACGAGACCTAGTACATTAGACATGGTCAAAAAAAAAAAAACAAAGAAAAAAAAAGGAGGAACGGAAAAAGAAGGAATAGATGAGGTATTTAGTGATAAAGGAGAAGAAATAACCTTAGGACATATATAGTCATTGTCTCGTCAATGTTGAAAGAGATAGTGTGATTAAGAAAACACACCATTTATTGGTTGTTCTTGATGTACTAGGTATCATGTTAAGCATTTCAAAATAAGTTCACTCATTCTATCTTAACAACACCCTATGATAAAGATATTACCATTTCCATTCACAGATGAGGCCATCAATTTATTGAGAGATTAAATCATTTGTCCAAGGTCAGCAATCTATCTAAACACTCATATATAAAGGGAATTACTGCCCTCGGACATGAACTGACACAAAAGCATATAATGGAGCATCAGCAAAGGCTGATTGTGGAAGGAAATACTATCATTTAAAAAGCAAGAATAATTCTTGGTTGCAGAATTATCAACATAGTACAGAACTATGCTAACAAGATAGCCTTCTAAGTCTACGGTTTGAATTTGGTTTTAAATTTAAAATGTTTCAGAATGTCCTATGTATAGATTTCCTTGATATATATTGCATTAGATAACTGGAAGTCTGACCTTTACTTTCTTTTTATTTTTAAGTTATAAAAAGATATTTTTAAAAGTAAGGAAAAATAAAATGAACCCAAGTCACTTCCAAGATATAGAGATACAAGAATAATAGTCTGAGAAGCAAAGCAAACTATAGATCTCTTTGGAGCACACAAAAGCCACCTTCTTATAAGTGGTTTGAAATGTGTGGAGAAAATTGCCATTCAGAACCAAAACACTGGGCCTTTTCAATGAAACTTTGCAGCAGTTTTGGGGGTTAAGGGTGGAACTAAGTATTAATTATGTTGTTGGCTCCTCTCCATTTTGCTAGGAAGCAGGTTGTAGAGCAGAAGAAATCACTTCTATAAGCATCTATGAGGGTCAAGGGTTAAAAAATGTAACGCATAAAATTAAATTGGTAAATTGACACGCCATTTACATGAAACCATGTCATGTCTAACATACCCAAACTTAGTTCTCAATTCAGAAAATCTCTTGAAAAAAAGTGGGGAATGGGGGGAAAACTTTTAAAGGGATACTCTGTCTTAACTTTAAATCACCAAACCCATTTTCAACTTAGCCCTTCAAATCTGAAAAAGCTACTTTCATTCCTGAATGTGGAGAATATAGACAGAACCATTCTGGATTAATTTAAACCTGTGATTGCTGTCAGCACACTACTATTACGGAATAGTCAGATTTTTGTTAAGGAATATGAGGAAAACATGGAAACAGGTTTAGGTGGTTTTTAAAAAAAAAATGGAAAGAACATCTCAGTGGGAACGAAATCCCCATGAAAGTTGAAACAGATTCCTTTTCTTACTAAAGAGCCTTAAAAATAATCAACATGTTTACACTTTCATTAGGTAAGTCTTTTCTGTTTTATGAACACTAACTACTACATCACCTCTGTGGGGAAGTGGTCCGATGTTTCTGACTAGGAAAATCCTGGAGTTCAGTGAAAGAAAATGAGATAAAAACAGAGGTTTCTCCTGTCTCTTGTCTGGAATATCCAATCTCTAGACTTCTATATCAGCCACCTGAGACCACACTAGACTTTTAAAGTTGTAAACCCAGATAAATATAGCATGTTATCGTATATTTACAGAAAATGATAATGCAAACCACAATAAATAGTCTAAGAGAAATATACATTCCCTGGATGGCAAGTTACCCAAAACTTATAAACAGGCACAGAAAAACCTAAAGAATGAAAAGGAGAAGAAGAGAAAAATCTTCCTTACATTCTGTTAAGAAAAGATGGGGAAAAAGAGAGATGGGAGAGGAAGAAAGGGTAGGAAAAGGAGGAGAGAGGAAGGATGGAGAGACGACCTCTAAAAAAAAATAACTGGAGGATTATTTTGAATCATAAAATATTCAAACGTTCGAGTACTTTTACATACAACTGAAATTAAACAAAATTGAATTAATGTTTCATAAATTGAATCATAACTGTAATTTTACAAACTTTGACAAAAGAAAAGGAACTTACACAGACCAGAAGAATGTCCCAGCTTTCACCCCTTGCTTTGTGGCCGTAATCCATAGCTAATGAGGAAAATATAAGAGGCTTATAACATGTTCTGGGTTTGGGTCAAAGAAGAAAAAGGTTTTAAAATATATTACATCAGATATCTTTTGCTTTAACCACAACACACCATAAATTCCCCATTATTTGCAACCACTTTTTTTTTCACATCTGGAACTCAGAATCATTATTTCCATAAATGTTATTTGATACGTTCTCTGCAAAGGCGTTCAAAGGCTCTGCTATGATTCTAGTGGCATTTTTCAAACTTTTATTTCATCTCAAAAGTCTCTTCTGTACCTATTTTGTCTGATGATTGTTTGGAACATCACGCTCAGACGACAGCATTCGGTTCATCAAAGGACACAGGAGTTCGCCATATGTTTCCTTTACTATTGAAAACCCATAGAAGAGAACCCCAATTTGGCACACAGATGCCAGGATATGGGAACCCAGCTTTGTCTTGTTTTGTTTTAAACTAGGTGAATGAAAAGGGGGGAAAGGGGCTATTTTTCATTCTGGATTTTCCCTTGTATTGTTTCCTTAGCCTTGAGTAAATGGAATTTTAGGAAGACGTTCCTGGAATAAGTTAAGGGAACCAAGTATTTCATTCAGACTTTTTAAAGATTCTTTGCAACTCATGCTATTGGGAGATAGAAGATAGGGCGGTTAAGAACCTGAGCTTAGCACCCAGATAGCTGGATGTTTAAGCCTTGCTTCTGTCATTTACCGGCCACATGGTCCTCCAGCAAGTTACTTAAGCTCTCTGTGCTTCAGTTTCCATTCAAGTATAGATAATATTACCTAGCCATAGGATTATTCTAAGCTTTAGGGAGTTAATACATTTAAAGTCCTTAAAGCAGTGTCTTAGCATTTGGTAAACACTTGATCAAGTTTAATCTTAATTATTATGCAATAATGGAAATAAATGCTGGGGGTGCCAAAAAAAAATCTATACACACGACTTGTATTCATCTTTTGTTATCGACATATTTGAGTATTACCATTTTAATACAGCTTTTTCCTTTCTTAAAATGTGTAGACATTTTTTTGGCATCTCTGTATAATCTAGTTATCCTAGGAACATTAAAAACAGCTTAGCATGGCCAGTGTCCCATGGAACAGAAGCCTGTGAGAAGAAACCCACTCACTTTAGGAGGAAAACAGAAAGGAGAAGTGTGGCTTGTTTGTTATAAAAACCCAAGCAAGAATGGCCTAGGATTGCAGCCACTCCCTTTTCTGGTTTCACTGCATCCAGACTTTTGAGAGTATCTTACAGACTCCAATGAAAGCCTTTATTTTATTTTATTTTTTTTATCAAAGGGGTACTGGGGAGGTGTGGGGGCATTGAAGAGCTTGGCCATGGTTTCAGAAAGGCCTGAGACACCTGGCCTGGTAGAGTTCTGCAAATATTCCCAGCTTCTTATGGAGGCTGGGGTGGGGTGGTGGGCTGAAAATTTCCAGCCCCCAAAATCACAGCTGCTGCAGCTGGCACATAAGGGATGGGGCAGGAGAACATATGCTCTTTCACACCCTCTCAGATCTGTGGAGTCTGAGCTGCTAGTGGGTATCATCAGCATGGGAGGGGTGGGGTCCTCATCCCTTTGGGATGGATCAGAGATCTAAGGATCTCAGATTGTTCCAATTACCCTGCCAGGGTTTGGTCCAGAGTATCTTTCCACTTTCTGTACAAATGCTGGTATGCCCAGGTGACCCCAGCCCCAGCAGGATTCAAATATGTCTTGGGGTTTCATGCATTCTTATTCCAGCACCTCCACTAGCAAGAAGATTCATTCAGACTAAGAGCAGGACAGCCCACAGATGCCTCAAAACCACACCAGATCCTGGAGGGACCAGTTTCTTATGTTCAGTAATCTAGTTCCATGCTTATTTTAATTTCAGGGAAACAAGCTTAGTGTATTCCTATCCAAAACAACTTCCTATAAAAATCGAGTTGCTTGATATTTCCAAGAAAGTTGCCCTACACAATATTTGGCAGATATGAAAGGTAAGATCAATCTGGGGGTTTCTAATGGAAATTTTTTTTTTTATTGCAACTTTGTCAGATGATGACCCTGCACTTTCAAAAGTTGTGCTGGGGAAGACATGCTGATGTTGGCATTATCTGGGCAACAGGAAGCCCTATAAATAACTTTTAGCTCAGTAACACTCAAGGAAAAGGATCACCAGAAGCAGTCTTTGCAGGGGTGTAAGGGGAGAGCCTGAGGAGAGAAGATGACAGAAGTGGGTGTGCTAAAACTATCACGATGACAAAATCAGGATCATTTGTTCTTTGTGTTTTTCTGTTCTTCACAAAAACTTTAGGGACAATTCACATTTTTGTCATCAGGGGAAAAAAAAAAATCACCCAATTGTATAAAGCAATGGGAACTACAAAGACAATTTAAAGGTTCAAAATTTTTATTGTTTCCCACAAAAAGAATTCTTCTTTTATTTCTTCTCACATACAAAAAAAAAAAAAGAAAAAGAAAAAAAAAGAAAGAAAGAAAGAAAAATTCTCTCTGTTTGTTGGTAAAAGTCATGTTGACCATACTATTGAAAAGAAAATTGGGAGCCTGGTCAGAAAAGTGTGAAAAGTGAACCAATAAGACAGAAATTTAAAAACACACTGAAAAATCTCAAATGAAAAGACCCTAGCAGTAAGGAAGTTGATCTGTCAAGTTTAGCAAATGGTATGAAGTTAAAGCATAAAGTTCTTAAGTTAAATTAGATCATAAGCAGCTGTAAAAGTTCCTTTACACAGGTCATATATATATATTTCAGAACTCAGAAGTTAAATCTAGTAATTACACAGAAAGAAAGAAAAAGACATTAAATCGTTGGTCCAAAAGAAGAAAACTGAAAAGGAGCTTCTGGGGCTATAAAGAGAGAGAGAAAAAAACTAATTCCTAGTTCCTTGTTAATTCAGAGAAATGGAATTATGATTTCTCTGATTTTGGATGTAATATAAATTTCCTTAGAGATTGGTAAAACAACACAGCTAAGAAAAACAAAACAACAACAACAACAAAACCACTGAGCTGAAAAGACACTGGGGTTAGCCTTTCTGCCTTTATTTCCAATACTTCTTCCATTTCCCCAATTTATCTAGAGGCAGATTTCAACATTTGTGTCCTAGATGCTACATTTTAAGAAGGGGACAAATGGGAATATTATTGTACCTTCCTAACATGTTATCAGGAATAAAAATAATAATAATAATAAGTTTTCGCACTGGTACTAGAAGGATTTAAATGTGACATACAACACTTTCTCCAATTAAGTAAAGTATGCAGCTGTGGGAGAAGGGGAGAAGTTTTGAAAAAAAAGCAAAACACATTTGTCAAAAACATGACTTATGAGTGTAGTACTGCTAGCAGCTCTTTGCGGGGAGATTATTCCTTTGCATTCAAAGGCACAGAGCTAGAATAAATTGAATTCTGGGAGACCAAAGGGATGGGTGGGGCCCTAGTATCAGCAGGAGTAAATCACTGAGATTCAAGAGCCAAAACAAAGGATGTGAGGGCTGGCAGAGGCAGCAGAAGAGACTGTGGACCAGTGTGGCTCTTTTCAGGTGGTCTGGGCCAAAGAAGGTAAGTGATGAAGTACAGGAAGGAAGATAGACAAACGGGCAGAAGCGATCAACCCAAAACACAGTAGTGGGATACCTAAATGTGTCAGGCTGTGCGTCAGGTCCTGAGAATAAGGAGATGAATAAACCCAGTCCTTACCCCCGTGAGGACCACAGTCTAAAGCAGACATGCCCATACTTTCAAAAGAATATGGTCAAATTTATGACAGAAATAATATGAAAACCCAAAGGAGGGTCCCTGAGCTTAGGTCGGGCTGGGGGAGCTTAGTGAAGGCGACCTGGGGACAGATATTTCAACTGAAAGCTGAAAGAAAAATAAAAGTCTAGCAGCAGAGGGGCCAGTTGAGCAGAGTCCATCCTAAGTCTGTTCAGATATAGTCAAAAGAGAAAAAAAAATAGATGTATAGTAGGATATGGAAAAGAAACAACAGAATAAGGAAATGGTGAAACTCCTGCAAAGCACGCAAGGCCTCTCACGAGCAGGATAACAAAGTAGGCAAAAAGAGGTAAGTGAATGACTTGCGCTTTCCATCAAGCCTGTCCCGTTGGCCTGGAAGCTCACTGCTATTCTAATGTCGTTCTTCTTCTCTTTGCTGTGTCTTCCTTGAACACACCACCTTTCTTGCATTTTTGTAATTCAGTAGAAGACCCCAGGACACATTGCATCACAATCCTGGCAGAAAATGACAGTAGGCCTCGCAACTGACAAGTGATGAGACGGCATCTGGCCCTCTTAGAAATGCCTTACTCCAGAAATCACGGTTTTAGAGGACTTGTATCTTGGTGGCCTGTGGTCCTGTTCTTCAAATCTCCACGGGTAATGGGTCCCCTGGAGTCTCATGCATCCACCTTGCTGAGTCCAGATTTAAACTGAGCAGGGAATTTCCCCACTGTGATATCTTAGACTGAAGAGATTGCAGGATTATAGCAGAGAGATTTTCTAAAGAAACATACCCACTTATAAAACCCTATTATGAGTACGGAACCTATCTCTGTAATGAGAAAAAAGTAAATGCGACTTTAAAACAACAACAACAAAAGAATCTCATTAAAATACATATGAGAAATGTAGGGTCATACAGTGAATGATAGCTTTTAATAAGCACACTCTGAAGATCAACAAATTAAAAGCAGACTGGACTTCACTGAAGTGGCTACATCAGGGTTTAAAAACAAAAGATGAAATTAAATTATACAAATTATTTTTGGAAGCCTGAGGGTGAGATTCAAATTTTTCGATGCACACTGTACAAATGCCTCATCCCATCTATTAGGTTTTAAACTAGGATAAGAGTGGTTCTTATTCACCATTTAATCTGACTCCGACATTAGTTAGCTAAATGTCTTTCATGGTTTAATCACTTAGTAAAAATAAATTGAGTTTAATTTAATTACCACAGATTTTAATTTTTATACATATTTTTATATTTTTATTGTCAATTTTTTTAATAAATATTTTCTCTGCTCCAATTGTGGTTTTTTTCCCGCTGATCATTTTGTGAAATGAACAAGCCTCTGAAAGGATATGTAAATGCTTGCAGAATATTTAGTAAGGCTCAATTTTTATATATTTATCTTTTTTTTAACTCTTATACTGTAGTTTCTTTTTTTATCTTTATGAAATTTATTGGGGCGACATTGGTTAGAAAATTACATAAGTTTCACCTTTTTATAATACATCATCTATATAGTGCACATAGTTTCTTATACTTTCTCTCCATATGTTCTTCCTCTATGTCAAATTTCAATAAACTATGTTTTTAAGTTATGGCTGCTATGCTCTTTGGAATTCATATGGTGGCCTCTTGTTCAAGAAGATAGACAGAAACACAAATCAGTGTCACCACAAATCTTGGTCAGCACTAGGATAGTACTAAACTTGGTCAAATGTGTCAATTTTGAGAGTTAGGGAGGAAACAGGCAAACAGTCAGAACAGAGACTTCACTTCATTGGGCAGGTTAGTAGCATTCCCTCGGCTCTGTTTCTGCAGAAGTTAATGAATATGTGGACTCATCTTCTGAGTCATGCCAACCCACAGGAAACCTAATGTCAACACTGGGTGTAAGGTGATCCAATTTGATAAAATTACTATTTATCTCTATAGCCTTTGTGGTTCCAGGCAAGTTTGCTTCCATGAAAAAATTAATATAAACTACCAACTAGCAGTAGCTTGACAGAGCTCTAATTTCAATCATTTTATTTACACATAAACTGTTCCTCTATCATAAACTTTGTTTGTGAAATCCGCCCTGTAAACAAATTTCGCTATGTTGACAACCTAGGTCATCAGAGACCTCTGGGAGTCCAGCCTGAATAAAGACAGCAGAATCAGAACCTCTGCTCTAAAGAAGCACTTCTACAGACATGCAACAAGTCTTCCAATGTTTATTTTTTTTAAAAAAGTCCATATTTAAACTTGCATACTGATTGGTTATGCAATATGAATATTTTTATCACAAATGACCTTTTCTCATAGAGCAATACCATCTGTTTTTCTGACTTTATATTCTCTCTTTTGCCCATAGACTGTAGTGAACATTTCCAGATATGAGATCATTTAGGGATGGTAGCTACATGGACGTGTGCAGACACTGACCACTGTTCTTACCAGGAAAGATTGCACAAAGATCTCCCAGTTCTCCCAGCGCTCCAGGGAGCCACAGCCCCCAATCAGAGTTGACATGAGATGGAGCCATTTGCCATCCCTCTGCATGTTTCTGATGGACTATGTTTTTGTGGGGTACTGATCCTTCTACTCAAGGTCGTGTGCCCTTAGTTCAGCTCTGCACATTCAACAGCCATGGCGTTAGGTTGCTGCTTTGCTCATGTCTGACGAAAGCAGTTACCTAACCATACACACAGTCACAGAAAAAATATTACGTAGGAAGCCACCTACACTACTGTTTACTTTTTGCTCAGCCATTTGATCTGAAGTAAAGAGGAGAATTTCTTTCAAAATATTAATTTGCTGGGACAGAATCAATGTAGGACTCCACATTCTATATGGAACTTCCAAGAGTTTGAAATATGGATTACACAAAATAATTCATGAATTTACTGTCAGTTTCATTGAGTTCACTTTTTTGGCAAGTTTCCCTGTTTCTGTTCATATGTCACCTATACCAAAATTAGGGGGTAATCATCGTCATTGACTTCTGTTTTTCACTGCACCCCCAAATCTAGGAAGTCATGAAGATCTGACTATTCTTTCTTCAAAATGTTTCTGAAATTCACCCCTATGTCACTATCATCCATTACTATCACCCTAATGAAGACATTTATCATCTCACAGTTTTATAATCATAACCTCACATACACACGTATATATCACACATATATATACACCCAGACATATATATATATACACACACACATTATGTATGCACATGTGTATATCCACACACACATATAAATGTTATATACACATATATATTATGTACATACATATATATTATGTATACACATATATACACATACATACACATATATATATACACAATATCAAAAAACAGAAACATTGTCACATATGAGAAAATTACATGCACTTTTTTCACAGGTAAAAAATGTGGGGATGAAATGTTTCAATGCACAGACACACACACACAAAATCACAAAACTTACCGGTTGACCTCCCCACCATCTGTGATTAAATTTCTCTCTCCCTCGAAGATGGAAAGTGGCATCAAATACAGGGTCATACATTGAATTGCCAACAATTCCATGTGATTCTGGATATAGCCCCTTTGTGTAAAAGAAAATTGATTGTTAAAATAACTATAATAATCTACATATATTAGTTCTACCATAAATTTTCTTAGCATAGGAAGTTTTTTTTATAGCAATATTTACTTTCCGAATTTATGTAAGATATATATAACCTTTATATGTTTCTATCTGAACAAGAATATTATCTATGGACTAATTATAAGTCATTTGAGAATCTGGACATGACTATAAGAAATTTAATATTTTTAACAGTTGTAACTTAATAAGATGAAAATTTTTGTTACCATAAATTAACCTTTAGACTGAAATTTACTTATATGCCTCCAAAGAAGGTTCTATTTCTAAACACACTTTTCCTTTTTCCTAAGTTCTACTACCCCAAACAGCCCCCTAAAATAATAATAATAAAATAAATAAATTAAGTTTTTTAAGAAGAAAGCAAAGCAGAATTGGAAGTGTCAGAAAATTAAAGCATAGCAGCGCTGAATTCAATATTTTTATTTGAAAATTCAGAAAATACACAATGGATCTTGTGGTTTATGAGAGAGGTTTAATGTTTGTGTTCAGATGGAACTGTAGTTGAAAAAAGGTTTCAGTTTTAAAGTTGCAATGAAGTTTGGTCACCCACAAAGTTTAAAGGGCATTTACTGTGACCAACTGAGGCAGATAAGATGGAAAACAGAAAAATTTTCTTTGAACACTATGGAAGCTCCCTTTTAAAAACCTCCCTTTAAGTCATTTCAGAATGAAACCAGCCCTTTGGGTCCACATCATTTGAGAAAATACTTACAGTGGCCAAAGTGTATAAGTTGGGGAAAGTTTTTGTTGGATACACGGGCCTCATGTAGGGTGAGTGTGTGCCACAAGACCCTGGAAACAGAAATTCAGATATTAGAACAAGAGAACCACCAGAAGTTACTTCATGTATGGAAACCCATTTTTATCTACCAAATGCATGTGTTCCCTTCACTTTTGTACTTCAAACAATAACATACATTTCAATCCACATGTGCATGGATCTCAAAGCCCATAGCTGAGCGGTGACTGTGCAGTTCATGGATTACAGATGAGAACACCGTAGGAAAAGGACTTACTTAGTTTTTCAATGTTAGGCATGACCTTGCTGCCTTTCTTCATGTATGATGCTCGGAAACCATCCACAGAGAAGATGATTAATGGAGGGCGAACAAATCTTAAACAGAAACATATTAAACTTCAGAAAAACGTATCGCCACAGAGTTTCCATTATGCTGAATCATTCTCAATAATTGGCACCAAGAATTTCCATGATGAAACTACGAGTGAGGATATCTGTACAAGCCTGGGCTTCCAGCCATGTAACATTGGTGGCAACTGAAGTCCAGAGTGAAGTGACCAAAGTCATAACACAGCCAGGGAAGGGACTGGACTCCAGATTTCCCCTACCATATTTCCTCTCCTGCTGCCTCTCACATTGCAAACAACGTTTGTCACAATGTAAAAAGCTGTTGTATTTGCCTGGAATAGGTGTTTTCCCATTTGTTACCTGGAAAACTATTCAGGCTTTAAAACCCAGCTCAAGGTTTCCTCTTCTAAAATGTTAGCTGCGCACACTCCTGAGTTCCTTTCAGATATTATTTCATACCTCTTTTATCATTGACATATATCACATTATAGTATAATAACCTGTTAACATGTTCATTTTCACTAATTGCAACGCACAGTTGGTATCTTATTTATCTCTCTATTTTGTAGACACGTAGTAGGGATTCCATAAATATTTATCACATACATTAATGAATGAATGAATGAATGAATATCAAATTAATAGCAGTAGCACTCCTGTCACTAGAACTAAGCACTAATAAAAAATTATTTTAGGTTTATTACAAAATAATTTCAAAAACAATTAAAATTATTGACGATCTCTAAAAAAGTTAATAAAGAACTAAACTATCCATCTGACTAGAGCATGGTCTCATGAAATAGGCCCTTTGTTATATTCTAAATACATAGTTGCTTAATCAGACTTGAGAATACTAAACTATGTACAGAATTGTTTCTAACAGTTAAATAATAATTCAGCAAGTTTAGGCTTAAGTTTATTTGAAGCCAAATAATAAATAAGGCATATTTAAAATGAGTCACATATAAAGCATTTAGAATAATACTATATGAGTTCATTCTTATCATTCCCATTGTCATTGAACAGGGCTTCTACCACTTACACTGTTTTTGCCTCAAAAATAACTGAACACATTTAAAGTCAGAAACTGTTGTCATCCCATTCTAAAAGTCCAAAGAAGTTCAAATGGCCCGTTAAAATTAAAAAAGGAGACACAAATCAAGACAATATCTAAATACTTGGATTTTGTGTCCCAGGCTATACTGCCGAAAACAAAAATACACACAGACAAATACATTAATGAAAACACATTTGTTGACAATTTATTTTCTGCCAGGCATTTTAAGGGTCCATGAATTTTCAACAGTTTCCTGGAAGGCATAATAAATGCCTTATGCTGGTCAACCTGAACTGTGGGGTGTCACTCAGTTTTGGCTGTACCCCAGCAAAGCAGTGCTTCAGTGCTTTGTCAAGTTTCTTCAGCATCTGGTAGGAGTTACCATCTTGGATGATATTTTTAAGACGCTCTACAGTCCCCCCCTCCACTCTCTCACCCCTCCACCCTCCCCCACCACCACCCCACCCGCCGACAAAAAAAGGCAAAAGCAGCACTTCAGGAAAAACACTAAAAAAACAAGGCCCTGCCAGAAATGTTTCTTTCCTTCTTCAGTGACATTGAGATATACTTTGTAAAATCTGCAGCTAAGATGGAATATAGGGGATATTCAGTCTCTGACATGTGCAGAGGTCATAGGAGAAAAATAAATTTTTTGTAATTATACTGCTTCAAGATGTACATTCTAGCTTTGGACTGGTCGATGATTCATAAGCACCCAGACGTTTATCTGAGGAAGGGGATTTCAGTTTTACATCATTTTTAACCATTTACTTACTCCTCCATGTTCTCTGATATTTTACCCACTAATACTTAAAATTTCATACGATTCATACACTTACCCTGCAGGACATTCTGGCGTCTTTATTTCCTCACAGTCATCATCTACCCAATGGGACTCTCCTACAAGGAAAATAGGTACATTTATTGGTGAATCTCATTTACAATGCTATCCAGATGCTTGAAGAGTACAACTCCAGGACCTGTGTTCTGGTTGACACTGGTGGTTGATGGGACACCAACTAAAAAGAACTTCTGAAATCAAATCTAATGTCTGGTTTGGTTTCCTAAAATACCCCCATGCATGACGGGATAGCTAACGTTTAATAACCCCAAGTGGTTATATGTGAGCCTTCAGAGTCTAAATGGTCTCTAGATAAAACACGAGTGGTTCAGTGAACAAAATGTCATGTTTGTTTCCCTCCAGAAATAAACTATTTGGTCATTAGATGGAACATTCTTTTCTCAGCCACTAAACATCACAAAGCCATAAAAAAGCATGGCACAACTTCCCTGTATTTGGGGGGAAAGGCTTCGCATACTCAGGGATGATAGATGGAAAACTGTAATGGATTATTTGTCAATGGATCTGTGTACAGCCCTCAAATTTAGGAATAAAAACCAATGCTATCTTTCACTTTTATCTTCCACCAAGATCTGAGGGCATAAATCTATGTCTTTCTTGAGTTCCTTTATCAAGAATAGAGAACAGAAAAAAACTTAGACAAAGAAAATGAGGTTTTCTTTCAAGAAAACAGAAATTATCAAAGAGTATTTGCCTTAAAATGTTCTAAAACAAACAACAATTATGATTCTTCAACATAGGTGTAAGTAAAATTTGCGACCAAGACTTTGGAGATATTACTCCCATGTAAAGAGCACTGGAAATCTCCTAGTCAGCAAGGATCTAACTATTGACAACTGTGCAAGTAAGTGCCATGCTTCTTAAAATGGGGAAGCTTTCCCCCACTTGTAATAACCCAGGGCACACACGTGAGCCTCACAAAAGTACTGCAACTAGAATTTTAAACCAGCAAAAGCCACTGTTTAATGATTCAATGACCAATGATACCAAGGGCTTTTTCTTTATTTTCTCCTCTGATAGTCTTTGTGGCTTATTGGTACATTTATTACACAGGGAAATAAAAGGGAAGAGGAAATAAATTCTCAATCAAATTTATGCTTTATCAACAGTTACAATAATTGTCTGCGTAGAGGAAATTTTCCAAACTCAGGATTACTGTAATATCCTCTTGCCACAACTGGACACTACACATGTTTCAGAATTGATTTGTTTTTTCCCCTGAAATCTTTTTTTAACTTTTTTTTCAATTACAGTTGACATACACTATTATATTAGTGTCAGATGTACAATATGATGAGTAGACATTTATATAACTTATAAAGTGATCACCCAGATAAGGTTAGTACCCATCTGACACCATACACAGTTATAACAATATGATTGACTATATTCTCTATGCTTAACAGAAACTCTTCTTGAATGTTTCATATTACAGCTAGAAAGAAGGACTTAATTTAGACACTAAAAAGTGACTTGCAGGGGCGGCCAGTTGGCTCAGTTGGTTAGAGTGCAGTGCTCATAACACCCAGGTCGCCGGTTCAATTCCCACATGGGCCAGTGAGCTGCGCCCTCCACAATTAGATTGAAAACAATGACTTGACTTGGAGCTGATGGGTCCTGGAAAAACACATGGTTCCCCAATATTCCCCAATAAAAATTTAAAAAAAAAATGACTTGCAAGCTTTACATAAAGATTCTGGGATCTTTCCATTAACTTCTATAAGTGGGTGCCATGGCAACTTAACTCCTTAAAGACGGAAATTGCATCTTTTATATTTTTGGTAGTCCATTGACTAGTATTTATTATTGGAATAAAACCATCACATTCTACAATCAACCATCCGAAGTCAGCATACCTGCATGGATTGCTTTGGGGTAGAACATGAGCTGCTTGTGCCCTTATCCTCTTTACCAGAGGGTACTCCCCTCTCAGGCTGCAGCTAGACCCCAGTTTACAGCTGACATCTAGTGGGTATGAAAGCCAGTCCTTCTTGTCGCAGGATAAGAACTCTAGGATTCACTTTCCAGAGCCCACAGTAGAGTAGGCCAAGGAGAGATTTCCCCAAAACCATGCCCTTGCTTGCCTCCCCTTAATCCCACTTCTTCTGTTCCCTTACACGGTTTTTCTGCACAGCCTCCCATGTCCAGAAGTCCTGTCTGAGGCCCTGCTTCTAGGAAATCAGACCTAAGGCCAAGACAGGAACTTTAGAAATCTCTTCTCATTACTATGGTTCTACGTCAGTATGGACTTTGGGGTTATTTCACATCATTCAAATGCAGGAAGCAAAGCGAAGGAAGAAGTAGGAGATATTAAAAAGCACACCACATTCCCTCCTTCCAAGCCCATATCCATGGTGTTATACCCCCAACATCCGGGACCTCCTGGAGCACCTCCAGTGTGTATGCTTTTGAAGCTCAAGCCAATCCAAGGAAACATGTACCTTTGCAAACCACTTGGTAATTAGTACAACAGTCTCCCCTGGCCAAGCAGTCGTCGGAGCAGTGACAAGCATTGTCTTCATTTCTTACTTCTCCGCATCTGTCCTTCGTACATTCCCAGCCGCCAGCTGAAATCGGCACAAGAAAACACTTTCACTGCTTCTCGCAAACCAGATGAAAGAGGCCACAATCGCTTACAAGGGTTGCCAACAAAAAGAGCTAGAATCCCACATCATTTAATCTGCTTGTGAAATTAGAGTTGGCTTGAGGCCCAGGTGATATTTGGAGGACTTACACATAGAACGAATGCCTAATTTTTCAAATCAGAGTGCAAAGCCAAACACAATCGGGCTTCTCTAAAAAAAAAAAAAAGGGGGGGAACCCTTACTGTTTGCGAATGGGTCTAACATACCCAATAAAATGTATGGTTTGTAATACGGGGTATATACCAGTGTAGGCACACTCACTGTTGCTCAGCTCTTTTATTTTCTGAAGTAGCTTTACTTAACTTTAATCAGCTCGATGTAAACACAAATGATAATGCCACTAAATGGCCTCTCCCTGCAACAAGATGCACCTGGAGGTTGAAGTCCTAAACAGATATGAAGAGTGTATGGGGATATTAACAACACTCACATTTCCAATCATTGACCAAAATGGGGCCCTGTCTACAATGACAGGTCAGAGTCCCCACTTTCAAGGAGGCCAGTAGATGGGTTACAGAGTTCTGTCTGAACATACTTGATGGAGAGTCCATGACTCAACCCTACCAAGAGGATACATTCAGAAAAGGAATATTTTCATTTTAAAGAGAGTGCTGTATTATTTGGTTTGACTTTTTCATTCACTAGACAGTAAGCGCCAAGGCAGGAAAACACACATCTCCCCTTCCACTATTATATCTCCAGTGCCCAAGAATGCGCCTGGCACATAGTAGGTATGCCTTGAACACTTATTAAGTCTAATTAAAAATTACCGTGAAAATAAAATATGACTCTTTTTAAATTCAGGATTGCTGTATTGAGAAACTTCATAGTTCATTCATGTATTCAACAAATATTTCTATTATATTTGCCACGTTCTAGGTGCTGTGGAAGTTGTGAAGAACGAGAAAGACATGGTTCTGTCTTCATGGAGCTTCAATTGCAATTAGGACAGACAGATCATAAGCAAGTAAACAAGACCATTTCAGCTTGTGCTAAGTACAGTGAAGGAAATCACAGGATGGCATTGATAGAAAGTGACAGCATGGGGTGGGGTGGGGCGGTAGTTGCTGCTCCTTGAGGTAGAATGATCAAGAAAGACTTCTCTGGGCAAGAGGACACTTCAAGTCTTCCTCTCTTCAAATATGTCATAAGTGGAAAGCAATTATTTTAGAAAGCAATGCTGCTCCTTAGCAATGGCGTACAAAGAGATAATATTGTCACTGAGTAAACAGATAAAAGAGGTATTAGTCGCCATGCTAGAAAATCATTCAATGACTGTTTAACGTCCAGTCTTTTAGAATTATCTTGCATCCTCGTTGCATTCTCTGATTTTTTTATATCCCTGATTTACACTGCCTCACTTCCAAGCAGATTAAATACTTTGAATTCCTTTATCCAGGACCCAAGGGTTAGCAATTTTCCAAGGCTGCTTTGGCTAATAGAGATCATGGTTTGTTTTTTGTTTTTCCCGATTCAAGGATAAGTCTATCTGCCAACATACTTTTTTTTTCCTCCCCTAATTCCATAAGAAAATCCCTTTGCTTACAAAAAAGCATCACTATTCACAAGCTAGATTTAGTGAAGAACTACTGACTTCATATAAGAATGAAATTTTAAAAATTCAGGGTTCAGAGTGAACTACAAGCAAGGAACTACAAGTCAGGTGGATAATTTTCAAGGCGAACGTGAGAATAAACAAAACATATTTAACTTTATTGTATAATAAGAAAGTTACACATAAGATCAGAAAAAAAATCTTTAAAATATGAGGATATCAATTTAAAAAATGAGAATTCCTGAAAAGGAAGTGGTGAATGTCTCTTGTGCCCTCTGAGAGAAATATAAACTTTGAGAAGTGTCAATGCAACTTTGAAAATGCATATATACTTCGATCCCCAAATCCCACTCCTAGGAATTTATCTTAAGGAAAGTAGACAAAAACATGAATATGCTTGACTAATGTTCATTGATAATAATAGAGAAAGTGGGGGGAAAATTTAAATGCCCATCAATTACTCAATGAAGTAGGTTGGGTTTGTTCAATGGAATACTAAGAAGGCATTCAAAAGGATGATGTGTGTAAAGATATATAAATACAGATACAGCCTCAAATGCATATAAATACACACTTGTATAACTATACATACATACGTACATTCTAAACACACACACTCAGGGTAGTCAGGGTTTACACTGAAACAGATTGTGCTTATCTGTAGACAGTGCTTGTGTCAGCGTAAGAAACGCTCAAAGACTTTGATTTTCTCCTTCAACCTTTTTTATTATATTTGATTCTTCCACACAGGGCATAGGTTATCTTTATACATAGGGAAATAAACTACTTTAAACCTGTTGCTGTAGTCCATATTTATTAAACCTGGGAAGAAAGCCATGAGCTACATTCAGAGAGAGCTAAGCTACTAGTCAGGAGACCCATGACACTTGGCAAGGAGCTCTGAGATGAGAAATCCAGAGGGCTGGGATGACATGTTAGGGACACGATAATCAACAAAGAGAGGAAACATCAAATGGCAGTTAGTTCCTCAGTGCCAAGCAAACACAGACTGCTGGTTTGAAATCATGTTTTAGAGACAAAGGACTCTGTTGGGACATCTGTTCCTTCCACACAACCAGTTTACAAGGTTCATTTAACTTTTCAGACCCACACTAAGGAAACTGGGAGGAGTTCCAAAGGAAAGTAACCACCCCATACACTCACATGGCCAAATGTTTGGAAAAGTGTATTATGCAAAAAAACAACCTACTAACACTTTTCTTATATGGGGGGCGGGGCTGGCAAACAAATCAGAATGAGTAAGGGATCTGATGTCAGTTTTCGTATAAATGAAGAGTTATTTCCTCAGTAAGGGTGAATAATATCTCTGTTCTAATATCACGAGAAAGAGCAGACTAATAACAGTGATAATGAGTTAGATTTTTGAATGAATCCTCTAACCGTAAAAGTCTAAGAATGAGGAGAAATTTGTCAAGGGAGCGGTGGCATCTCCCATTTAGGGGTTGAAGCACTGGGTTGATTCCCATGTTTCTCAGATTTGAGTGTGATATTGCCCAGTGACATGGTGGGACCTTCAAAGTCTCATCTGCAGTGTTGGGCTTTGGAAACAGAAGAGATGGAATGGCAAAAGTCTCCGAAGGGGCTTTTGCTCAACTCTTGTGCATTCATTCAGAAGCCTATATATTCTATTGACGGTTCCGGTAGAGAAGAAATATAAAGAAAGTCAGGACGATTTTAGGGCTACCCAGAGCTTACAACCCTAAGTAGAATTCCATAACAATTTTCTCCTTGCACAAAGAATGGGGAATAACATCAGAGTAGACCAATAGTCACTATAAGATCAGATAAAATAAAACAAATCCTATAAACTGTGCAGACAGGTACAGATAGATTAACTAGATAGATGATAGATAGATAGATAGATAGATAGATAGATAGATAGATAGATAGATAGATAGATATAGATAGATAGACAGACAGACAAACAGACACACAGACAGACAGATAGATAAAAGAAAATAACCCAACACTTTAAGAATGTGCACAATTTCAGCCCATGTGCTCTAGAATTGAATGCAGGAATTGACAGAAAGAGACAGAAATAATGAAGATGAAAAAAAAAAATGCCTGACCACAAATATTTCCAAAACCAGCAAACAACAACTGCAGGTGCAAACAACCTTCTTTGGGTGGGCTTTGTGTGTAAACAACAGTCACACCGGGTGTGTCTGTCATACAACTGCAATCATTCAAGAAATAAAACTACAACGCACAGTTTGGTTTGGCAAAAGCAGGGTGGCAATGCCAGGGTGTACCACGGCAGGGGGGGTTTAAGCCACCTCTTCGAGGCTAAAGGACTTAAACGTTGCATACCTGTCTTCAAACAAAGCTCATCAAAGTCATGACAGCAACTGGTATAGCTTTTACACAGGTTGTCACAGCGACATTCTGGGGGTCCCACCTCTTGAAGCTCAAAGCATCTGCCCTTACAAGATCCGGAGGTGTTTGTCCAGGGGGAGTCTGATAACACTGCAAGATATAAGAAACAAAGGCAGTGAGGCTGGTGAAGGGGTCATATCACCTTGGAGGTGATACTTGGGAAGTAGTACAGCGTGGCAATGCAGTCAGACTCTGGCTGTGCAACCTGGCGCCATCCCCTGCTGCTAGCGACAGTCCCTCATCAGGTTGTTGAACTTGCTCATGCCAGTTTCCTCATCTGTATAGTGCCCGGACCCACAAAAGTAATTGGAGGTTATAATGAGCATTAAATGTAAACATCCATGCCCAACACTTAGCAGGTGGTCAGACATATAGAAAGTGTAACAAGTTTTGACTATCGGTCTTATTACTTTTTACAATTATTATGATTACTGACCTCGGAGGGTTAGTGTCTCTGTGGATTCTAAAGTTGGCCGAGACAGAACAGAAATTTGATCTATACGCTTAGTAACAATAGTTCATTTCCCTGTTTTAAAATCTATAGTTTCTTGGTTTTTTTGTAGGGAAAATTGGGCCTACATGTTCTGAGCAGAGTCTGAACATATGGAATTGGAGATTTTGAGAGGCTTTCAAAATCTCTCCCAACCATAAAATCGACACCTGTAACTAGAGTTACACAAACACAAATGCCACAGTCTCAGCTTGTGAAAAATAAATCATCTTTCATTATTTCCATATGATATGATCGTAATCTAGAAATCTCAAGTTTCAAATGAAAATGTGAAAAGAAAAAAAGAATTAAGTGAGATAATTCCACAAATTTGTAACATACAGGCAATATAAATTCAAAAATTAAATGGAAGTTCCATTCATTGTAGTATTAAAAGAGAAAATATCTAGGTATAAATTTAACAGGACATATAGAACCTACATGAAGAACACATTAAAACACTACACAAAGATATTCTAAAGGTTTTAATTAAATGGAAAGACATACCATCCTGGAGGTGAAAATATCAATGTTATAAAAATATCAGTTCTTCCTAAATAAACCTAAAGATTCAATACAATCACAATAAAAATATGAAGAGGGTTTCTTGAAACTTGAGAGAATATTAAAAGTTTATCCAAAAATAGATATGTGAAAATAGAAAAAAATGAAATGGAGGAGTAATTTGGTAATGACTAGATAGTAAAATATATTCTGAAGTTAAATAATTAAAACAATTTGCCTGACCACTGCAACTCACTGGACACCTGAAGCTGAATAATACTGAATGTCAACTATAATTATATATATATATATATATATATATATATATATATATATATATATATATATATATATATATATATATATATATATTCTGGGCCAAAAATTGTATATACATACTGGGGGTGCCAAAAAATTGTATACACATGACTTGTATTCATTTTTTGTAATCAGTATATATTGAGCATTATAATTTTAATACAGTTATTTCCTTTCTTAAAATGTGCATACTTTTTTTGGCACCCTCTGTATATATAGTCACAGGATGTGGAGTACAGCCTAGGAAATAGAGTCAATGGAATTATAACAGCTGTATATTATGTCAGAGAGGTAGTAGATTGGGGGAGGGGGATTATCACTTAGTGAGGGGTATAAATGTCTAACTATTACATTATTTTGTACACCTGAAACTAATAATAATTTAAAAAAGAGATTCCACTTAAAAAGAAAAGTTTGTTACTAGAAAATAAGTAGATCAGTGTTGGGAGGTAAGGATAAGAAATAGAGCCAAATATATGAGAACTTATTTTATAATGAAAGTAAGATTTAAATCAGAAGAAGGAAAACTTAATCCGTAAGTGAAAGAAGGATCAGTCAATAAGTAGGGTTGGAACTGGCTGACTAGAAAAAAATAAATAAATTGGATCCTTATCCTAGCTTACCAAATAATTAATTTCTGACGAACGGAAAGTACAAGCAGAGCCATGCCTGTTGCTAAAAATAAAAATACTTGTAAAATAGAACACAATTTGGAAATACCAACTTTTTAAAATACCTATAAATCTTTCACCCAGAAATTCCATTAATAGGAATTTATCTCTCATATGTTTGCAAAAATTAACCAAAATATATGTATATGAAAGAATCACTATATCCATATTGCCCAGCCCTTAAAAAAAGAATGAGCAGTTCTATATAGGCTAATATGGAATGATCTATAAAATATACAAACGACTTTTTTAAAGATCAAAGTACAGAACAGTTTTATAATATTAGATCGTCTCTGTAACCGAGATAAAAAGAGCAATAAAGATAAAAATAAAAACAGAGCTAGAGATGAGAAAGAGAAGGTGGGGGCAGAGGCACTGAGAAAAAGTGTAGTTGTGCATAACTTCTTAAAAATGCAGGTGTAAATAACCTTTTCTTTTTCCGGTAAGAAACGCTTTACAGGAATTACATTTGGGGAAGAATGACTGAGAAAGAGAGGCAAAGAGACTTTTTACTTTTCCGTAGTTTGAAATTTTTAAGACATTTTACAAATGTCTTTTTGTTTATTTATTTACTTCTCTCTCACACATATATATGTATATGTACATGTGTATATGTGTGTATAAAATACATATTATATAATATGTATTGTGTGCAAATAATCTAACAAATGTTATTTATGACATGCTATTTGTAATTTTATTTCCTTATTTACATGATTATGAATTTTTCACTTTTTTTATAATTAGTATGCATCACTTTCAAAATCAGAAAAACACAAAAGCGGGGGAGAACAGATGCTAAATGACATTTCTAGGTTCACCGAAGCCGTTTATCTGAACATCCTGTTCATCCCTTACTCCTCAGGCCTCTTTGAAGTCAGAATCACCCAATTGTAGTCTTTATGGCATCAGATCAGTTCAACTAACGCAAACAAATTCACTAGACCATGAGATGTGAAACACTTTTGCATGGCTGATTCTGGGATGTTGAAATACATACAAACCACAACAGTTCAGTTTAGGAAATAACGTCAGGTGTCCAATGCAGGGTATTACCTCTGGTTCATAAATCTCATTTTTCTATTGACTTTGGCCGACCTATCAACAGTGCACGCTGGACCCTAAGAAACTCTGTGGGGGGGAGGAGGGATTGAGAAATGAAAAAAGGAGAAATAGAGAAAGTCCTATAGTAGAAACAAAGATATGGTAAATGCTTATAATTATTCCTTTTTAAGGGTATTATTTAGACAGAATCATTCCAACAACCATCTCATAAATTTTTTGTAGCACTCATTCTCATAAGCTGCATACATAAGTATGCTTAGCTATGCTTATAACTGAGAAAATGAGATCTCACAACACATTGTTTGTGGTTGTTGACTTGTCCTGTGTCCTCTTCTTTATGTTGTTCATTTGAAATTTTCCTTCACTCATGCCCTTTGCTTTCCATTCATCATAATCTCTTCACTATCTCTTTCTTTACTTTCAAAATAGTTATGAATTTTTGGCCAGTTTTTACCTTTCTTCCTCCACTCTGTTAATGAGATTTTCACTCTTTTCTTATTCACTCTCTAAGTGGGTCCCTCACTCTGTTTTTGAAAATAATTGAAGCTCACTCAATAGTTGGCTCCTATCAGTTATAATACTCTTTGCCAATCCTTAAACTGAAGACAGCTTTGTTAAGAAAGAGTTGCCCCTGTACTCATAATGCAAAGCTATTATCTCATAAAAAGTATTGCACTCACAATTAGGTTACCAAAGGCTTTCAAATAAGAGTAAATTCCTGTGCCTGTGTGGATTGGGGATACATGTGCCAAAATTCATTCTTGGCTGACCTGTACTCTGCTGACAATGGTAGGAAGAGAAGTGGGAAGATGAATGGAGCCATGTACCAGCTTAAATCCAATCATCCCAAATATTTGAACTGCTGCACCTTTCTAAATAAAATAAAGTGATAGAGTAGAACAATATTCACTTTGCCTTTCTAGAGCCTGTTCCAATCCCGCCATCTTTGATAACAAGCTCCAGCCCCTACTCTTTTTGTAGTTCTGTAATTCATATTGCATGCTGTAGCTTTTTCATTCCATGCCCAGGTCTCATGCCCTTCTTCCCATATCAGGCAAAGGGCAGATTTTAGGACTTCCCTTTTTATTATACCTGAAGGATTCTCTGACTTACAAGTTTGAATTCTGAAATTGGTAAAACTTTTTTTTATCTGACCTAAATCCAGAGAATATTGACGTGAGCGCTCTGGCTCTATAATTTATTGAAAGGTGTGACGAAAACTGAAGGATCAGTGAACTTGTGGTACCCTATAATTTTCACCTCAGATCAGTACTGAGGCTTCCATAAAAGCTCAATACTAACAAGGAAGTAAAACACAAACAAAAACAAATCAAAACAATAACAATAAAAATTAAAACCTTAAAAGGATCAAGTCAGAAATGTGTGATAACAGAGGTTTGGAATTTTGTACAAGGCCCTTGCCAATACTTTCATAAGATTCCAATTTTACTACTGCCTTTTTAATTACATATTTACATGACATTATTTTACTTCAAAGATACAAGTCAGTTCCAGAGTCTTGAAATATAAAGGTTACAGGTCTATACTGACATGTTTTTCTAAAACAGGGACTTCAAATTTTAAAACTTACGTACATATATGATATGCATTAAAACAGTGCTGTGCATTCTTTATTTTCACAGAAGCATGATTTCACGATTTAAAAAAACACCAATGTAAACCTGATTTCTTTCCTTCAAATTCACAATTCTGATAGAAACAAGTGAAATTATTTGTGTTTAATGAAGACCTTATTTCTAAAACATTCCATCTTACCATATATATACAGAGGTAGTATTGTAGACTTCTGGTGCCATTTATATAGGGGGGGGACTGTTGATATTTTAATTAGACTATAGGAAAGAATCTAATTCATGACAAGAGTTGTGACCTAAACATTACTTCATCCTGGACTCCCAACCATATTTCCCTCCAAATCCCTCTGCAAAACAGAAAATTTCAGATTTGAATGACAGCCGATAAGGGAGGCAGTATTTCAGTTTGAAAACAGTTAGCTCAGCCTAACTGAAGCTGCAAGAGTCTTTCTTCTTCTAAATTATGTCTGGTTCTGAGGTCAGAGTTTAAGATATGGTACTCTATCTCTTCCTCCCATTCTCTGTGGTTCTCAGCTCCAGTGTTACCTGAAAGTGAGAATAAAGCTTAGAAATGGGTGACAGACCCATTATGCCGCCTCCTTTTCAAGAGCATTGAAACAGAACTGGTTTCATTCCCCTGTGTCTGAAGGGTAAACTGCAGGGAAAGGAGGCAGATAACGTGGGTGACATTCCAGAGGCCAACACACTCTAGAATTTAACACTGCCTTAAACCTCTTGTGGATTATATTCCTAGTTCTACTTTTTGTATTGAACTTGCCATTTTTTCTTGATACTTTTGGGCTCATACCTTAGTAAGCAGCACTCACACACAGGCTTGCATGTCAGAATCTCCACTTCTTAAATACATCACTTTCTATAAATACTCATTACAACCAGCATCACTGTTCTCTTCTCGTCACAGCTGCTGGGCCAGTTTTCATTGATAATTTTGTGTTTAAATAAATACTTGAAAACTTGGAAGTTTTCAAACACTTGTACTTCAATGGGTTTATGAATGCAACATCCTCACGCAGAAAGACCTCATAAACTACAACAAAACCGATTCCTATGAACTTCAATTTTAAAAATTAAAAACTGTAATTCAACTTCTGAACTACTCAAAGAGCATTTATGATGGTAATCAGTAGTGTAAATCTGAACGATTTGCTAATCTGCTGCAAAACAATGAAGCATTGTCATTTTAAATAGCAGGTATTGACAACACTATAAGGTAAAAATTTAAACACTGGCTTTCAAAACATAATTGAAGATGAATTAAACCTATCATCATATACTTGACATCTTACATTCTCATCAGCATGAATATGGCATTTTGTTTAATAAAAACCTTTTTCAGATAGAAAAGCAACATCACCCCCATTTTTCTGGTTGGAAAATCAGATTTCCAGGTCTAGTTTGAGCTAGTAAAAGGCCTGGCTAAAATTTTAGGTCATCTGAATATAACTACAAAACTGTTGTCATTAACAACGGATTTTTCAAATTTTGTACCAAGGCTCTGAATTGTTTTACATGTTCTTTTTAAGACATGATTTTGGAAGATTTGGTGATTTTTTTGTTGATTCCAGAATCTATGTTGAATCTATTGAAGACTGAGATTTCTGTTCATGCCATCAAGATAGAGGATTCTGTACAGTTTGAAGATAAATGAAAAACCACTACCTTTTAACAAAGGACTGAAAAATCTGTGCCCTCCTTAGATTCGAATTCAGATCATTTCAATCTACTGACATTGACTTAAACCCTCCCCTGTTGATTTCTACATTCAATTTAACATAAAATCCCATGACATGATATTCCTCAAGAGACAGCTTTCCTTACACAGCAAGGACTGTTCTATCTGCCAGCCTTGCAGTTTCCTACATGCTACTCTCCCATCATTTAAATAGCTTTTTCCATCTCAATGTAAAATGAGATTCCTAAAGTTATCAAATGAAAGTGAACCTTCTCATTCCTATTATTATTGTCTGGTGTCTCTACGATTCACAAAGAAAAGCTTTGTGCATAAAGTTGTTAGAGATACTTGTCATTTCACATTTACCCATGAATTTCATTCACAATCACATACTTTTAAACTTTCAAGCCACCAAAAATGATGTTGCATTAAACTGAGCTCTCAAGTCTCTTAGCCAGATATTTGTGAGCTCACATATCCCAATTTGTCTTTAAAGTATTAGGTTGCTTATTATTTCAGAGGATACCCCATTTTCACATGGAGACTGAAAGAGTATCTATCACAAACTTCAGTAAAATAGACTCCACCGTAACACCACAAACACACACATATGCACGTACATGAACACACACACACCTGTATTCACGTCAATTCTCTTGCAATCTGCAAGGTGAATTGAGCTAGCTACATTGGATGTATGGGCAAAGCTGTCCAACTAGAGTGCACTTATTATTTACATTTTCTTTGAAAATTTCTGTGAACCATCTCATTTACCCGATTGCCCATCGTATTTACCCAACGGAAGTATAATTAGCTCTGCTCATCTGATATCTTCTAATAAATCTATAGATCATTTATGATCTGCTAGAAGAAATCTTATGTCTCCATTACTTCCAGTAGTTCACTAGGTCCTGACAATATATCCAGCTAACAAGTGTGCTAGTTAATTAATTATAACCATTTGTTTGTACTATCACAGCCTTGAAACTAACACCCCAGTCCATAGTACAGCTGTGAGGAGCTGCATGTGTGTAGAATGTTCTCAGCACTTGAGAACTCTGAGACACGACGTTTATTCCACAAGAAAGTGCATGTGTTTAAAAGGGAGATCTTGCTCTGGTCAGTCTGATGCTGGGCCCTATGTTAACACCCTTTGTGTTCCCACTATTTGGTGAAAACCTAGAAGCACTGAGCTTCCGAGGATTTCTTTGAACATAAAAGTGTTGCATAGAGGCATGGCTGCCCTTCTTCCTAGTATCTTGTTCTAATACATATAGAACAGTTTGCCCAGGGTTTTCTGATGTGAAGTCTTTGCTGACAGAATAACCAACCATATGTGTTATTTGAGAAAGGCCCATTCTAGGTACATGTTACATTTGATAAGATGAAAATGTTTCAACTCTGCACGAAGCTGTTACCCAGTCTCCAAAGTACATGTCTGGTCTTCATTCAGGAGACATCAACCACGGGGCCCAATACCAGACAAGCTACGTCAACAGAAAAATTAAAAAATAAAAAGTGTGCCAGCATACCAAAATCCTAAAACTCAGACTGAAATGGCATTGTATCCCAAGACTCAGCTTCATATAAATAGCATTTTCACTAATAAACTATTTTAGATGATACCATAAAGGCCTAAAAATAATGGATGATGTAAGTAAATAATGCAAAAAGCAAACATTTTGTAGTATACATACTTCAGATCGCTTCACTTTGTAGAGTATAAGATAGATTATATGATTTGCTCAGAAGCAGCATTAATTCATTAGCTCCTCTAGCTGTTTCTTAAAATGTATATAAACAATTTATAATATACAAAATAGTATATTTTGTATACTACAAATTATAGTATACATTATACATTATACATTAATAAATCTCTTCTATGTTGTCAAGTAGAAAGCACATAAGTTCAGAGGCACTGAAACAGAATAGATAGTATCCTGGGCTTTTTATTTTTTTTATTTTTAATCCAGAAGAAAAATTAGAAATCATCTAGGCCTGCTCCTCATTGTATAGCTAAAGTAACGGACTTGGCAAGTGACTTGCCCAAGACCACACAGCAAATTATATGGATCCGGGGTGCCAATCCAGGACTTGCATAACTGTTTTCCCCCCAAAAAAAGTCGACTTTGAAAATGAGTGACTTGATTTTACACATTCATTAAAGAAGCAGCTTTTAATATCAGTTTTAGCCATAGTGACATAGTAATATGAAACGGGGGTGGGGGGGGAGTTCCTTTTAGGCTGCATTGGAAACAACCAGCAATGGGCTCTCAAGCTGCTAGCTTGCCCACATGACATCCTAAGGACTCAATCCCCCCTTCCATTCATAAGCAGTGACAATGTTAATGGGAGTTACACTTGTCCGGAACAAGAAAAAGAGGTCTTTGAAGGGAGCATTTGTTATCAATAAAAACAGGAGTCTCTGGCCCCGTGATCCACTCTCCTCTCTCTCCCCAACGTAAGACCACTCATTTTGTCCATTTGGCTCCATTGGGGGTGCCATTTTTATGATTTGTTTTCTCACTTTTCACCCCAACCACACCCCACTTTGACTCACGAAACTACTTCCAATATAAAATTACTTTCCAGCTCCTGGCATGACGCAAAAGTAACGTACTTGAAGACTTAGAATTCCACCAACATACGCCTCATAGCTTGGTTAATAAAAGCTCGTGCTGGCTAAACAGAGACAGGTGAGCGTCTTTTATACTGGGCAGGTCAAGAATTACAGAGCAATACAAAAGTCACAGGAAGGCAGACAAACGTGCGTAGACGTCAGCGAAAGTCAAGAAAATATTGCCCCCTAGAGTACCCTTACTTAATATGTAATTTTTACTTATAAAACCATCAGCAGCTCCAATTTCCAGGAAATTAACCAACTCATTACTTAATACCTGGTCAGTGAAACCCCCTTCATCTGCACAAGGAGCTCCTTTATAAGAATTCCCACACTGCGTATGGCACGGTGTATTGTGAAAGGAAAGTCTTTCACCTCGGTTCTACTAGTTAGTCAAGGTACACCATTAAAACTTACCTTTCTTTACGCCAAACGAAAAAACAACGAGTGCAGGTCGACTTTATAAGCTCTTTTAAGCACCTCCTCTCTTTTATGCTTTTCCTATTTTAGGTAAATCTTAATCTGATAGTCCTAAATTTCTGAAGTTTCATAAAGACAGTTCATTGTCTTTTTTACTTCCATACCTCTTCTCCCTGATGTCAGAACTTTCCGGAGATACATACTACATCCTATATCACATGACAAGTCAGATTCATGTAGCTCCAATATTAAACCAGCACCTGTTCTCAGCTCTTCTATTTCAGCCTTGTCTACTAACAAGAGTTTTAATTGTATCTTAACACATATGGATGTCAGAGTACAAAGAATTAAATAGGCAGTTATCATGAAGGAATCATAAATGTTCTCTATGTAAAACCGTGTTCTCTCACCTGAGTGATACACAAAGCTGGCTTTCTTCCAGAGAAATCCAGGACTAATTTAGTTAGACTACAAGATTACCTTGAAGAGGACTTTCTTAGTGAGCTCATATTCATCACCTAGTAGTTTCAAAGGATGGAAAATGCAAAGAGTGGCTCCACTTACCTGTAGGAGGGCCTTCATCCCATCCTTCTGCCCTCTTAACTCGATTTGCTGTGAATCCTAAGCAGATATTGGCTCCAATAGCAAAAGTGAACAGGGATATTACCTAAGGGGATAAAGAGGTCGAGTTGTCAAACACAGCTACTAAACAAGACTAAATCGAATAATCTGAAGGTCATTCAAATGACTTCAGCATCGCCCCCCCAAGCCTGCAACTTGCAAAATGCACCATCCAGTGCTGTCTTAATTGCAAAAACAAACAGAAGACTTCAAAATCAGGAATTGATTCGAAAGCTCATTCCATCCTTCTCCTACCTGACACGACTGGAGTGGGCTGCTCCCTGCCATGGCAGAGGGTTCTTGGAAAGCCTTTTGCAGTGTGTCCTCTCTGCCTACCCTGAGGACACTGCTTTTTGGGGCTCTGAGCTCAGTCTATTAACTACAAGTAATCCCACCTGGGAGGTTGACAGGCTCCTCTGATTTGTCCAAAGCTTGATTTCATCACAGACTGTTCACAAATCACAGCTCTGAGCAAAAGAGGCTTGAAATATCAGCCTCCTTTTCCCCACCCCCTTATGGGTCCCTCCCCTAACACACAGACACTTTCATGTGGTTTCCTCTGGTAACATGAGGGTTTCTTGTGTTGCTCTAGCCAATAACAGCTCATGTTCATTTTCCTTCCCTCACAAAAACACGGTGTTTAAAAAAGAAACCAAATGTATTTTATCCTATCCGACAAAAATGAAACAGAACCATAAAAGGGTTTTGACCAGCTTTTAAAGCTTTTAAGGTTTACAATGTAGTTATTCAATGTCGACGACCTCACAACTTTATTTTTTTTTTAAACCAGGAAAGTTTTACAATTTATAAACCTAATAACTTTCCCTGTCTTTCTCATTTATTTATTTTTCTGGCAGTTTAAACGGCCCTGTCCCTCTTGCCACGGTCTCAGCTACTCCTGATTTCTCACGTATTTCTCACCATGAAATCTCCCAAGACTGTAACTAACAAAAGAGATAACATTATTTTTTCCCCATGTTGTTAGAGTTTAGAGAAGTAACTTTTATCAAAACACTGGGAATGCCAGCTAAGCAGCATAAAGTCCTCTGCCCTATAAGGAGGGACAAAATAATTTCAGTTTCTGCCTCCTCTTCCCCAAAAAACTGTCAGCTTTTTTTTGGTGGGGGGGGTAGACGGGGGGTGGTGGAGGAGTGGACAGGGAAGCTTTATTAATGATTGAATTTAGGAAGGAAACCTCAATGGTAGCAAGAATTTAGCTTTAAAGAATTGTTTCCCTGGTTAGTTGCCAGTTAACGGATCATGCAGCCACCAAAAAACGGTGTCCTTTGAGGCTCTTGTGAGTGTTCAAGTTTCTTTACTAAGCTATTTGGCAACCAAGAGAGACTTCGAAAAGAAATCAAGGCCTCTAAATCTGAAAGTTATTTAAATATTGTACGCTTTTAGGATTCAAATGAGGGCAGAAGGCTTGTCCTTGGCTTTTCTCCCCAGGCCCAGGGACCGTCATTCTTGCACAGAGCATATGTGTGTACATACACAAATATGCCACTTACCATGCAACAAATTACTCACGGAGCAGAGGCTGTGCTCAAATAAAACACGATAGTGCACAAGCAAGAACTTGTTTACAGTGGGTTGCACAGTAAGCCTGGGTTTCATTATATATTCTAGAGTTTAGTAACAGCTCATTGAGAAAAAGAAAACACACGGCCAAACTTTAAGTTGCCTTTCTCAAATGCTTTTAGTTTTGCACTCTTGCAGAGATGGCACACTCACGCATTTTTCTGTAGATGTCTCTCGCTTTAGTCTGTGGGACATACTGAAATGATTTGGCGTCGGGTATTAGGCAGGACTTATGAAAGATGTTAACCCCATGGAAGAGGTTTCTACTATTGATGTTCAATTTCGAGATGCAGGCTTGCTTTCACAGACACACACTACAAACCCCAAAGGAAACCATCAAGACAGCCCTGAGATTGCATCTGATGCCACAGCGTTGCAAATATTCTCAAAAAATCTGCCTCCCCTTCTGCCCAACTTCCTCAGCTCTTGCCCGTGTCCAACAATTTTAGATTCTGTCTATTGGACTTAGCTTGAGGACAATAAAAGCTCCCCTTGGGGGGAAAAAAATTAGACTGAGAAGCTGAACATCATTCATTAATTTTTTTGACATGAAGAGTAGCGATGCAGGGGGTGGGGGGCCTTAAGTGTAATAGCCAAGTTGACCCATAATTGGCTTCTGTACAGCACTTGTTACCAATTACCTAAGAGAATTGAGCTCAGTCACTATTTCTGTTCACCATTCCGCCAAAGAACTTTATCTTCTACCAGGTCATTATGCATATGGAACTCATTAACAGACACATACACACAAGTGCGCATGTGCCTGTGTGCGCACACACACCATCTAACCACAGCTAACCAGAATTTTACTACAAGTCATCGTTATACATTAATTGTCAAGATTACCAAAGTCCCTACCTCGGGCATCAAATTAACTACAAAATACAATGACTTCTCATTGTCTAAAACTGAAAAAACCAAAAGGTCTGACAATGCATACGATAGGTCTAGAAACTCAACTGAAATGGCTAAAAGATAGTCCAAACCCTTCTATAACAAAACCAAAGTAAGAAAGTCCACCTGCTTTCCTGGTGAAGATTGCGGTATAATGTTAGCCACGGTTGGGTCAATGAACAAGAAAGTGTATCAGAAAGACTAAAATTAACTTCCAGCATGACTAACTAATCCAGCTGTATTTCAGAAAACACTGCCCCCTGGTAGAAGAAAACCTACAATTATAAACAGACACAGTTTCAGGCTCTAGAAATCACTCTTGCGGTTATCAGGCTTTATTGGGCATAAGAATCACCCTGGGAGCTTGTTTAAAATGTTGATGTATCTGACCTAGTCCCCAAGAGTCTGATTCATTAGATCTAGAAGGTGGGGAGAAGGAAGTGGGATTTTAGGGGGCCAGACAAAAACTGGCACAATAGATTATTCTGATGCAAGTAATGAATGTAAGGACCACATTTAGAGACATGGAGCATTAGAATAAATTACTCTGAGTAAATGTGTTTATGCTCTGAATGATGAATTGCTGGGTCTAATTCATAATGTAATTTTAATATATTGTTAATAGTATTTACTATTAATTGGACATTAAGGTTTAAATCTCTTCATGACAAACCATGGCTGCTCCTCCACGGACATCATCTCCAAAATGTAAGCAGCAGAACAGTCTTTTATTTACTTTGCTGGTGGCACAAAGCAGCAGTGTGTGTATTGCTTAATTGCAATACAGTAGTTGCATTTATACAAATGCACAGTCTACCTTTTCATGAAATGGTTCTGTGAATCCTTGTTCCCAAGTTCTGATTAAGGTAAGAGGGCTTGAGGTTAACAGTGAGATCTGAAAGATATGTAATTGAGGGTTGTCATTCTTGCCTTTTGTGGTTAATCACGAAATTTTCAGGAACGGATTCAAATTTTATCCACATCCAGTTTCTCATGAGGCAGAATTAACATGCCTTACGTGGACTTTCGTGCTGTTCCCAGAATAGTTCTAAGACGACGCTGTTAGACAATGACTGACCACCTGATTTTCAGCAGTATCATGTAGCAATAACTACAGCAGATACCCCGTGAAAGTAAGAAAAACACTCTCAGGCATTCTTCCTATTTTATTTTAAAATCTTTTGACTTCAGCCATGTTTTTCAGTTCTGCTTTGGTTGAGAGCTATTAGAACATTCAGAATAAAAACTGGACAACCGTCTTTTGCCAATCTAAACGGAGCAGAAAATTATGATAGCTAATAGAGAAACAAGCTGGCTCGATTGCTCCTGTAATCCAGGACTGAAAATGTGTATAAAGTAGACACCACTTAAGATGCTAAAACCACAGATGTAAAGTTCTGTGAGCAATTTATGTTCCCAGGGGGTTCTCCACTGGAGACATAGCATACGCCTACTCAAAGGCAAACAGGCTTTGTGCTATGTATTAGTTATTACACAATTGAGAGCTGAAATCAACAGGCACCTCTGTCAGTGACTTCAATTCCTATCGTAAACTTCGATTACAGTTACCCCCAATGGAATCCAAGCATAAGCTCTTACACCAGAACAATCCCTGCTCTCTAAGGATAATAATCCATTGCACAAATATTCATTAGCTTCTACTGTGTCTCAAGCCCTGCTCTGGGCACTGGTAATACAGACGGAGTGAACCAAACATCGTCCCCTGCCCTCCATAGTCATCAAACAGATACAGGAATAAATGGAAAAGTCATCCCATTTGAAACTCATGAATTGTTTCTTTCTGGAATTTTCCACATCGTATTTTCAGATGGAGATTGACTGCATGTAATGGAACCTGTGGAAAGCAAAACCACAGAGAAGGGGGAACTACTGTAATTCAGGGTTGATCTAGTCAGGAGGGCCATAGAAACAGACTTCATGGAGAACCAACTGAGCTGTGATGTGAAGGGAAATAGGCGTAACTAGATAAGAGAGGAGGAAAATGTTCTAGGCAAAGGGAACTAATATGCAAAGTTTCTGCATAGAGTGGAAGCATAGCACATGCATGAGATGAAAAGGCAGCGAGCGTGACTAGTGCAGAGAGAGCAAAATTCACAGGGAGTGAAATTAAACTGGAGAGGTTAGTAGAGGCCAGTTCACTGGGGCCTCAATGGTCACGTTAGGTGGTATTGCTGTTATCCTAAAAGCCATGGAAAGGCTTCAAAGGGCTGAAGCAGGTGGAAGTTTAATCACATTTTGGTTAAACTGATTTGTACAGTATGGATATGAAGTGGAGGGAGTCAAGAATGGATGCAATAGATCAGTTTGGAAACAATATCAGTAGTCCAGACAAAGGAAAGTGATACCTAGCACCAAAAAGTTTATCGTGGTAGTGGAGAGGGAGAAAATTGGGAGAGTTAGGACAAAGACTGGTTAATGAATTGGGTATGGGGGTGGAGGGGCAGGGACATGTTAAGTGTGACTCCTGAGTTAATGAATATTTAACAATTACAATGACCAAATACATACTTGGTAAAGTCGCTTCTAAAATTTTAATTGGCTTATAAGAAAGACATAGATATATGTATCCATTTGCTAACGCTCTAGAATTAAATAATTAAAAGAAGAGCTATGGCTAGGAGCTTGAAAACATTTTTCAGTAGTTTTAAAACTCTGATTGAAAGTAAAGTTATATTGGACTTTTAAACACTGAAAATACTTTTACCCATAATTGAGGTTTAAAAGGAATTACCGCCAGGAAATAACTCAGCTTTGTTCCTAAATCTAGATCATAATAACGTACTTTAAAACTCGAAACTCAATTTAAGTCTGCTTCTTTTCAGCTACTGTGAAACTTGCATGCTAAATATCCAGGCGAATGGAAGAAGGTTGTAACTGTTTGGCGAGATGGCTCACCAGCATGTGTGTGGGTCTCCTGAAAGTTCACATCTTTAAGTCCACTTTTTAATATGGACTGTGGAACACATGAGCATGAACGGAAGGGTGTATGATGAGAGAAAATTGTTGTACCAAAAGTTTCCCCACAGGGCCGAAGACTTTCATTTTGTACCCGTCTTATATAGGCAGGCTGAGAAGCTATTGTCAACTCCGCTTGCAGATGAAGAAATAAATGGAGGTTCAAAGAGTATGTGCCATCTCCAAAGTGATAGGACAAGCGATTGAGCCACGTCTAGAAACCAGGTCCCCAAAGGCAACTCATTCCTCTTTCCACTACAGCATGATGTCGTTCTCTTACACCACACAAGGGCCTCAACCCGACACATCCAAGATGCAGCTACCTAAACAACCTGTTTACCCTCCCAACTTCCTTTCTTTTCATGGAAACCTTAAAATTATTTTTTCTTCTGCTGCAATCCTTTCATTTCGTTTCTGATCAGACACCATAGGTTCTAGTTATTAATTACAATGATTGCCATCACTTAACAGAGCTCTCTGAGTCTTTAGTACTTAAATTATCTTCTTATGTGATTACTTTTAGGCTCATCCCTTCGTCTTCAAGCTTCTGGACACGCACTAGAAATTCGTCTCATAACTGCTCCTCCTTTTGCCCTCTCTACCTCTTCCAAACACTGTTTCATTGAGTCCTCTCTTATCCAACCTGTCATTCACTCCCATTCATTGCCCAGAGAGCCCTGCACAAAACGCAAATCTGATGATTTTTTCTTCCAAACTTGAAACCTTCCAATGAGAACTCCAATCACAGGAGTTCTCAAAGTGTGATTCTTGGCTTGGTAGGGTTAGAATCACCTGAAAACCTGTGAGAAATGCAAATCCTTTGCAAACCTACTCAATCAGAATTTTGGGGCGGGGGAGGGGGGTGTAGAGCCCCAAAGTCCATGTGTTAACAAGCCCACCAGATGATTCTGATGCAAGTTGGAGAACCACTGACACAGAGGATAAAATCCAAACTGCTTAGCAAGGCACCCAGGACACTAAATCTGAAATTAAGCTCCCTGGATTCAGATCTCAGCTCTACCACTGTTTAACTATGAAACCTTACATGACCCTTTTTTGTCCCAAGACTCACTTTTCTCATTGGTCTCCAGTTCATAGGATTCTTAAGAGTATTACATGAAATAATCCTTGTAAATTGCCTAGCACAATGCTTGGCACAGAAGAATGATTAATAAATGGTAAGTTTTCTTAATTAGAGAAATATGTGGTATTCCTTGATTAAGTTGTGCTCTCTCACACCTTCAGTCCTTATTATATATTGTTGCTCTGGCCTAGAATGCCCTTCTCTACCTAATCTCCCTGGCAAACTCCAACATATTCATGGAGATTCAGGTGAGGTAACACCACTCCTCTGTGAAGCCCCCTACTCCCAATTTTGCCCTTCCCATGCAATAGGCTCCCCTGCCCTGCTCCCAATTCATCTGTAATCCCTATTTTGGCAACTCTAGCCCTCTGGGTATCTTTGAATGCAGGGACCAGTCCACAGAGCACTCCACAGAACTTTGTATCTTTGCTGGGAGATAATAGCCAGACAATAAATGTTTGTTGAATGAAGTTACTTGGCATCAAAAAACTTGAATTGGAACTTGAATTCTTGCTCTCTTACTAACTATCTGTCTCTTCAAACCCACGTTTCTTCATCTGTAAAGGAGGATTTGGCTAACTGAGTGGTTTATAACCCTTTTTTAAGCATGAAAATCTTATTTTCAAATGAAATCTCAAAATGAATACCAACATTTAAATTTGGAGTGGCTCCACTTTCAGTGGGATGGAGAGTCTGGTTCTCAACTAACCAGCCACCTCCCTTCTCCCTACAGCACCTTCTCAGAAACTGGAAATTCAAAGAGGACAATTTGTGAAAACGAACAAATGAAAACAATCAATAACTAAGTTAATTCCACTATTTAAATACTCTTCTAAATCCAGCCCTTTGTTGTAGTATTCAGATACCTACACATAGCCCAAAATCTGGCCCAAATTGCCCCCCGGGGCCAGATCTTTCATTAATGAGGGACAGAAACTCACATTCTATTCAAGCTCTTCCCCCAATGAGTCCAAGCTCATTTCTCCATCCACACTTCTCCTCATGCAGTGTCTCAGCCCTGAAGTCCTCCTCTTTCCACTGTGCTCCTCCAAACTATCGTCAATCAACAGCCTTCCTCAAAGCTCAGAATCTTCACAACAATCCCCCTCTCAACTGTAACACTCACTACACCATCCTCAATTCAAGAAACTGTGGATTCTACCCAAGACATTTGTCCCTTGTCTCTCTAAGTGTCCCTGTTTTATTTGAGTACTTCTTCTCTCAGCAACAAGATCATAAATTCCCAGAGAAAAGGAGAAAGAAACGACATGATATAAGGACTAAGAATCTGGGTTCTAGAATCCAAACAATCTGGGTCTGCCACATTCAGTCATGAGACCTTACTTAAGTTCTCTAAAACTCGGAATTCTTTTAACAAAAGTAATATAATAGTTCTTGTCACCCAGGGTTGATATGAAGATCAAATGATACAATGCATGTAAAGTAAGTAGCTCAGTGCCTGAAATACAGAAACACACAAATATTGGCCATTATCACAGCCAGGGACATAAAGACTACATCATCTGCTATCATGCTCCCAGCATTCAGCAGACTGCTGGGCACATAATAAGTGCTTTGTCATCACATGGGTTCTAGGAAAAGTCATTTTACTTATGGTGAGATTATAGGTAAATTAAAGCTAGAAATGTTATGACCCCCTCTTGCCTCATTCTCTCTAACCTCAAGAGAAAATGAACAGCACTTTGAAGATAGCTTTGAAGACACAGGTTTCAACTAAAATAATAAAGACCTTTTATTTGGATTGGAAAGCCCCAAGAATTTGAGCTTCAACTCAAGAACCATGTTTCAACTCACACTAAAAAGGAAGTTTATGCTTTCTACTGGAATGGCATCGTCACATGCTTTATAGTACAATGGTACCCTCTCAGGGGGAAGCAAAACTGCCATTTCTGTGATTTCCCTTGCAATCAAACAATAGCTACAGACATTCAACTAACTAGGAACTTCCCCCTCCTGATAAACGACTTCTACAAAAATCTCACAGCTAACATCATACTTCATGGCGAGAGACTGAATGCTTTCCATTTAAGATCAGGAACAAGACAAGGCTGTCTTTTCTCACCACTTCTATTCAACACTGTACATCTAGCCAGGGCAATTAGGCAAGAAAAACAAACAAACAAACAAAACATTCAAATTGGAAAAGAATAAAACTATCTCTATTCACTGATGACATGATCTTGTATATAGCAAATCCTAATGAATCTATTAAAAAAACTATTTGAACTAATAAATGAATTCAAGAAGGTTGCATGTCACAAAATAAACATAAAAATCTGTTTTTAATATATGTTTAGCAATGGGCAATTTATCTAAAATAAAACTAAGAAAACGATTACATTTACTGCAGTATCAAAAAAACTCTAAAATACTTAGGGATAAATTTAACAAAAGAACTGTGAGACTTATATATGGAAAATAAGATAGCACCACTGAAATATATTATAGAAGACCTAAATAGGTGAGAAGATATCCATGTTCATGGATTGGAATGCATTATTGTTAAAATGGTAAGAAAGTGAAAAGATGGCTCACAGAATGGGAGAAAATATTTACAAATCATATATGTGATAAAGGTCTAGTACCCAGCATAAACAAAGAACTCTTACATCTCAGCAATAAAAGATACAAAACCCAATTTTTTAAATGGTCAAATGATTGGAGTAGACGTTTCCAAAGAAATGTCTCAAAACAAGACATATAAATAGACAATAAGTACATGGAAAGACGCACAAAATCATTATTGATTAGGGAAATGTAAATCAAAACTACAATGAGATACGACTTCAGACCCACTAGGATGGCTAAAATTAAAAAAATAATAATGAGTGTTGGGGAGGATAAGGAAAAACAGTAATCCTCATATATTATTGGTAGGATTATAAAACAGTACAGTCACTTTGGAAAACAGTTTGGCAATTTCTCAGAATGTGTAAAAAAAAAAAAAAAGATATCATATGACCCAGCAGTTCTACTCCTATATAGATACGCAGGAGAACTAAAAACATATGTTCACACAAAACCTTGTACATAAATATTCATAGCAGAATTATCAACTGATGGATGGATAAACAAAATGAGACATATTCATACAATATTATTCAGCATATTCAGAAATATTCAGAAATATTATTCAGCAATAAAAAGAAATGAAGTCCTGATACTTGCTACAACATGGATGAACCTTGAAAACATCATGCTAAATTTTTAAAAAGCCAGATATCAAAGCCACATATTGTGCGATTCCATGTATATGAAACAGCTAGAATAGGCAAGTCCAAGAGAAAGAAAGTGTATTAGTGGTTGTCAGGTGACGTGGGAGTGAGGCTTTTGTGCGTGAAGCTTTGCTTGGGGTGATGAGAACATTCTAACATTACACAGTGGTGACATTTGAACATCTCTGTGGATATATTAAAAACCATTGAAATATACAGTTTAAAAGGCTGGATTTTATGGTTTATGAATTATAAAAAGAGCTGGAGAAGAGAGAGAGAGAGAGAGAGAGAGAGAGAGAGAGAGAGAGAGAGAGAGAGAGAGAGAGAGCGCCAGTGAGATTATCCCTGCAGGGAAGCAAATTCCAAAGCATCTGAACTCACAAAAAAGGAACATTAACCTTGACCTTCAGCTTTCAGGTCAGTGGCTTCAAAGCTGTCTCCTGAGTCACCTCAGTTGCCCTCCAAACCTGACAATTAACAGGAGGACTAAAGAGTGAGTCGTAGTGTGGACCTATTTCAACCAGGCCCTGTATTTGATGAAACTCTCTACATTCCTAAAAATAGGAGGATTTCCTGGGACTTTCTCAATGCATTTCAGGCCCTCTGCCATACCACTTGCATCAGGTTTCCTGTTTCATTTTACTTTCAAATAAAATAGCCTAAGAAGAGAACCCAGTTCTCGCCTACAAATCTCAATGGGTTTGAATCTTAATGGCAACAAACTGTAGGAATTTAAGAACTTGTGGGAATTTAAGAACAACATCTCAGAACAACATCGATGGACCTTGATGCCATTATGTTAAGTGAAATAAGTCAGACAGAAAAAGATAAACACTATATGATCTCACTTATACGAGGAATCTAAAAACAACAATAACAACAAAACCGAGCGCATAGATATAGAGAACAGATTAGCAGTTGCCAGAGGTAGGGGGTGGGTGTGGGTGAAAATGGATGAAGTAAGTGGGTCAAAAGGTACAAACTTCCCATTACAAAATAAATTTCCTGGGGACGTAATGTGCAGCAAGATGATTATAGTTAATAATACTGAATTGTATATTTGCAAGTTGCTAAGAGTAGACCTTGAAAGTTCTCATCCGCAGAAAAAATTTTGTTAACTACAGTGTGGTGACAGAAGTTAACTAGACTTCTTGTGGCAATCATTTCGCAATATCTACAAATATCAAATCATTATGGTGTACATCTGAAACTCATGTTATATGTCAATTATACCTCAATGTTTTAAAAAATAATAACACCTTGCATTTGAAGAACACTTCTCAAAAAGAAAACACACACATTCCTGTATGTCAGAAGAATCAAGGCTCACTAACTCTTCCCACTTTACAATCAATAAAACTGTAAGGTTGCTCATAGGCAAGATTGCAGAGCTAAAGTACCTCTGATGGGAAGAACAGGACAGCTCATATGACAAATGGGATGGAGAAAAAGGGAAACGAAAGTATGATGAGTTAGTTATCCCATATCTGGCATGGAGCAGACACTCCATAAGTGATAGCTAGTATCTAGTAACTGTCTGCTTTTTGCAGGGCAACATACTAGAGATATTTACATATATTACCTTATTTAATCTTCATAAAATCCATTACGGTATTATCATTGTCAACATACGAGAGAGAACACAAGTTCAAATATATCAGACAACTCGCCCACGTTCAAGCACCTATTAATTGGGGGAGCCATCTTTTCTCTCTGACATCCCAATGAGGATTACAAAACTGGCAAGCTCTAAAAGCAATGGGAATTTCAACTATTTGTGAGACGAAACCTAGCAAAAGTTTATTAAAGGCAGAGAATCTGATAAATGTTTGATAAGTCTTTGATACTTGATCATGTTTCCTAATTCAGAACATATCAGAAGCCATGGATAAACTTCTGTTCTTAACGTTGACCTGGTTCTGACCCAAAAAGGAAGAACCGGTTGGGCAGGAGGAAGTGACCAGAACTGTGGGCGTCACACCATGTCATTTCAAAGCTCCTAATAGATCAAAGAGAATGCTGGTCATTGTGAGACAATGCCCTCAACTTTGGAAAACCAGAGTTTTACAAATTCATATAATATCGGTTTGATGCAGATTTAGTAGGCGTAAGCCCTAACTACATTAGTTAATGCTTATTGGAAGCTTCCTCTGGGCAAAGTACTACTTGATATCAGGGATATTGATTTTTTAAAAGCATGTGTTAATTGGGAAATTGCATAGTCAACAGTTTGTTAAAACATACTATCATGAGATCTGTCATGGAGGTATGTGACGGGTATGTGCAGAGGATGGTGGGAACTTCCTCACTCAGTCTCTGCTCCACCCCACTCCCAGGGGGCCTTCCTGTCTTACAGATTCTTTTTTTTTTTTTTTTTTTTCAGAATGCACTATACATACAGTTTGTAGACCCTGACAGTTATGTTCCTGAGATGGTCATTGTTCACAAGAAATTTGGACAGCATAATTGAGACAGTATTCATCTTCCTACCCCTTTTAGTGGTTACTCTACTGGACAAACAAGACTGTTTTCCACAATGTCATTTATTTCAGTGTCCATTCTTCAGCTTCCTACACATCAGGAGACATCTGTGGGGTTGACAGAGATGGTAGCTTCCTGATTCCTACGTCAAGTATATGGGGGTATGTTCTTGAACTCAATATTCCAGTGTCAGCTAGCTGCCAGGTAGTATGTACCATGGACTGAACCAAAATTCAAAACTATCTTGACAGGTTGAAGTAAAAAGTTGGAAGAGAGAGAGAGAGAGCCAAATCAATCTCCCTGGGATAACATTCTTGAAGGAGAATACACAATTCAGTTATACAACTTCACAGAATTTAAGAGAGTCCAGAATTGATGACAATTCTTATAAAAGAAACCTGGGAGTTTTCATTACCTGAAAGCTCAACAGGGCTTGACTACAAGTCTACATGACCTCATTTTATCTTACTTTCCTTTAATGAACAATTACCACCCAGATCCAGAAGAGAAAAGTTCAGCTGAGTCTAAGCCTGCCTGGACTCCATCTGGATTGTTCATTTTGGATGTCTCATTTTAGGACATCACCACTAGACAGCTTTGAGAGACATCTCAAAGCATGACTAAAATCATGAGGAATCCATACCATCCAATCCATTCATTAATTCATTCATTTGTTTATTTATGCATTGAGCACCTCGTATGTTTCAGGCGCTGGGGATACAAAGTGAACAGAATAAAGGCTCTGCCCCATGGGTCCCACATTCTAGTGAGAGAAGGAATATAATGCCAGGTAATTAAGTGATAACAGAAACAAACCAGAGCACAAGTACAGAGAGTAACGGAAAGAGCCCTTTTCAGTTGGGTGGCACTGAAGGTCTTTGAAGATAAGATGTCTGAACACGATACTGGATGGGGAAATGGAAGAACTAGGTGTCTTCAGAAGGACTCGGCACGTGGAAGGCTCTGAGGTCAGAGTAGCCTTGTGTATGTTCAGGAAGGCCAGTATGGCTGGAGGAGAGTGAGAGATGGGGGAGCCATGGCAGAGGATATCAAACAGGCCATCGGACTTCATGCAGGACCTTACAGGCCATAGTGGAACCTTTGTGTTTCATTTTGGGCGTGATGAGAAGCCACTAGAGGGACTGGAGCCTGGCGGTGACACAAAAGGCTCATGCTGACTGATATTTAGAGACTGGATATTTAATAAGCCCCCCTTGTGGCCAATGCTTGAGGAATGTGTGACTATGTGGGGTGGTGGACGGGTGCCCTGTCTGAATGATGGGAGAAGGTGGGTGTGGTTGTCTTTCTTAAATGTTCAAAGGGTAATTAATGCAAGACATATGAGTTTGATTTTGTGTACTTCCTTGGACAAAACTAGAATTTACAGAGAAGTATGTTTCATCTCATACTATGAGGAACTTTGTAGCAATCAGCTGCCAGAGTTCTCTTACAAAACAAGAATGCACAGTTAGTACTCAAAGAAAGACTGGGTGATGTTGGTCAGGAATTCTTATAAAGTATCTAAACTCAAAGGAAGACTGGCTATACAACATGTAAAGTCCTTTCCAACTCTAAGCATCTAATGTTTTCCTCCCTTCTTAAAACTCTCTGAAGACGGAGTTGTCTTCTCCCTCTGTAATGATCAGCAAAGAGCTACTCAAACGAAATGCCATAACCAGAATTCAGTTTTATTTTTTCTGGATAAATCAAAAGGAACGGTACATACCTTGTTCTTACTTTTTCATCTCCTGAAGGAAATACACATATGATACTGATAGGTATGGACAGAGATATAACTGGTGTGTGCAATTTAATTTATGCCACTTAAAGCGAACACTGGTCAGGGCGAGGCTAAGGAAAAGAGAAAGCAATACCTTTCACAAAATCATTTGATGGACCCCCAACAAGAGATGAAGTAATATATTTCTGGGTAGTATACGAGAAGACCGGAGGAAGATAAACTGACCTTATTTCGCCTCTCCCAGCCTTATAGGTCTCTCACAATCCTTTGTAAACAGAGCCACTGCAAAGTTGAAATCCAATAACCACAGCATGCCACTAGAGTATTACGCAAGAGGATGCCGAAATCCTGGCCCTTACATTGTCCCGCTAAGCTTCTGTTGCTCTTATTAGAGATGTTATACAACTTGTTAATTACTAAAATCCTAAGCTGTCAGCTTGGTTGGAGTCATGGCTCAGATGCTCACTAGCTGTGTGGCCTTGACTGACTTAGGAAACCACTCTAGATCTCCGTTTCCTCAGATGTAAAACGGGAATAATCCCAGTCCTTTCCTCTTAGGGTTGCTGTGGGGATTAAATAAAATAATCCATGTAGTGTTCATAACAACAGCTACCCTCCATTGAGGACCTAGCGTGTGCCACACATCGTACAGAAATCATCTCATTGAATTCTCTCAACGCTCTTGTAAAGCACATATTGCTTTCTCTTTTTAGACAGAGGCTTAGAAGTTTCAATAATCTGCCCAAGTTCACACAAGTTCATTCAAACTCACGTCTGCCTAACCAGAGTCCAGCGGCTAAGCGTTTCTTGTTGTAGTCCACACCGTTATGGTACATTTATTTTTATTGCTTTGAAAAGAAAGTCTTCCAGTCTCCCATTTGGAGAGCAGTGGATTTTTCTTGAGTGCCTTTACCAGTTCAGCAACAGAACCTATTCTGAATAGTTTCTCACTTTGGCACCAACTAGAGGTTGGAGCCATTATACCAGCGTATTCTTTTTGTGTCATCTGATCGCTGCAGCTGGTTTTGCATGCCTTCAGGTTTGGGGCTGGGTAAATCTCGGTCACAGCCATGTAGCCTATGGCCTCATGTGACAAAATATTTTGCCAAAGATGCTGTGTTCTCCTTTTCGCAGTCTTGCCTCCCTTTCTGCAGCTGTTTCCACTTCTTCCTGAGAATTGATAAAAATTCTGAAACTCTTATTTTTGCAGTCAGTCTCATGTGACCTTACACTGACAATGCCCTGATTGTTTCACCCCAACGACAAAAGAGCTGATGAGATGCCAGGGCTAAGAGCAAAGATCGCGGCCTGACCGAGCTGGGAGCGATCTTTCTGTATAGGTGTCTCTGGCAACACACATCATATTCTAACGATCATAGTGACACTATGCTTAGTACCAGATATGACAGTGAGAAGGGAGCCTCCACTTGCTAAACATTTAACATAGGATTTAGCATTCATTCACTGACTCATTCATGCATTGATGCAGCGAATAGTTCATTGAGAACCTAGTATGGTCCAGGAGGCAGTTTTAGGCCCAAAAAGACACCAGCAACTAACCAAAGAACCCAAATACCTGCGCGTGGAGCTTCCATTTTATGGGTTGAAATAATATAAAATATAAAAATACCTCCATTAGTGATAAGAGCTTTGAAAAAAAATAAATAGAGAGGTAAGAGAGATCTGAGAATGAAGTGAGCTCTTGAACTACACACATAAGGCCGTGAGGGCAATCCTATTTTACAGCTGAAGAATTTGGATAATTTGCCCAAAGTCACCCAGTCAGTGTTAGAACACTGATATTCTGATAATAACAATAATAAATCTAGTAACAATGATTATAATAGTGACTACCTATTAAGGTAGTTTTATAATCGCACGAAGTAGTTATAGAAATCCCATTTTATGAGTGAAGAAACCAAGACTCAGAAAGATGAAATAATTTGCTCAGGGCTGCACAGCAAATGGCGGAGAAATGATTTAAACCCAGTCTGAGTGGGTCAGAGACCCTGATCGTTCCACCACTCCTTGCCTCTTCTGAAGAGTGGGAAATTCTTCTTACTAAACTGGAAGTTCCTCAAAGACAGAGATTGCCTCCCCATTGTCTCCTGAAACTTCAACAGCTTTCTAACATGGAAAGCTGTTGAAGTTTCTATATAGGCACGAGCTGCAGCTCTCAGACAGACAGAACTCGAAATACCTAAGAAAGATGGCTGCCAATTCTAAGTTTCAGGAGTGCTGGACCTCCCTTGGCAGTGGGTTGCAGTACCCCTTGAACCTCAGAGTGCCAAATGGCATTCAGAGGACGGGATGCAATGGCAACCTGGTAGGATCAGCCTAACCTCCCCGAAACACCCACCTTCCCACGCCGACTTGTGGCCTGGGCAGACTTGTTTCCCTCTTTGTTAGACTTGTGTTTGTCTAGGAATGAGAGGAATAAACAAGCGGAATGCACATGCCCTGCATTTTAATCAAAGTCATACCCTATGGAGTAAAAGGGGCATTTGTGATGAATTTGAAGGGGATGTGGACGATTTACTGCATCGCAACTCCAGTCCCACATGCTTTTCTCAACGCCCCTCAGCAGGGGTGCTCACAGCTGTACTTTGCGCTTATGTCCCCGTACATCATGGCTTAACCCACGGTACGTGATCAGAATCGCTGAATGAATGATTTTCCTCATTGGTGTTCAAGTTGCTTTATGGGTGTACCACACAGCTAAAAGGAAACTTTTGAAGAGCAAGGGTTTTTTTGTTGTTGTTTTTTTTGAGATTCAGTGAAAAGTAGTTCTCAGAATCGGGGAAACCCAGGTTCAAACTTTAGTGCCGCCACTTACTAGCTGGTTGAGTTTGGAAACCGATTTGTCAGACTTCTCTGCTCTCCAGGAGCCTTCAGTTCTCAGCTCAGAGAGAGGACTTCCATTACCACGTCGCCTCCCCACCCCATGGTTCTCCTTCTCACCCCACCTTTGTGCCTTGCAACACTTCACCTAACCCCTGGCAGATGTGCCTCTCCCCAGGGACTGTAAACTCCACAAGGTTAAAGACCAGGTCTACTTTCCCTTCCCATGTATCCCCAGAGCCGATCACAGTGCCTGGAACACAGGGACATTCCATTAACAGCAGCTTAGTAACTTAACAAAGGAAAAGAATGGTGAAGAAAGAGGAAGGGAAATGTAATCAGAGGGTGGAGGGCTGTGGCAGAGGAGAAAAAGGATCAGGCAACTGCCTTGCAGCTTTACTCTCCGTGAAATGGCAGCCGGGTGGCTGGGGACTTCTCCCATAATGCCATGCTGCAAAAATTGCAAAACCACCCTGATGATATCCATGCACAGTCAGGCCACTACACTTTAGCAAAGCCTCCAGCTGTCGTGGCCGCCAGAGTGACTAGCCTTTGAATTGTTTGTTCGTAGTATTGAACATTTTTCCAGTCTTTTCAAGCCTTACACTCCCCTTTCTCTCAGGGCACAATGTAATCTCCTCAAAAGATCAAGGCTTTTCTAATATGCTTAATACATACTACATACAAATTTTATTGCGAGTGAGTCCATATACAAAATATGCTTTGGAGGTTGAGGAATACTGGCAAAAACTGATTTTTCCCCCTTGTTTTTGTCTAATGATCAAATTATAGATTGAGGTGTTCCTGAGGACACTTGCTTGTCTTATGTTATTTAGGAAGGTCATTCTCTGGTAGCCCGACTACATTTTTAGTCAATTGGGAGCCACTGAGAGTGGCTGTTAGGACTATAAATATCAGGTAACAGTAATAAGAGGTTTAGAGTCCAGCAAACACTGGATGAACACCCTGTAACACCTCACAACACTCCTTCCCAAAGCAAACGTGGCCAGTCAGGGACTAAAAGGCACGTTCAGGCCAAAGACATCTATTATAAAGAAGCTGGAAGAGCATCTTTCCTCACTATTACCTGGCAAGCGGGGGACACTGTGCTCTGTGAGCTTCCTGGTTGAAGTGTTCTGTCACCCAGCCATGCTAGAGGCTCCCAACCTTTACATACTCTTTATTTTGCCCCTACTTTGAAATAATACTTATTTGAAATAAAAATAACAAATGTTTTGTAGACCATTTGTCAGGTACTCTTCTAATTACTTTTTAGACATCATCTCATTTAATTCCAGCAATAATCACGCAAATAGGTACTATTATCATCTGTAATTCACGTGGGTAGAAACCGAGGACCAGAGAAATTGAGTGGTTTAACTGGGATTTAAACAGTGTGGCTCCAGAGCCTCAGCTTAACCACGACACCACCCCATCTGCCTTGTCTTTGAGATGGACGTTTTTCATAAGAAATCACAAATCGGTTTCCCCATTGTTAAACCCATTGAAGACAAATGTAATTGACAACCAGCCTCTGGATCAGCTGTAGTAAGAGCAGAAGTGTTGAAATTCAACAGACCTAGGTCTGAATTCTAAGAACTATGAGACTTTGCCCAGTTAAATCTCTTCAGGCTTTCATTTTTTTCATTCTAAAAATAGGAATAACAGTAACTCTTTCAGAGGGTGGTTTTCAGCCGGTATAGGCAAACTTTTTCTGTAAAGGGCCAGATAATAAATATTTTAGGTCTGGAGGGCCATACGACAACAATCTCTATCACCACTACTCAACTTGCTCTTGTAGCATGAAAGCAGCCACAAACTATATGAAAATAAATGGGGGTGGCTGTGTTCCAATAAAATTTAATTTAAAAAAAAACAGGTGGTGACCAGATTTGGCCTGCAAACTATCATTTGCCAACACCCCGTTTTGAGGATTACATGAGATAATGTATGAGCTTTGCATGATCCCTAGTATATAACTCATCAAACATGGTGGTATAATTATGGCTTCAGCATGTGATGGTCAATAGTTTCAAGTTGGGTTAAAAAAAAAAAAAAATCCCAGCTAAAAATCAAGGAAATTTAACACTATCAGAAAACTCTGGAGCCTTCTCAAGTAACACTGTATAATTTTCCTAGACTTTTGAAAATGATCAATACTCTACCTTACAGGTAGGGTTGCTCTACCTCCAATACTACCTTATAGGTAGGGTTGCCAGAGACAATACCTTTTTTAGGATTTTCAATGTCTGGGACATATTTATGCCAAAAAAAAGTATGCATCGTTTATTTAAAATTGAAATTTAACTGGAATATCCTGGGGTTTTGGTTGTTATTGTTGTCTATTTTGTTTTGTTTTCAAAATCTGTTAACCTTACCTGTAGACATCTAGGGTTCCACAATGTGGGAACCACTGGTTTTATTTATAACAAGAATAACCAAACACAAGCATCATTTTGTTCTTTCTGGGAGGAAAAGAATTGCATTCTTATGGAATTATCCCCAAGGTTCAAAACTAATAAGACCCCTGGGTAGAAGCCACTGAAATACTATGAGACAACCAGTGCTCTGCCCTCATTGGTGCCAAGAACAAGCTTAGGTCACCCAAGGAAAAAGTGCGATAATCTTGCATTTGTTCCTGCTGATTAAAGTCAAGCAGCTTCCTGGAAAATGTGAGGTGCCCTTCACATCACTATGTTGAATTAATATCTGAGCAGTATTAATGATGGAAAAACTCAATTATATCCAACGCGTCCAAAGTTTTGCAGTTGGATTTGCCGGTAATTAAACTGTGTACTGAGAAAGCGCAGTTTGTCAGTAAACAAAGCTTTTGAGTGGAAGATGTAGTCTGTGCACGTAAACACAGGTGCCTAAATTCCCGATAAATGTTTGATGGTAAAGCTGAGGGTGGAGTAGGTGCTTTCCGGCAGCAGATAGCCTCCAATAAGTAGGATTATAAAATCATTTGGTGGGGGGCGGGGGAAGAGAAATCTGGCTCAGCATGCCAAACTCAGGTCTTTTCAAACTTTAAAGAAGGAAGATGATATTTGACATGTCCATAAAGGTGAAAGGCATAGTGTTTTAATTAATTAAAATAGTACAGTATTTAGTATCAAAAAACCCATGTCTGAGTTTCAGTTCTACCACTTCCAAGCTGCGGAAACTTGGATAATTCACTTAGCCTCTCTGAACCTCCATTTCCTATCCCTGAAACGGAGATACAAGAAGTCCATCGCTTATGCTTCGGTCAGGGTCAAGGAGATAATGGATATAACAATGATTTGCTAACTGTGAAATAGCAACACACTGTCGTGTATCATCTCTATGAAGAACAGCAGAATCTCTGACTGAAGAGCAAAGTAATGCTGTGTGGCGTGTTCCCAGCAGAAACCATGCTAAAGGAATTATGCTGTCATGAAACCTGTATTAATTTCCTAGGGCTGCTCACAAACTGGGTGGCTTCAAACACATACATTTATTGCCTCACAGTGCTGGCGGCTAGAGGTCCAAAATCAAAATGTTGGCAGGGTTGGTTCCCTCTGAGGGCTGTGAGGGAAGGATCCGTTCCAGGCCTCTCTTCTTGGCTTGGAGATGGCCATCTTCTCTCTGTATCTCTTCACATCATCTTTCCTCCATGTGTGTCTCTGGGCCAAATTTCCCCTTTCTCTAAGGATGCTAGTCATATTGGATTAGGGCCCACCCTGATGACCTCACTCGACTTTGATTACCCTTGTAAAGACTTCGTGATGGTTAATTTTGTACCAAGATCATTGGGCGAAGGGATGCCCCAATAGCTGGCACAACATTTCTGGGTGTGTCTGTGAGGGTATTTCTGGAAGAGATTAACATTTGAATCAGTTAAATAAAGATGGCCCTCAGCAATGCAGATGGGCATCATCCAGTTCATTGAGGCCTGAAGAGAACAGAAAGGGCAGAGGAAGGGTGAATTTGCCCTGTGTACTTGAACTGGGACATCCATCTTCTTCTGTCCTTGTACATCGACACTCCTGGTTCGGCCTTGGACTCAGACTAGCACAAACACGATCAGCCCCTCAATTCTTTGGACTCAAACTGAAACACACCACCCATTTTCCTGGCTTTCCAGCTTGCAGATAACACATCATTGGATTTCTCAGACTCGGTAAGCCAATTTCTATTTCTATTTCTCTCTCTCTCTCTCTCTCTCTCTCTCTCTCTCTCTCTCTCTCTCTCTCTCTAACCCCCCCACTCTTTATCTTTCTTTCCCATACAAACACATACCAAATAATTTACAATTGACTTTTAGGACCCATGCACAATACACTTTATATCTATCTCTACACACTCCTCCTGAAAATAAAAAGTCAAAATAGACTACAACTTATTCATAGCTTTTGGACTCCTAATCCTTATGCCCTTTATCTGAGCAACTTTAATCAGTGTATAATGTCTTCATGGATGTTTAATGATATTTAATCATCCATCCTAATGATCTCTCCTTTAATAAATATATTCAACCAGTCATTAATCCAGCCTACACGCATCCTTCTAATCGAGAAGAATATCATAAGATCTGGGCCCTTCATGAAATCAAAGTTTTAAATTCATTAATGTGAGTTGAGTATAACTATATTCCAGGTGCTTTCACATATGTTTTTTAGTTAAAATTCCCAGCACCTGTTATCCTTTTTAATAGATAATAAAACAATCACTCCTAGAGAAAGTAAATTTACTAGTAAATGTCAGAGAAGGGGCATGAGCCCAGGTCCTGTGACTCTAAGTTCATGGCTAATACCATACATTACATTGGGATCCTCTCAAAAGAGAAAATATGCATAACTGGACTTATGCTGGCTCCTATAAATCACTACCTACTCTCTCAACTATCCATTGAATGAATTAGTCCTTTGATTAAAGATTCTTAACCTGAGGTTTATAACAACTCAAGGGGGTCCAAGGGTAGACTTGTATGAACCCCATGAAAGTTTGTGAAAAATACTATTGTGTTGTATAGTGTGCATTTTTTCCTTAGGTTACCGTACATCCAAATCTCAAAAGAACCACAGCTTCAAACAAGAACTTGCAATTTAAATAACTCTCTATAGAACATAATCATCATTCATTTTTCTCTCTAGAGTTTGGGGATGCACATATTTCTCTCTTTAGAAAGTCAAAATTGAGTTCTCTCATCTCTAGTGTCCCAAAGTCTCTCCCAAAGCCTGATCATTCTTTAGAAGCCCTTAGAGATATCACCTGCTGGAGCCTTCTGAGGCCCCTGAATATCTTCTCTGGTATCAAAATACATGAGCATCTACCTTGGATACCAGCTTATTAAGGCTCTCTTAGAAGCCCACCTCTCAGTGTCCTCTTCCCATGTCAGGTTCTAGTCTGAAATGGGTTCCTTTGCTTTCACAAAGCCAAAGCAAAATTGCAAAAGGTCTTTCATGCAGTTGTTCCCAGACTTGAGCATGGTTAGGACAGATGCAGGTAGCAATGGAAGAAACCCATCAGTGGAGATGTGGATTGCAGAGGGAGCTGGTAGACTTTGAGACATGGGCATTGTCTCAAATACCTAGAAAGTCTAAACCCTTCCTTGGTTAAATGAGTGGAAGACTGTGCCTCTTCCTGCTAATCATGGTTGATTGTCATCCTTCTTTCTTCACTGTATTGTTTATAGGTGATAATTTCCAAATGTGCTTTCCTAGTCACTGCTTGAGAATAGCAGACATTGACAAGAATTGCACAAGAATTCACAAGACGTCATTGAGCATCTCAGGGGGGTCCAGGCTCTAAGGATGCTAAGACAAAGAGCTGATTCCTGCTCTGGAGGAATTTACAGACCAGTGGGGGACAGACAAGTAAATAGATAGTTGCAATAAAGAATGGTAAATGTTCTCACAGAAGAAATAAAGGACGCTCTGGGACAATGTAGGAGGGCCACCTAATCCATTCTGGAGGATAAAGAGCAGATGGTCTGGGTCATCTCCAAGAGAAAAAGGCTCTCAGCTGAGTCTTTAAGGAAAAACAAAGTTCGACACAGACCTAAGAGAAGGATGAAGAGGAAAGCCATGTTTAACAAATAGCTTAATGTGCCTAAACTTGCACACAATGTGCATAAAGTGTGCATTAAAATGTGCATAAATTGTGGAGAGAGAGTGAATGGTAAGAGATGAGATTGAAGAGGAAAGTACAAGGCACATCACAGAGAACCTGTATACACCAACATTGTTCATAAAAGGAGAAAAATAGGAATCCACTGAAGACTTTTCAAAAAGATTCACATGATTATCTTGCATTTTAGAGAGACCATGTGACACAGTACAGGAACAAGACAGGAGATTTGGGAGTGGCCAACACAGCCCCCAAATAAGACTAATGGGTAGTTACGACCAGAATAGAACTTAGGGTGGTACTGCCTTAACCCGAAAGAGTAGCAGCAGAGCTGGAAACACAGGTGTGTATTAAGCAGGCAGAGTAGTGGACTTGGGAACTGATTATGTATCGTGAAAGAAAGAGAGGCAGTGACCTAGGATGATTCTGTTGCATCTGTCTTGGCCACTGGCGACGCCATTTGAGCGGTGGAAAATGGAAGAGGAAAGCAGGCCTGGGAGAGGAGGGAGAAGACAAAATCCCAGGTGCTCCATGGTATGTCACCGTGGAGATGTTCTCTATAAAAGGTTGGTCTCTAGGAATAAATTAATGGGAGGCTAATAGGTATGCAGGTAGTGGGCGAAGCCTTGGGAATGACGCAGGTTAACTGGGTGTGATGGGGGGGTACAGAGGACATGGAAACAGCGACTGCCTGTCTTTCAAGAAATTTGGTGGGAAGGAAGAGAAAATGGAGATGGCAGCTGGAGGGGAAGAGCAGAAGCTTAAAAACTATCTAATGAAAGGAAGTGTGGAAGACCTCTTATCCTCTGTGGAACTGGGTGTGTGATAAACACATAAACAAACACCAGTGCCGGCTTCTCTCTTCTCCTGCTGAGCCCTAGAAGGGCTTTTGTTTTCATTGCCTTTATCAGTGAGAAATGGCTCTAGGCTTAACCTGTTAAAAAGAAACTAGAGTGTGGCAGGGCAGACAACCGGAACCCTTTGACCCACCGCTCACACCTGAACACAGGAGGTGCCCTCTCCCTCCCCACCTGCTCTGTTTGTCCTGGGAGATTTCCAAGTCAGGATCAAAAGCCCTCCTACTCAGTTGAGACCCCAGGCTCCTTCAACGCTTATCCAAAATGTGCTGGGTCTATTTGAAAGGCTTGTTCAAATAGTGAAGTACAAAGGGCCAAGAGACTGGCTGCCCCAGCGCTGTGCACGCCAATCACCGTCTGTCCTTTGTGGAGCCCGAGAGGGGACCCTGCGGTGCGGAAGAGGCTCCCTCCATCTGGGAAATGATTCGATTTCCTTTGCATCCCAGAGACCATGACCGAAACAGATGGCTTTAAAAATCCCCATCCTTCTTGCAAAGCCCTTGTCCCCCAGGTAATAAACAAAACGCAGAGCCGCCTCGCGGCCCCACGAGGTCAGAGCTCCCTGTCCCCTGCGACCCACCGGCTGTGCTCAAGGGGGCTCCCACTTGGCACCGGTTCGAGGTCCCTCTCTGCACGTCCCACCGGCTCGTTTCCCCCCCCCCCCCCGAAACGAGATACGGATTTACAAACCCAAACACTCCCCGGCCACGAACACTCAGAATGAGTTAAGCCCTGCATCTTGCGCGCCTGGAAACGGCTCCAGCCCAGAGGGCACGGGAACGCAGCCCAACAGGGACCGTTTTCTGGCAAATCTGGAGGCCCTTTGCAAGGCTTCTCGACTGACAGAACAGCGGCTTGGCCCCAGGGGCCCAAGCAATGGAGGACCGGAAGAGAGAGGCGGCGCCTACCGTACCCGATCGGCGCGGCGGGGCATGCTGTGGGCGTCCGGGTGCCTGGTGGTGGCGCGGCGCTGCGGGCGCGGCCTCTGCTGCGGGCCGGCGGACCTCTGAGCTCTGCCCCGGGACCGCTGCCCCGAGCTGCTCTTGTTTGCACTGGGCCGTTTGCTTTTGGGATTTCTCCAATGCAGATGTAGTCAGGGGCCCGCGGTCCCGGGGGGACAATGATTCCATTGGAAGCTGGCCTTTGACAAGACTCACACATGACCTTTGACTAAAATGGCTTTGGGGAAGGAAAGTGTCCGGAGGCTGAAGACGGGGGCATCCAGGCCAGCGGTCCACATTCCCACCCCCAACAGTGCCAAGTTAATTTTTCATCTCGTAATCTCCCAAGGAGAGCCTCTGGGAGGTTGGAGTTGCCATTGCTCCTTCGTGCTGCAGGATTCCTACCCTTTCCAAAAGGATTTTGCTGCAGAAGTTCCCTGCTGTGTTGTTGATGAGTCCCCAGAATTCGCATTTCCAGGTTAACTGTGGGCAGGCCTATCCTGTAGAAATTCCTCTAAGGCTCTTTCAGGAATAATACCATAATTTTCCCCCCTAGAGCATGCTACAGTGTACAAAGGGCTTTTCACAATCATGCTGTCATTTGGCCTCCCAGACAATGCAAGGGGCTGAGGGGGAGGCTCTGCTCTTACTGCCATTTTACACATACACAATAAACAGAAGCTCCAGAAAAATAAGGTACCAACCCAACCACCCAACCAGAGAGTGAAATCTGGGTTCTCTCCTTCCGCCTCCTGTCCACAGGCACAAAGGATTCATCTCCTGCCAGGTGACCAGCCACACTAACTTAATTATAACACATAAACACATAGCATAATAATAAAATGATAACGTATGATCTAAAATAACAGTAGCTAATAATGGTTTTAATGTTTTGAATTGTAAAAGTGACTTTGAAAATGTTTTAATATAAGAGCTGTTTTGGTTAGGGATCCCCACATGTATCTTGAATGTATTAACTATATATTTTTTTCTGAATTTTTCTCTTTATCAGCTGCTAAAAAGAATGCCATGGGAACCAGACTGGCCTCTCTGAGGTGTGGGTACAAGCCAGGGGTTCCTGAGACTGCCCCCAGAGTACGTCCCTAGCCACCATCAGAGCCTTTTCCCCTCCTTTGTCTGGGTGCTTCCAGATGGTGATACACTAAATAAAAGGGGATGGGGCTGTGAGGTTGTAAAGAGAATCCTGAACAAAGAGTCAGCATCCCAGAGTGTCAGTGTGATGACCAGAGGTATGGTGGAGGTCTGCAGGGATGCCTTAGGGCCACCTGGTGCATCAGATGGTATCCTGTATCATATATAATATAATATAATATAATATAATATAATATAATATAATATAATATAATATAATATAATCCAATACAATATAACATAATATAATATAAATAAAGCACATTAGCTTTAGCTTTATATAATATAATATTATTATATTATATTATTATAGTATATAGTATATAAGACCCGGTATGATATTTTTTCCAGCCTAGAGAAAGGGAAAGGGGGTGATACTCACACTCAGTTTGCAAGAACTGGAAGGAGTCTGCCAGGAGAAGGACATCACCAACCCAGACAACACCATGTATCAAAACTGCCCAGGGCCTTGAGCAAACTGAAAATAGTTCCTGCAGGCTGGAGTACTGGGTGTGGGAGGCTGCTTCTAGAGAGGAGGGTGTGGGGCTGGACTCTGACCGGCCTCCTGTGTCACTCTAGGAAATGTGGAATTCATCCTGCAGTGCTGAAGGGATTAATATAACTGGCCCTGGGTTATCAACTCAGAAGAAAAGGATGCAGGAGTCCTAAGTTGTTCTACAGCAAGAAAGACACACACACACACACACATATATATATATTTATATACCTATATGCATCAACCCAGTTTGGTGGTTACGCATATTAGCTTTAGCTTTATCAGACAGATGCAGTTTATTCTTCTTCCCAGCTACAAAAATGTCAGCAATATACTTAACTTCACTTAGACCTCAGTTTTCTCATCAGTAAAATGGCAACAATGGGATAAGCTAAGAGGATTGAATGAATTTAGGTAGGTAAAACCCCTTGCCTCCCTTGGGACATACAATAGCGCTCAATCAAATGTATCTATTGTATTTCAAAGTAATTTAATGTGTACAGAGACTACTATGGAGTAACAGGAACTCCCTTTTTTGTTTTTTCCAGATCTCTCACTCCCTTCTTGTCACATATCTGGCTTTCGACTCATTAGAGTTTGTCCTTTGCTCCTTCTACCTGTTATCTTTCAGCGCCTTCTCGACACTACTTCCTATAGGTCCCAGTCTAGACTTTAATATCGGTTTCCATCCGTCTCTCCTTCCACCTGAGTGTGTTCACTTCCTTGTCCTACCACCGCCATACCCACCTGCAAAACCCCCACCTGCTAGAGCTACACATAGTCACACACTCATGCCCATCGGCACCACCATTTCTGTGTGCTCTGCAGTCCCAGCGGCGTGCCCCACACCACCGCATACCCTACAAGTGTCCCTGATCGGCCCACCTCTGCAATCACACAAAGCCACTATTCCCAGCTCTTCAGAACCCTAAGCCCACTACAGCTGGCTCTCTTTCAGCAAACAACCTCCCCTTCTCCAGCAAAAAACTCAACAGCTGTCAGGACGGACTCTGCTTCCTGCCCCGGCCCCAGAAAACGTTACTTCCAGTCTCAACTCCTTCCTTCCCACCTCAGAGGTGCCCCTCCTGTGTGTTATGGACTTCCTCCCTTCCATTTCCTCGGGCGCATTTTTTCATCAACCATGCACTTATCTTTCCATTTCTCCTCTCGTGATTTCATTAGTTTGTTTATTCAGTGAACATATATAAAACAACTATTATATGCAGTCAGCATCTTTGATTCCAGGTATAAAAGGATAAATAAAACACCACAATCTATAAACACATCCAAGTCTCTCCCATATAATGAACTATTTTTCTGCTGATGCATTCTGACTATGTGCCTGTCCCTTGTAACCACCACAACAAAACACACACACACACACAGCACCTGTGTCCACTGCCTGGGACACATCTCCCATGGATTTTCCAAGTCCAGTTCCTTCCTACAGAACCTGGCTTCCAGTAACCTCAAAGAGACCTTCCCTGGCCAGCCAGTTTGGGAAGTAGCCTCCCCTTTGTTCTTCTTTTCTGTCAACCTTCTCTATTTCCATCAAATCGTTTACCCCATGTTGTAATGAGAGACCCCTCTGTAGGTTTACTTCCTGTTTTCTATTCCTTCTACCAGTCTGAACCTTTACGAGGGCTGGGATTCTCATCTTTTATTCACTGCAGTATCCCAGTGCCCAGGGTGTAGCTAGTAGGCTCTCAGAAAACATTGGTTGATTGTAAACTCCCAAGTGCTGTGAACCGCTTTGCTTTGATCTTTGTTTTTCCCATTTCGATCATACAGCCTACTGGTTTTCTACATTGATTCCAAATAAAATTTTCTGAGGATTTTTGAAAAATCCTGATGCCCAAAGCACCCTAAGACTAGTTATCTGTGGGGTGAGACCAAGGCATTCGTTTTTTGTAAGCTTTCCAGGCAATTCTAAAAGCCAAGCTTGAGACCACTAACCTAACCTCTGCCTGACATAGAGGTGATGCTCAATGAAGAAAGGAATGGATGAATGAATGATTCAAGGAATGGAGTCATGTAGCTCCTGCTTATCTTTCAATTCTCTACTCCTTGGTGCTTCTGTACATGTCATGTAGCTCCTGCTTATCTTTTAATTCTCTTCTCCTTGGTCCTTCTATACATGATCTGTTATCCAGGAATGCAACACCGCCCACCCCACCCCGCCTCAAACAAGCCTTACACTGTTGTTTGTCCAAGTTTTCATATGCTACCAAAAACAGCCATACCCTATCTCGGCTACCTTAGGAATTTCCCTGCTGGACCACCTGCTAAAATCTGGGTTTGGGCTCAATAGTATCTCCTCTGCCAGAGCTTTCCCAGAGTCACCAAGGGACTCCTCTCTCCTTGCACATGTCCCTATTAGAGTAGTCATGCTGCTGCCTGCTGTGTCATGACTGTTCTTGTCCCCTCGTATCCTCATGTGCAGCAGATGGCCCAGCCAGAGATGGCTTGCTGCAGAGACAGTGAAATGAATTCAAAAGTTAATGGATTAGCACACTGAATGAATGTTTAAAGAGATGATGTACAGTCTTTTATTTGTTTGCTTGCTTGTTTGGGGGGATTTTTAAACAGCTTTACTGAGCTATAAATCACATGACATACAAATGCCTCAATTTAAATTGTACAGTTCCATGGTCTGTAGGATATTTACAGAGTTCATCATCACCACAGTAAATTCTAGAACATTTTCATCGCTCCAAAAATGAAACCCATTAACAGTCACTCTCCATGTCTCCCCAGCTTCCCAATTCTAAGTAACCACTAATCTACTTTCTGTCTCTATAGATTTGCCTCTTCAGGACATTTCATTTAAATGGAATCATATAATAACTGGTTTTTTTTGTGATTGGCAGCTACCATGTTTACCCAAAAATGAGACCGGGTCTTACATTAAGGTTTGCTCCAAAAGACGCCTTAGAGTTTATGTTCAGGGGATGTCATCCTGAAAAATCATACTAAGGCTTATTTTCCGGTTAGATCTTATTTGGGGGGAAACACGGTAGTTCTACTTTGGAAGACTTATTTGGCCGCAAGCATCCCTTTCACATGGAGTCAATGTGACGGAATATGGGCTCTGGTAAAGGTCTTGGGGAACAAACCAAGGCAGTATTTCTTAGACCATATTACACAGCAACCTGATAAATCATCCAAATGCCTTAGCTGGGGGAAGGAGGATAGAGAAGCTTGGATGCACTTGCTATAAAAGAAAAGGAAAGGGAGTGGATTCCAAGATGGCTCATCTCTGCCTCTCCAGCCCTGTCCCAGTGGAGCCACTGGGGCCAGACCTCCTGTGCTGTAAGGCTCCCATGTTGAGGGCAAACTGCCCAAGTCAGACTCTAGCTTTGCCACATATGAGCTATCACTCTTTATTCCCTGCTTCCTCTTCTCTAAAAAGAGGATAAAAATAATCCCTACCTTATAAGCACCACATCGCCGTATTCTAATAAAGATTAACTGAGGGAATGCCTATGCACAGTACGGCCTCGAGGCATTCTAAATGCCTGATAAATAGTTGTGCTACTGTAGTTCAAGTTTGGCCACAGCTACTTAGATATTGTTGTTCTAAGTACAGTTTAATATGGAAAAAGGGTTCTGGTGTTTTAAAAAATGAATGCAGACTGTTTTTCTAGGAAAACTTCATGCTGATAGCCACGGCCCGATGGTCACGTGTGTTCTGCTTGATGAGAGTCTGGACAGTGGCAGGATCGAGCTGAAGCTGAAGAGTAGCTGTTAATGGAAAGTGGGGGAAAGGGGTAAGTGAGGCCCATTCCTGGCATAAAAGCTGATGGAAGGAACCTCGGTTTTCCCACCAAATGTTCCTCAGTGCCACTAGCAGGAAGAACGTGTTCGCTCCATGGACCTTGGGTCTTGTCTGTTCATCTGCATTTCTCTCCAGCAATTTCTTTATTTTCCTTCTATTCTTATGTGGCGGACCTGCCTGTGGTATCCTCTGCTGAGCCCTCCTGGGGTATCTCTGAAGCACATCTGAAAATCTGAAATCAGAACTTGGGTGGCTGACCCGTGGAAGGCAATCCAATGGTCAGACACAAATATTGTAGCAAGTGGCCACGGGACAGACCAATTTTGCTGCCAATTGATCAGACAATTATAGTGCCAGCTCCAGGAGAGCTGTTCTTGCGTGCAAGCATTGAGCGACTATTCTGAGTTATGGAGGGAAGGTAATTAAATTAGTGAGCCTTCATCTGACTTCCACTGCTTTGAATGGTCTTTCTTGCACATCTGGCAAACCTCTGTTCAGATTCAGCTCAACTGTCTCTCTTTCTTGCCTTCCCCTCCCCCTCTATGATCCCATAGTTCCCTGTACCTGCCTGAGAGATAACACTGTCCAGTTATCACCTGTGTATATGACCATCTGTTTTGCCGGACTGCGAGCAAATAAAACACAGGGGCCTCTTTCATTTATCTCTTCTATGAATAGCCCTGGGCCAGCACACAGTGCTCATTCCTCCCATTTTACAAGTACATTTTAAGAGCCTACTGTGTGATGATACTTCAAAATGCAAATATTCCATAAAGGCATGGGATTTTTATGGATGAAACAAATTTTGAGATAAAGAATTGAGGCCCAGAGAAGGTTGTCTTATCAAGTTTCCCAGTTTCTGGAGAAGGGAAAATATTGAGGATAGAATTCAACTCTTCTGCACCTTGTTCTTTTATGGCAGGGATTTTTCCTTCGGTTAAAACAATATATTTTTTTTAAATGCGATTAGAAAACTAGAGAAACTATGAATGATTATTTTATTCGTGGGTGGTTTTTCCAGCTTGAGCAGTAGCCTTCAAAGCACTCCTGAGTTGGGATTGAAGCTGTTAACACAGACCAACCAAAATCTGCAAAGTGGCTAATTTCACTACTGTCTAACTCTCTGTGCTAATCACACCCCCTGTCCTGGATTCACATCCCATGCCAGGCCGACCAAGGGCCTGTAAAAATTTAACTTGGTGTGATTGCAAAATCATAAAAGCTTGAGTTGCTTTTTGGGGTGATAAATGAGATTCTTCAATTGTGAGAATGTTTCCAGTGGGAGGGAAAACAGACCAAGTTGTCACAATCATAAATGTCCCCATCCGGATCAGTTGAGGTTATTATACAACTAAAGGACATAAGGGACACAGGTTGGGGTACAAACAGAATCTTGTTCTGTTGCTCTTCTTATTCCTTTGTTGAATCTCTATTGTTAAGAACCCTTTTGAAAGTGATGGATATGTTTATTACTTTGATTGGTGTATGCATATGTCCAAATGCATTGAGTTACAGACATTAGATATGCAGGGTTTTTTTTTATATCAGTTATACCTTAATAGATTTGTTTTAAAGGAAAAATAAAGACCTGTTTCCTCAGTGAATCAAAACCATGGTCCAGCAAGCCCAGTGGTCTGTGTCTGTCACAAAGACAGACTTTGGCAAGAAAGAGCAAGACTTTAATTAGTACCTAGCTCCTACCAGGCTGCTGCTGAGTTTCTCTTAATTACTCATGATGGCACTAACTCCAATAAATGCCACTATTTTAGGCTAGGTCATCATCACCTTTCATCTGGATCACTGAGAAAGGAGCCTAACCATCTTCCTTAACTCCAGTTTGGAGTCTTCTAACAGGTCTTCCATATTTCAGCCAAAGAGATGGTCCTATAATTTTAACCTGACCACCTACTTCGTCTGCTTGATACTGTGCTGGGTTTCCCACTGTCCTGAAGATAAAGCATGAACTCCTTCATGTAGTTTAGGAATCACCTGGTTAAGGTTTCTGCCTAAAGATTTCCACCTAGGGAGTTGAGTGAGCTGGAACCCAGTCCATGTTCCACATGCCAAACCATGAGCCCTGGCACTGGCCCACCTCTGCCTGAGACCCCAAAAGAGATAGAGGTGTCCCCTGGAGGGCTTGTTATTGCTGCTGTAAGGTCATATCTCATTGCCCCTACACCTGCTTCCATCCTAACCTCAGCACTATAATCCCTCCATATTAGAATCTCAAAATTCTCCCCCTTCAAATATATGGTGATGGAAGGAGAACTGACTCTGGGTGGTGAACACACAGTGGGATGTAGAGATGGTGTATTACAGAATTGTACACTTGAAACCTACGTAATTTTACTCACTATGGTCGCCCCACTAAATTTTAATAAGATAAAAAAATTCTGCTGGCTTGCTTTTGCCCATCTTCTCCTCTGCTTGAACTTTTCATTCTTCTCTTCAGCTGGGTACGTCCCTCTCTGCCTTCTGCTCTCTGCTAATGCATCCCTCCCTCTGACCCTGTTGGGCTGCGTTAGGTGCTCCTATTATGTGTTCTCAAAGCACCATGTGTTTTTCATAACATAGTGCTCATTCTACAGCTTTATAATTGCCTATTTATCTGTCTTTCCTTGAAAGCAGGGACTGTATCACAGTACTTTATAACGTCCTTATGTAAGTATTCAATAGATAGCTGTTGATCAAAGAAATGAATGAATAAATGGATGGATACATAACATATGTTAAGAAAAAAATGTCAACTCACGTTTCCAACGATCAACACATTTTGACGAAAAGAGCTCCAAAAGCTTATTACCTACTGTCTGCAAAGCAGCTCCCCCTCATCCATGGTTTCACTTTCTGCAGTTTGAGTTACCTGCAGTCCCAAAATATGAAATAAAAAATTCCAGAAGTAATTCCTACGTTTTAAACTGAGGGCCATTCTGAGTCCTGGGATGAAATCTTACACAGTTCTGCTCTGTCCCGCTTGGGACATGAATCATCCCTTTGTCCAGCATCTCCGAGCTGGACACCCACTAGTCACTTAGTAGCCATCTGGGTTATCAGAGCCACTGCCACAGTATCACAGTGCTTGTTTTCATGTCACCCTTATTTTACATAATAATGGCCCCAAAGTGCAAAACTAGTGGTACTGGCGATTGGGATATGCCAAAGAGAAGCCATAGAATGCTTCCTTTCAGTGCAAAGGTGAACGTTTGCTACTATCTGTAGTTTCAGGCATCCACTGGGGATCTTGAAACGCATCCCCTGTAGATAAAGGAAGGACTACTGTATTTGTCTTAACCATATTTTTTTTCTGCTTTCACAGAATGCACTTTAAAAGACAGAGCTCTAGGAATTGGGAACTCACCTTAGCTCGTCCAAAAGCACAGCTTTCCTATTTTTATAGACTCAAAACAACAGACTTCTTTCTTTTGAGTCCAAATGAAAAGATGCTGGTCTTTCTAAGCAGTCTTCATTCATGGGTCTGCCCACCCTCCCCCAAAATGGCACCCAAGGCAACACCGTGGGAGGCCTGGGATGTCTTGCTGAGGAGTTTGCCATTTGTCCTGTGGATGATAGGCAATCATTAAGGGCTTAACACAGAAGAGTGACATGTTCAGATTTGAGTACTTGCTCCAACAGGGGTAAGGAGGATGAGAGGCCTGGGGGCAGGGACGTGAGAAGGAAAGCCACTGGAGTGGTCCAGGCGAGGGATAAAGAAGATCTTGACCAGGGAAGGAATCATGGCAATAGAGAAGAAGAGGAGAAACCAAGAAACATTTAGGAGGAAAAGCCTCTAGGACTTGATTAAATATGGTCGTGAAGGAAGGAGACGAATCAGGGATTCTGGCTTCAGCAACTGGGTCGCTGGTTGTGCCATCACGTGCAGTCAGGACTGTGAAGCTAGTAAGTTCACTCTAAGATGTGTGTGGTTTAAGTCATGGACTTCTGTAAGAAATAAAGGTAGGAACCATTTCTGCATCCTCAGTTTCCGGCATGCCTTGTGCATAGGCGGTGCTCACAATGTTTCTTGAATTGAACTAAAGGTGAAGTACGTCCTACTTATAGAATTTTCAGTATCTCATTTCAACTCTGTCTTTGGTCAAATTCCATGCAAAGACCCATTCAGCCATACGCTCTAACATTAACACAATATAATATTTATCTATAAGACAAGCTGACATTTCAACCCCCTGGAAAGTATGACTAAGAAATGTTACTGCAATAATAATTTTCACTAAGCAGTGGAAGAAGTCAGGAAAGGAGACAGTTATTACAGCAACCACAAATTGGTCCAGAGCTACACTTGGCTTTCGATTTCACTACAAATTTCAGAGAAGCCATAAAAGATTCAAATGAAATCTGGTTGGTTGATTAGAAACATTCGAAGGAACCCCAAGCAGGCACGTGTTTCACATTTCCTGCTCTGAAGTTTGCCAAGTATTAATCATCATCCTCCCTGTGTTATTCCAGAAAACAGAATCACTCCAGCTGGCCTTTGAAGGGACAGGACCTGGGTTAAGAGAACGTCCACAAATCCAGGACTTCCATAGGCAGAGAATTAGCAGATAAATGCTACGTAGAAGGGAGGTTGCCACACCGAATGTCCCCCATTGTCCCCAACCCTGCTCCTTATGTCACCCTCCAGGAGGCCACCCTCAGCCCCGTCCGTGCTCCCCTCCATGTCACAAGAGAAGAGGGAGTTTGGGAATGAAGCCTCTCAAGTTAGAACACTGTTGCTTCATCCTGAACCTCACTCCCTCCCTCCCTCACTCCCCGAAGCACAGATTCCAGAATGGAACAGGCACAGGCTTTGGAGACAGAACCTCCCACATTTGACACCAAACTCTATCATTTGCTTTGTAGAGTTTACTTAACCTCTCTGAGGCTCAGATTTCTTCATTTACAAAACAAGACCCACGTGGAAGGGTGAAGACCACATGAGGTAACTTATGGCAAACACGTATACGTGTGTGATGGGAGCAAACGTGTTTGGACACTTCTCGCCCCCCTTCCTTCTGTACGATGACTTGCTCAGGCAAGTGTGGAGCCCAAAGTGTCACTACACATAGTCCACACTCACAGCAGTCCCAAGGGAATGGGTCCGATTCACCCAGCAACTGGGGACCTGATACAGCTCGTCCTCCTGTCACTCACAGAGCAGGTGAGATAACAGGTCTGGCCTTAGACTAAAGTGCTACGAGAGCAAGGATGGAAAAGCTAATTTTGCCTGGAACCGTGGGATAAGACCTCATAGATAAGGCATCATTTAAACTGGGCCTTAATGTGTGAATAACATTTTTTGGGGAGAGAATCAGGGATATTTCATGCAAAAGGAATAAATGAATAAAGACACTGAGGCCACAATACGCCCAAAAAACAATAACTGGTTAGCTACGGCTAGACGAGAGGCAAACGAGAGAAATGTTGGGAGATGGGGCTGGCAAGCTCAACTGGGTTAGTTTACCAAGAGTTTTCCATATTAGGCGGAGCTTCTGGACTTAATGCTGTAAATAATGCAGATTTGAAATTTTGTCTTTTGCATTTCAGTGTACAGATGCTTCTAGCCTTACAATGGGATTACATCCCAGTCAATCCCTCGTAAATTGAAAATAGCATAAATTGAAAATGCCTTTAATACATTTAACCTACTTAAACTTGCTCAGAACCAATATCCCCAAAATGCTGGCAACAGTACATCATGGAGTATCGGTTGTTGATGCTGGTGATTTGTGTGGTTGACTGGCAGCTTTGGCTCGCTGCCACCGCCCAGCCTCATAAGAGAACATCATACCACATACCACTAGCCCAGGAAAGGATCAAAATTCAAAGTACGGTTTTGGCTGAATGCCTATTGCTTTCGCACCATCGTAAAGTCACAAAATTGTTAAGTTGGGGACCCTCTGTATTTTGTTTTTAGCATTTTCTATTCTCATTATGAAAACCACATACATAGTACCAAAAAACTAAAGTATTCAAACTGTACAAAAGGGGATCATAAAGAAATGATGAATATAAATAACATAAAGAATATCCCAGACTACTGAGTCTACTCCTCAATATTAAATCTTCATTCTCTCTCCTTCCAGAAAACTTCAGCATACATAGGCATAAGTCTTCCTGTGAAGGAATAGTTTTACTCTGTACTGTACATGCTTCTTTCTCACTCTACAATGTATCATGAAGATCTTGCCATTTCAGCATATAAAATTTTACTCAGTATTTTAGATAGCTGTGTGGTATGCCACACAACAAGATTGTTGCCTCATCTTTAATTCTTAGTTGGTATGTATTTAAGTTGTTCCCCATTGTTTATTATTACAAACAATGCTGTAATCCATCCTCATACTTACATCTTTGCAAATATGTGAGAATATTCCTGTAGGAAAAACAACTAAAAGCAGAATTACTGGATCAAAGGGAATGTGCTTTTAAAATCTGAGAGCTATTTTCAAATTGCCCATTAAAAAAAGTACCTATTTATACTCCAACCACCAAAGTATGTCTGTATCTGTTTCCACAGACCTTTGGCATTACTCTTTCCTCAAACTTTTAAATCTTGGCCAATATGATATTTTTTTAATTCCCTTGTTTTGACTTATATTTCTATAACAGAGTGAAGATAAGAAACTGCTAATACTTATAAACCACTTGTACTTCTTTCTCTGAGAACAGTTTTTTAAATTTTCCTCACCAATTTTTCTATTAGTTTGTGGTCTTTTCCTTACTGATTTATAAGAGCTCTTTATATATTAAGAAAATAGGCAAATTAACCACAATTTCATTTATGGCTTCTGGACCCTAGCCAGTTCTTAGAAATGTCTCCCACTCACTCCAATATTATTTTAAAATCCACCCATGTTTTCTTTCATACTTTTTGACTTCCTATTTCACGTTTACATTTTAGATTTATCATGAGTTTCTTTTCCTACAAGGTATCAGACGTGGATTTTATGTCATTATTCTTTCTTTGTGTGTTTTAATAGATCATTTTACCCCATTTCAATCTATTAATGTGATAGATGTGTTTTTAGTTAACCTAAGTTATGTTTTCTATGTTTAATGTTTCCTCTGTTTTCTAATCTTTGCTACATGGTCTATTTTTATCTTCTTTGATATTCCTGTTTTTTTTTTCTTTTCTTTACAGAGAACTATTTTATGGAAAAACAAGGCGGTCTGGCTGGCACACAACTCATAGGTCAGAAGTGTTTCACATGCATGTGTCTGTCTGCCTGTTTGTATGAGTTAACTCTGGTATGATTGTCATCTACCATCTCTACTGTACCCTCGCACTCTGAGAATTCTTGTGAAGATGGCACCTCTCCAGGATTCTCTTTTGGCTCACTTCCCAGGACACTTCACAGTGTGGGACAGGGACTGGACACATTCCTTGTCTACCCACAACCCCACACGTTGCTGATTTGGGCACAATTGGCACTTGAGTGGTATGTTTCTTCTCTTTGGAGACCATTACGGAAATGCAGATTTACTCTAAGAGTCTTCTCTCATTTAGACCGGAATTTTACTGGGTTCAGCAATTATTCTTCAGAGGTTGAGATTGTAGGTATTTTCTAAGTTCTTTAACGGTAAACATTTTCTTTTTTTCAGTTTGTTTTAGAAGATAGCATTGGGGGAGAAAACAGCTTTATTCCTCTGTGCTAGCAAGAAGATAGTTAAGCAGGAGTGACGATACTGACATAAAACATTAGGATGTGACAGATGGCACAAAAACCAATTAGGAGGCTAGTGCAGTCATCAAACATGGAAGACGGGTGAAGCAAACCTGGAATAGGTGGTGGGAGCAGTAAAGGAAAGTCTAAGAGAAATTCAGTGGGGCAAATTCACAGGACTTTGAACTGATTAAAAGGGAAGGTTAGGGTAAGTGGAAAAGAAAGAGGTCATTTAGTGGATGGTCATGCAGTAGCTGAGAGAGGGGATACAGCAGAGGGAAAAGTTCCTTTTTTTTTTTTCTTTTTTAATATGCTGAAGTTCCTGGGACATTCAGAAGAAGGTATAAAAAAGCAAGCTGTTAGAAACCTGGGACTGAGATTCAGGAAAGAGTCAAGGCTGTAGGTATGGATTTAGAAATCTCCAGCAGATTGAAAGTTGTGGTGGCTGGAGCCATGAGATAGATTACTTTGCCAAGAAAGACAGTATAAAATAAGAGGAGGGTGAAGATGGAAGCGAGAGAACACCAGCCTTTAAGGAGCTGGTGGGGAAAGCTGAGCCCATGAAGCATAGAATTGTAAAGGTAGGAAGAAAACAAGAGACAGTAAGTAGCATGAACAGTCAGCAGTGACAAATGCTGAAAAGGGTTATAAAGCACCAAAAGTTGTCCACGGAATTTGGCAATCTGTTGAGGGCAATTTGGGGAGTTAGGGAAGAGAGGAGAGGAGTAGATAACAAACTAATACTAAGTATCTAGTACACACCAGGCAATACACTAGAGTTTTGCACATGCCATCCCAGTTAATCTTCACAAAAATCCCCCAGAAGAGGAAACAGAGGCTAAAAGACATTAAGTAAAACTTGCACCGTCACCCAGAAGCTAAGGAGGGAGCTAGATTTACACACAAGCTTGTCCTGCCTTCAAAACCCCATCCTGTTTCTTTCAAGATTGTAGTCAATTAACAAATGCCTGTGGCCTAAAAAAAAATGTAGTATGTTTCAGATCATAGTTTCTCAGTGACTTTGACGACAAAATTGTTGTTAGATTCCTTTAACAAATTCTGGCTGTCATCACTGCGCACCCAAAACTGGGCTGGTACAGTGTTAGGCTGGTGCAAAAGTAGTTGCAGTTTTTGCAATTCTTTTTCATCTTTTAAACCCCAGTTACATTTGCACCAATCTAATAGTTTACCAGCCCCACTCCTATCAAACAACCAGACTGCATTCATGGGCTTCATTCCTGGCAATGGTAAGTGCCCAGCAAATGGTAACTAAATTAACAGAGGTCACAAAATTAGGAGCAAAAGAAAGGCAACCATGTAAATATCTTCCTACTTGCCCTGCTCATTTTTAATAGAAATTTCTCCATCCTGAGTTGTATATATTAATTTCCAACTACCTAGTAGAGAGATGAAAGTATAAGCTTTCTTGACCTGAGAGCTTATGTTACAATCATCCTTTCTCAGGATATCATCTTCTCTCGTGGATTCTGTCTCTCCCACAAGCCATCATTGATCTTCATGCTTAATACAGTACTTGCCACACAGTAAGTGCTCAATGAATGCTTGTTTTACTGAGTCTTTTTCCCAGGCCACTGCAGGTGATTCTATAACCCATTTGCCTCTCTTACAAAAAGACGAAAAACACCAAGGCTGAGGTACATGCCCAAGTTCATTGCTCAACGAATTCAAAACCAACCAATTAATGATATTGGTTGGGGGAAGGGGGGTACCAGGAACTTTATAGTGTCCTTCAATATAGGAAAAAGACATGTTTTATGGACATACTTATAAAGGAAACATACTTAAAGATTCTGGAACCCCTCTAAGCCATTTCCATCCAGGGCACCCAGCCCCCAAACACAGAGATTCCTGTGAGTAATGGTATTTCTCATGTGGCCACAGGACCAGGACCCATATGCACAGAATAGTCACAGCAGTAATTCCCCCAACCAACTTAGTTAGAAGGAAAGAATTACTTCTTGTTTTGCCACTGTGGTGATTGCAACTTGCAAGGCACGTATCCTCCAGCTGATGGATGGTATAGCTTTTACTAGACATGCTTTTACGTATGCATTTTCTCAACAGGGAAATTATTAAGGAAAAAAACAATGAACCCTATCATTTATTGCATATTATTCACCTGCCAGGACCTGAATTAATTTTTCCAACAATTTTATGAGTTAAATGCCTTCACCAAAGTCTCACACATGCAGTTCGGTAGAGCTAAGGTTCAGATCTGTTTATTATTAAATCTAGAATTTTAATCATAAGACTAGAGACTGATGATCCTCCCCTAATTGAAAAAAAAAAAAGACTGAAATATTGAAGTGAAACATTGCTTTCAGGAGTTGTGTCAGATCCTGCCACTTTTCTCCCTGATCTTCGCTCTCCTTCAGTAATTGAATGTTTGATATTTAGGTGAGCCTGCAGCTCTGCAAAAAAGACTACATTTCCCAGACTCCTTTGTAACTAGCTATGTCCATGGCTAAATTTTGGTTAATGTGATTTAAGCAGAAGTGGTATATGCAATTTCTTGGAAGTATTCTTAAAGGTAGGGGCATATTATTCTTCATCATGTCCTCCTTCCTGCTGGCTAGCATTTATGTGTAATCCAGCAGCCATTTTGGAATGGAAGCCATACTCAACAGTGCAATAAGAAAGAAGGTGTCTAGATCACTTGTGGCAGGAAGTACTGGCTACCACCTACAGACATCCTGAATGTGGGGTAGCAATACACTTCTACTGCCTTTGTTTCTTATTTCCCACAGTTGCGTCCAATCCTAACCAATGTAGGAGACTTATGACATCTTGTGTATTATGACGTCCTGTAATGTTGTTGAATGTAAGTTAATTTAAGTTAAACTGTTATTGGATATGCTAAGTCCTGTAGACAGAAATGACTAAGACACAGTCTTGCTTCAAGGAGGTTTTGATTTAGAAAGGGGGAAGAGACATGTCCATGAGACTACAATAAAGGGAATAGCTGGTGTGTGAGTAAAAAAGTTCTATGCACAGTGTGTTTTTAGTATGTTTTGGAGTCCTCATATCTATTTTCCCTACCTGGACGAGAGAGAATCTTCACTTCTCTGTTGTCTTTGTTTGTTTTTTACCCTTGCATACCAGCAGGTAGTCAATAATTTGACCAATTGATAAATATATTCTTCGATTGACCCACTGCACTTCAGTAAAACTGGAACTTTGAGAGGCTTCTTGTTGGAACCACTAAGCCCTGCCCCATCTTCCTTCTGTGCAAAAGAAAGATAAAGGTTCCAAGAAGAGGAGCACCACATGGTCCCTTCCCCTGTAAGAAAAAGAACCAACACCCCTTTCACTAGCTCTGTGCACCATAGAAACTCAGGATGCCCTGAGAGAAATCCTGGAGGAGGGTTCTCAGAATAAAGATGTAGGTTCCAGCCCCTGGCTCTGCCTTCTCTTCTCACCTTCCTGGGCAGCACAGTCCTTAATTAACAAGAATTAATTAATTAAATATAACAAGAAGGTTGGGCTCAATGGCCTCTAAGGTCGCATTTAGCACAAACGCTCTGTGACTCTATGGCTGGAAAAAGCCCCAACTAGGGAGTTGGGGAATGTTCATCTCATTGGGTTGATGACCTTAAGAGTGACATGTGACATCTGCTAACCTCAGGTCTTTCACCTGTAAGATAAGGGAGCTGAACAAGATGCCTTACAATATTTCATAGCAGTCAACTAGTCTATAAATGCTTTATGCAAAATTATTCTTTCCTGATGGAAAAAAAATCAAGTTAATAACATTATTAGATTTTAAATCTATAGGTTGTAATAACCACAACCTATTATAGTGTTCCATGCACAAAATAAGGATGGTTTCTTTATCAAAAGTGACCACCCTGTGATAATAATAATATTGGCTCAGAGATGGAATTTTGCATTATCTTTCATTATTTCACACAGGCTGTTAGAGGTCATAATTAAGGTCAGAAATGAAAATATCCCTTATAGAAATAGAAGTGCCTCTAACAAGCAGAGGGGTTCCTGTTGATAAGCACAACCAACAGTCTTAACGTCATGCTGTTCCCCTTGATCCCAAGTCAAAATGTTCTCTCTTATCCAAGTCCAAACAATTCATCTATGTCCACTGGAAGAAAATTGTTCAGCATCATCTATCCTTTCTTTTAACACCCTGGAAATCCTCCTTTATACTAAAAGTCAGCCTAAAGCCAGCAAAGTATCATGGTTTTCCCCCCCTCTTTTAGAGCTTGTACAATGTGTACACATTTCGAGAGCAAGACATTCTACGTCAACTCTAGGCTGTAACTAAGGACTTAATAAACAAAAGAGTCAGGGCTGGTGAACACAGCTTAGTGCCAAAACTGGAAAAATTGCCATCTTTATCAAACAGCAAAATCCAGAGTAAATGGAAAATTTTAATGCTTTGGCTTTTTCAATCTGGTTTTCAATTTGTCAGAAGAACACGTGTTTATTTACCCATTAAAGGTAAACTTTAACAAATTAAACACCCCTAAGCTTTTCCCTTTCCTGAATTGAAGCTGAAAGTTTGAACCTTCATGTTACTATAAGCTGAATTGTGTCCCCCCAAAATTCATTGGTTGAAGTCCTAACCTCTACTACCTCAGAATGTGACTATACTTGGAAATAGGGTCTTTAAAGAGATAATTACAACAAAATGAGATCATATAACTCATATAACTCAATCCAATATAACTGGTATCCTTATAAGAAGAATAGATTAGGACACAAGTAGCACACAGAGGAAAGACCAGGTGAAGGTCTGAGGAGAGGGTAGCCATTTGGAAGCCAAGAAAAAAGGTCTCAGAAGGAATGACCCTGATGACACCTTGATCTTGGACTTCTAGCCTCTAGAACTGTAAGAAAATAAATATCTGTTGTTTAAGCAACCCAGTCTGTGGTACTTTGTTATGGCAGCCCTATAATCTAATACACGTTGCATATTCTGTGGCAGATTTACAGATAGTGAGTCTCTGGGGTCTCTCAGAGCTTAACACGTTGCCTTGGACAGTGTAAACACTCCCTTTGTTTGTCAAACAAATTAATTAATTAGTTTCAAAATGAAATCACCATTCACCTAGCTTTCCCACGCTTAATTCCCCAGGAGCTGATAAATGGAAGTGAAAAGACCAG